>NC_079197.1:68380385-68982468 GCF_029499605.1 Hyla sarda | reverse complement strand
CTGCCACCTGATATGTCTGAAAGTAATCAGGAAACGCAACCCAGACAGACCGGGGAGCCTACACCGTCTGGAGAATGAAATATGGACCTATATGGACCCAGTCGAGACACCAAGGCACAAGCAGTGTTTAAAGAGTTTACAATGCCCTTGATAAATGTAGCTCCTCCTGACATGTTATCCACTATGAGACAGCTGGAGAACTTGATGATTCGGGAAATAAAACATGGTGGAACTACAAGACGCTTACTACCTATCTTGAGAAAGATATTGTCCCGAGGGGTTTGAGATTAAAGAAAAGACCCATAAAGGTATACTCACAGCAGTTTATTACTAAGTGGGATGCTGCCTTACTGGACTGCTCGGCTAAAATTATGACATACATAGCCGAGGAGGAATCACTAGAGTTCAATAACATGCAAAAAGAACTGGAGGGACTCAGGGACCAATTAGCCAAGTTCAAAAATCATAAAGACTTTGCCACAATGGAGCAAATGATCTTGGAAAAACTTGACAATACGGAGAGTGGTATTATGGATATAAAAAAAAGACAAGTTCCAGAGGGATGTGATAGATTACAACAAGGATCAGGTGTTTACATGGAACCTCAATAAAGAGGAAAATCCAGACACACCCTGTTCCATCCTGCGAAATCCACGCTCCAGGTCCAAACGCAGAAATCACTCCAGATCTAGACATGCAAGGAAAGTGAGCTTCTCCGACCCGGAGAGCTCCCAGCAAGAAGGAGCCAGTGTTCTGGTACAACAAAAGAAGGCGACCACTACAAGTATCCCAACAAAAGACCTGGGAGCAGTACAAAAAAAACGTACTGAAGTGAAAGAGAAGAAAACTACAACAGAAGCATCAAAAAAGTCAGGAGAGGTGGCCGGAGGCATGGACACTGTGCTCCCTCCTGACACCTCGCTGAGTCCAGTCATGAACTTGTCTGCATGCATCCTATCCTCTGATGTTAAAAGTAATATTACAGGTATCTCTTTGCTATCCCGCCATTTCAGGGAGGTACATAGAGGAGATGTGACTGGTCTATAAGTATCTGGAGTTGAAAGGGTTACGTTGGGTCTGAGGAGAGGAGACATTAGGAATAGGCTTTATTACAGGGAAGCATACTGGATATTTCTCCTAGGCACAAGGCACACCCTCGGACTTAATAAAAGAATGGATCTAGCACTTACTTGCCCCTAGACCCTAAAGAGTAATTAGGAGACATATGCCATGCTCGTGCGTGTCTTCATGCATGGACACGGTATAATGTTCTATATGGGTATTAAATCACACCAGTCTTGTGACATCTTACTTCGCTTTTGAGTGTAGGAATAATATAACTTATGATGGTACACATAAAAATTAAATAGTTAAGTTATTATTCATGCAGATGGTTATTCCCACCTGGCTATTCCGATATATGCCATTAATTTTTGATATAAGTGTTTTCATTCCATTTGAAGAAAATCTACAATAATAATACACATTTAGGTTTACCCAGGTGTGAACACAACCCAAACTAATACTTCCCAATCCGATATTCCAACACCATGTCTTGCATTAGAACGATTTTACTATGACGAATGGGGTCATGTGACCGCAATTTTGTGTATTTTAAGACGTTCATTGTGATTACTTGTTATCTACGACTAAGCACTTAGGTGCAAAACATGTCAGTTTAGCCTGTGTATTGCGTTATACTGGAATAAAGAAATTCAAAGTTCTTAACTGCAAACTAGCTGTGTGCCGGACTTTTTTTACTGTACCTTGTGTGAGCCGAGGGCGGTATCGGTGTGTCAGCAGCACGGGCTAAGGAGCAGCCGCGGGTGTGGTGAGCAGTAACTTATTGTTGTGCATATATATATATATATATATATATATATATATATGTAGTGTAAAACATTGGCCCGAATGTTGCTATTACATACTGAATATGGAATTCTTAATTGTTTAATCTTGCATATACATTTTCAACTATTTGATTTAAACCATTCAAGAACCAGTGTTGCGTTAAAAGATTCAATAGTTTTTCCTCTGGCAAAAATCCCTAACCTGTACCTCCCATTTTTTATTTGTTCCAGTGGGGTCAATTTTAATAAGGCGTAGGTTTACTACAATGAACCTGCATATAGAGGCATATTTATTAAAACATGTGCACATTAAAAGTGATGCAGTTGTCCATAGAAATAAATCAGATTGCTTCTTTATTTTAAAAGAGCCACTAAAAAATAAAAGAAGCAATCTGATTGGTTGCTATAGGCAACTGGCTAACTGCAAAGGTTTTGATAAATCTCCCTCATATTGTCTTCAGACACTATGGGGGAGGGGGGGTTAATTAGAGATGAGCGGGGGAATTAATTTGAGATGAGCAAACTTTTGAGAAATTTGATTCGGGCGATTCCGAATTTATTTGCAGTGAAGAAGTGGTGCAGATATACAGACGACATCTTTGCCATCTGGAGTGGGGATGACCGACAATTACATGATTTCCTCTGTTATCTGAATGAAATAGATCAGGATATTAAATTCACGATGGTTCATTCAAAGTAGGGTGTCCAGTTCCTAGACACATGGGTTTACACATCAGGAGATAAATTAAAAACAGACTTATTTGTCAAAAATACTTACAGGAACAGCCTTTTGCATTTTGACAGCCTACATCCTAAGAGAATGGTACATTCCCTACCATATAGTCAATTCCTCAGGGTGAAACGAATAGTGGATGACCCTGAACATTTGGAGAGGAGGCTCGAGAATATGGGTAATAAATTCATCTCCAGAGGATACCCCAGGAGACTGGTTAGGGAACAACAGGACAGGGCGAAGGGAGTGGAGAGGGCACGATTGTTACAGACAAACCCCAAACAAGAACAGTAAAGTAGGATACCCTTCATTTCAACATTTAACATCTACAGTGGTGACATTTCCCGTATTAGCCATAGACATTGGACAGTACTATCACATTTCTAAGCTAATTTTCCAGAGTTGAAGTCTCCTCCACTCCTTTCCTATAGGATGGCAACTAATCTAAGGGATAAGGTCGTTAAATCGGACATCACCCCAATAAGACAGGACTTAGCATCACAACTCAGACCGGGATGCTACCCGTGTCTGAGTTGTGAAAACTATAAGCTCATGCTGAAAGGAGAATACTTTGAGCATCCACAGACGCTTCAGAAATATAAAATTAGACAACATCTAACATGTAAAACGGATCATGGGATATATATGATATCATGTCCCTGCAAACTCATCTACGTCGGTGAAACCAGTAACGAATGTAAAACCAGCTTAAATAACCATAACTCATCTATTAGGACTGAAATAACAGAGTTAACCATCCCGAGACACTTCATTGAGGCTGGACATAAAATTAACCAACTCCAATTCTCTATCATTGATCATTTCCCTGTACCTAGGAGAGGGGGCAACATGATTAAATTATTAAAACAAAGAGAGGTTACATGGATACATAGGCTAGGCTCACTTCATCCAGCCGGCCTCAATATGGATTTTCCGGTTCAGGTCTTCAATTAATTGGGATCTGGGGTACAAGAATTCTTTACACAATCTGGGATGTCATAGAACCTATACTGATCCTCTTGCTATTATGATGTCAGCTAATCCGTTGTAGGGATCAAATTATTTTCCTTGTATCAATTATTGTTTTTTTTTTAAACACATTGTTTTTTCATTACAGATACTCACCTAGGGGTCCGGATACAAGAAGGCGTCTCACCTATGACTGGAGGAACGTGTGACTGATCAAGAACATATTGCAGTGCCAGATACTATTGGTTAGCACGTGGGAACAGCTAGAGGTTAGTCTTTTTTGGGTGAATTTTTTTTTTATTTTACTGTATTGTATGAGGGAGCCACTACATGTACTACAGGGGCAAGATGCGTTACACCTACACAGTAACCAAAAGGGGCAGGTGAACATCATTTATGAGCCTGTATATGACTAAGAGTCCTGGAATGGGACCATAACATTAAAGGGGTACTCCCATGGAAAACCTTTTTTTTTTTTTTTTTATCAACTGGTGCCTGAAAGTTAAACAGATTTGTAAATTACTTCTATTAAAAAATCTTAATCCTTCTAATACATTTTTTGGGCTGTATAATACAGAGGAAATGCTTTTCTTTTTGAATTTCTCTGATGTCATGACCACAGTGCTCTCTGCTGACCTCTGCTGATCATTTTAGGAACTGTCCAGAGCAGCATATGTTTGCTATGGGGATTTTCTCCTGCTCTGGACAGTTCCAAAAATGGACAGCAGAGAGTACTGTGGTCATGACATCAGAGTAAATCAAAAAGAAAAGCATTTCTTCTGTAGTATATAGCCCCTTAAAAGTACTGGAAAGATTAAGATTTTTTTTAATAGAAGTAATTTACAAATCTGCTTAACTTTCTGGCACCAGTTGATTTAAAAATAAAAGTTTTCTACGGGAGTACCCCTTTAAGGCTCATGATGAATATCCTGATAACTGGAGTGAGGTTGGACCACTGCGAACCTATACAACCTACTGGGTGAACCCCGAATGATTATACTGTTAATAGGTGATTATACTGTCCACTGGACGGATCCCCAATATTTGGTGTAGGGCATACCTCATACAATATAATTTTTTCATTCTTCTAGTCTTAATATTTAGTTATTTATTGAAGATGACTATATTTGCCCTATACACAATGGACTAGTATGGTTATCCCATGTGCTTACCATGAGAAGTTAGTGTCCGGAATTATGCCATTATCTAATATGGCGGAGCGTATGTCCGAGAAGTGACGACGCATGCGCACCATGCTGGGCACACTATTGATGCATCTGTACGCAAGAACCCGTGACCGCTGATAACTCCCAGTTGGAACCGGATACAGTGAGCAACAACGTGAGCCAAGGAAACTGGATGACCACATTCCCGTGACCAGGTGAGCGCCGCCCTTGGAACCAGATCTATTATGGACTTTTATGATTTACGCTAGTATGACACTTAGGTACACTGTTGTTTTTGTTGTGGATGTCACCCCCCCTCATTTGCATGTGTAAATAGGGGGCTGATATATATGCACTATGATACATTGTTTAACATGCTTGAGAAAGGCTCTATTGTTTAGCCGAAACGTAGCTTGCACAGATGTGTGAATAAACTTTTTTGAATGTCACTACAAGTTGGAGTGCCGCTTCTACCGTCTTCTATTCATTGTTTGGGAACCGGTCTATTCCCAGAGCTGAGCATCCACGTTGATCTGGATTCCTATACCACGGTGCTTCTCCATGCTACTTGGCTACATATATATATATATATATATATATATATATATATATATAGTGTAAAACATTGGCACTAATGTTGCTATGACATACTGAATATGGACTTCTTATTTGTTTAATCTTGCATATACCTTTTCAACTATTTGATTTGAACCATTCAAGAACCAGTGTTGCGTTAAAAGATTCAATAGTTTTTCCTCTGGCAAAAATCCCTAACCTGTACCTCCCATTTTTATTTGTTCCAGTGGGGTCAGTTTTAATAAGGAGTAGGTTTACTACAATGAAACTGCAAATAGAGGCATATTTATTAAAACATGTGCACATTAAAAAAGTGATGCAGTTGCCCATAGAAATCAATCAGATTGCTTCTTTATTTTAAAAGAGCCACTAAAAATTAAAAGAAGCAATCTGATTGTTTGCTATAGGCAACTGGCTAACTGCAAAGGTTTTAATAAATCTCTCTCATATTGTCCTCAGACACTATGGGGGGGGGAATTAATTAGAGATGAGCGGGGGAATTAATTAGAGATGAGCAAACTTTTGTAAAATTTGATGCAGCCGATTGGCCGAATTTGACGAAAAAATTTGTTTCAATCCGAATTTATTTGCAGTGAATCTATATTAAAAATGTCCATTTCTGGCCTACAAAGAGCCTCAATAGTAGTGTAGAACCCTTTGCTGTGCTCTAACACGCATATGGAGGGTACTGGGGTAGTGAAATAATACTGTTATTCGGAATGAAATGCAGATTACCGGCATCACTTTTAGTATCACTGCCGCAGAGCGGCACAATAACAGCTGCATCAGCAGACCATATATGGGCTGAAAGACACAGCGTGGAGGTGTTGGCAGCATAAGGAGACCATATAGTGGCTGAATGACACAGCTTGGATGAGGCTGAAGCATCAGGAGACCATATAGTGGCTGAATGACCCAGCATGAAGATGTTGGAAGCATGAGGAGACCATATAGTGGCTGAATGAAACAGCATGGAGATGTTGGCAGCATGAGGAGACCATATAGTGGCTAAATGGCACAGCTTGGATGAGGCTGAAGCATGAGGAGACCATATAGTGGCTGAATGACACAGTGTGGAGGTGTTGGCAGCATGAGGAGACCATATGGTGGCTGGCAGCATGAGAAGACCATATAGTGGCTGAAAGACACATCATTGAGGTGTTGGCCGCATTAAGAGACCATTTAGGGGCTGAAAGACACAGCATGGAGATGTTGGCAGCATGAGGAGACCATACAGTGGCTGAATGACACAGCTTGGATGAGGCTGAAGCATGAGGGGACAATATAGTGGCTAAATGACACAGCCTGGAGGTGTTGGTCGCATGAGGAGACCATATAGTGACTGAATGACACAGCATGAAGGTGTTGGCAGCATGAGGAGACCATATATGGGCTGAAAGACACAGCATGGAGATGTTGGCAGCATGAGGAGACCATATAGTGGCTGAATGACACAGCTTGGATGAGGCTGAAGCATGAGGAGACAATACAGTAGCTGAACGACACAGCATGGAGGTGTTGGCCGCATGAGGAGACCATATAGTGACTGAATGACACAGCATGAAGGTGTTGGCAGCATGAGGAGACCATATAGTGACTGAATGACACAGCGTGGAGATGTTGGCAGCATGAGGAGACCATATAGTGGCTGAATGGCATAGCTTGGATGTGGCTGAAGCATGAGGAGACCATACAGTGGCTGAATGACACAGTGTCGAGGTTTTGGCAGCATGAGGAGACCATATGGTGGCTGAATGACACAGTGTGGAGGTGTTGGCAGCATGAGAAGACCATATAGTGGCCGAATGACACATCCTGGGGGTGTTGGCAGCATTAGGAGACCATTTAGGGGCTTAAAGACACAGTGTGGAAGTGTTGGCCGCATGAGGAGACCATAAAGTGGCTGAATGACACAGCTTGGATGAGGCTGAAGCATCAGGAGACCATATAGTGGCTGAATGACACAACATGGAGATGTTGGCCGTATGAGGAGACCATGTAGTGACTGAATGACACAGCATGAAGATGTTAGCAGCATGAGGAGACCATATAGTGGCTGAATGGCACAGCTTGGATGAGGCTGAAGCATGAGGAGACCATATAGTGGCTTAATGACACAGCGTGGAGGTGTTGGAAGCATGAGGAGACCATATGGTGGCTGAATGACACAGTGTGGAGGTGTTGGCAGCATGAGGAGACCATATAGTGGCTGAATGGCACAGCTTGGATGAGGCTGAAGCATCAGGAGATCATATAGTGGCTGAATGAAACAGCATGGAGATGTTGGCAGCATGAGGAGACCATATAGTGGCTGAATGGCACAGCTTGGATGAGGCTGAAGCATGAGGAGACCATATAGTGGCTTAATGACACAGCGTGGAGGTGTTGGAAGCATGAGGAGACCATATGGTGGCTGAATGACACAGTGTGGAGGTGTTGGCAGCATGAGGAGACCATATAGTGGCTGAATGACACAGCGTGGAGGTGTTGGCAGCATTAGGAGACCATTTAGGGGCTGAAAGACACAGCGTGGAGGTGTTGGCAGCATGAGGAGACCATATAGTGGCTGAATGACACAGCTTGAATGAGGCTGAAGCATGAGGAGACAATATACCGGCTAAATAACACAGCATGGAGGGGTTGGTCACATGAGGAGACCATTTAGTGACTGAATGACACAGCATGAAGGTGTTGGCATCATGAGGAGACCATATAGTGGCTGAATGACACAGCATGGAGATGTTGGCAACATGAGGAGATCATATAGTGGTTGAATAACACAGCTTGGATGAGGCTGAAGCATGAGGAGACAATATAGTGGCTGAATGACACAGCAGGGAGGTGTTGGCCGCATGAGGAGACCATATAGTGACTGAATGACACAGCATGGTGATGTTGGCCGCATGAGGAGACCATATAGTGGAATAGCATAGCTTGGATGTGGCTGAAGCATGAGGAGACCATATAGTGGCTGAATGACACAGCGTGGAGGTGTTGGCAGCATGAGGAGACCATATGGTGGCTGAATGACACAGTGTGGAGGTGTTGGCAGCATGAGAAGACCATTTAGTGGCTGAATGACACAGCTTGGATGAGGCTGAAGCATGAGGAGATCATATAGTGGCTGAATGACACAGCATGGAGGTGTTGGTCGCATGAGGAGACCATATAGTGACTGAATGACACAGCATGAAGGTGTTGGCAGCATGAGGAGACCACTTAGTGGCTGAATGACACAGCATGGAGATGTTGGCAGTATGGGGAGACCATATAGTGGCTTAATGACACAGCATGGACATGTTGGCAGCATGAGGACCCCATATAGCGGCTGAATGACACAGCATGGGCATGTTGTCAGCATGAGGACACCATATAGTGGCTGAATGACACAGCTTGGATGAGGCTGAAGCATGAGGAGACCAAATAATGGCTGAATGACGCAGCGTGGATGTGTTTGCAGCATGAGGAGACCATATAGTGGCTGAATGACACAGTGTGGAGATGTTGGCAGCATGTGGAGACCATATAGTGACTGAATGACACAGCATGAAGGTGTTGGCAGCATGAGGAGACCATATATGGGCTGAAAGACACAGCATGGAGATGTTGGCAGCATGAGGAGACCATATAGTGGCTGAATGACACAGCTTGGATGAGGCTGAAGCATGAGGAGACAATACAGTAGCTGAACGACACAGCATGGAGGTGTTGGCCGCATGAGGAGACCATATAGTGACTGAATGACACAGCATGAAGGTGTTGGCAGCATGAGGAGACCATATAGTGACTGAATGACACAGCGTGGAGATGTTGGCAGCATGAGGAGACCATATAGTGGCTGAATGGCATAGCTTGGATGTGGCTGAAGCATGAGGAGACCATACAGTGGCTGAATGACACAGTGTCGAGGTTTTGGCAGCATGAGGAGACCATATGGTGGCTGAATGACACAGTGTGGAGGTGTTGGCAGCATGAGAAGACCATATAGTGGCCGAATGACACATCCTGGGGGTGTTGGCAGCATTAGGAGACCATTTAGGGGCTTAAAGACACAGTGTGGAAGTGTTGGCCGCATGAGGAGACCATAAAGTGGCTGAATGACACAGCTTGGATGAGGCTGAAGCATCAGGAGACCATATAGTGGCTGAATGACACAACATGGAGATGTTGGCCGTATGAGGAGACCATGTAGTGACTGAATGACACAGCATGAAGATGTTAGCAGCATGAGGAGACCATATAGTGGCTGAATGGCACAGCTTGGATGAGGCTGAAGCATGAGGAGACCATATAGTGGCTTAATGACACAGCGTGGAGGTGTTGGAAGCATGAGGAGACCATATGGTGGCTGAATGACACAGTGTGGAGGTGTTGGCAGCATGAGGAGACCATATAGTGGCTGAATGGCACAGCTTGGATGAGGCTGAAGCATCAGGAGATCATATAGTGGCTGAATGAAACAGCATGGAGATGTTGGCAGCATGAGGAGACCATATAGTGGCTGAATGGCACAGCTTGGATGAGGCTGAAGCATGAGGAGACCATATAGTGGCTTAATGACACAGCGTGGAGGTGTTGGAAGCATGAGGAGACCATATGGTGGCTGAATGACACAGTGTGGAGGTGTTGGCAGCATGAGGAGACCATATAGTGGCTGAATGACACAGCGTGGAGGTGTTGGCAGCATTAGGAGACCATTTAGGGGCTGAAAGACACAGCGTGGAGGTGTTGGCAGCATGAGGAGACCATATAGTGGCTGAATGACACAGCTTGAATGAGGCTGAAGCATGAGGAGACAATATACCGGCTAAATAACACAGCATGGAGGGGTTGGTCACATGAGGAGACCATTTAGTGACTGAATGACACAGCATGAAGGTGTTGGCATCATGAGGAGACCATATAGTGGCTGAATGACACAGCATGGAGATGTTGGCAACATGAGGAGATCATATAGTGGTTGAATAACACAGCTTGGATGAGGCTGAAGCATGAGGAGACAATATAGTGGCTGAATGACACAGCAGGGAGGTGTTGGCCGCATGAGGAGACCATATAGTGACTGAATGACACAGCATGGTGATGTTGGCCGCATGAGGAGACCATATAGTGGAATAGCATAGCTTGGATGTGGCTGAAGCATGAGGAGACCATATAGTGGCTGAATGACACAGCGTGGAGGTGTTGGCAGCATGAGGAGACCATATGGTGGCTGAATGACACAGTGTGGAGGTGTTGGCAGCATGAGAAGACCATTTAGTGGCTGAATGACACAGCTTGGATGAGGCTGAAGCATGAGGAGATCATATAGTGGCTGAATGACACAGCATGGAGGTGTTGGTCGCATGAGGAGACCATATAGTGACTGAATGACACAGCATGAAGGTGTTGGCAGCATGAGGAGACCACTTAGTGGCTGAATGACACAGCATGGAGATGTTGGCAGTATGGGGAGACCATATAGTGGCTTAATGACACAGCATGGACATGTTGGCAGCATGAGGACCCCATATAGCGGCTGAATGACACAGCATGGGCATGTTGTCAGCATGAGGACACCATATAGTGGCTGAATGACACAGCTTGGATGAGGCTGAAGCATGAGGAGACCAAATAATGGCTGAATGACGCAGCGTGGATGTGTTTGCAGCATGAGGAGACCATATAGTGGCTGAATGACACAGTGTGGAGATGTTGGCAGCATGTGGAGACCATATAGTGGCTGAATGACACAGCATAGCGTTGGCAAAAGCATGAGGAGACCACATAGTGGCTGAATGACACAGCGTGGAAGTGTTGGCAGCATGAGGAGACCATGTAGTGGCTGAATGACACAGCGTGGAGGTGTTGGCAGCATGAGGAGACCATATAGTGGCTGAATGACACAGCTTGAATGAGGCTGAAGCATGAGGAGACAATATACCGGCTAAATAACACAGCATGGAGGGGTTGGTCACATGAGGAGACCATTTAGTGACTGAATGACACAGCATGAAGGTGTTGGCATCATGAGGAGACCATATAGTGGCTGAATGACACAGCATGGAGATGTTGGCAACATGAGGAGATCATATAGTGGTTGAATAACACAGCTTGGATGAGGCTGAAGCATGAGGAGACAATATAGTGGCTGAATGACACAGCAGGGAGGTGTTGGCCGCATGAGGAGACCATATAGTGACTGAATGACACAGCATGGTGATGTTGGCCGCATGAGGAGACCATATAGTGGAATAGCATAGCTTGGATGTGGCTGAAGCATGAGGAGACCATATAGTGGCTGAATGACACAGCGTGGAGGTGTTGGCAGCATGAGGAGACCATATGGTGGCTGAATGACACAGTGTGGAGGTGTTGGCAGCATGAGAAGACCATTTAGTGGCTGAATGACACAGCTTGGATGAGGCTGAAGCATGAGGAGATCATATAGTGGCTGAATGACACAGCATGGAGGTGTTGGTCGCATGAGGAGACCATATAGTGACTGAATGACACAGCATGAAGGTGTTGGCAGCATGAGGAGACCACTTAGTGGCTGAATGACACAGCATGGAGATGTTGGCAGTATGGGGAGACCATATAGTGGCTTAATGACACAGCATGGGCATGTTGTCAGCATGAGGACACCATATAGTGGCTGAATGACACAGCTTGGATGAGGCTGAAGCATGAGGAGACCAAATAATGGCTGAATGACGCAGCGTGGATGTGTTTGCAGCATGAGGAGACCATATAGTGGCTGAATGACACAGTGTGGAGATGTTGGCAGCATGTGGAGACCATATAGTGGCTGAATGACACAGCATAGCGTTGGCAAAAGCATGAGGAGACCACATAGTGGCTGAATGACACAGCGTGGAAGTGTTGGCAGCATGAGGAGACCATGTAGTGGCTGAATGACACAGTGTGGCGGTGTTGGCAGCATGAAGAGACCATATAGTGGCTGAATGGCACAGCCAGGAGTTGGCAGCAGCATGAGTATACACTAGGCCTTCACAATCCCTAAGAAAAAAAGAGAAGTTTCTAATTTAAACCAAAGATTTTGGGCAGCTAGTGCTACCATAACAAAATTTTTATTCCAAAACCCAGTCCCAGCAGCATCAGTAAACCATTTATTGACTGAATGGCACAGCCTGGAGTTGGCAGCAGCATGAGTAGACACGAGGGCTTCACAATCCCTAAGAAAAAAAGACGACATTTGAAACTTAAATCCAAGATTTTGGGTAGCTAGTGCTATCATAACAACATTTTATTCCCAGACCCAGTCCCAGCAGCATCAGTAAACCATATATTGCCTGAATGGCACAGCCTGGAGTTGGCTGAAGCATGAGCAGACCATATAGTAACTGAATGGCACAGCCAGGAGTTGGCAGCAGCATGAGTAGACACTAGGCCTTCACAATCTCTAAGATTAAAAGATGAATTCTGAAATTTAAAACAAAGATTTTGGAAAGCTATGGCTACCATAACAAAATATTTATTCCCAGACCCAGGCCCAGCAGCATCAGTAAACTATATATTGCCTGAATGGCACAGCCAGGAGTTTGCAGCAGCATGAGTAGACACTAGGCCTTCACAATCCCTAAGAAAAATGACAAAGTTTGAAATTTTAAATGAAGATTTTGGGTAGCTAGTACTACCATAACAAAAGTTTTTATTCCCAGACCCAGGTCCAGCAGCATCAGTAAACCATATATGAATGACACAGCCTGGAGTTGGCAAAAGCATGAGGAGACTATTGAAATATAAGAATTTTAAATAGAAATCTAAGATTTATATATATATATATATATATATATATATATATTATATATATATATATATATATATATATAATATATATATATATATATTATATAAGTATTAATATAAGTATATTAGTGGCCCATACAAAAATATGTAGAAAAACCGTTCCAGATTAACCCCCCCCCCCCCCCCCCAAAAGGACAAGGTGGCACTCCCTTCGTCTGGAGAAGAAAAGGTTTAGTCTCAACGGGCGACACGCCTTTTTTACCATAAGAACTAGGAACTCAGGAACTGGTCACAGCAGGAAAATTTTACAGCTTTAAAACAGGGCTAGATACATTCCTGGAACAAAATAACATTAATGCTTATGTAGCAATATAAAATCCCATCCCTTCCCCAATATTGCGCCACACCCCTACCCTTCAATTCCCTGGTTGAACTTGATGGACGTATGTCTTTTTTCAACCGTACTTACTATGTAACTAAGATTTTCAAATTTTCACGTTTTAGTGCCCCAGGCCCCGGCGTGTGGGTACAAAGGACCTAATCTAACAAGGAATTACATGTCACATGGCAGCACAATGACAGAGCCTGGAGGTGGCATCAGTAGGAGGAGACCATATAGTGTCTGAATTGCACAGTCTGGAGTTGGCTGAAGCATGAGGAGTCCCCAGGGCTTCACAATCCCTAAGGAAAAAAATGAAGTTTGAAAATTAAACTGAAGATTTTGGTTAGATAGTGCTACAATAACAAAAATTTTATTCCCAGGCCCAGGCCCAGCAGCATCAGTAAACCATATATTGGCTGAATGACACAGCCTGGAGTTGGCTGAAGCATGAGGAGACCACTGAAATTTATGATTTTGAAATTGAATTTAAGGATTTTGAAATTAAAATTTCGCTACTCTGCCTGACATACTTACTGCGTATATGAGGGAGTACAATACTCTTCACTTCGCTTAAAACAGTATTTGTCTAGAACAGCAGCAAGTATGTACTATTGGCTGTCTTTCACAGTATATAGACCCTTTACAGATTAACAGGTACAAAATAGTACACTTCGTAGATGTAGGTATGTGGTATGCACTAATGAGGGCAGAAAAATGTGCTACAGTACGCTTAAAAAAATAATAATTTTTACCTGTGTCCCAGATTACAAAATTCTATTATAATCAGAAATTGTCAGAATACCAGCTGACATTCAAAATAATAAAATGATACATACTGAGGTAGTAGAGAAAAGAATAAGACGGCACTACTGTAGGTTCTGATGTGCAAATAATGTCGGGAGTATCCCATGCAGGGAGAGGTGATGTCCGGTGTACAGGGGTGCAAGATGTTTAGAAGGAAGAAGACATCTGTATGGAATCCATGTAGAATAAACACATCTGCACACACCTGTAAAATATATCCTTTATTGCATCATCACAAGAAGGTAGAAGCCGGCCTAGGTAGGGTCAGGAATGGAGCGCTGTTCATACAGCTTTGCGCTGTCTGAGGATCGTTTCTTTCATGTTGCTTGTAGTGAGGATTCTTTTTTTGGAGGAGAATTTAGATGACACCAGCAAATTTTTTAGACTGGTACCTCATCTAAAAGTGATGAGAGGTTTATTGATGGCAGTATTGTGTAGGGCAGGGTCCCGTTCTAGGACGTGCCAATTTTTGTACAAAGTTTTCTTGATGATATCAGAGAGGGCATTGTACTTTTTTCTTTAGATCCATTTTTCTGCTTTTGTTTATTCTTTTTGTAGGTTTTGTGGAGCAGATCTGTGCGAGGAATGAGAGATACTTTCTCTAGGGAAGAGGCCAGCAGGTCCCTGGGATAGCCTCTTTGAGAAATCTTGAGATGAGCTCTTTAGCTTGAGTGTGGAATTTTTCCTCAGTGCTGTTGATTTTCTTCAGACTCAGGAGTTGGCTGTAAGGTAATGAGTTTTTGGTGTGTGAAGGATGATAACTGTTGAAATGCAGGTACGAGTTAGTAGCCGTCTGTTTTCTGAAACCTGTTGTGGTGATCATGTTGTTGCAGATGTGGATTTTGACATTCAAAAAATCAATGGTGTCTGAGGCAAATTTGCAGGTGAAAAACATGTTCATGTGATTTTTTTTCATTAAGATAAGTTAGGAATTTCTTGAAGTCTTCTTCTTCACCCTCCAAGATGATAAAAACATTATCCACATAGCGGGTGTACAGTTTAAGATTTTTTACAAAGGAGTTATTAGGGTTGTAAATAATTTTTTGCTCTAGGGCGGCAAGGTAGAGGTTGGCGAAGGTACATGCGACAGGGGTGCCCATCGCAGTCCCTGTCTTCTGTGTGTACCATTGGTTGTCAAATACAAAGCAATTATTGCTCAAGATCATGTCTAAGCCTGAGGTGACAAAGTCGATGTATTCTTTGTTCTTTTCAGCAGCTTGGAGGAAATCTTTTACTACCTAGACCCCTAAATCTTGTGGTATCCGGGTATAGAGGCTTTCCACGTCTATGGTAGCCATTTTGTAGGAGTTTTCCCATATGAAATCTTTAAGTAATAAAAGGAAGCTGTCACTCATGACTAATATGGCATTCCATACCTGCCCTTTAACTATGCCTGTTCAATACTCTTCTACAGCGAAGCAAGAGAATGATATAAGTGGTTGACCATGTGTTAGATGTAGTCACAAGAATGCCATCCACCACTTATTTTATTGCATAGATCCCTAAGGACCCATTGTATTTTTCTCATGTTTGGATTGTTCTCCATTTGTATTTTGACCCCCAATGGTCAGAGAATATATCAGGTTAACGCTGTTATTCACTCTCTTGGGGTGGAACGGAATTGTTCTGTATTTTCTTGTGAAACTTTAATAAACTTTACTTTGAAAAAAAAAAAAAAAAAGGAAGCTGTCAGTGTCCTTTAAATAGGACGGTATGTCTTGGAGGATGGGTCGGAGTAGCCAGTCAAGGTATGGAAATAGGCGAGTTTACTGGCGGCAATCCCTCCACTTTTACACCACAAATACAGCCTGGCAGCAGCCTTGAAATCTTTTCCGCACAAGTTACCAAAGAAGTTAAATCCCTGATTTATCCCACAGCCCCCAGTAACCTTACTGCAAAAGAGCTCTTAAATGATTATGATCTTGGTCAGACCTAGTAATTAAAAAGGCTGACAAAGGGGGTAGTGTCGTGGTGATGTCAAAGGAGTACTATGTCACCAAAGCCAACAGGCAATTGAAAAATGAAGAGACTTATCTCCCCCTAAGACACGATCCCACCACAAAAATCCTGTCAAAATTACGGAGCTTCCTGCATAATAATGTGAAACTGGGCATCATTAGCAAAAGGAAAGCAGAGAAATTGATACCTACGTGTGCCAGTAAGCCACAATGGTACTTTCTGCCCAAAATCCACAAAAGTTTGGATTCTCCCCCTGGCAAACTCATAGTGGCTGGGATCGGGGTACCTCTCGAACACCTGTCCAGATACCTTGACTGGCTACTCCATCCCATCCCCCAAGACATACCATCCTACTTAAAGGACACTGACAGCTTCCTTTTATTACTTGAAGATTTCAGATGGGAAAACTCCTTCAAAATGGCTATCATAGATGTGGAAAGCCTCTATACCCGGATCCCACAAGATTTAGGGGTCTAGGTAGTAAAAGATTTCCTCCAAGCTGTGGAAAAGAACAAAGAATACATCGACTTTGTCACCTCAGGCTTAGACATGGTCTTGAGCAATAATTGTTTTGTATTTGACAACCAATGGTACACACAGAAGACAGGGACTGCAATGGGCACCCCTGTCGCATGTACCTTCGCCAACCTCTACCTTGCCGCCCTAGAGCAAAAAATTATTTACAAACCTAACAACCCCTTTGTAAAAAATCTGAAACTTTAAACCCGCTATGTGGATGATGTTTTTATCATCTGGGAGGGCGAAGAAGAAGACTTCAAGAAATTCCTAACTTATCTTAACGAAAAAAATCACATGAACATGTTTTTCACCTGCAAATTTGCCTCAGACACCATTGATTTTTTGGATGTCAAAATCCACATCTGCAACAACATGATCACCACAACAGGTTTCAGAAAACAGACGGCTACTAACTCGTACCTGCATTTCAACAGTTATCATCCTTCACACACCAAAAACTCATTACCTTACAGCCAACTCCTGCGTCTGAAGAAAATCAACAGCTCTGAGGAAAAATTCCACACTCAAGCTAAAGAGCTCATCTCAAGATTTTCCCAAAGAGGCTATCCCAGCGACCTGCTGGCCTCTTCCCTAGAGAAAGTATGTCTTATTCCTCGCACAGATCTGCTCCACAAAACGAAAAAAACAAAAGCAGAAAAATGCATCTAAAGAAAAACTTTTGTGTTTTCCTTCCAGTACAATGCCCTCTCTGATATCATCAAAAAAAACTTTGTACAAAAATTGGCACATCCTAGAACGGGACCCTGCCCTACACAATACTGCCATCAATAAACCTCTCCTCACTTTTAGACGAAGTACCAGTCTAAAAAATTTGCTTGTGTCATCTAAATTCTCCTCCAAAAATCCCAAGGAAAATTGGTCATCCAAAAATGAATTAAAGGGCAACTTTAAATGCGGATTATGCATTCACTGCCCCCAGATGTTAAAAGGTGCATTCCTAAGACTTGGCGGCACCGAAATCTACATCAATGAATTTATCAGCTGCCGCTCCGAATTGGTCATTTATGCCCTCATCTGCCCATGCAAATCCTTCTATATCAGCTCCACTAAGCGCTGCTTGTTCTCCAGGTTCAGAGAACATAAAAGATCTCTCATCACTGGCATCGGATCAGCACGACTCATAGAACACATGCGATCCCACCACAAAAGCAACCCGGACTGTCTCACCTTCTGCGGACTGGAAAGAATCCTCATTACAAGCAACATGAAAGAAACGATCCTCAGACAGCGGGAAGCTGTATGGATTATGCGCACAGATGTGCTCGGCATACTCGGACTTAATGACCGGAACAAGCTCACCGTTTTTCTTCAGTGATTTTACACAGCGTACATTATGTACTTTTTCACTGTACCTTTTCACTTTTTTCCTTTTTTCTAGCTATGTTAATGTTCACATTGTACCCCTATACCTCATTCCCTTTTTGGTTGCACTCCTCCCCTCCAAGTGCCTTGTGCTCCTCCTCCCCCCATGACGTCACGGATCCCACCAGGTAAAGCACACCTGGATTTGACGTCTCGCAAGGCCAGAGGAAGCGGTTTTTGCCGCAAAACCAGCTGCTTGCCACCACCCGCACAGCTTCGGCTGCTGCATTCCATTCCTGACCCTACCTAGGCCGGCTTCTACTTTCTTGTGATGATGCAATAAAGGATATACCGTATTTATCGGGGTATACCACGCACCGGCCTATAACACGCACCCTCATTTTACCAAGGATATTTGGGTAAAAAAAGTTTTTTACCCAAATATCCATGGTAAAATGAGGGTGCGTGTGTGCGCGTGTATACCCTGATACATCCCCAGGAAAGGCAGGGGGAGAGAGGCCATCGCTGCCCGCTTCTCTCCCCCTGCCTTTCCTGGGGTCTAGAGCCCTGCTGCCGCCGCTTCTCTCCCCCTGGCTATCGGCGCCGCTGCCCGTTCTGTCCCCCTGACTATCGGTACCAGCGCCCCACTGCCGGCGCCGATAGCCAGGGGGAGAGAAGCGGTGCCAACAGCCAGGGGGAGAGAAGGGGCAGCGGCACCCATTGCCGGCGCCGCTGCCCCGTTGCCTCCCCCCATCCCCGGTGGCATAATTACCTCAGTCGGGTCCGCGCTGCTGCAGGCCTCCGGCGTGCGTCCCCTGCATCGTTGCTATGCACGGCGCGGCACACTGACGTCATGCGCCGCACCGTGCAGCGCATAGCAACGACGAAGGGGACGCACGCCGGAGGCCTGCAGCAGGCCGGACCCGACTCAGGTAATTATGCCACCGGGGATGGGGGGAGGCAACGGGGCAGCGGCGCCGGCAATGGGTGCTGCTGCCCCTTCTCTCCCCCTGGCTATCGGCGCCGGCAGTGGGGCGCCGGTACCGATAGTCAGGGGGACAGAACGGGCAGCGGCGCCGATAGCCAGGGGGTGAGAAGGGCCGGCAGCAGGGCTCTAGACCCCAGGGAAGGCAGGGGGAGAGAAGCGGGCAGCGACGGCCTCTCTCCCCCTGCCTTTCCTGGGGCGGTATCAGCGTATAACACGCACATAGACTTTAGGCCAAACATTTTAGCCTAAAAAGTGCGTGTTATACGCCGATAAATACAGTATTTTACAGGAAAATGATACATACGTTCTCTGAAGAAAAGGATCCTTCATTAGATGACAATACGAGTAATGTGTGTTCCAGTGACATAGCTCATTGGAGGAACAGGAAAACATGATATAACTTAATGCTGCAACTGAAAAGTCACAACAAAGAATTGACAACTTAAAGCCTACTGGAACTGAGGATCTTCAAAATGGTAAATCTACCACCTGGGATAGTCAATCAATTCCAATAGCCGGTGGTCAGTATCCACAGTTCCCTGTTTCTGCTAGTCCTTGGCAATATTGGTTTTATTACTGGTCTGGTATCAACACTGAACACTGGCTCATGGATCGTACCCAGAGAGTGGTGGTCAATGATTCGTACTCTGATTGGTCCCCGGTTATTAGTGGTGTACCCCAAGGTTCTGTACTGGGCCCGCTGTTGTTTAATTTATTTATCAATGATATAGAGGATGGTATTAACAGCTCTGTTTCTATCTTTGCAGATGACAACAAGCTTTGTAGCACAGTACAGTCTATAGAGGATGTGCATAAGTTACAAGATGACTTGGATAGACTAAGTGTCTGGGCATCCACTTGGCAAATGAGGTTCAATGTGGATAAATGTAAAGTTATGCATCTGGGTACTAATAACCTGCATGCATCGTATGTCTTAGGGGGGATTAAACTGGCAGAGTCACTGGTAGAGAAGGATCTGGGTGTACTTGTAGATCACAGACTACAGAATAGCATGCAATGTCAGGCTGCTGCTTCCAAAGCCGGCAGGATATTGTCATGTATCAAAAGAGGCATGGACTCAAGGGACAGGGACATAATACTCCCCCTTTATAAATCATTGGTATGGCCTTACCTGGAATATGCTGTTCAGTTTTGGGCACCTGTCCATAAAAGGGACACTGCGGAGTTGGAAAGGGTGCAGAGACGCGCGACTAAACTAATATGGGGCATGGAACATCTTAGCTATGAGGAGCGATTAAAGGAGTTACAATTGTTTAGTCTTGAGAAGAGGGGGGGATATGATAAACGTATATAAGTATATTAATGGCCCATACAAAAAATATGGAGAAAAACTGTTCCAGGTTAAACCCCCCCAAAGGACGAGGGGGCACTCCCTCCGTCTGGAGAAGAAAAAGTTTAGTCTCAAGGGGCGACACGCCTTCTTTACCATGAGGACTGTGAATTTATGGAACGGTCTACCTCAGGAACTGGTCACAGCAGGAACAATTAACAGCTTTAAAACAGGATTAGATACATTCCTGGAACAAAATAACATTAATGCTTATGAAGAAATATAAAATCTCATCCCTTCCCCAATATCGTGCCACACCCCTACCCCTTAATTCCCTGGTTGAACTTGATGGACATATGTCTTTTTTCTACCGTACTAACTATGTAACATGGCAATAATGCTGGGAGAGTAACTCAAGGATAGCCACATGTTTCCTACAATACACAGTCAACATATGGAGACCATATAGTGGCTGAATTGCTGTCAGTGTCTCCTTGATAAAGCCACATTTAGTGGCGAAACATGTCGGGGTGGGACAGTATTTTATTTTAAGTAGCAACTCCACTGCAGTCTATGCTTAATACCAGCCAATAAATAAGGTCCAGGCTGAATAGCTCATGCCTGCGGTGCACTGCAGGTGCGAGATGCTAAGTGGTCACAACATCTTTGATATACAGTGCATGTTAACACTGACTAAATGTCACATACATAAGTGACTATACAGTAGAGAGTTCATTTATCTCAATCTGGGTAATATCTAGGTTCCCCAGAATCTTTAAGTCCAATGCGTCACTTATAAACCTGAAATAGGAGTTTGAGTCTAAGCAATCGACTCACTAGCATGGGATGACCAACCTAGGACCTAGGCACAATCATACATATCTATGACAGCAGTGGAATTGTGTTTTTAATACTTTTTGATTCCTCATTTATCCTGTTATTTGGTTAAATAAAAGTTATGTTTTAGTATTAGTGTGTCACATGCAATATAGAGGCCTTTTTTGCTGTAGCAAATAGTGGTTGAATGACACAGCCTGGAGGTGGCTGAAGCATGAGGAGACCATATAGTGTCTGAATGGCACAGCCTGGAGTTGGCGGCAGATTATTAAACAATCTTTAATAATAAAAGATGAATTTGGGAATTTCAAATGAAGATGTATGGTACCTAGTGCTGCCATTAACATATATAGGTAATGTCCTTTTCCCAGCAGCATCACTAAACCATGTAGTTGCTATATGACACATACAGGAGCAAGCAGCAGCATGAGTACACAAGAGGGGTTCACAACCCCTAACATTAAAAGGTGAATGTGGAAATCTCTATTGAAGATGCACGTTAGCTAGTGCTAACATTCAAAAATGTAAGGACCAAGCCCAGCAGAATACGTAAGCCATGTACTTCCTGAAAGACACAGTCAGGAGCAGGCAGCAGCAGCCCTCAAGAGGGTTTCATAACTCCTAAGATTGAAAGATGAATGTTGAAATCTCTATTGAAGAGGTATGTTACCACGTGCCATCATCAAAGAATTTACGGTCCAAGCCCAGCAGCATCCCTAAGCACAGTACTTCCTGAAACACACAGCCTGGAGCAGGAATCAGCATGAGTTTACAAGAGGGCTTCAAAACCCCAAAATTAAAATGTTAATGTTGAAATCTGTATAGAAGATATATGTTAGCTTATGCTAACATCAAACATTTTTAGGCACAGGCCCAGCAGCATCACTAAACCATATGGTTGCTGAAACACACAGCCTGGATCAGGCAGCAACATAAGTACACAAGAGGCTTAATAACCCCTAACATTAAAAGGTGAATATTAAAATTTGTATAGAAGATGTATGTTAGCTGGTGCTAACATCAAAAGAATTTAGGCACAGGCCCCTCAGCATCAGTAAGCCAAGTAGTTCCTGAAACACACAGCCTGGATCAGGCAGCGGGATGCATACATTAGGAGCCTTCACAACCCCTAACAATAAAAGATCAATGTTGAAATCTCTATTGAGCATGTAGTTTGCTAGTGCTATCATAAAAATATTGTAGGGAATATCCAAGGCAGTCCCAGCAGCATCAGAAAATAATATATTGGCTGAATGATATACCCTGGAGGTGGGGAAAGCAGAAGGAGCCCATATGGTGTCTGAATGGTACAGCCTGGAGGTGGCCAAAGCATGAGGAGACCATATAGTGGCTGAGTGGCACAGTCTGGAGTTGGAAGAAGCATAAGGAGACAAAACAGTGGCTAAATGAAACAGCCTGGAGGTGGCAGCAGCAGCATTAGGAGTCCTGAAAGTGACCCGGTGACAGAGTGGTGCGGTGTGTGGCAATACCAGTACCCGGTGATGAAGGTGGCTGGAATGTTTGTAAATGGGGAGCAGTGCCTAAAATCTGTTTGGCACTATACATATTTGTGAAGTGTTGGTGTAGCAATATGGTCAATCTACTCTGGTGCATATGGCATCGGTGGGTGGAAATCCTGGCTGATCCATGCCTGATTTATCTTCACAAAGGTCAGTCTCTCCACATTTTTGGTAGACAGACGAGTTCTCCTTGGGGTGACTATGGTCCCCGTCGTACTAAACACCTACTCTGATGGCACACTACTGGCCGGGCTAGTTGCGGCCATAAATCAAGTTTGGCTGCCCAGAAGTCCAGCAGATCTTCAAGGTGTGTTGGCATGGCCATGTCAAGGTATGCCACCATCTGCAAAGTTTCCTTCCTATTTTTAGGATGTTTTGCAAATGGGAGGAACACTTCAGGAACTGCTCAGTCTTCCCAGTCTCAGTGCATGCAAGATGTTCTTCCCGTTGTCAGTCACCATGGTTCCCATTTCCAGTTTTTGTGGATTAAGCCATGCTCCGAATTCTTTACAAATTACTTTTAGCAGTTCCTCCCCTGTGTGACTCTTTTCGCCAAGGCAAACCATGTGAAGAACAGCGTGACACACCTATGTGCCCTGCACACATGGCATGCTGTAGGGGCGCTGAGACTTGTCTGGGCAGTGGAGGCTGAGGACACGGTGGAGGATGAGGAGGCGGAGTCCCACACTGTCACAGGACCAGCGGCCTGAGAGCGTGGAGGAGGAAGCGGCGTGTCCTATGCAAGTTGGGGTTGTGGCTGTGCAGGAACCACATTCACCCAGTGAGCCGTAAAGGACATGTATTGTCCCTGACCATAGTTACAGCTCCAGACGTTGGTGCTGTCGTGCACTTTCGTACACACCAACAGGCTCAAGGACTGGCCCACCTTCTCTTCCACAAAATTGTGCAGGACTGGTGTTGCCTTCTTCGCAAAGAAATGAAGGCCTGGCATTCTCCACCTCGGTTCGGCACAAGCCATCAGTTATCTGAAAGGTGCAGAGTCCACCACCTGAAAAGGGAGGGACTGCAGCACCAGAAACTTAGACAGGAGCACATTCAGCTTCTGCGCCGTTGGATGAGTGGGAGCATACTGTTAATTTCCTCCGGATTCTTGAAGAAAACTGCCACACCGCCGAGTAGCTGATTTTCCCACCAACAGTCTGCACTAATTGGCTGTTACTGCCGCTGTCTCCAGGAACCCCTGTTCCACTACCTCCCAGGAAGGTAGGCTGCCTCGAAGAAGGTGGTCTCCCCCGGGCACGTTTGGGTCCAGTATTTCCACTTCTGCCACTATGCTGACTGTCAACCCTGCTACCACATTACTGGCTCAGCTGCTGCCCCATGGGAAACCTGCAACTCTCTTCTCCTGAAGATGATGAAGCCCCTTTGACACCCGGCTCCCAATTGCGATCGGCTTCATCATCATTAACAAGTGTCTGCTGTTCTCCCCAGGTTCCTCAACAGTGACTGCTTCAGGACCCTGAGCCCTGGCAACACTGCCTCCCACGTCACTCTCCTCATCACTACTTGCCCGCCTAGCGGAGGAAGAGGGAGATGTTTCCTCCACTTCTTGGCTGGGCAGTAGCTGCTGACTATCCTCTATTAGATCGTCCTCAGTGAATAGTTGAGCTGAACCCACAACATAAGATACTTCTGTAGGAGAGGGAACAGCATAGGACAGAGGAAATGGGAGGATAGGGACTGCTCCCGGGCCATGTCAACTGAGGGTTGTGTCTGAGGAACCCACAGACTGTTGACTGGGGATGTCAGATGTCACTTGTGATGAAGTGGATGACCCTGTTAACCAATCGACGACGGCAGATGGGCTGCTGGTCGAGACATGACCGCTAGCTGATAATTGGAGCTCAGGCCTCTCACTGCAACTCCTGCTGCCACTTGCCCCTAGTCTGCTGCGACCTCTGCCTGAAGGATTTAGGCGTCGGCCACTCCTCTGTACACATCCTGGCACTTCTCTGTCTGACATACTTAGTGTGTATGTGAGGGGAGTACAATATGTTTCACTACACTTAAAACAGTATTTGTCTAGAACAACAGCAGGTGATTACTTTTGACTGGCCTTTCACAGTATCTCGTCCCTTGACAGATTAACAGGAACAAAATAGTACACTACTTAGATGTAGGTATGTGGTATGCACTGCTGAGGGCAGAAAAATGCTCTACACTACACTTAAAAGAGTATCTGAGTACAACACCAGCCGATGAGTACTTTTGCCTGGACTTTCACAGTATGTAGGCCCTTGACAGATTAACAGGTAAAATAGTACAGTACTTAGATGCACTACAGTACCCTTAAAGGGTACCTCTCATCAAATAAACTTGATATATTTTAGATTAATGAATGTTGAATAACTTTCCAATAACATGTTAATGAAAAATATGCTTCTTTCTATTGTATTTTTCCCGATCAGTCCTGTCAACATGCATTTCTGACTCATGCTGGAGTCCTAAACACTCAGAGCTGCCAGCCTGCTTTGTTCACAGCCAAACAGGCTGTGAACAAAGCAGGCTGGCAGCTCTGAGTGTTCTCCTTTGTGAACAAAGCAGACAGGCAGCTCGTAGTGTTTAGGACTCCAGCATGAGTCTGAAATGCTTGCTGCAGGACTGGTAGGGAGACCCCTAGTGGTAATTTCTTCAAAGTGGAAAATTTAATAGAAAGAAGCATATTTTTTAATAACATGCAATTGTAAAGTTATTCTGCATACATTAATCTATAATATATCAAATGTTTTTTTGATGAGAGGTACCCTAAATATATATTTATGAAAAACACCAGCAGCACACAACAGTGCTGCAGCCAAAAAAAAAGCTGTGTATTAAACACAAAATTGCACTCTGTCCCAGACTATTAGGAATGGACTGCTGGGCATTATACCGTCTACAGACTAGTATAACCAGTGGATGATTTTGTGTGGAACAAAGACACTGAATTGCGCTGAAAAATTATTCCTGCCTCCTCTGCTAAGGTTTATGAAGTTGATGCAGCTTGTTGAAATGTATGAGGCATCTGTCAGCTATCTGCCCCTCTCTCTAATACTATGCCAAAGAAAGTGACTGGGAGGTTAATGCCTGCAGCTGCAGTAAAAATCCTTTTCAATAAAAAAAAAAACAATTCTCTCCATCCACGAGAACACTGATGTGACTAGGAGGATGTTAAATGCTGCTGCAATGCACTTTTCTCTGCTGTAACACACACACACAGGCTGTCCATCCTATCTCTCTGCAGTATAATGAATGAAGTGGCTGGCCGCAATATGGCTGCCGATTATATAGGGCTGTGATATCACAGGGGTGACTGGCTGCTGATAGGCTGATTCCTGCATGTGATTCAGGGTCATACCGCCTACTTCCCTTCCCGCCTTGCCTTCCCGCCTTCCCAGCGTCCCTTGCCCCATGTACTGACATGTGGATCTGCCATTTTAGATGCCCTGGAGCCTGGAATGTTGTAAAATGGAGTATAATGAATCACGGCGATATTCGCATTCATTGCAAATCGAATATTTCCAGAAATTCATAATGAATTAGGGTTTATCAGCTTCCATTCACTCATCTCTAGAATTAATCAAAGGATTTAGACTTTTTTTTCTGCTGTGGTTAGGTGCAAAAAAGTTGCATATGTGACTTTTTTGCAACTTTTTGCCCACAGCAGCTTTGAAAGAAAACACTGTAGACAGTCAAATCACAAATCCCTCCAAAACATCTCAAATCTACACCAGCCCAGACCTGGCTTACAAAACTGCCTTTGAACAGCATGTTTGAAAAGTCGCACATTTTATTGCAGCGGGTTAAAAAGTCACACAAAAAGTTGCAGAGTAGGAAACTTAGAAAGGTATGTACTTAAGTATAAAATGACAGTGAGGGCATGCTGGAAGTTGTAGTTTTACAACACCTGGAGAGTCATAGGTTGGGGCTGGCTCTCTATATGGTACACAACTACAACTCTCAGCATGCCCTGAGTTTTTATAAATGTGAATAATCCCCTCCCCCAAAAATAGACTACCCTCTTTTCCCAATTTACACATAAAAAAATTAAAACAAATAAACATATTTGGTATTGTGGTGTGCGGAAGTGCTAATGGTCCCATAGGTGAACGGAGTGAAAAAATACCAATTTCCAAAAATTGCAAATTTTTGGTCACATCACATATTATTGGAACGGGAACAATTGTAATGTTTATTATATTTTTTTTCATTCACAATTTTCTGCACAAGGGGTGATATAATTTTAGGTGTACACCTGTTAAATCAGTGGTGAGTTACAAGCTCCGGTCATATGTCACTGTTGTATGCTTTGGATCTGGTTGTATGCATAGAATTTGGTAGAGCAATTTAGGTTGTTATACTTGTCTGCTCTAACCTTATTTCGGGAGAGATTGTACATCATGGATGTGCATCGGCCTGTCTATCCTGGGGGACCGACTTATGACGTACTCACCACATATGGTATCTATTAAGTATCCCATTGGTCAGGACTGACTTTGGACTATTATGGTCATTTACAGGTGTTGTGATATTTTGGTTCATTAATGCATGTCACATAATTATAGTCACAACCTAATAAGTTATTAATTTTAAAGCATATCAATAAAATTTATAAGCTTTAGCTATATCTATTATTAGGGTCCAAAAGGGCTGGGAAACCATTTTTGATTGACCTTAATGGTTATCTTGTTGCTTCTGCTGTCTTGAGTGACACATCACATATCACATACCAAAACATCACATATATACGCAAAAACGGGACCGTTAAAAACCACAGATCATGGCAAGAAAAAGGAGCCCTCATACGGCCCCATATGAGGAAAAATAAGAATGTTATAGGAGTCAGAAGAGGGTCGGCAATGCAATAAAGCAACACTCATCACATAGTTACATATAGTTAGTACGGTCGAAAAAAGACATACGTCCATCAAGTTCAACCACTTATCACAGCCACTTTTATCACAGCCACTTTCAGTGTAGAAAAGACGGTGCTGAGGTAAATTTACCAGGCTGTCTATTGCTCAGACAAATTTATCATATGCTGTGCACCACTTTATAAATTTGATGCATGTCAGCACTTTCACAGCAGAAAACTATTGACTGTAAAACACATCTACTACAAATAAATGCCCCCCCTCCCCCCCCATAACTTTTGAAACTGTGCAGAACGTTGAACCTAGAGGCCACAAGGACACTCTAGTTATATACACATATCACAAATCACTCCTAGAATTCAGAAACTCTTATTAATTCTATTTACTTCAATGTATCATTGCTACTCACTGTTTCCACCCCATGTGGCTGCTTTTTTGGCAGCATCTACAACTAATGTATCCCCAACAAAACAAATCTTGCCAATTTTTTTAAAACAAACCTAATATTAATTCTCTTTGGTTCTCTCTTTCAGTCTTGGATAAGAGAGGATTAACTTCTCTTCTATCGTGTAAAATCTCCTCTTTATCATCCTTAGGCTGCATTTGCACTTGGAAAACTGCCACTGCTAGAGGTGGATCCAGCAAGAAGAAGAGTCCTTCCTTTATATTTTCCATTCCTTTTGAATGCACTGCTGGCTTTGGCTCAAAAAATGCAATGGCAGTTAAAAAAAAAAAAAACTTCCAAGTGGCAATGCTGCTTTGGGCTTTTTTATAATATTTTCTTTACAAATTCTGAGGGGGAGATTTATCAAAACCTGTCCTGAGGAAAAGTTGCCTAGTTGCCCATCGGAGCCCCGATCATCCTAAAGGATAGGAGCGAGGTTGCAGGGGTCCGGGGACCGGTGGCTGACTGGAGGCAGCAGGCAAGTGGAGGCAGCGGCGGCAGTGTCCCAGATGCAGCAGTGAAAATTGCCGTAAATAAATCTTCACTGTTGCTTTTAGGAGTTTCAAAACTACAACTCCCAGCATGCCCAAACAACCTTTGGCTGTCTGGGCATGCTGGGAGTTGTAGTTTTTCAACATCTGGAGGGCCACAGTTTGGAGACCACTGTCCTTCCAGATGTTGTAAAACTACAACTCTCAGCATGCCCAGACTGTCCAGGCCTGCTGAGAGTTGTAGTTTGGCTCAGTTCAAAGGTAGTATGTGTGAATAGTTCCACCCATTTTCGGAGACTCCCCCTTTCTCCTCATAACTTTTATCATTTAAGCAATATGGGTATGGTGTATGCACAGCTTTACTTCATTCAATGCAAAGAAGATTCACTTACTGCTTCGTAGTTTCAAAGCATGTTTCTTTATTATTAGCAAGTTTTTTCCTCTCACTTCGCACGGCTTCGATGTTACAAGCTGACCGGCTGGCAGAGATCTTACACACCACTGATCGGATCCAGAGGTCTGACTCTACGTTTCAGGGTACGCCCCCTTACTCATGCGTACTGAGCCTCTGTACCTGTTCGTATTAATGAGGTAGACACAACTGAATTAATTAACCTACCTCCAGTGTGAAGTTCACACCAGGAATAACTGACAGGTTTAGTATATACCACAATAATACGAAACCGGTATTACAGATATTACAAATATGTACTAAAACTTAACTCTTCATTCATACCGTTCGGAAAAATTGTATCAAGCTCGCTAATCCAATAGGATTCGCATTGTAACAACCGCTTTTTATTTAGAGCTTCATTCATACCTTGCGGTATTTGTTCAATAATTTGCCACCGTAAGTCGCTAACTTTATATTTATTTTCAAAGAAATTTGTTTGCAAGATTTTCCTTATGTTAGATTTATGTTCATTTAATCGTATTTTCATCTTCCTGCTTGTCTGACCAATATATGAATCTCCACATGGACATTTAAGTAGATATATTATATTTTCAGAATTACATGTATAGTAACCTTTTACTGCAATTTTGTTACCTTTTTTCGAATGATGAACAAATTCACCTTTAATGATTCCACTACAGTGGGAACAAGACAGGCAGGAAAATGTATCTTTTTTATTAATTTTTAATTAATTTTGTTTGTTCATTTCTACTTTTTTGTTTAAATATCCCCCTTATTAATATATTACTGAGTGTTTTTCCTTTGCTGTAAACAAATACGGGGGGCTCCCTGAACAGACTACCATACTTGGGGTCTGCCCCCAGTAGTCCCCAGAACTTGTTCACAGTTTTTTTCACTAATTTAGCATGTTTGTCATATGTGCCAATATACATGATACGTTTATTAGGATTTTCTTTTTTACTTTTTTTCTTTAATAGATCCTCTCTATTCATTGCCGCAACCTCTTGATTGACTCTATCAATCTCCTTTCTTTTATAACCTCTTTCTACAAATTTTTTTGTTAAACCGTCTGTGTTTTTTTCATACTCTCTGTAATTACTTGGGATTCTTCTAGTGCAAATAAATTGACTTTCAGGGTGTCCCTTAAACACTGCTGGATTATGGTAACTATCTCTATGTAACATATTGGGGGAGATTTATCAAAACCTGTGCAGAGGAAAATTTGCCCAGTTGCCCATAGCAACCAATAAGATTACTTCTTGCATTTTGCACAGGCCTTGTTAGAAATGAAAGAAGCGATCTGATTGGTTGCTATGGGCAACTGGGCAATGTTTTCTCTGCACAGGTTTTGATAAATCTCCTCCATTGTTCTTATCAGTTTTTTTTAACATACAGTGTAGTCTCGAATGTGTTATCTTTTTTTATTACTTCCACATCTAGATATTGTGTAGTGGATTTGTTATAGTTTAAAGTAAACTTAATTTTTTGATGGATGTTTCTTATTAAGTTTATCTACAAACTCCAGCAGTGCTTCTTCTGATTTGTCCCACAGCATGAACACGTCGTCTCCATAGCGCATCCATGTTTTCGGCGCGTCCATGCTGTGGGAATCTGTACCTGAAAAAATATTTATTTCTTCAAAAAATTACATAAATATGTTTGCTAAACTTGGGGACACTGGGGACCCAATCGACGTGCCATCGCACTGCAAAAAAAAAACTCTGTATCAAATCTGAAATAATTCTCACCCAAAACAAAATCCAAAAGTCCCATTAAGAAAGATATCATGCGATTACTTAGTTTCGTATTTCTGCTCAAGATTTTGTAAATACATTGTTTCCCTTCTTGTTGCAGTATGTTTGTATAAAGACTCTGTACATCCAGCGTGCATAAAAATGTCACGCCGGATGCATCCAAGTCCCTTAATTCACGTAGAAAATGGCTTGTATCTTGCAAACATCTGTCTAGTTTTTTTTATCTCTGGTTGGAGGTAACTATCCACAAGGATCGCGAGAGGCTCCAGGAGCGACCCCATCCCCGACACTAGGGGGCGCCCCGGCGGCCTGTCGCGATCCTTGTGGATTTTAGGCAGTAAATACAGAATGGGAATTCTAGGAAATTCTACATTTAATATAGTAGCAATTTTTTGAGAAATAATCCCCTCCTCTTTTGCTTCGTTGACAAAGCTATCAATTTTCTTTTTTAATTCAACTGTTGGGTCTTTTTTTTAGTAATTTATATGTTTTCTGATCAGATCATTGTTTTCTTGCCTCTTCAATATAGCAGTCTCTATCCATCAGAACGATGGCCCCCCTTGTCCGCGCTCTTGATAACAAGGGAGGGGTCATCGCCGAGGGAAGAGACAGCCATACGTTCTTCTTTGGAGACATTCGGACGGAATTTTTTCACAGTTTTCCACTTTTTAGAGACCTCGTCTGACACGGTCTGCAGAAATGCTTCAACCGCAGCAGACGACGTGTCTGGCACAAAACTAGATTTTTTTCTCAATTTCTCTGGAATTTCTAATACATTCCCCATTTTTTTTTATCACCATATTTTTTTTATCATACATAGACATTTTCATTTTAATGTTCCTTCCAAATTTGAAAAGGTGTACCTTAAAATCAAATAGATCCTTCTCAAAGGTGGGTACAAAGCCTAAGTCTCGGTTTAATACTGATGTCTCTGCAGGGGTTAATTCATGTTTAGAAATATTAACTATTAAGTCCTGATTTAGCTTTTCGTTTTTTTCTTTCTTCTTCTTTGTTGCGTCGCTCTCGTCTGTAGAAGTCTCTATTTCTCTGCTTTCCGTTGAGGATTTTTGTTTTTTCTCCTTCCCTTTAGTTTTTCCTAAAAAACGTTTCTTCTTTATGGTTGGATAATTTTTATCTGATACATCGGAGGTAGAGGTTTGTTCTCGTCGATTTGATTTAAATTGTCTTTCTTTACGTCTTTCTTCAGCCCATGTGTATACTTTATTCTGTAAATAATCTCTCATGTCTCTTTCAAACTTTTGTAACTTGTTATGGAGGGTAGCAGTTTTAATTTTCTCCAAGTTAGCGGACAGTTCATTTTGTAGCTGCTCAAATTCAATAGCACTTTTCAGATTTTTAAGTTTTTCACTAATTTCTGCAATTTCTTTTTTGAGAGGGTCGATTGCCAACTGTAGATGTTGAACAGTCAAGAACATTAGATCTAACGAATGTCTGTTATTCATAGCATATCATTTTTGATGATAAGCTGCATCGTCTGGCCACAATGTAGGGATTATTTCTCAAAAAAATTGCTACTATATTAAATGTAGAATTCCCTAGAATTCCCATTCTGTATTTACTGCCTAAAATCCACAAGGATCGCGACAGGCCGCCGGGGCGCCCCCTAGTGTCGGGGATGGGGTCGCACATATGACAAACATGCTAAATTAGTGAAAAAAAAATGTGAACAAGTACTGGGGACTACTGGGGGCAGACCCCAAGTATGGTAGTCTGTTCAGGGAGCCCCCCGTATTTGTTTACAGCAAAGGAAAAACACTTAGTAATATATTAATAAGAGGGGATGTTTAAAAAAAAAGTAGAAATGAACAAACAAGATTAAAAATTAATAAAAAAGGTACATTTTCCTGCCTGTCTTGTTCCCACTGTAGTGGAATCATTAAAGGTGAATATGTTCATCATTCGAAAAAAGGTAACTAAATTGCAGAAAAAGGTTACTATACATGTAATTCTGAAAATATAATATATCTACTTAAATGTCAATGTGGAGATTCATATATTGGTCAGACAAGCAGGAAGATGAAAATACGATTAAATGAACATAAATCTAACATAAGGGAAATCTTGCAAGCAAAAGAACTAAAGGAATCTAAATATGGTGAGAATACAGTGGCTAGACATTTCTTTGAAAATAAACATAAAGTTAGCGACTTACGGTGGCAAATTATTGAACAAATACCGCAAGGTATGAATAAAGATCTAAATAGAAAGCGGTTGTTACAACGCGAATCCTAATGGATTAGCGAGCTTGATACAATTTTTCCGAACGGTATGAATGAAGTGTTAAGTTTTAGTGCATATTTGTAATATCTGTAATACCGGTTTCGTATTATTGCGGTATATACTAAACCTGTCAGTTATTCCTGGTGTGAACTTCACACTGGAGGTAGGTTAATTAATTCAGTTGTGTCTACCTCATTAATACAAACAGGTACAGAGGCTCAGTACGCATGAGTAAGGGGGCGTACCCCGAAATGTAGCATCAGACCTCTGGATCCGATCAGTGGTGTGTAAGATCTCTGCCAGCCGGTCAGCTTGTAACATCGAAGCCGTGCGAAGTGAGAGGAAAAAACTTGCTAATAATAAAGAAACATGCTTTGAAGCTACGAAGTAGTAAGTGAATATTCTTTGCATTGAATGAAGTAAAGCTGTGCATACACCATACCCATTTTGCTTAAATTATATAAGTTGTAGTTTGGCAACATCTAGCCCTTCAGATGTTGCTGACCTACAACTCCCAGCATGCCTGGGCAGTCTGGGCATGCTTGCAGTTGAAGTCTTGCAACATCTGCAGGGCTACAGTTTGGAGACCACTACACAGTGGTCTCCAAATTGTTCTCCTCCAGTTGTAGCATAACTACAACTCCCAACATGTCTTTCAACTGTCTGGCCATGCTGGGAGTTGTAGTATTGCAACAACTGGAGGCACATGGGTTGGGAAACATTGTCTGTTTCCTAACTAAGTGTTTCCCAACCCGTGTGCCTCCTGCTGTTGCAAAGCTATAACTCCCAGCATGCACTGACAGATCATGCATGCTGGGAGTTGTAGTTTTCCAACAGCTTGAGGCACATGGGTTGGGAAACACTGAGTTAAGTGCAGAATCACTGCGGTAGTCTGTTACCTAACTCAGTGTTTCCCAACCAGTGTGCCTCTAGCTGTTGCATAACTACAACTCCCAGCATGCATGGTCTGTACAGGGTACATGAGCGGGGGTTTACAGCAAGTTTCCCGCTTCAAGTTTGTAAAACCCTGCCCGTGTGAATGTACCCTAAAAACACTACAGTACACAAACCCTAAATAAAGAGTAAAACACTAAATTACACTACACCCTTACACTCTCACCGCCCGCCCCTTAATAAAGATGAAAAACTTCTTTTAGGTCCGTTTTTCCAAAACAAAGCCTCCAGCTGTTGCAAAATATCAACTACCAGTATTGCCGGACAGCCTTTCACTGTCCAGGCATGTTGGGAGTTTTGCAACAGCTGAATGTACCCTGTTTGGGGAAAACTGACGTACAGTATTTTTGGTAGATGAGGAAAGTGAAACGCTTGCATCTGGGCACACCCCTATGAAAATCCCTAATTTAGGCCTCAAATGCACATGGCACTCTCTCACTTCAGAGCCCAGTCGTATTTCAAGGCAACAGATTAGGGCCACACATGGGGTATTTCCATACTCGGGTGAAATTGTGCTACAAATTTTGGGGGGCTTTTTCCCCTTTTATCCCTTATGAAAAGGTAAAGTTGGGGTCTACACCAGCATGTTAGTGTAAAAAAATGTAATTTTTTACACTAACATGCTGGTGTTGCCCCATACTTTTCATTTTTATAAGAGGTAAAAGGAAATAAAGACCCCCAAAATTTGTAACACAATTTCTCCCAAGTACGGAAATACCCCATATGCAGACTTAAAGTGCTCTGCGGCACACAACAAGGCTCAGGAGTGAGAGCGCACCATGTACATTTGAGGCCTAAACTGGTGATTTGCACAGGGGTGGCTGCTGTTACAGCAGTTCTGACATACAGCGGCTCTGACATAAATGCAAAAAAAATAAATACTCACATGTGACCCCATTTTGGAAACTACATCCCTGACTGAACATAACAAAAGGTATAGTGAGCCTTGACACCTCACAGTGAGCTTAACACCTTAACACCTCACAGGTGAAATGTAATTTTTCATTTGCACAGCACACTGTTACAAAGATCTGTCAAACACTAGTGGGGTGTAAATGCTCACTGCACCCCTTGTTAGGTTCCTTGAGGAGTGTAGTTTCCCAAATAGTGTGCCATGTGGGGTGTTTTTTTGCTGTTCTGGCACCATGGGGGCTTCCTAAATCTGACATGCCCCCCAAAAACCATTTCAGCAAAATTTGCTTTCCAAAAGCCCAATAGCGCTACTTCCCTTCTGAGCATTGTAGTGCACCCGCAGATCACTTTCCATCCACATATGAGGTATTTCCTTACTAGAGAGAAATTGGGTTTCAAATTTTGGGAGACATTTTCATAAAAATATCGGATAACATCAGCATTTTAGTAAAAAACTAATTACATTTTTCATTTTCACCTCCAACTTAAACGCAAAGTTGTCAAACACCTGTGGGGTGTTAAAGGGGTATTCCAGGAAAAAACTTTTTTTTATATATCAACTGGCTCCAGAAAGTTAAACAGATTTGTAAATTACTTCTATTAAAAAAATCATAATCCTTCCAGTACTTATGAGCTTCTGAAGTTAAGGTTGTTCTTTTCTGTCTGAGAGTTCTCTGATGACAAATGTCTCGGGAAACGCCCAGTTTAGAAGAGGTTTGCTATGGGAATTTGCTTCTAAACTGGGCGTTTCCTGAGACACGTGTCATCAGAGAACTCTCAAACAGAAAAGAACAACCTTAACATCAGAAGCTCATAAGTACTGGAAGGATTAAGATTTTTTAATAGAAGTAATTTACGAATCTGTTTAACTTTCTGGAGCCAGTTAATATATATAAAAAAGTTTTTTCCTGGATAACCCCTTTAAGGCTCACTGTAACCCTTGTTATGTTCCTTGAGGGGTTTAGTTTCTCAAATAGCATGCCATGTGGGATGTTTTTCGCTGGTGTGGCACCATGGAGGCTTCCTAAATGAGACATGCCCCGCAAAATCCATTTCAGCAAAATTCACTTTCCAAAAGCCCAATGTCGCTCCTTCCCTTTTGAGCCCTCTAGTGCATCCACAGATCACTTTACATCCACATATGAGGTATTTCCTTACTCAAAAGAAACTAGGTTATGTATTTTGGAGGGCTTTTTCTCCTTTTACCTCTTTAGGTCTACAAGAACATGTTAGTGTAAAAAAATGAAGATTTTGAATTTTCGCCTACACATTGCTGCTATTCCTGTGAAACACCTAAAGGGTTCACAAACTTTCTGAATGCCATTTTGAATACGTTGAGGGGTGCAGTCTTCATAATGGGGTATTTCTGACATAAAGACCCTCAAATTTACTTCAAAACTGAACTGGTCCCTGAAAAATTCAGATTTTGAAGTTTACTTGAAAAATTGGAAAATTGCTGCTATACTTTGAAGCTCTCTGATGTCTTCCAAAAATAAAAACATGTCAACTCTATGATGCAAACATAAAGTAGACATTTTGTATATGTGAATCAACATATCATTTATTTGATATGTCTATTTTCCTTACAAGCAGATTGCTTCAAAGTAAAAAAAAAAAAAAAAATGCAACATTTTGACATTTTTCATAAAATTTTGGAATTGACGCAAGTATTGATGAAAATTTACCACTACCATAAAGTAGAATATGTCACGAAAAAACAATCTTGTAATCAAATTCATAAATACAAGCATCCCAGAGTTATTAATGCTTAACCCCTTAAGGACTCAGCCCATTTTGGCCTTAAGGACTCAGACAATTTAATTTTTACGTTTTCATTTTTTCCTCCTCGCCTTCTAAAAACCATAACTCTTTTATATTTTCATCCACAGACTAGTATGAGGGCTTGTTTTTTGCGCGACCAGTTGTCCTTTGTAATGACATTACTCATTATATCGTAAAATGTATGGCGCAACCAAAAAACACTATTTTTGTGGGGAAATTAAAACGAAAAACGCAATTTTGCTAATTTTGGAAGGTTTCGTTTTCACGCCGTACAATTTATGGTAAAATTGACGTGTGTTATTTATTCTGAGGGTCAATACGATTAAAATGATACCCATTATTACATACTTTTATATTATTGTTGCGCTTAAAAAAAATCACAAACTTTTTAACCAAATTAGTACGTTTATAATCCCTTTATTTTGATGACCTCTAACTTTTTTATTTTTCCGTATAAGTGGCGGTATGGGGGCTCATTTTTTGCGCCATGATCTGTACTTTTTTTTGATACCACATTTGCATATAAAAAACTTTTAATACATTTTTTATAATTTTTTTTTAAATAAAATGTATTAAAAAAGTAGGAATTTTGGACTTTTTTTTTTTTTTGTTCACGCCGTTCACCGTACGGGATCATTAACATTTTATTTTAATAGTTCGGACATTTACGCACACGGCGATACCAAATATGTCTGTAAAAAATGTTTTTTACGCTTTTTGGGGGTAAAATAGGAAAAAACGGACGTTTTACTTTTTTATTGGGGGAGGGGATTTTTCACTTTATTTTTTACTTTTACTTTTACATTTTTTTTACATTTTTTTTTACACTTGAATAGTCCCCATAGGGGACTATTCATAGCAATACCATGATTGCTAATACTGATCTGTTCTATATATAGGACATAGAACAGATCAGTGTTTTCGGTCATCTTCTGCTCTGGTCTGCTCGATCACAGACCAGAGCAGGAGACGCCGGGAGCCGCACGGAGGAAGGAGAGGGGACCTCCGTGCGGCGTTATGAATGATCGGATCCCCGCAGCAGCGCTGCGGGCGATCCGATCGTTCATTTAAATCGCGCACTGCCGCAGATGCCGGGATCTGTATTGATCCCGGCACCTGAGGGGTTAATGGCGGACGCCCGCGAGATCGCGGGCGTCGGCCATTGCCGGCGGGTCCCTGGCTGCGATCAGCAGCCGGGATCAGCCGCGCATGACACGGGCATCGCTCCGATGCCCGCGGTTATGCACAGGACGTAAATGTACGTTCTGGTGCGTTAAGTACCACCTCACCAGGACGTACATTTACATCCTGCGTCCTTAAGGGGTTAAAGGGGTATTCCAGGAAAATACTTTTTTTTATATATATCAATTGGCTCCAGAAAGTTAAACAGATTTGTAAATTGCTTCTATTAAAAATCTTAATCCTTTCAGTACTTATGAACTTCTGAAGTTAAGGTTGTTCTTTTCTGTCTAAATCCTCTCTGATGACACCTGTCTCGGGAAACGCCCAGTTTAGAAGAGGTTTGCTATGGTGATTTGCTTCTAAATTGGGCGGTTCCCGAGACAGGTGTCATCAGAGAGGATTTAGATAGAAAAGAACAACCTTAACTTCAGAAGCTCATAAGTACTGAAAGGATTAAGATTTTTTTTAATAGAAGTAATTTACAAATCTGCTTAACTTTCTGGAGCCAGTTGATATATAAAAAAAAGTTTTTTCCTGGATAACCCCTATAAAGTGACAGTGGTCAGAATAGCAAAAAATTTTCTGGTCCTTAGGTTCAAAATGGGCTCGGTCCGAAGAGGTTAAGGAAACAGCCCATTTTGGCCTTAACGACGCAGCCAATTTTATTTTTGCATTTTTTTTCCTCCTCACTTTCTAAAAATGATAAATCTTTTATATTTCCATCCGCAGATGAGTATTAGAGCTTGTTTTTTGCGCGACCAGTTGTCCTTTGTAATGACATCACTCATTTTACCATAAAATGTATGGTGAAACTAAAGAAATACTATTTGTCTGGGAAGTTGAAAAGAAAACAGCAATTTAGCAAATTTTCAAGCTGTATGGTAAAAGTGACATGTTTTCTTTATTCTGTGGGTCAATTCAATTAAAATGATGCCCATGATTACATACTTTTTTTTATTACTGTACAGCTTTAAAAAAATCTTACATTTTTTAACCAAATTAGTGTGTTTAAAATCCCTCTATTTTGATGACCTATAACTTTTTCATTTTTCAGTATATGCGGCAGTATGAGGGCGCATTTTTTGCACCATGATCTGTCATTTTTATTGATACCATATGTGCATAAATGAAACTTCTAATTCATTATTTTTTTTTTAATATTATGTTACAAAAAAGCAGCAATTTTGGACTTCTTATTTTACATTTACGCCGTTCACCGGATGGGATCAATAACATATTTTGATAGTTCGGACATTTAGGCACGCAGCAATACCAGATATGTTTCTAAACATATATATATATATATATATATATATATATATATCTATCTATCTTTCTATATATATATATATATATATATATATATATATATATATATATATATACATTTTACCCTTTCTGGGGGTAAAATGGAAAAAAGGGATGATTTAAATTTTTATTAGGGGAGGGGATTTTTCAATTTTTTTTTACTTTTTTAAAAACTTTTATTTTACACTTTAAAAGTCCCCATAGGGGACTATTTATAGCAATCATTTGATTGCTAATACTGTTCAGTGCTATGCATAGGGCATAGCACTGATCAGTATTATCGGCGATCTTCTGATCTGGTCTGCTCGATCTCAGACCAGAGCAGAAGACTCCTGGAGACGGAGGGAGGCAGGTGAGGGGATCTCCGTCCACCATTATGGATGATCGTAACTGCGGGCTGTCCAATCATCCGTTTTACCGACTGCACTTACACAGATACCGTGATCTGTATTGGTCATGGCAACTGAAGGGTAAACAGCGCACATTAGCGCGATTGTTGATGTCTGCCATTACCGGCAGGTCCCTGGCTCGCGGTCATGAACAGGATGTAAATGTACACCCTGGTGCATTAAGTACTAGGGCATTAGGATGTACATTTACATCCTGTGTCGTTAAGGGGTTAATATTGCTGTAACAGTCATTTTTGAATACCTTCCCCACTGCGTTTTACTTAAAGTAGTATTCGCCCCAACAATCGGGAGGAGGGAAAAAAACAAAGGTCAACCGTGCTGCCCCCCCACCTCTTCCCCCACAAAAGCGATTAATGCTAAAGGAGAAGGGGGACATTATTTGAGAAAGTGAAGGTACAAGCATAATAAATCATAATTTTCCCAACATTTTTTTAAAGCTTTATTACAGTGCAAAACGATTTGTTTATTACATCGCTTTTTTCAAATTTTATAGGTAATAACGCTCTGGAGAGTACAGTATTCAGTCATTTAGAAGGATTTTTGAGCCTTTTTTCCTCAAATGCTGATACTTTTTTATTTTAATTTTAAATGTCCGTAAAATATTATGTTTCTTTTAAATAGTACTCTTTACTCATAATAACTGGCTTCAGCAACTTTCTTCATTACTATAATCCTTTTTAAATTATTTAAAGCTTATTCATCTGATTTTGTCAGATTTTTGTCTTTTATTGTTATTGTGACCTCCCCCTCTATATTCCTTTTGTTTGCCTTCTTCAATTTTTTCATAATACGTCACAAAATACTCCTCTTCCTCAATAAGCAGGCAGCTATTTTTCATTTTACAACAAAATCTACACCGAAACAAAAAAAATAAATAAATTGTGAGGCAAAGTTAAAGAAAGAAAATTAAAAACTATTTTGATTGGGTATATATATATATATTTTCTATTTGACTATGCTACAGGGGCTGTAAAGTTAGTGTAGTTCATAATATAGTGTCTGTACCTGTGTGTGTCTGTACCTGTATCTGGTGGTCTCGCAATTTTTATGTGATCTTTGCCCCGAAGTTTAATTTTAACAGCATACAAAATGAGTGTTGTCTCAGGTTTTCCCAGGCTGCAGTGTGTTCCGAGACATTACATCCCTAGTCAGGTGTTCAGAGGGAGCCTGTATTTGCTTCAATGGGTGGAGCATAGACATATCCATTTAGCCCCAAGACTCCCTCTTAAAGAGAATAAGTTTACCTTGTTCACCCGCACTAAACCCAGAGATTAATATAAGACTGATAGCAGACCTTCTGCAATGTGTTGAACCAGAACAATGTAGGCTGCGAGAGAGCCATAACAAAGAGTAAGAAGATACAAAGATGTCACTCTTCTGTGCCTGCAGCTGCTGCTCTTAGTGTGTTCAGTGGAGAGGACGTCAGGAAAATGTCAAAGACATTGAGAGCCCCTGCAACCGGGGCCTGCTCGCCGGGTAAGAAGAACAACAGGGAAAGGAGGGAGGGGGAAAAGTGATGTGGCACATGGGGTAAGGGGTTGACACGATTTGGCACCAGGCATAGGGAGAATAAAGTGGTACAATGGAATAGAGGGGTAATTAAATAGAACAGGGGGTGATGAATTTGCACAGAAGGTAATAAACGGGAATGAAATGGTATGGGGGGATCAAGGGGAAATTATGTGGCACAGGGGGAAATAAAGCGGTGATTTGGCACAGGGGGGAAAAGTGGTGAAAGTGGAGATCAGAGGAGGAGGATGATGTGACTGGCGGACCAGCAAAAGCAGGAGACTGTGGTTTTTACAGCGGTCTTCTGCTTCTGTGTTTGGGCTCCTACGGGGGTGCAGTGGGGGCCAGGGCCCCCTGGTAGCCTGAGCCCCTTACTGTTGTATTGACTGTACCCCATTAACTGCGGCCCTGTATACAAGGTAGGGCTGGCACATAAGCCTGGTTGTCCTCTATTGGGAATGTGTTGTCCTCTATTGTGTGTTTTGTCCCCTATTGAGAGTGTCCCCTATTCGGAGGGTGCAAATACATTAAGTCTAATGGGACTCTGCCAGGGAATAAAAAACTGTGCTATTAGGAGGTTTCCCCTATTGGGAGGTGTCTGCTAAGGGAGATTTCACTGAAATTATTGAGGTAATGTATTCTTTAGAGCCTTAGAGGACTGTTTTGTCTATGTTTTCACAGTTTCTGAAAAGTTGACCAGTTGCACATAGCGACCAATCTGATTGCTTCTTTCATTTTTTAAATGGCCTCTGACAGATAAAAGAAGCAATCTGGTTGCTATGGACAGGGGCGGACTAACAACACTCAGGGCCCCCGGACTTAAAAAAGCAAGGGCCCCCAGCGATACTCCGCCACCGGTTACACTTCTGCCCTTATTCCACCCAAATTCCTCCACCACCTTTACACACAAAATAAACTATATTTGATGTATAAGAAACACTTTAGCATAAGTAAAATAACTTTCCATGACCAATAATACCAGTATACAAGGAGTATATCTATACCACCTAACAACAATATAACCCTAAGGGGTTAAATAAACCTCTATGTTACATGTGCTACAGATAAATAAAACTTAACTTTTAATGAATTTTACCAACCAAAAAGGGTGAAAACCACACGTTTAAAAGTACAAATCCACTTGTGTCATTCTAAATATCTGAGAACTATCACTTCTGGGTCATATCCGATGTAGCCACCGATTGATATAGAATCGGGTCTGTCCACTCTGATACCAGACCAGGCACTCCTTAGCCTGTTTAGCCCATACACCATAATTCCTAAATTTGGGGTAATAGGCAGTGTAGGAACAGTTTTGTATTCATATAGTGCCAGCCACTCTATGATAGTATACACCCGCTATATGTATCAGATTGAGGTACCAACGCCACTTTAAAGGGTAGCTCCACCATCCTATATTTTTTTTCTGTCCCTGCTTATTGCACATCTATCCCTAACCCCCTCCCTGCTTTTAATTTTTCTTTTTACTATATTAAAAATAACTTTTTGTCTGCCTGGTAGTGTGCTCACTACCAGGCAGACTTCCGCAGCAGGCACCATGTCACTGATGCCTGCTGGGGGGGACTTCCGCCCTTAGATCATCTACACAGGGTGCCTTCAGCTGTTTCACCACTACAACTCCCAGCTTGCCCTGACATCTATTGGCTGTCAGGGCATGCTGGGAGTTGTAGTAGTGAAACAGCTGGAGGCACCATGTGTAGATAAACTATATTAGTGCAATATGGCGCTACGGTGCTACCCCGTTCCTTCCGTCACCCCCATACCTCGTTCGCTCCGTCCACCACCCCCTCCCATACCCTGTTCACTCCGTTACAACCCCCCCCGATACCCCGTTCCCTCCGTTCTGATACTTACTGATACTGTAGAGTCCGGCAGCGGGCGTGCAGGGGCAGCGGCGGCGACGACATGTGCGGTAGGACTGGCCTCCCAGCCAGTGGCCGGGGAGCCAATGCGCTCTCTCCCGCCTGTCTAATTGACTGGCAGGGAGCGAGCGCAGTGTAAATGAATTAGGACTGATTGCCCGGCCGCAATCAGTCCGAATTCAGGCATGATGTCACGCCGTGCTGCAGCCGGCCACTAGGAGGGAGACCCCTAGTGGCCGGACTTCAAACGTAAAATTCACCCAAAAAATGAAAAAAATTATAATGAAAATATATTACAGATATGTTGTAGTACATAAGTACTACAACATATCAAAAAATAAAGTTGGTGACAGTGCCCATTTAACGAAAATTTGTCAAACACCTGTGGGGTATTGAGGCTCACTATATCCCTTGTTACGTTCCCTGAGAGGTGAAAATGGGGTCACATGTGGGTGATTTTTATATATTTTTTGCATTTATGTCAGAACCGCTGTAACTATCAACTACCCCTGTGCAAATCACCAATTTAGACCTCAAATCTACATAGTGCGCTCTCAATCCTGAGCCTTGTTGTTCGCCCGCAGAGCATTTTACACCCACATATGGAGTATTTCCGTACACAGGAGAAATTACATTACACATTTTGGGGGTCTTTTTTTCCTTTTACCTCTTGTAAAAATGAAAAGTATGGGGCAACTCCAGCATGTTAATTTAAATTTTTTTCTTTTTTTACACTAAGATTCAAAAAGGGCTCTAGGTCTTCCCCATGAAACTATAGACTGGTAAGTTTAACGTGCATTGTGGGTAAATTGTTTGAAGGACTTATAAGGGATTACATACAGGAATACATAGGGGATTATTGTATTACAAGTGATAGCCAGCATGGGTTTACTAAGGATAGAAGTTGTCAAACCAATCTAATTTGCTTTTATGAAGAAGTGAGTAGAAGCCTTGACAGAGGAATAGCTGTGGATATAGATTGGCTGCTGCACCCTCTCCTGAAGGAGATACCTGGCCTGGTCAAGGACACAAACAAGTTTTTGTTAGCATTGGAGGGCATGAACTGGCCACCCAATGGTATTCTAGTGTCCCTAGACATTGAAAGCCTTTACACGAGTATCCCTCAGGAGAGGAGTGTAGCAGCCGTTCGTGAACTATTACAGGATTCAGACAAGTCATCTAGCTATATAGAATTAATTTGCGAGTCCATCCATCTAACCTGCAACACCTTTAAATTCGGTGAGACCTGGTATAAACAAGTAGGTGGTGTTGCCATGGGTACGCCCATGGCTTGCACCCTAGCGAATTTATATGTTGCTATGTTCGAAAAGAAATGTATATTCTCCAGCTCCAACTGCTTTTTGAGGTTCGTTGCTAGTTATCATAGTTTTGTAGACGATATTTTTATCTTATGGACTGGGACAGAGTTAGAGTTCAATGAGTTTGTGGGTGAATTAAATGGCATCAATGATATGAACCTGTCGTTCACTTCTAAGATAGGACGGGGGGGAGTTGGAATTCCTTGACGTGCTCGTGGTGGTGGAAGAAAACAGCGTTGTTACTAAAGGTTATCGCAAACCCACTGTGTGCAACGCATTGTTACATTACGATAGCTATCACCCCGAGCACGTCAAGAAAGCAGTCCCATACGGACAGTTTTTGCAACTTAGGCGTATTAACAGCAGAGATGAAGATTTTTTGCCGCAAGCAAATGATTTGCTAAACCGATTGATAAATAGAGGGTACCCCAAAAGCCTCTTAGAAAAATCATCACAGAGAGCCTTAAATCAAAATAGGAAAGAACTATTAGTTGGTGGAAGAAAAAATAAGAAAAATTTACAACAAAGGAGGAGGAGCTTATTCGAAAACAGACAGGTTACTTCAGGTAATGCTACGCCTACATCAGTGCACAATACTGAACTAAAGATAGAAAAGATGGAAAGGGTAGAAAGTTCACGTTTTGCGTTTTCTTTTTCATTTAGCCCCATGGCAACTAAAATAAGGAAAGCCATAAGCGACAATTGGTTCCTGGTTCAAAATGATGCGGACCTAGCTGAATTCACTGACCAGAAACCAATTGTAGCATTCAAAAAGTGTAAGAACATAAAAGATCTATTAGTGAAAACGGCATTTAAAGAAAAACCTAATCAAGAAAACTGGTTAAATAGATCATTACCCTCAGGTATGCATAGATGTGGCACTTGTAATTGGTGCCACTATGTATGCATAGATAAGGACTTGTCCTTAGGAGGGGTTAGAATTATACAAAAAAGCATGATGTGCTGCAGAACAACTAATGTCGTATAAGCGATTTTTTGTACCTGTAAGCGATTTTATATAGGTCGCACCACTAGATCTATGAATGTGCGTTTCAGGGAACACGCTAGATCTATAGTCACTAAGAAAGGGAGCCCTAGATTAATCGCACATGTAATAGAAGAACATGGAGGAGTTATCAAAGCTCTTAACTTACAGGTATAGAAAAGATATCCCCGATCCAGGGCACAGACAGTAAGAGACGCTTATTGCAAGCCAAAGAAAGATGGATCATTCGGACATCTGCGGAGGGAAACCTCGGTCTGAATGATCGGCTTGACATGAGCGTCTTTTCCTGAGTGAGTTTTTTTCTGAGTATTTTCCGATATTGACAATTTATGTTCCCTTAAACGCGTTTATGTATATGGTCGTTCTATATATGTATATGTTTTAATGATGTTTTATTAAGTGTCTGCACCCTGCACTTTCGTAGTGCATGTTTGTATATGCCCTGTCCTGGTGACGTAGGTTTACAGGAAGTACTTACCTGACCCTCGTTCACCTGGAGAGGCGTGACCTGAAGAAGTGCCGGGAGCGGCACGAAATAGCTATCGTCTCCTGACGCCCCGCTATTGTACGATTGCACCTGCACCGTCGAAATAAAGAAGCCTGTTACCTGATCACCTATACGTGAGTGCCCCCGCTTTTCTTTCCTTGTGTTGCTGTGGATATAGTGTTTCTGGATTTTGCTAAAGTGTTTGATACTGTCCCTCATAGACGTCTGACAGGTAAGTTAAGGTCTTTGTGTTTGGAAACTTTAGTTTGTAACTGGATTGAACACTGGCTCATGGATCGTACCCAGAGAGTGGTGGTCAATGATTCGTACTCTGATTGGTCCCCGGTTATTAGTGGTGTACCCCAAGGTTCAGTACTGGGCCTGCTGTTGTTTAATTTATTTATCAATGATATAGAGGATGGCATTAACAGCTCTGTTTCTATCTTTGCAGATGACATCAAGCTTTGTAGCACGGTACAGTGTATAGAGGATGTGCATAAGCTACAAGATGACTTGGATAGACTAAGTGTCTGGGCATCCACTTGGCAAATGAGGTTCAATGTGCATAAATGTAAAGTTATGCATCTGGGTACTAATTAGTGTTGTTCGCGAATATTCGCAATGCAAATTTTATTCGCGAATATCGCATATTCGCGAATTCGCGACTATTCGCGAATCTAGCACTATATATTCGTAATTACGAATTTTTTTTTTTTTTTTTTTTTTTTCACAGTACACATCACAGTGATCATCCCTCTCTGCTTCCAGCTTGTGTGGTGTAAAGAAGGCTCTAATACTACTGTGTGAGGCTGGCGTGCGACTTTTCGCATATGCGAATATTTGCATATGCTAATTTTTGCATATGTGAATTTCGCTTATGCTAATTTTGTATATGCAAATTTTCGCATATGTTCATTTTTGCACACACGAATTTTCACATATGCGAAATTAAAACGAGAATATTACGAATATGCGAATTTAGCGAATATATGACGAATATTCGTCCATATATTTGCGAATATTCGCAAATTCGAATATGGCCTATGCCGCTCAACACTAGTACTAATAACATGCATGCGTCGTATGTCTTAGGGGGGATTAAACTGGCAGAGTCACTGGTAGAGAAGGATCTGGGTGTACTTGTAGATTACAGACTACAGAATAGCATGCAATGTCAGGCTGCTGCTTCCAAGGCCGGCAGGATATTGTCATGTATAAAAAGAGGCATGGACTCGAGGGACAGGGACACAATACTCCCCCTTTATAAAGCATTGGTACGGCCTCACCTGGAATATGCTGTTCAGTTTTGGGCACCAGTCCATAAAAGGGACACTGTGGAGCTGGAAAGGGTGCAGAGACGCATGACTAAAGTAATATGGGGCATGGAACATCTTAGCTATGAGGAGCGATTAAAGGAGATACGATTGTTTAGTCTTGAGAAGAAACACAAAAACAAATATAGGAGAGCGGACAGGATCGATGCACTTAACCATTCAAAATAATAATTTATTTTATAATCCATATATCCATGGATTATAAAATAAATTATTATTTTGAATGAAGTTAAGTGCATTGCAGTGAATTTAAAGAAAAATTTCGGACAGATCCGAAAAAGAAGTGATCGATTGACGGTGTGCCATACATCTGGACGGCGTGGTGGAAACAAACTTGTTTGAAGGCTAGCCGGATTGAGAGGGGTTTAAGGACGAAAAAAACCCTCTCGCCGAAGTAAGTAAAATTGCGCTTGGAAAGTTGAAAAGTGGCTGTATATGAATATCGATCCTGTCTGCTCTCCTATATTTGTTTTTGTGTTTCTTCATTATATTATTCGGAGTGACGAGTCACTTGCCGAGGAGGATTGATGCGGAGAAAGGACTGATATAAGAGATCACTGGTTGTATCTACGGGCTTTTTAAAGTGTGAGTGGTTCTAGTAACCACTCACCAAGTGTAAGTGTGAATTTTATTCATTCAAAAGTGTTGCCAACGGAAGGATTAGTACACCCCTCCCAAAAAAAGTTTTTTCTTGTACTACTTTCTGCTTAGTCTTGAGAAGAGACGTTTAACCCCTTAAGGACCGAGCCCTTTTTCACCTTAAGGACCGGAGCGTTTTTTGCAATTCTGACCACTGTCACTTTAAACATTAATAACTCTGGAATGCTTTTAGTTATCATTCTGATTCCGAGATTGTTTTTTCGTGACATATTCTACTTTGACTTAGTGGTAAAATTTTATGGTAACTTGCATCCTTTCTTGGTGAAAAATCACCAAATTTGATGAAAAAAATGAAAATTTTGCATTTTTCTAACTTTGAAGCTCTCTGCTTGTAAGGAAAATGGATATTCAAAATATATTTTTTTGGGGTTCACATATACAATATGTCTACTTTATGTCTGCATCATAAAATTTATGAGTTTTTACTTTTGGAAGACACCAGAGGGCTTCAAAGTTCAGCAGCAATTTTGACATTTTTCACAAAATTTTCAAACTCGCTATTTTTCATGGACCAGTTCAGGTTTGAAGTGGATTTGAAGGGTCTTCATATTAGAAATGCCCCATAAAAGACCCCATTATAAAAACTACACCCCCCAAAGTATTCAAAATGACATTCAATAAGTGTATTAACCCTTTAGGTGTTTCACAGGAATAGCAGCAAAGTGAAGGAGAAAATTCAAAATCTTCATTTTTTACACTCGCATTTTCTTGTAGACCCAATTTTTGAATTTTTGAAAGGGGTAAAAAGGAGAAAATTTTTACTTGTATTTGAAACCCAATTTCTCTCGAGTAAGCACATACCTCATATGTCTATGTTAATTGTTCGGCGGGCGCAGTAGAGGGCTCAGAAGGGAAGGAGCGTCAAATGGTTTTTGGGGGGCATGTCACCTTTAGGAAGCCCCTATGGTGCCAGAACAGCAAAAAAACACACATGGCATACCATTTTGGAAACTAGACTCCTCAGGGAACGTAACAAGGGGTAAAGTGAACCTTAATACCCCACAGGTGTTTCACGACTTTAGCATATGTAAAAAAAATTATATATTTTTTACCTAAAATGCTTGGTTTCCCAAAAATTTTACATTTTTAAAAAGTGTAATAGCAGAAAATACCCCCCAAAATTTGAAACCCAATTTCTCCCGATTCAGAAAACACCCCATATGGGGGTGAAAATTGCTCTGCTGGCGCACTACAGGTCTCAGAAGAGCAGGAGTCACATTTGGCTTTTTGAAGCAAATTTTGCTCTGGGGGCATGTCGCATTTAGGAAGCCCCTATGGTGCCAGAACAGCAAAAAAAAAAAAATGGCATACCATTTTGGAAACTAGACCCCTCGGGGAACGTAACAAGGGGTAATGTGAACCTTAATACCCTACAGGTGTTTCTCGACTTTTGCATATGTGAACATTTTTTATTTTTTTTTACCTAAAATGCTTGGTTTCCCAAAATTTTTACATTTTTAAAAAGGGTAATAGCAGAAAACACCCCCCAAAATTTGAAGCCCAATTTCTCCCGATTCAGAAAACACCCCATATGGGGGTGAAAAGTGCTCTGCTGGCGCACTACAGGTCCCAGAAGAGAAGGAGTCACATTTGGCTTTTTGAAAGCAAATTTTGCTCTGGGGGCATACCGCATTTAGGAAGCCCCTATGGTGCCAGAACAGCAAAAAAAAAAACACATGGCATACCATTTTGGAAACTAGACCCCTCGGGGAACGTAACAAGGGGTAATGTGAACCTTAATACCCTACAGGTGTTTCACGACTTTTGCATATGTGAACATTTTTTATTTTTTTTTACCTAAAATGCTTGGTTTCCCAAAATTTTTACATTTTTAAAAAGGGTAATAGCAGAAAACACCCCCCAAAATTTGAAGCCCAATTTCTCCCGATTCAGAAAACACCCCATATGGGGGTGAAAAGTGCTCTGCTGGCGCACTACAGGTCTCAGAAGAGAAGGAGTCACGTTTGGCTTTTTGAAAGCAAATTTTGCTCTGGGGGCATGCCACATTTAGGAAGCCCCTATGGTGCCAGGACAGCAAAAAAAAAAAAACACATGGCATACCATTTTGGAAACTAGACCCCTCGGGGAACGTAACAAGGGGTTAAGTGAACCTTTATACCCCACAGGTGTTTTATGACTTTTGTATACGTAAAAAAAAAAATTTTTTTTTTACCTAAAATGCTTGTTTTCCCAAAAATTTTACATTTTTAAAAAGGGTAATAGCAAAAAATACCCCAGAAAATTTGAAGCCCAATTTCTCCCGAGTACGGCGATACCCCATATGTGGCCCTAAACTGTTGCCTGGAAATACGACAGGGCTCCAAAGTGAGAGCGCCATGCGCATTTGAGGCCTAAATTAGGGATTGCATAGGGGTGGACATAGGGGTATTCTACGCCAGTGATTCCCAAACAGGGGGCCTCCAGCTGTTGTAAAACTCCCAGCATGCCTGGACAGTCAGTGGCTATCTGGCAATACTGGGAGTAGTTGTTTTGCAACAGCTGGAGGCTCCGTTCTGGAAACAGTGGCGTACCAGACGTTTTTCATTTTTATTGGGGAGGGGAGGGGGGCTGTGTAGGGATATGTGTATATGTAGTGTTTTTTACTTTTTATTTTATTGTGTGGTAGTGTAGTGTAGTGTTTTTAGGGTACAGTCGCATGGGCGGGGGGTTCACAGTAGTTTCTCGCTGGCAGTTTGAGCTGCGGCAGAAAATTTAACGCAGCTCAAACTTGCAGCCGGATACTTACTGTAATCCTCCGCCCATGTGAGTGTACCCTGTACGTTCACATTGGAGGGGGGAACATCCAGCTGTTGCAAAACTACAACTCCCAGCATGGACGGTCTATCAGTGCATGCTGGGAGTTGTAGTTTTGCAACAGCTGGAGACACACAGGTTGTGAAACACCGAGTTTGGTAACAAACTCAGTGTTTTGCAACCAGTGTGCCTTCAGCTGTTGCAAAAGCTACAACCCCCAGCATGTACGGACAGCGGAAGGGCATGCTGGGTCTTGTAGTTATGCAACAGCCGGAGGCATACTACATTGGCTGGGGATGCTGGGGATTGTAGTTATGCAACAGCTGGAGACACACTGGTTTACTACTTAACTCAGTGTGCCTTCAGCTGTTGCAAAACTACAACTCTCAGCAGTCACCGACAGCCAACGGGCATGCTGGGAGTTGTAGTTATGCAACCACCAGATGCACCACTACAACTCCCAGCATGCACTTTAGCTGATTGTGCAAGCTGGGAGTTGTAGTTACACAACAGCTGAAGGTACACTTTTACATAGAAAGAATGTGCCTTCAGCTGTTGCAAAACTATAAGTCCCAGCATGCCCATAAGGGCATGCTGGGAGTTGTGGTGGTCTGCCTCCTGCTGTTGCATAACTACAGCTCCCAGCATGCCCTTGTTGCATGCTGGGAGCTGTTGCTAAGCAACAGCAGGAGGCTGTCACTCACCTCCAACGATCCAGCAGCACAGGTCAGTCCCTCGTCGTCGCCGCCGCCGCCGCTGCTCCTGGGGCCCCGATCCCAACAGGGACGCCGGGGATCGGGGTCCCCAGCACCGGGGGTCGTCTTCCCGCACCCGCTCACGTCCTCCGGAAGAGGGGCGGAGCGGGTTGCGGGAGTGACACCCGCAGCAGGCGCCCTGATTGGTCGGCCGGTAATCCGGCCGACGAATCAGGGCGATCGTGAGGTGGCACCAGTGCCACCTCACCCCTGCTGCCTCTGGCTGTTCGGGGCCGTCTCTGACGGCCCCGATCAGCCAGTAATTCCGGGTCATCGGGTCACTGGAGACCCGATTGACCCGGAATCTGCCGCAGATCGCTGGACTGAATTGTCCAGCGATCTGCGGCAATCGCCGACATGGGGGGACATAATGACCCCCCTGGGCGATATGCCGGGATGCCTGCTGAACGATTTCAGCAGGCATCCGGCTCCGGCTCCCCTCCGGCTAGCGGTGGGGGCCGGAAATGCTCAGGGCGTATCCATACGCCCTCGGTCCTTAAGGACTTGGAAACGGGGGCGTATGGATACGCCCTATGTCCTTAAGGGGTTAAGGGGGGATATGATAAATGCATATAAGTATATTAACCCCTTAAGGACTGAGCCTTTTTTCACCTTAAGGACTCGGCCATTTTTTGCAAATCTGACCACTGTCACTTTAAACATTAATAACTCTGGAATGCTTTTAGTTATCATTCTGATTCCGAGATTGCTTTTTCGTGACATATTCTACTTTAACATAGGGGTAAAATTTTGTGGTAACTTGCATCCTTTCTTGGTGAAAAATCCCAAAATTTGATGAAAAATTTGAAAATTTAGCATTTTTCCAACTTTGAAGCTCTCTGCTTGTAAGGAAAATGGATATTCCAAATATTTTTTTTTATTCACATATACAATATGTCTACTTTATGTTTGCATCATAAAATTGACATGTTTTTACTTTTGGAAGACACCAGAGGGCTTCAAAGTTCAGCAGCAATTTTCCAATTTTTCACAAAATTTTTAAACTCGCTTTTTTTCAAGGACCAGTTCAGGTTTGAAGTGGATTTGAAGGGTCTTCATATTAGAAATACCCCATAAATTACCCCATTATAAAAACTGCACCCCCCAAAGTATTCAAAATGACATTCAGTAAGCGTTTTAACCCTTTAGGTGTTTCACAGGAATAGCAGCAAAGTGAAGGAGAAAATTCACAATCTTAATTTTTTACACTCGCATGTTCTTGTAGACCGAATTTTTGAATTTTTGCAAGGGGTAAAAAGGAGAAAATTTTTACTAGTATTTGAAACCCAATTTTTCTCGAGTAAGGACATACCTCATATGTCTATGTTAATTGTTCGGCGGGCGCAGTAGAGGGCTCAAAAGGGAAGGAGCGACAAATGGTTTTTGGGGGGGCATGTCACCTTTAGGAAGCCTCTATGGTGCCAGAACAGCAAAAAAAAAACACATGGCATACCATTTTGGAAACTAGACCCCTCGGGGAACATAAAAAGGGGTAAAGTAAACCTTAATACCCCACAGGTGATTCACGACTTTTGCATATGTAAAAAAATGATTTTTTTACCTAAAATGCTTGGTTTCCCAAAATTTTTACATTTTTAAAAAGGGTAATAGCAGAAAATACCCCCCAAAATTTGAAGCCCAATTTCTCCCGATTCAGAAAACACCCCATATGGGGGTGAAAAGTGCTCTCATGGCGCACTACAGGTCTCAGAAGAGAAGGAGTCACATTTGGCGTTTTGAAAGCAAATTTTGCTCTGGGGGCATGCTGCATTTAGGAAGCCCCTATGGTACCAGAACAGCAAAAAAAAAAAACCCACATGGCATACTATTTTGGAAACTAGACCCCTCGGGGAACGTAATAAGGGGTTAAGTGAACCTTAATACCCCACAGGTGTTTCACGACTTTGCATATGTAAAAAAAAAAAAAAAAAAAACATTTTACCTAAAATGCTTCTTTTCCCAAAAATTTTACATTTTTAAAAAGGGTAAAAGCAGAAAATACCCCCCAAAATGTGTAACACAATTTCTCCCGAGTACGGCGATACCCCCTATGTGACCCTAAACTGTTGCCTTGAAATACGACAGGGCTCCAAAGTGAGAGCGCCATGTGCATTTGAGGCCTAAATTAGGGATTGCATAGGGGTGGACATAGGGGAATTCTATCCAGCTGTTGCAAAACTACAACTCCCAGCATGCGCTGACAGACTGTACATGCTGAGAGTTTTAGTTTTGCAACAGCTGTAGGCACACTGGTTATGTATCACTGAGTTTGTGACCTTACTCAGTGTTTCAAAACCAGTGTGCCTCCAGCTGTTGCAAAACTACAACTCCCAGCATGTACGGTGCATGGTGTAAGGTGACTGCTGGGAGTTGTAGTTTGCAACAGCTGGAGGCACACCGGTCGTGAAACACTGAGTTAGGTAAAAAAAAAAAAAAACTGAGTTTCACAACCAGTGTGCCTTCAGCTGTTGCAAAACTACAACTCTCAGCAGTCACCGACAGCCAATGGGCATGCTGGGAGTTGTAGTTATGCAACCAGAAGATGCACCACTACAACTTCCAGCATGCACTTTAGCTGTTTGTGCAAGCTGGGAGTTGTAGTTATCCAACAGCTGAAGGTACACTTTTCCACAGAAAAAATGTGCCTCCAGCTGTTGCAAAACCATAAGTCCCAGCATGCCCATAAGGGAATGCTGGGAGTTGTGGTGGTCTGCCTCCTGCTGTTGCATAACTACAGCTCCCAGCATGCCCTTTTTGCATGCTGGGAGCTGTTGCTAAGCAACAGCAGGAGGCTGTCACTCACCTCCTGCTGCTGCTCCGTCGCAGTCCCTCGCCGCGACCATCGCTCCTGGGACCCCAATCCCAACAGGGACGCCGGGGATCGGGGTCCCCAGCACCCGGGGTCTTCTTCCCGCACCCGCTCACGTCCTCCGGAAGAGGGGCGGAGCGGGTGCGGGAGTGACACCCGCAGCAGGCGCCCTGATTGGTCGGCCAACGAATCAGGGCGATCGTGAGGTGGCACCAGTGCCACCTCACCCCTGCTGGTTCTGGCTGTTCGGGGCCGTCAGAGACGGCCCCGATCAGCCAGTAATTCCGGGTCACCGGGTCACTGGAGACCCGATTGACCCGGAATCGCCGCAGATCGCTGGACTGAATTGTCCAACGATCTGCGGCAATTGCCGACATGGGGGGGTATAATGACCCCCCTGGGCGATATGCCGGGATGCCTGCTGAATGATTTCAGCAGGCATCCGGCTCTGGTCCCCAATCGGCTAGCGGTGGGGACCGGAATTCCCACGGGCATACGGATACGCCCTGCATCCTTAAGGACTCGGAATGCAGGGCGTATCCATACACCCTGCATCCTTAAGAGGTTAATGGCCCATACAAAAAATATGGAGAAAAACTGTTCCAGGTTAACCCCCCCCCCCCCCCCCAAAGGACGAGGGGGCACTCCCTCCGTCTGGAGAAGAAAAGGTTTAATCTTCTTTACCATCAGAACTGTGAACTTATGGAACGGTCTACCTCAGTAACTGATCACAGCAGGAAAAATGTACAGCTTTAAAACAGGGTTAGTTACATTCCTGGAACAAAATAACATTAATACTTATGAAGAAATATAAAATCCCATCCCTTCCCCAATATCACGCCACACCCCTACCCTGCAAATCCCTGGTTGAACTTGATGGACGTATGTCTTTTTTCAACCGTACTAACTATGCTGGTGTAGACCCCAACTTTACCTTTTCATAAGGGGTAAAAGGAGAAAAGCCCCTCCCCCCCAATTTCTCTTGAGTACGAAAATACCCCATATGTGGCCCTAAACTGTTGCCTTGAAATACGACAGGGCTCCGAAGTGAAAGAGTGCCATGCGCATTTGAGGCCTAAATTAGAGATTTGCATAGGGACGGACATGGCAGTGTTCCCCAAACAGGATGCCTCCAGCTGTTGCAAAACTCCCAGCATGCCTGAACAGTCAATGGCTGTCCGGCAATACTGGGAGTTATTTTGCAACAGCTGGAGGCTCCGTTTTGGAAACACTGCCGTATGAGATGTTTTTAATTTCAATTGGGGGGGGGGGGGGGGAGTGTAGGGGGGTGTATATGTAGTGTTTTACCCTTTATTTTGTGTTAGTGTAGTGTTTTTAGGGTACATTCGCACTGGCGGGTCCACAGCAAGTTTCCCGCTGGGAGTTTGAGCTGCGGCGGAAAATTTTCTGCAGCTCAAACTTAAAGCAGGAAACCTGTCCATGTGAATGTACCCTGTACCTTTAACTGTTGAAGTACTACAACTCCCAGCATGCACTGACAGACCGTGCATGCTGGGAGTTGTAGTTATGCAACAGCTGGAGTCACACTGGTTGGGAAACACTAAGTTAGGTAGCACCAGTTGTTGCAAAACTACAACTCCCAGCATGCATGGTCTGTCAATGCATGCTGGGAGTTGAAGTTTTGCAACAGCTAGAGGCACACCGATTGGGAAACACTGAGTTAGGAAACAGACAGTGTTTCCCAACAAGTGTGCCTCCAGTTGTTGCAAAACTACAACTCCCAGCATGCCCAGAGAGCTGAAGGGCATGCTGGGAGTTGTAGTTCGGCAACATCTGGCCCTTCAGATGTTGCCGAACTACAACGCTCAGCATGCCTGGACAGTCTTGGCATGCTGGGAGTTGTAGTTTTGCAACATCTGGAAGTGCACAGTTTGGAGACCACTATACAGTGGTCTCCAAACTGTAGCCCTCCAGATGTTGCGAAACTACAACTCCAGGCCAGACAGCCTTTGGCTATTTGGGCATGCTGGGAGTTGTAGTTGTGAAACTTCAATGCAGTAGTGAAGATCACTTACCAGATTTTCACTGCTGCATTCTGCTGCCGCCGGTCTTGGCATTCTGCTGGACAGTCTTGGCATGCTGGGAGTTGTAGTTTTGCAACATCTGGAAGTGCACAGTTTGGAGACCACTATACAGTGGTCTCCAAACTGTACCCTCCAGATGTTGCAAAACTACAACTCCCAGCCAGACAGCCTTTGGCTATTTGGGCATGCTGGGAGTTGTAGTTGTGAAACTTCAATGCAGTAGGGAAGATCACTTACCAGATTTTCACTGCTGCATTCTGCTGCCGCCGGTCTTCCCCACCAATGTTCCCCAGCTGTCCTCCGCTGTCTGCCGCCGGTCCCCCGCTATATGCCGCCGCCCCCACCGACGCCATTACAGAGCTAGCAGAACTGCAGCAGGATACTGTCTTTGACCGCCAGGGGGGTGTCTGCTCCAGTAAGGAGGGAGGGAGGAGTAAAGGGCAGGCCAGACAGGTACTAGTGGTGGGGGACTCAATTATTAGGGGGACAGACAGGGCGATCTACCACAAAGACCGGGATCGCCGAACAGTGTGTTGTCTGCCTGGAGCACGAGTTTGGCACATCGCGGATTGGGTTGACAGGTTGCTGGGCGGGGCTGGAGAGGACCCAGCAGTCATGGTACATATTGGCACCAATGACAAAGTAAGAGGTAGGTGGAGTGTCCTTAAAAATGATTTCAGGGACTTAGGCCGCAAGCTTAAGGCAAGGACCTCCAAGGTAGTATTTTCTGAAATACTACCAGTACCCCGAACCGCACAAGAGAGGCAGTGGGAGATCAGGGAGATAAACAAGTGGCTCAGAAGCTGGTGTAGGAAGGAGGGGTTTGGGTTCATGGAGAACTGGGCTGACTTCGCTGTCGGTTACCGGCTCTACCGTAGGGACAGGCTGCACCTCAATGGGGAGGGTGCAGCTGTGCTTGGGGAGAAGATGGCTAGAAGGGTGGAGGAGTGTTTAAACTAGGGACTTGGGGGAGGGAACCTACAGCAAAGAGGGGGAAGATAGTGTAGATAGAGAGGTGGGAATTATAAATGTACCTGGGGGTGGAGCGGAGGGAGGGGTTAGAATAGTTAATAGGAATAGGCTTCATAGGAAAATAAAACTTACACCCTTGAATCCCATTAACCCCAATAACATAAAGGATGGAAATGTAAAGTGTATGTTCACAAATGCCAGAAGCCTAGCAAATAAAATTGGGGAGCTTGAGGCCTTGATACTGGAGGAACATATTGATATAGTTGGGGTCACTGAGACATGGTCTCATCGTTTCGCAAAGATAGAATGAACAGAAAAGGTGGTGGAGTCTGTCTGTATGTAAGAAGTGGTATGAAAGTCAGTGTGAACGATGCCATAGTGTGTGATGATTCTGAGGAGGTGGAATCACTGTGGGCAGAATTACAAAAGGAGGGAAATACTGAAAAAATAATACTTGGTGTAATCTACAGACCCCCTAATATCACTGAAGAGATAGAAGGTCGGCTGCATAAACAAATAGAGAGGGCCGCCCGGGCAGGTACAGTGGTAATAATGGGAGATTTTAACTATCCAGATATAGATTGGGGTCCGGGGTTGGCTAAAACTACAAAGGGGCGACAATTTCTAAATTTATTGCAGGATAATTTTATGGGCCAGTTTGTGGAGGACTCAACAAGAAGTGATGCTTTGTTGGATCTGATCATTTCCAACAACGCAGAGCTGGTTGGTAATGTAACTGTGCGGGAAAACCTTGGTAATAGCGACCACAATATAGTTACTTTTGACTTAAAATGTAGAAAACAAAGACAGGCGGGGAAGGCAAAAACATATAACTTTAAAAAGGCAAACTTCCCTGGGCTGAGGGCTGCACTACAGGACATAGACTGGGGGGGAAGTGTTCTCAAATACTGATACAGAAGGTAAATGGGACATCTTTAAATCAACTCTAAATAACTATACAGCTAAATATATACCAAAGGGGAACAAATATAAACGATTAAAACTAAATCCTACATGGCTGACAAATGATGTTAAAAGAGCAATAAACAACAAAAAAATAGCCTTCAAAAAATTCAAATCTGATGGGTCAGCTATAATATTTAAACAGTACAAAGAGCTTAATAAAATCTGTAAAAATGTAATAAAAACAGCAAAAATTCAAAACGAGAGACAGGTGGCCAAAGAAAGCAAAACTAATCCTAAATATTTTTTTAGACATATAAATGCAAAAAAAACAAGGGCAGAGCATGTAGGACCCCTTAATAATGATAATGGGGAGGTTGTCACAGGCGATAAAGAGAAAGCGGAGCTACTGAATGGGTTCTTTAGTTCTGTATACATTATGGAAAAAGGAGCTGACATTGGACAGGTCAGTGCTGGTAACACATCATGTAATGTACTGAACTGGCTTAATGTAGAGATGGTACAAGGTAAGTTAAGTAATATAAATGTAAGCAAATCCCCAGGGCCAGATGGATTACACCCAAGAGTTCTTAGAGAGGTAAGTTCAGTAATATCTGTACCCCTGTTCATGATATTTAGAGATTCACTGGTGTCTGGTATTGTGCCAAGGGACTGGCACAAGGCGAATGTGGTGCCAATCTTCAAAAAGGGCTCTAGGTCTTCCCCAGGAAACTATAGACCGGTAAGTTTAACCCCTTAAGGACACAGCCCATTTTCACCTCTAGGACGCAGCCCTTTTTTGCACATCTGACCACTGTCACTTTAAACATTAATAACTCTGGAATGCTTTTACTTATCAATCTGATTCCGAGATTGTTTTTTCGTGACATATTCTACTTTAACATAGTGGTAAATTTTTGTGGTAACTTGCATCCTTTCTTGGTGGAAAAATCCCCAAATTTGATGAAAAAATTGAAAATTTAGCATTTTTCTAACTTTGAAGCTCTCTGTTTGTAAGGAAAATGGATATTCCAAATATTTTTTTTTGGGATTCACATATACAATATGTCTACTTTATATTTTCATCATAAAATTTATGAGTTATTACTTTTGGAAGACACCAGAGGGCTTCAAAGTTCAGCAGCAATTTTACAATTTTTCACAAAATTTTCAAACTCGCTATTTTTCATGGACCAGTTCAGGTTTGAAGTGGATTTGAAGGGTCTTCATATTAGAAATACCCCATAAAAGACCCCATTATAAAAACTACACCCCCCAAAGTATTCAAAATGACATTCAGTAAGCGTTTTAACCCTTTAGGTGTTTCACAGGAAAAGCAGCAAAGTGAAGGAGAAAATTCAAAATCTTCATTTTTTACACTTGCATGTTCTTGTAGACCCAATTTTTGAATTTTTACAAGGGGTAAAAGGATAAAATTAATACTTGAATTTGTAGCCCAATTTCTCTCGAGTAAGCACATACCTCATATGTCTATGTAAATTGTTCGGCGGGCGCAGTAGAGGGCTCAGAAGCGAAGGAGCGACAAGGGGATTTTGGAGAGTACGTTTTTCTGAAATGTTTTTTTGGGGGCATGTTGCATTTAGGAAGCCCCTATGGTGCCAAAACAGCAAAAAAAAAACATGGCATACCATTTTGGAAACTAGACCCCTTGAGGAACGTAACAAGGAATTAAGTGAGCCTTAATACCCCATATGCATATGTAAAAAAAAAAAAAAAAAAAATTTCACTAAAATGTGTGTTTCCCCCCAAATTTCACATTTTTGCAAGGGTTAATAGCAGAAAATACCCCCCAAAATTTGTAACCCCATCTCTTCTGAGTATGGAGGTACCTCATAAGTTGACCTGAAGTGCATTACGGGCGAACTACAATGCTCAGAAGAGAAGGAGTCATATTTGGCTTTTTGAGAGCAAATTTTGCTCGGGGGGCATGTCGCATTTAGGAAGCCCCTATGGTGCCAGGACAGCAAAAAAAAAGGACATGGCATACCATTTTGGAAACTAGACTCCTTGAGGAACGTAACAAGGGATAAAGTGAACCTTAATACCCCACAGGTGTTTCACGACTTTTGCATATGTAAAAAAAAATTTTTTTTTTTTACCAAAAATGCTTGGTTTAGCAAAAATTTTACATTTTAAAAAAAGGTAATAGCAGAAAATACCCCCCAAAATTTGAAGCCCAATTTCTCCCGATTCAGAAAACACCCAATATGGGGATGAAAAGTGCTCTGCTGGCGCACTACAGGTCTCAGAAGAGAAGGAGTCACATTTGGCTTTTTGGAAGCAAATTTTGCTCTGGGGGCATGCCGCATTTAGGAAGCACCTATGGTGCCAGGACAGAAAAAAACCCAACATGGCATACCATTTTGGAAACTAGACCCCTTGGGGAACGTTACAAGGGTTAAAGTGAACCTTAATACCCCACAGGTGTTTCACGACTTTTGCATATGAAAAAAAAAAAAAAATAATTTTTACACTAAAATGCTTGTTTTCCCCCAAATTTTAAATTTTTACAAGGCATAATAGCAGAAAATACCCCCCAAAATTTGTAACCCCATCTCTTCTGAGTATGGAAATACCCAATAAGTGGACGTGAAGTGCACTGGGGGCGAAATACAATGCTCAGAAGAGAAGGAGCATCATTGAGCTTTTGGAGAGAGAATTTGGCCATGTGCATTTACAAAGCCCCCCCCCCGTGGTGCCAGAACAGTGGACCCCCCCACATGTGACCCCATTTTTAAAACTACACCCCTCACGGAAGGTAATAAGGGGTGCAGGGAGAATTTAAACCCCACTGGCATTTGACGGATCTTTGGAACAGTGGGCTGTGCAAATTAAAAATTTTATTTTTCATTTTCACAGACCCCTGTTTCAAAGATCTGTCAGACACCTGTGTGGTGTAAATGCTCACTGTACCCCTTGTTACATTCCGTGAGGGGTGTAGTTTCCAAAATGGGGTCACATGTGGGTATTTATTGTTTTGCACTTATGTCAGAACCGCTATAAAATCAGCCACCCCTGTGCAAATGACCAATTTAGATCTCAAATTTACATGATGCACTCTCCCTTCTGAGCCTTGTTGTGCGTCCCCAGAACACTTTGCGCCCACATATGGGGTATCTCCGTCCTCAGGAGAAATTGCGTTACAAATTTTGGAGGCTTTTTTTCTTTTACCGCTTGTGAAATTTTAAAGTATGGGGCAACACCAGTATGTTAGTGTACAAAAATGTTTTTTTTTTACACTAACATGCTGGTGTAGACCCCAACTTTACCTTTTCATAAGGGGTAAAAGGAGAAAAAGCCCCCCAAAATTTTTTAGGCAATTTCTCCCGAGTACGGAAATACCCCATATGTGACCCTAAACTGTTGCCTTGAAATACGCCAGGGCTCCGAAGTGAGAGAGCGCCATGTGCATTTGAGGCCTAAATTAGGGATTTGCATAGGGGTGGACATAGGGGTATTCTACACCAGTGATTCTCAAACAGGGTGCCTCCAGCTGTTGCTAAACTCCCAGCATGCTTGGACAGTCAATGGCTGTCCGGAAATGCTGGGAGTTTTTGTTTTGCAACAGCTGGAGGCTCCGTTTTGGAAACACTGCTGTAGGATACGTTTTTCATTTTTATTGGGGGGGAAGGGGTGGTGGTGGGGGGGGCAGTGTACGTGTGTATATGTAGTGTTTTACTCTTTATTTTATGTTAGTGTAGTGTAGTGTTTTTAGGTTACATTCACACTGACGGCGGATTACACTGAGTCTCCCGCTAGGAGTTTGAGCTGCGGCTGCAGCTCATACTTGAAGCAGGGAACTCACTGTAATCCGTCGCCAGTGTGAATGTAACCTGTACATTCACATGGGAGGGGGGGAACTACAACTCCCAGCATGCACTGACAGAACGTGCATGCTGGGAGTTGTAGTTTTGCAACAGCTGGAGGCACACTGGTTGGAAAATACTGAGTTAGGTAATAGAACCTATTACCTAACTCGGTATTTCCCAACCAGTGTGCCTCCAGCTGTTGCAGAACTACAACTCTCAGCATGTACTGATTGCCAAAGGGAATGCTGGGAGATGTAGTTATGCAACAGCTGGAGGCACGCAAGTACAACTCCCAGCATGCCGAGACAGCCATTTGCTGTTCCTGAATGCTGGGAGTTGTAGTTTTGCAAGATTTAGAGGGGTTCAGGCTGGAGATCACTGACAGTGGTCTCTAAACGGTGGCCCTCCAGATGTTGCAAAACTACAACTCCCAGCATGCCAACACAGCAAACAGCTGTCAAGGCATGGTGGGAGTTGTAGTTTTGCAACATCTGGAGGGCGACAGTTTAGAGACCACTCTCTAAACTGTCGCCCTGCAGATGTTGCTAGGCAACAGACTCTGCACACGCGGCATCATACTTACCTCCACCGCCGCCGTGATCACAGCTGCCGCCGCCGGGTAAGTGACCGCCGCTGCCGCCGCCGCCGCTATTACACGGTTCCCCCCGCTGTGTCCGGACACCGGACACCGATGGGCGGGCATAGCGGGGGGAACCGAACTTTAACCCCCCCGCCCCCAGTCTGCTATTGGTCGGCCGCTCCGCCGATCAATAGCAGGGATAGGAGGGGTGGCAACCCTGCCACCTCACTCCTATCTCTTCAAGGGGGATCGAGGGTGTCTTCGACACCCCCCGATCCCCCTTATTTTATCGCGGCGCCGCGATTGATGGGCAGGGGGAGAGCGCTCCCCCTGCAAACACCGTAGATGCCGTGATCAGAACTGATCACGGCATCTATGGGGTTAATGCTGCCGGGACCGGCGCGATCGCGGCCCCGGCAGCTGCGGTGGGACTCCGGCTGTGATTGACAGCTGAGTCCCACCCGCGATCTCCTGCGCTGCCCGCGGCAGAGCAGGAGATCGCTTGGACGTATGCATACGTCCATTTGTGCGAACGTGTAATTCGCTTGGACGTATGCATACGTCCAATAGCGGGAAGGGGTTAACGTGCATTGTGGGTAAATTGTTTGAAGGACTTATAAGGGATTACATGCAGGAATACATAGGGGATAATTGTATTATAAGTTATAGCCAGCATGGGTTTACTAAGGATAGAAGTTGTCAAACCAATCTAATTGGCTTTTATGAAGAGGTGAGTAGAAGCCTTGACAGAGGAATGGCTGTGGATATAGTGTTTCTGGATTTTGCTAAAGCATTTGATACTGTCCCTCATAGACGTCTGACAGGTAAGTTAAGGTCTTTGGGTTTGGAAATTATAGTTTGTAACTGGATTGAACACTGGCTCATGGATTGTACCCAGAGAGTGGTGGTCAATGATTCGTACTCTGATTGGTCCCCGGTTATTAGTGGTGTACCCCAAGGTTCAGTACTGGGCCGCTGTTGTTTAATTTATTTATCAATGATATAGAGGATGGTATTAACAGCTCTGTTTCTATCTTTGCAGATGACACCAAGCTTTGTAGCACGGTACAGTCTATAGAGGATGTTTATAGGTTACAAGATGACTTGGATAGACTAAGTGTCTGGGCATCCACTTGGCAAATGAGGTTCAATGTGGATAAATGTAAAGTTATGCATCTGGGTACTAATAACCTGCATGCGTTGTATGTCTTAGGGGGGATTAAACTGGCAGAGTCACTGGTAGAGAAGGATCTGGGTGTACTTGTGGATCACAGACTACAGAATAGCATGCAATGTCAGGCTGCTGCTTCCAAAGCCAGCAGGATATTGTCATGGATCAAAAGAGACATGGACTCAAGGGACAGGGACATAATACTCCCCCTTTATAAAGCATTGGTACGGCCTCACCTTGAATATGCTGTTCAGTTTTGGTCGCCTGTACATAAAAGGGACACTGTGGAGCTGGAAAGGGTGCAAAGACGCACAACTAAACTAATATGGGGCATGGAATATCTTAGCTATGAGGAGCGATTAAAGGAGTTACAATTGTTTAGTCTTGAGAAGAGACGTTTAAGGGGGGATAAGTATATTAATGGCCCATATAAAAAATATGGAGAAAAACTGTTCCAGTTTAAACCCCCCAAAGGACGAGGGGGCACTCCCTCCGTCTGGAGAAGAAAAAGTTTAGTCTCAAGGGGCAACACGCCTTCTTTACCATGAGAACTGTGAACTTATGGAACAGTCTACCTCAGGAACTGGTCACAGCAGAAAAAATTAACAGCTTTAAAACAGGATTAGATACATTTCTGGAACAAAATAACATTAATGCTTATGAAGAAATATAAAATCCCATCCCTTCCCCAATATCGCGCCACACCCCTACCCTTCAATTCCCTGGTTGAACTTGATGGACATATGTCTTTTTTCGACCGTACTAACTATGTAACTATGTAACTTTTTACACTAACATGCTGGTGATGCCCCATACTTTTTATTTTCACAAGAGGTAAAAGGAAAAAAAGACCCCCAAAATTTGTAACGCAATTTCTCCTGAGTAATTAAATACCCCATACGTGGGTGTAAAATGCTCTGCGGATGCACAACAAGGCTCAGGAGTGAGAGCGCACTATGTACATTTGAGGCCTAAATTGGTGATTTGGTGGCTGATTTTACAGCGGTTCGGACATAAACGCAAAAATATAAATACCCACATGTGACCCCATTTTGGAAACTACATCCCTCACAGAACGTAACAAGGGGTATAGTGAGCCTGAACACCCCATAGGTGTTTGACGAATTTTCGTCAAAGTTGGATGGGAAAATGAAAAAAAATTTTGTTTACTAAAATGCTGGTGTTACCCTAAATTTTTCATTTTCACAAGGGAAAATAGGAAGAAAGCCCCCCAAAATTTGTAACCCCATTTCTTCTGAGTAAAAACATACCCCATAAGTGGATGTTAAGTGCTCTGCTGGCGCACTACAATGCTCAAAAACATTAACAAGGCCCCCATAGTGCCAGAACAATGGATCCCCCCCACATGTGACCCCATTTTGGAAACTACACCCCTCACAGAATGTAATAAGGGGTGCAGTGAGCATTTATGCCCCACAGGTGTCTGACAGATTTTTGGAACAGAGGTCCGTGAAAATGAAAAATTTTATTTTTCATTTGCACAGCCCACTGTTCCAGAGATCTGTCAAATGCCAGTGGGGTGTAAATGCTGACTGCACCCCATATTAAATTCTGTGGTGGGTGTAGTTTCCAAAATGGGGTCGCATGTGGGGGGGGGGGGTCCACTGTTCTGGCACCACGGGGGGCTTTGTAAATACACAAGGCCCCCGACTTCTATTCCAACCAAATTCTCTCTTCATAAGCTCAATGGCGCTCCTTCTCTTCTGAGAATTGTAGTGTGCCAGCAGAGCACTTGATTTCCATACTCAGAAGAAATGGGGTTACACATTTTGAGGGGAATTTTCTCCAATTACCCCTTGTAGAAATGTAAAATTTGGGGAAAAACCAGCATTTTAGTGAAAAAAAAAATTTCATTTACACATCCAATTTTAACTAAAAATCATCAAACACCTGTGGGATGTTAAGGCTCACTGTACCCCTTGTTAGGTTCCCTGAGGGGTGTAGATTCCAAAATGGTATGCCATGTGGGGGTTTTCTTGCTGCTCTGGCACCATAGGGGCTTCCTAAATGTGACTAGCCCATAAAAACCATTTCAGCTAAATTTGCTTTCCAAAAGCTAAATGTTTTTCCTTCTCTTCTGAGCATTGCAGTGCGCCTGCAGTGCACTTGACATCCACACATGGGGTATTTCCATACTCAGAAGAGATGGGGTTACAAATTTTGGAGACATTTTCTCCTATTACTCCTTGTAAAAATTAAAAATTTGGGAAAAAACTGCATTTCACTGGACCCCTTGTTAGGTTCCCTGAGGGGTGTAGATTCCAAAATGGTATGCCATGTGGAGGTTTTCTTGCTGTTCTGGCACCATAGGGGCTTCCTAAATGTGACATGCCCCCCAAAAACCATTTCAGAAAAACTCACTTTTCAAAATCCCATTGTCGCTCCTTCCCTACTGAGCCCTCTAGTGCACCCACAGAACACTTCACATACACATATAGAATATTTCCTTACTCGAGAGAAATTGAGTTACAAATTTTAGGAAGATTTTTCTCCTTTTATCCTTTGTAAAAATTCAAAAACAGGGTCCACAAAAACATGCGAGTGTAAAAAATGAAGATTTTCAATTTTCTCCTTCACATTGCTGCTATTCCTGTGAAACATCTAAAGGGTTAACACACTTACTGAATGTCATTTTGAATACTTTGCGGGGTGCAGTTTTTAAAATGGGGTCATTTGTGGGGTATTTCTAATATGAAGCCTCAAAACTAAACTGGTCCCTGAAAAATTCAGATTTTGCAAATTTTGTGAAAAATGTGAAAATTGTTGCTGAACTTTGAAGCCCTCTGATGTCTTCCAAAAGTAAAAACATGTCAACTTTATGATGCAAACATAAAGTACCGTATTTTTAGCCGTATAAGACGCACTTTGGGGGGGAAAAGTCAGTGCGTCTTATACGGCGAATACACCCCTATCGCGGCGGTCCCTGCGGCCATCAACGTCCGGGACCCGCGGCTAATACAGGACATCATCGCAGTGATGCCCTGTATTAACCCTTCAGACGCGGCGATCAAAGCTGACCGCCGCATCTGAAGGGAAAGTGACACTAACCCGGCTGTTCAGTTGGGCTGTTCGGGACCTCCGCGATTTCACCGCGGCGGTCCTGAACAGCCCGATTGAATAGCCGGGTTAGTGCTTACAGGACACCGGGAGGGATCTTACCTGCCTCCTCGGTGTCTTCTCCGTTCAGAGATCCTCTGTATGGCCGGCACTCTCCTTCCTCGTCATCACGTCGTCGCGTACGTGCGTCGGTGTGCGTAACGACGTGATGGCGGCGACGGAGAGCGGGGATACCCGGCCGGCAGCAGAGACGTTCCGGAGCGACGGGGACACGGTGACAGCGATGGAGCGACATCCAGGGCAGCGGTGACGGGTCCAGAGCGTGAGTATTACCTCCTATGCAGTGGCCTTCAATCTGCGGACCTCCAGATGTTGCAAAACTACAACTCCCAGCATGCCCGGACAGCCAACGGCTGTCCGGGCATACTGGGAGTTGTAGTTTTGCAACATCTGGAGGTCCGCAGGTTGAAGACCACTATTGGGTTCAAAATCTTTCTTTTTTTAGATTTTGCACCTATAAATTGGGTGCGTCTTATACGCTGGTGCGTCCTATAGGGCGAAAAATACGGTAGACATATTGTATTTGTGAATCAATATATAATTTATTTGGAATGTCCATTTTCCTTATAAGCAGAGAGTTTCAAAGTAAAAAAAAAAATTTCATCAAATTTGGGAATTTTTCACTAAGAAATGATGCAAGTATCGACGAAATTTTACCACTAACACAATGTAGAATTTGCCATGAAAAAAAAGTCTCGGAATCAGAATGAAAAGTAAAAGCATCCCAGAGTTATTAATGCTTAAAGTGACAGTGGTCAGATTTGCAAAAAAAGCCTGCGTCCTTAAGGTGAAAATGAGCTGCGTCCTTAAGGGGTTAAGGAAAACTACTAAAGGTGGGTGTTCCACATTATTAAGCAGAGCACCATTTTCAAGTAATATGGGGAAGAAAAAGGATCTCTCTGCTGCCAGAAAGAGTGAAATAGTTCAATGTCGTGGACAAGGTATGAAAACATTGGATATTTCACGAAAACTTAAGCGTGATCATCGCACTATTAAGAGATTTGTGGCTGATTCAGAGCACAGACAGGTTTGTGCAGATAAAGGCACATTGAGGAAGATTTCTGTCAGATTCATGCATCAAATCAAGAGAACAGCTGCTAAAATACCATTACACAGCAGCAAACAGATATTTGAAGCTGCTGGTGCCTCTGGAGTTTAACAAACGTCAAGGTGTCGAGTCCTCCAGAGTCTTGCAACTGTGCATAAACCTTCTATTCGGCGACCACTAACCAATGTTCACAAGCAGAAAAGGCTGCATTGGGCAGAAAAATACATGAAGACTAATTTTCAAACAGTCCTGTTCACTGATGAGTGCCGTGCTACCCTGGATGATCCATATGGATGGAATAGTGGCTGGTTGTTGGACAGCCACCCTGTTCCAACAAGTTTGTAACGTCAGCAAGGCATTGGTTGAGTCATGTTTTGGGCCAAAATCATTAGAAGAGAGCTGCTCGGCCCCTTTAGGGTCCCCAAAGGTGTAAAGATGACCTCTGCAAATTATGTGGAGTTTCTGACTGACCACTTTCTTCCCTGGTACAGAAGGAAGAACTGTGCTTACCTAAGAATACCTCTGCATCAATGGATGCTATGGGGATATAAGGAGAGAAAGTCATGGTGTGGCCTCCATCCTCCCTTGACCTCAATCCTATTGAGAACCTTTGGAGCATCCTCAAGCAAAAGATCTATGAGGGTGGGAGGCCGTTACATCCAAGCAGCAGCTCTGGGGGGGGGGGGGGGGGGGGCTATTCTGACATCTTGCAAACAAATTCAAGCAGAAACTGTGCAGAAACTCACAAGTTCAATGGAGGCAAGACTTGTGAAGCTGCTATCAAATAAGGGGTCTTATGTTAAAATGTAACGTGACCTGATAAAATGTTTAAAAAGTTAAAATGTTGTTAAAAGTTTGATTGATATAGCTTTTGATTTTTAGTGAATATGCTGCAAACACAACAAATGACAATTTTTACTACCTATGAAGTGTTTTGAAACTTACTGTGCGCAATAATTTGGAACAGTGCATTGTAAGTTTTTTTTTGTTTTAAAAAATACTGTTTTCATTAGGAGGTTTGTTCAATAAAATTTTAATTGTACTCTTAATAGTTAACATAGTAACATAGTAACCTAGTTAATATGGTTGAAAAAAGACCAGAGTCCATCAAGTTCAACCTATAACGCTGATGAGCTCCTACTGAGTTGATCCAGAGGAAGGCAAAAAAAAAAACTCATACTGTAAAAATTCCTTCCGACTCCAAATATGGCATCAGAATAAATCCCTGGATAAACGTTCTGTCCCTATAGATCTAGTATACATAACCAGTGATATTATTCTCCAAAAATGCATCCAGACCCTTTTTGAAGTCTTTTACATAGTTCACCATGACCACCTCCTCAGGCAGAGAATTCCACAGTCTCACTGCTCTTACAGTAAAGAACCCCCATCTGTGCTGATGTAGAAACCTTCTTTCCTCCAAATGTAGAGGATGCCCCCTTGTTACGAATACAGTCCTGGGTATAAATAGATCATGGGAGAGATCTCTGTACGGTCCCCTGATATATTTATAAATAGTTATTAGGTCTCGTCTAAGCCTTCTTTTTACTAAACTAAATAACCCTAATACTGATAATCTTTCTGGGTACTGTAGTCCTCCCATTCCCCGTGTTACCCTGGTTGCTCGTCTTTAAACCCTCTCCAGCTCCACTATATTTTTCTTGTACACTGGTGCCCAGTACTGTACACAGTATTCTATGTGTGGTCTGACTAGTGATTTGTACAGCAGTAGAATTATTTCCTTGTCATGGGCATCTATGCCCCTATTGATGCACCCCATGATGTTATTTGCCTTGGTAGCAGCTGCCCGACACTGGTCACTACAGCTAAATTTACTGTTAACTAAAACTCCCAAATCCTTTTCCATGTCAGTCGTACCAAGTGTTCTCCCATTTAATACATAATCCCAGGCTGGATTATTTTTCCCCATGTGCATAACCTTGTATTTATCAGTGTTCAACCTCATCTGCCACTTCCCTGTCCAAACCTCAAATCTATCCAGATCCATTTAAGATCAATTGAAAAGAAAAACACTAGGGAGCAGCTGCAGTTCACTTCCCAAAAGAGCACACTGAAAAGAATAATATATGTGATAGTGTAACTTACACTTTGTGAGTGGCCAAAAATGTCCACTCACAACTTTATCTTGCGTAACACTTATGCAGAAAAATCTTCTCAGGTTTCCGCTACACTCCTTTCTGGAGAGATTCACCTACCCGACATAGAAAAACTGGGAAAAAGAAAAAGACGAGGAGCGGACACACCTATTCCTTCAATGCCTTAATACACAAACACATTGCCGGTGCACTTAGTTCACCGAGGGGAGCTATGTCCGTATTGCTCCCCTTGTGCCGGTTAGCTTGTAGAATCCACCTGGGAACCGGTGAACGTCACTATTTCTTATTCTTCTCTTTTGCTCTGAAGATTCATAAAAGCCGAGGGTGCTTCTTTAAAGGGACAACATTTATTTCATACAATAAAAATAACATCCGACGTGTTGCAGAGTTGCCTCCTTCCTCAGGGAATAATTAATACTACTCCTATCCTGCTTCTTTTATCCCGCCCCACTCCTTCTACCGGAACTGACTAAGACAAAAAGAAAACCACTTTTTTCTCTTTAAATCTCAAAATAATAAAATGAAACCGGAATTATATTATGTACGTTCCAGCATCTCATTAAAACCTTTTGGAGACAATGTATCAAGTTTAAATATTTAAAAATTTTCCCTCTTACATAATGTTGAAAAACGTCTTAACCCTTTCTCTATCTGTTCTATTGGAGTAACCTTTAGTAACCCGGAGTCTGCATTGTGTACTAAAGCAAAATGTCTGGACACACTATGTTTGGGATATCTGTGCCAAATGTTAAACCTATGGGAGGTGATTCTTTTTCTAAGGGATTGAGAAGTCCTTCCTACCCGCACGGGCATTCCAAAACATATATAACATGCAGCTTAATACAGATTTAATATCTATTACTTCACCTGTAATTTTACTAGTAATCTGTTTAGCACCATGTTCTATATCATTACACGTTCCACATTTTTTGTGTCCGCATTTCTGGACTCGTTTATTAACATTTTTTATATTAATATTTTTCTTTTTATTTAAACAGGGATATGATGGGGCAATTTGTTGAGCAATTGTTTTAGCTCTTCTATTAATAAATCTCGGTTTTCCACTTTTATCACCTAATGCTTCTTTTATGAAGGGATCGCTCTCTACAATTTTCTAATGTTCCCGGATAATTTTTCCAATCTGTTTAGTATCCTTTGAAAAACGGGAAATAAAAGCAGTTTCATATTTTTCTTTATCTTTCTTTTCTGTCTTCTTTTTATTATATCCTAGTCTTCTATAATCTTTGCTTGTGTTTCATAATTAATTTCTTCCGAACAATTCCTTCTTATCCTTGTAAGTTGTCAAAACGGGATATTAATTTTACAACTTTTTTGGTGCTCACTTTTAAAATGTAAATATCCATTCGCATCCACCGTTCTGAAATATGTCTTAGTAAGCAGGGAATTTTTTTGGACATAAATTTCTAAATCTAAAAAAGTGATGCTTTCTTTACTAAGGTTTTCAGTAAATTTTATTCCCCAATCATTTAAATTAATCATATTAAAAAATTCATAAAAATGTTCCCTACTTCCATGCCAAATAATAATATCATCTATGTATCTTCTAAAAAACGTAATATGTTATATAAAATTACTATTTTCAATAAAAAAGATTCTCAAAAGCTCCCATATATAGATTGGCAAAAACTGGTGTTCATTTTGCGCCCATCGCCGTACCATTGTGTTGCAGAAAAAGTTCCTCATTAAATATAAAATAATTTTTTGAAAGAATAAATTCCAGACTATCTAATAAAAACGCTTTTGGTGAATTAGGCATTAAAAGATCTTCTTTAAAAAAATCTGCAATAAACTGAACTCCTTTCATTTGGGGGATATTTGAATATAGGGAAACTACATCAAGAGTTATCAACCACATTTCTTTATCCCAAATAAAATTTTCCAGTTCCCCCAAAAGTTGATTTGAATCTCTTAAAAATGACGATAATGATGTTACGTATGGTTGTAAAATGCGGTCAATATATTCTCCCAAGTGACTTGTCAAAAAGTCTACTCCTGCAATAATGGGTCGCCCTAGAGGAAATAACGGATTTTTTTGAATTTTTGGGAGAATGTAAAAATATGGTATTGCTGGGTTATTAACCCCTTAAGGACTCAGGGTTTTTCCGTTTTTGCCCTTTCGTTTTTTCCTCCTTACCTTTAAAAAATCATAACCCTTTCAATTTTCCACCTAAAAATCCATATTATGGCTTATTTTTTGCGTCGTCAATTCTACTTTGCAGTGACATTAGTCATTTTACCCAAAAATGCACGGCGAAACGGAAAAAAAAATCATTGTGCGACAAAATCGAAAAAAAAACGCCATTTTGTAACTTTTGGGGGCTTCCGTTTCTACGCAGTGCATATTTCGGTAAAAATTATACCTTATCATTATTCTGTAGGTTCATACGGTTAAAATGATAGCCTACTTATATAGGTTTGATTTTGTCGCACTTCTGGAAAAAAATCATAACTACATGCAGGAAAATTTATACGTTTAAAAATGTCATCTTCTGACCCCTATAACTTTTTTATTTTTCCACGTACGGGGCGGCATGAGGAGTCATTTTTTGCGCCGTGATCTGAAGTTTTTATTGGTATGATTTTTGTTTTGATCTGACTTTTTGATCACTTTTTATTCATTTTTTAATGTTATAAAAAGTTACCAAAATACGCTTTTTTGGACTTTGGAATTTTTTTGCGCGTACACCATTGACCGTACGGCTTAATTAATGATATATTTTTATAGTTCGGACATTTACGCACGCGGCGATACCACATATGTTTATTTTTATTTTTTTTACACTGTTTTATTTTTCTTATGGGAAAAGGGGGGTGATTCAAACTTTTATTAGGGAAGGGGTTAAATGACATTTATTAACACTTTTTTTTTACTTTTTTTTTGCAGTGTTATAGGTCCCATAGGGACCTATAACACTGCACACACTGATCTTTCATCCTGATGACAAGCGTGTATTAACACGCCTGTGATCAGCATTATCGACGCTTGACTGCTCCTGCCTGGATCTCAGGCACGGAGCAATCATTCGTCGATCGGACACCGAGGAGGCAGGTAAGAGCCCTCCCGGTGTCCGATCAGCTGTTCGGGATGCCGCCATTTGACCGCGGCGGTCCCGAACAGCCCGACTGAGCAGCCGGGATACTTTCAGTTTCACTTTAGAAGCGGCGGTCAGCTTTGACCGCCGCTTCTAAAGGGTTAATACCGCACATCGCCGCGATCGGCGATGTGTGGTATTAGCCGCGGGTCCCGGCCGTTGATTAGCGCCGGGACCCACGCGATATGATGCGGGATCGCGGCGCGATCCCGCTTCATATCGCGGGAGCCGGTGCAGGACGTAAATATACGTCCTGCGTCGTTAAGGGGTTAATGCATAAATAATCTTTTCCAGTTTTATTTAAAACCCCCTCACTAAAACCTCTGGATACCAGTGCTTCAAGTTGTTTTTTAAAAAATATCAGTAGGGTCTTCTTTTATTTTTCTATAATAATTCTCATAATTTAATATTTTATAGCTTTCTTGTAAATAATATTCTTTGTTCATGAGTACTATCCCCCCCCCCATCCTTATCCGCTTTTTTTTATAATAATTTCATTATTTCCTCTCAACATTTTAAAGCATTTTTTTTCCTGTAAGATTATTCTGCTTCCCATTTTTCTTTTCATTATTACTTCTATCCAATTCTCTCAAATCATTCAACACAAGTTAGTAGAAAGTTTCCAAAAAATTCCCACGGCTCTGGGTTGGATAAAAATTCGAAGGATTTTTTAACCCAGAGGGAATGGGGCTATTCAAAAGAGTGTCTGCCAAATCCTCTGGTTCTTCAATAATTATGTTTAAACTTTTACTGAGTGATTCTACCGAATACACTGGGATAATTTCTTTTTTCTTTTTAATCTGAAAAAAAGCGTTTCAGGGTCAATTTTCTGATATATTAAATCAGATCTTTATATACTTCAAATAAATCCATGCCAGCGGTTGTAGACAGACAAGGAGAGCGCTCCTAGTGTGATAGCGTAATGTAAAAGAAAAGATAATAGACAAGAAAAATTGCTCACCAAGTATAGTTGTACTACGACCAAGTACAACTATGGTGAAGGCGTGAAGTAACCCTGCAACGGGCGAAGAGCGGCAGCTGCTCCTGGACACACAGGCGAAGAAATTAAGCGGATCCCTCCAGGGAACAAACCAGGATAGAGGCAGCGCACAGGACTTCAAAGGTAAAATGGTTTATTTACCCGGCATGCAACGCGTTTCGCTGGATAACCAGCTTCATCAGGCATCATGATGAAGCTGGTTATCATGATGAAGCTGGTTGCCTGATGAAGCTGGTTATCCAGCGAAACGCGTTGCATGCCGGGTAAATAAACCATTTTACCTTTGAAGTCCTGTGCGCTGCCTCTATCCTGGTTTGTTCCCTGGAGGGATCCGCTTAATGCCAGCGGTTGGACAGAGAAGAGAAGATCCATAATATTTTGACCAGCAAGAAAAAGGTGATGGATTTTTTTCCAATGATAGGGAGAAAAAAGACCAGGAAGAGACAAGTATTGGAGGAAGAAGACGAAGAAAAAGAGGAGGAAAACGTATGCAAAAGGGGAAAAAAAGAAATATAGAGATAGAAATGCCATATCCAGATGAAGATACATTAAAAAAGGGAGGAGTGTTTAATCTGTCTTCACATATAGTCACGTGGGATGAACTGAAAGTGTTTCAGAGAGGTTTATCGTACTGTCCAACCGCTGACATGGATTTATTTGAACTATATAAAGATCTGAATGAATATATCAGAAAATTGACCCTGAAACGCTTTTTTCAGATTAAGAAGAAAAAAGAAATTATCCCATAGTACTGATCAGCTTTTTTTTTCCTTCTTTTTTTTCTTGTGGTGAAGTTGCTTTTTCAGGTTATAGCAGCTTTTTTTTTTTGTGCCACCAGCAGCAGGCTTGTGTTGTGTTTGGACGGACCGTAACTCTGTGTGTGGCCTGCCCCACCGATGTCAATGACTTATCACTGATCAGCATGCATTTTTTCATGGTTAAGCATTTTTTGTATTTTAGTTTTCAGGTATTTTGTGTGGGGTTCTGTACATGCCATCAGCCACTGTTTTGGGCTGCGTGCTGTGCTCCCTGCCACCAAGGAAGTGTAGATTCCCAAAAAATTAGCGTATTTTTGGTCACTTATTTAATGAAAAAATGAAAAAAAAAGTGATCATAAAGTCCGATCAATACAAATATGGTACAGATATAAACTTCAGAACATGGTGCAAAAAATTAGTCCTCATACCGGCCCGTACTTGGAAATATTAAAAGTTATAGGGGTTAGAAGATGAGAATTTTTAACATATAAATTTTCCTGCATGTAGTTATGATTTTTTACTGAAGTACGACAATATCCAACCTAAATAAGCAGGGTATCATTTTAACCGTATGGACCTACAGAATAAAGATTAGGTGTTATTTTTACCGAAAAATGTACTGTGTAGAAACGGAAGCACCCAAAAGATACAGAATTACATTTTTTCTTCAATTTTGTCGCACAATAAATTTTTTTTCTATTTCGCTGTCGATGTTTGGGTAAAATGACTAGAATTGATGGCGCAAAAAATAAGCCATCATATGGAATTTTATGTGCAAAATTGAAAGCATTATGATTTTTAGAAGGTGATGAGGAAAAAATTTAAATGCAAAAACGGAAAAACCCTGCGTCCTTAGGCTAAGTTTCCACTTGAGTTTTTGAGCCAAAGCCAGAAGTGTATTCAAAAAGAATAGGACATATAAATGAAGGACTTATACTTCTCCTCCCTTATGGATCCACTTCTGACTTTGGCTCAAAAACTGCAGTGACATTTTTCCAAAAACTGCCAGAAAAAAAACACAAGTTGAAACTTAGCCTTAAGGGGTTAATATAAAAAAAAAGTTTCCCCTGGAGTAACCCTTTAGGAGTTTTAGTTAAGAGTAAATTTACCTGTAGGGACCAGTGTCAGGCAGCTGCTGCCAAAGAAAATAAAATCATGGGGTGCATCAATAGGGGCATAGATGCCCACGACAAGGAAATAATTCAACCGCTGTACAAATCACTAGTCAGACCACACATGGAATACTATGTACAGTACTGGGCACCAGTGTACAAGAAAGATATAGTGGAGCCGGAGAGGGTTCAAAGTCAACTATATAAGGGGGCAGTACAGAGGTCTCTCCGATTACCTAAATATACCCAGGACTGTATCTACACGTCTAGAGTAAAAATGGTTTCTACACCAGCACAGAAGTAGGTTCTTGACTGTAAGTGCAGTGAGACTAATTACTCTCTGCTAGAGGAAGTGGTCAAGGGGCCTGGACATATTTATTGACAGTAATAACATTACAGGCTATGGATACTAGATTTATAGGGACGGAACATCGATCCAGGGATTTATATCTTTTGGATTTTTGTCCCCCTAATTTTTATTTTTTGCCTTGCCCTGGATCAACACAGTAGGGACACAATTTTCAACCTTATGAACTATGTAACTATGTGAGTATGTTTGGGAGGGCTATAGTTCTAATTTGTGAATTGATAGAGTTTGTGGTCCAGAGCTGCTTTTCATTTTGATCGCAGATCTACAATTTGTATAGATGTTTACCAGTAGAATTGAGTTTGCGGGAATTCAACCCCTTAAAAGGGGTACTCCCGTGGAAAACTTTTTTTTTTTAAACTGGTGCCAGAAAGTTAAACCGATATGTAAATCACTTCTATTAAAAAATCTTAATCCTCCAGCCCCTGAACTTTTCTTTATCTCTTCTCTCTCTCTCTCTTTTTCCTCCTCCTCGCCTCCCATCTCTACAACGTAATGAGAGAGTGGTAAAAGCGGTAGACCATTAGTTGAATGCAGACACAAGAATACCATCCTCTACTTGTCTTATTGCATAGGTCCCCCAAGACCCACTGTACTTTTCACATGTTTGAATTGTTCTCCTTTTGTACTTTGACCCCCAGTAGTCCGAGAGCGTATCCTGTTACTGCTGTTATTCATTTTCCTGAGGTGATATGGAATTGTTATGTAATTTTCTTATGAAACTTTAATAAACTTTACTTTGGAAAAAAAAAATCTTAATCCTTCCAGTGCTTTTTAGGGGCTGTATACTAAAGAGAAATCCAAAAAGAAATGCATTTCCTGTGATGTCCTGAAAACAGTGCTCTCTGCTGACCTCTGCTGTCCATTTTAGGAACTGTCCAGAGAAGCTTATGTTTGCTATGGGGATTTTCTTCTTCTCTGGACAGTTCCTAAAATGGACAGAAGAGGTCAGCAGAGAGCACTGTGGTCAGGACATCACAGGAAATGCATTTCTTTTTGGATTTCTCTTTAGTATACAGCCCCTAAAAAGTACTGGAAGGATTAAGATTTTTGAATAGAAGTGATTTACAAATCTGTTTAACTTTCTGGCACCAGTTGATTTAAAAAAAAGTTTTTCCATGGGAGTACCCCTTTAATGACCATTAAAGGGGTACTCCAGTGGAAAAAAAAATTCTAATCAACTGATGCCAGAAAGTTAAATAGACTTGTAAATTACTTCTATTTAAATATCTTAACCCTTCCAGTACTTATCAGCTGTTGTATACTACAGAGGAAGTTGCATAATACTTTTCTGTCTGACCACAGTGCTCTCTACTGACACCTCTGTTCGTGCAGAAGAGGTTTGCTATGGGGATTTGCTTTCCTCACACGAACAGTGGTGTCAGCAGAGAGTACTGTGGTCAGACAGTAATAAAAGTAATCTGCTTAATGGGGTACTCTGGTGAAAAACTATTTTTTTTTAATCAACTGGTGCCAGAAAGTTAAACAGATTTGTAAATTACTTCTATTTAAAAATCTTAATCTCTCTGCTGACACCTCTGTCCATGTCAGGAACTGTCCAGAGTAGGAGAAAAATCCCACTGCAAACCTCAGGACCGCTACCTCCGCCTTTGTGCAAGGCGGAGCAGAAGGAGCACTGCCAGAGCCCTGCATAATGACCCCCAGCAGGCCACAGATGTGCATGTGTACACTCAAACGGCCAGAAACAGACTCCATAAGGGCCCGACATCAACAGGTGCTCTAATTAGATGAAAGAAGGTTCACACTGACCACATGTAACAAACGTAACAGTCTTGAGGCGCCGTGAAGAATGTTCTGCTGCCTGCAACATCCTCCAGCATGACCAGTTTGGCGGTTGGTCAGTAATGGTGTGGGGTGGCATTTCTTTGGAGGGGGGGCTGCAAAGCCCTCCATGTGCTTGCTAGAGGTAGCCTGACTGCCATTAGGTGCCGAGATGAGATACTCAGACCCCTTGTGAGACCATATTTTGGTGTGGTTGGCCCTGGGTTCCTCCTAATGCAAGACAATGTTAGACCTCATGTGGCTGAAGTGTGTCAGCAGTTCATGCAAGAAGAAGGCATTGATGCTATGGACTGGCCTGCCCATTCCCCATATCTGAATCTGATTGGGCACCTCTGGGACATCATGTCTCGCTCCTTCCACCAACGCCACGTTGCACCAAAGACTGTCCAGGAGTTGGCGGATGCTTTAGTCCAGGTCTGAGAGGACATCCCTCAAGAGACCATCCGCCATCTCATCAGGAGCATGCCCAGGTGTTGTGGGGAGGTCATACTGGCACTTGGAGGCCGCACACACTATGGGTACACCCCGGCTCCCTGGTACTTAAGGACTCAGGGCGTACCTGTACGCCCGTGGGAATTTTGGTAAAATGGGAATCCCGTGCAAATGCCCAGGGGGGTCTTGAGACCCCCCCATGTCGGTGATTGCTGCAAATCACCGGTCAATTTGTAGAGATAAAAGAAAAAAAAGACCCCCAAAATTTGTAACACAATTTCTCCTGAGTACGGAAATACCCCAAATGTGGGTGTAAAATGCTCTGTGGGCCCACAACAAGGCTCAGGAGTGAGAGCGCAATATGTACATTTGAGGCCTAAATTGGTGATTTGCACAGGGGTGGCTGATTTTACAGCGGTTCTGACATAAACGCAAAAAAATAAATACCCACATGTGACCCCATTTTGGAAACAACACCCCTCATGGAACGTGACAAGAGGTATAGTGAGCCCTAACACCCCACAGATGTTTGACAAATTTTCATTAAAGTTGGATGGGAAAACGAAAAATAAAAAAATTTAACTAAAATGCTGGTGTTTCCCTAAATTTTTCATTTTTACAAGAGAAAATTGGAAACAAAGCCTACCAAAATTTGTAACCCCATTTCTTCTGAGTAAGAATATACCCCATATGTGCATGTAAAGTGCTCTGCGGGCAAACTACAATGCTCAGAAGAGAGGGAGTGCCATTGGCAAGAAAATTTGTCCGGAATTGAAGGCCATGTGTGTTTACAAAGCCCACATAGTGCCAGGAAAATGCCCCCCCCCCCCACATGTGACCTCATTTTGGAAACTAAACCCCTCACAGAATGTTATAAGGGGTACAGTGAGCATTTATGCCCCACAGGTGTCTGACAGATTTTTGGAACAGTGGTCCGTGAAAATGAAAAATGTTATTTTCCATTTGCTCAGCCCACTGTTCCAAAGACCTGTCAAATGCCAGTGGGTGTAAATGCTCACTGCACCCCTTATTAACCCCTTAACGACGAATGACGTATATGTAGGTCCTCCGCCGGCTCCCGTGATATGCCGCGGGGTCACGCGTTGTCCACGCATTATATCGGGTCGGTCCCGGCGGCTATCAACGGCCGGCAACCGTGGCTAATACAGGACATGACCGATCGCGGTGATGCCCTGTATTAACCCTTCAGACGCAGCAATCAAAGCTGACCGCTGCGTCTGAGATGAAAGGGAAAGTAATCCGGCTGCTCAGTCGGGCTGTTTGGGACCACCGCGGTGAAATCGCGGTGTCCCGAACAGCTTACAGGACACCGGGAGGGCCCTTACCTACCTCCTGGGTGTCCGATCGACGAATGACTGCTCCATGCCTGAGATCCAGACAGGAGCAGTCAAGCGCCGATAACACTGATCACAGGCGTGTTAATACACGCCAGTGATCAGCATGAGAGATCAGTGTGTGCAGTGTTATAGGTCCCTATGGGAGCTATAACACTGCAAAAGGAAAAAGTTTAAAAAAGTGTTAATAGAGGTATTTAACCCCTTTCCTAATAAAAGTTTGAATCACCCCCCTTTTTCCATAAAAAAAATAAAACAGTGTAAATAAAAATAAACATATGTGGTATCGCCACATGCGTAAATGTCCGAATTATACAAATATATCATTAATTAAACCGCACAGTCAATGGCGTACACGTAAAAATATTCCAAAATCCAAAAAAGCATATTTTTGGTCACTTTTTATACCATAAAAAAATTTATAAAAAGTGATCAAAAAGTCTGATCAAAACAAAAATGGTATCGATACGTGGAAAAATACGTGAAAAAAATACATGGAAAAATAAAAAAGTTATAGGGGTCAAAAGAGGAAATTTTTAAACGTATACATTTTCCTGCATGTCATTATGATTTTTTTTCCGAAGTACGACAACATCCAACCTATATAAGTAGGGTACCAATTTAACCATATGGACCTACAGAATAATGATAAGGTATCATTTTTACAGAAATATGCACTGCGTAGAAATGGAAGCCCCCAAAACTTACAAAATGGCATTTTTTCTTTAATTTTGTTGCACAATGATTTTTCCCGTTTTGCCGTTAATTTTTGGGTAAAATTACTAATGTTACTGCAAAGTAGAATTGGTGACGCAAAAAATAAGCCATAATATGGATTTTTAGGTGGAAAATTGAAAGGGTTATGATTTTTAAAAGGTAAGGAGGAAAAAACGAAAGTGCAAAAACTGAAAAACCCTGCGTCCTTAAGGGGATAAATTCTGTGAAGGGTGTAGTTTTCAAAATTGTTTTACAAATTTTAGGAAGATTTATTTCCTTTTACCCTTTGTACAAATTCAAAAACTGGGTCTACAGGAATATGCGAGTGTAAAAAATGAAGATTTTGAATTTTCTCCTTCACTTTGCTGCTATTCCTGTGAAACACCTAAAAGGTTAACACACTTTCTGAATGTCATTTTGAATACTTTAAGGGGTGTATTTTTTATAATGGGGTAATTTACGGGGTATTTCTAATATGACGGCCCTTCATATCCTCTTTAAAACTGAAATGGTCCCTGAAAAATTCTGATTTTGAAAATTTTGTGAAAAATTGGAAAATTGCTATTGAACTTTGAAGCCCTCTATGCAATCATAAAGTAGACATATTGTATATGTAAATCAATATATAATTTATTTGGGATGTCCATTTTCCTTATAAGCAGAGAGTTTCAAAGTAAAAAAATTCTACATCTTAACCTTTTTCATCAAATTTTGGAATTTTTCACCAAGAAATGATGCAAGTATCGATGAACTTTTACCATTAACATAAAGTAGAATATGTCATGAAAAAACAATCTCAGACTCAGAATGAAAGGTAAAAGTATCCCAGAGTTATAAATGCTTAAAGTGACAGTGGTCAGATGTGCAAAAAAATGGCCGGGTCCTTCAGGTTAAAATGTGCTGGGTCCTTAAGGGGTTAAAGGACAACAATCAAAGTTGGATCAGCCTGTATTGTGGTTTTCCACTTTGATTTTAAGTGTAACTACATGGGTTGATAAATTTGATTTCCATTGATAATTTTTGTGTGATTTTGTTGTCAGCACATTCATCTATGTAAAGACTAAAGTATTTCATACGATTAGTTCATTCATTCAGTTCTAGGATGTTTTATCTTAGTGTTCCCTTTATTTTTTTGAGCAGTGTATCAATGATCCTGTATGGTGAATTGCGGCTTTTTGGACAAACAATGGTATCGGTAAAAACTACAAAACATGGCACAAAAAAGTAGACTTCATACAGCATAGCAATAGTATTTTTCTGGGCTGCAGCACACATGTTATAGTAATGAAAGATGTCATTACAAAGTACAATGGTCTGACAAAAAAAAAGCCCTTATATGGGTTTGTGACTCTATAACGGCAGGCAGGAAAAAATTTAAAGGGGCCAAAAAGAAAATTGTCTGTGTCAAGTTTAAATAAATCAGGGGGCAGTGCATTTCTCTCATGCTTTGTTTACACCCAGGACTGTAGCTATAACAGGGGGCATCCTCTACACCTTAACCCCTTCCCCTAGGCTTCATTCCAAAGCAATTTTCTTTTGTTTTTACATTGTTTCCTTCCAAGTGCCTTAACCTTTTTAGTTTTCTGTTGACAAAGCCATATGAGGGCTTATCTTTTGCGAGACAAGTTGTACTTATTAATGCCACCATTTAAGGGTTCATTTATGTTATTGGTTAATTTTTTAAACCCTTTTTATTTGGTTAAATGGAAAAAATGCAATTTTTTTACATTCAGTTTAACTTTTGGGATAATTAATAATAAAAAAATAATAATAACACGACGATACCAAACATTTTTTTTTTAATGTTTTATGCATAAATAATTTGTACTAGTCCCACAAGAGTACTGACAGCAATCACCAGATCACTGGTATAATACACTTCGCTAATTGTTTAGTGCAGTATATTTTGCCTGTCAGCATAATGCTGACAGGCTAAATATACTGTACCCAGACACGCATGGCAAGCCTGGAGGCCTTTACAAGACCCCTGGCTGCCATGGAAGCTGAAGCTGATTTCGGGCTGGGGATCGCCGGGGCTGTTGCTGCTGGTAATTGGTGCATATATGATCCTCACATGTAGTCATGATTTGACCTTACAATGTGAAGGTTAAACTACCCAAAGCCGAGGGTTCTCTGCTCTTGGTAGTTGCAGTGGAGGCCTGGCTAGCATCGCCATGAAAGCACGGACGACTAGAATAAGTACCCTTATTGATTGCCATAAAAAGGCATATCGACGGTCATTAAGAGGTTAAAAGAGTTCAAAAGGGGCCTTGAAGAGTAATAATATTACAAGTTATGAATACTAGATTTTTGGGGATAGAACATTGAAGCTGGGATTAATTAAATGTACTGAATATACCTCACTTGCCAAATGGGTAGAGGCATGGCCACCCGCAACACCAGATTTATCACAATTTACGCCACAGGGGTAACATAAATTGTAGCTACGGGCTAGTGTAGATTTGAGAAGCTTGTGGCATGTGGCAAAAAGAACAGATTAAAATCCTGCCCACATTATGCTATATTGTATGTTCTCCCCATGTTTGCATGGGTTTCTTCTGATATGTCAAAACTCACAGGTTAATTTAGAATTTATATTGATGACAGGGACCAATGTGAGTGATAACAAGCCCTGTACAGAACTGCAGAATATGTTAGCACAAAACAAATAAAAGGAATTATGAAGCACCAAAAAAATAAATAAAAAAAGGAGTTTTTTTTGTAGCCTTTTTTAAAGATGAAAAAAAGTTTGTGTGAAAAAGACCTATCTGTCTTTTTTCTTTAAAAATTGTGCCAATATTTTTAAATGGCTTTTCTATGGAAAAAAAACAAAAGGCAGGTATCACTGATAGCCAGCCATCTTACCATGCGACCACGGGGGGTTTCATCCTCCACTTCCCCCCCCCATCGATCGCTGCTATCAGCTAGTCAAATCTGACTAGCTGATAGCAGCGTTTGCTATCAGAATACTTAGCAGCGCGGTGTGTGAGTCCGGATCACGGGGATCGGGACACACACCGCTCTGCTAAGTGTCCCTGACCCGTCCCCCGGCGTCACTTACCCGGCCATGCGGTGTCCTGAGCGGTCCCGGAGCGAGCGGCGTCCTCCAGGCGGTCTCGGCGGCGCTGCGTCCCGGCGGTGAGTTTCCGGCAGCAGTGCGGCATCTTCATTGGCAGCAGTGAAATCGCCGTAAAGCAATCTCACTGCTGCCTCTGGGAGTTTCAAAACTCCCAGCCTTAGGCTTTCTGGGCATGCTGGGAGTTGTAGTTTTGCAACATCTGGAGGTCCACAGTTTGGAGACCACTGTATAATGGTCTCAATCTGTGCTCTTCCAGATGTTGCAAAACTACAACTCCCAGCATGCTCAGTCTGTCCAGGCATGCTGGGAGTTGTAGTTCTCTAACATCTGGAACAGCACAGATTTGAGACCATTATGCAGTGGTCTCCAAACTGTGGACCTCCAGATGTTGCAAAACTACAACTCCCAGCATGCCCAGACTGCCCAAGCATGCTGGAAGTTGTAGTTCGGCAACATCTGATCCTTCAGATATTGCCGAACTACAACTTCCAGCATGCCTGGGCAGTCTGGGCATGCTGGGAGTTGTAGTTTTGCAACAACTGGAGGCACACTAGTTGGGAAACATTGTCCGTTTCCTACCTCAGTGCCTCCAGCTGTTGCAATTGTTGCAAAACTATAACTCCCAGCATGCACTGACTGACCATGCATGCTGGGAGTTGTAGTTTTGCAACAGCTGGAGGCACACTGGTTTGGAAACACTAAGTTTGGTTGCAAAACACTTGAAAGTTTATTACTTAACTTAGTGTTTCCAAACCAGTGTGCCTCCAGCTGTTGCAAAACTACAACTCCCAGCATGCACGGACAGCCAAAGGGCATGCTCGGAGTTTGCAACAGCTGGATGTTTGCCCCCTCCCCCCAATGTGAATGTACAGGGTACACTCACATGGGCGGAGGTTTACAGTGAGCGCTGCAAGTTTGAGATGGCGCAAATTTTGCGCTGCAGCTCAAACTCCCAGCGGCAAACTTGCTGTGAACCTCTGCCCATGTGACTGTACCCTAAAAACACTACACTACACTAACACTAACCTAAAATAAAAAGTAAAAAACACTACATATACACATACCCCTACACAGTCCCCCCTCCCCCCAAAAAATGAAAAACATCTGGTACGCTACTGTTTCCAAAACGGAGCCTCCAGCTGTTGCAAAATAATAACTCCCAGTATTGCCGGCCAGCCATTGACTGTTCAGGCATGCTGGGAGTTTTGCAACAGCTGGAGGCACCCTGTTTGGGAATCATTGGCATAGAATACCCCTATGTCCACCCCTATGCAAATCCCTAATTCAGGCCTCAAATGCGCATGGCGCTCTCTCACTTTGGAGCCCTGTCGTATTTCAGGGCAACAGTTTTGGGACACATATGGGGTATCGCCGTACTCGGGAGAAATTGCCTTACAAATTTTGGGGGGCTTTTTCTTCTTTAACCCCTTATGAAAAGGTGAAGTTGGGATCTACACCAGCATGTTAGTGTAAAAAAATAATTTTTTTACACTGGCATGCTGGTGTTGCCCTATACTTTTCATTTTCACAAGAGGTAAAAGGTGAAAAAAGACCCTCTAAATTTGTAATGCAATTTCTCCCGAGTACGGAGATACCCCATATGTGGGCGCAAAGTGCTCTTGGGGCGCACAACAAGGCCCAGAAGGGAGAGTGCACCATGTACATTTAAGGCGATTTGCACAGGGGTGGCTGATTGTTACAGCGGTTTTGACAAACGCAAAAAAAAAAAAAAAAAACACATGTGACCCCATTTCGGAAACTACACCCCTCACGGAATGTAATAAGGGGTGCAGTGAGCATTTACACCCCACTAGTGTATGACAGATTTTTGGAACAGTGGTCTGTGAAAATGAAAAATAAAATTTTTCATTAGCACAGTCCACTGTTTCAAATATCTGTCAAACACCAGTGGGGTGTAAATGCTCACTGCACCCCTTATTAAATTCCATGAGGGGTGTAGTTTCCAAAATGGGGTCACATGTGGGGGGGTCCACTGTTCTGGCACCATAGGGGCTTCCTAAATGGGACATGCCCCCCAAAAACCCTTTCAGAAAAACTCACTCTCCAAAATCCCATTGTCGCTCCTTCCCTTCTGAGCCCTCTACTGCGCCCGCCAAACACTTTACATACGCATATGAGGTATTTCCTTACTCGAGAGAAATTGGGTTACAAATTTTAGGGTGATTTCTCTCCTTTCAAATTCAAATTCAAAAATTGGGTCTACAAGAAAATGCGAGTGTAAAAAATGAAGATTTAGAATTCTCTCCTTCACTTTGCTGCTATTCCTGTGAAACACCTAAAGGGTTAAAACACTTACTGAATGTCATTTTGAATACTTTGGTGGGTGCAGTTTTTATAATGGGGTCATTTATGGGGTATTTCTAATATGAAGACCCTTAAAATCCACTTCCAACCTGAACTGGGCCCTGAAAAATTACGATTTTGAAAATCTTGAGAAAAATTGGAAAATTGCTGCGGAACTTTGAAGCCCTCTGGCGTCTTCCAAAATAAAAAAATTGTCAATTTTTTTTATGCAAAACACAAAGTAGACATATTGTATATGTGAATCAATATGTAATGTATTTGGAATATCCATTTTCCTTTCAAGCAGAGACTTTCAAAGTTAGAAAAATGCTACATTTTCAAAATTTCCATGAAATTTTTAGATTTTTTACCAAGAAAGAATGCAAATATCAGTGAAATTTTACCAATAACATAAAATAGAATATGTCACGAAAAAACAATTTCGGAATCAGAATGATAAGTAAAAGCATTCCAGAGTTATTAATGTTTAAAGTGACAGTGGTCAGATTTTCAAAAAATGCCCAGGTCCTGAAGGTGAAAATGGGCTGGGTCATGAAGAGGTTAAAGGGGTTATCCAGGAAAAACATTTTTTTAAATATCAACTGGCTCCAGAAAGTTAAACAGATTTGTAAATTATTTCTATAAAAAAATCTTAATCCTTTCAGTACTTATGAGCTTCTGAAGTTAAGGTTGTTCTTATCTGTCTAAGTGCTCTCTGATGACACGTGTCTCGGGAAACACCCAGTTTAGAAGCAAACCTCTTCTAAACTAGGCGTTTCCCGAGACACCTGTCATCAGAGAGCACTTAGACAGAAAAGAACAACCTTAACTTCAGAAGCTCATAAGTACTGAAAGGATTAAGATTTTTTAATAGAAGTAATTTGCTAATCTGTTTAAAGGGTAGCTCCCACCATCATGTTTTTTTCTTTCTGTCCCTGCCTATTGCCCTTCTATCCCTAACACCCTCCCTGCCTTTATTTATTTTTTTTTTACTATTTTAAAAATGGCATTTAGTCTGCCTGGTAGTGTGCTCACTACCAGGCAGACTTCCCCAGCAGGCACCACGTCACTGATGCCTGCTGGGGGGACCAACTTCTGCCCTTAGTTCTCATAACAGGGTGCCTCCAGCTGTTTCACCACTACAACTCCCAGCATGCCCTGACATCTATTGGCTGTCAGGGCAGCTGGGAGTTGTAGTGGTAAAACAACTTGAGGAACCCAGGACAGGAGCTTAATGGGGGAAGGAGTGAGCCGGGAGCCGATGCGGGAGGGACGGGTGCGGGGGAGCCTCTTCCTGCCGCTCGGTGAGTAAGACAGTAAGACCCAAACACCAGCATTTTTTTTAAATAAAAGTATATTAGAGATATGTTGTAGTACTTAAGTACTACAACATATCAAAAATAATTTTTCATGACAGTACCCATTTAACTTTCTAGAGCCAGTTGATATATATATATATATATATATATATATATATATTTTTTTTTTTTTTTTTTTTTTTTTTTTTTTTTTCCTGGAATACCTCTTTAATACCCCTGGAATACCCCTACATGTCATAAATTGATTTACTGCCTTTTAGCAAAATGTAAAAAAAAAAAAGCTCACAAGAGGTAGTTTGTTCGCATTTTATTTAAATTGTAAAAGGTAATTTGCCACTTCACCCAACCTTATTCAAGTGGGTCCCTAACCTATAGACTCCAAAGCAACCACCCCTGCTCAACACCAGTGCCCACAGGGAGAGTGACCAAGTCTTGAGCAACCATAATGCTGCCAGACTAAACCCCCTGACTTTGGGCAATACCACACCAAAGACGCAGCACTGTAGCAAGGCCACCTCACAGCACCAAAGGGTAAAAGGAAATAAAAAAGAAAGAGGACAGCGCCTCATGTAATCCTGCAAATGAGAAGAGGAGGTGACTGTCTGTATATGGACTCTCACCTGTATCTCCTCTTGGTTATTTGCATATCACCCCAATTTAGCGGGGTACCAGAGAACCGAAGGAGTGTTTGCTGGATACCGTGTGAATGGGTCCAGAGGTAGGTATATATAGGTTCAAGGAAAAAAGAACTCCAAGCTTGGCGCTGTTCCAGTGAAGCGAAAATCCGTACTTATTCCAGTAAAACCATATTTATTGACTTAAACACAAGTTTTACAGGCACATCAAAGTCTGACTGGGAGAGCATGGTAAGTGAGCCATTACACCTTGTTCACTCTGGTGTGGTGCAGGGCGGCGTCCGTTGCTGCCGTGGCGCTGTGTCTGCGGGTGGGTGCGGCCCATAGATGTCACGATGCCGGCTGGCAGGTAGTGGATCCTCTGTGCCAGAGAGGGATAGGCGAGGACCGCGCTAGTGGACCGGTTCTAAGTCACTACTGGTTTTCACCAGAGCCCGCCGCAAAGCGGGATGGTCTTGCTGCGGCGGTAGTGACCAGGTCGTATCCACTAGCAACGGGTCACCTCTCTGACTGCTGATGATAGGCGAGGTACAAGGGAGTAGACAGAAGCAAGGTCGGACGTAGCAGAAGGTCGGGGGCAGGCGGCAAGGTTCGTAGTCAGGGTGGATAGCAGAAGTTCTGGTACACAGGCTTAGACACACAATACGCTTTCACTAGGCACAAGGGCAACAAGATCCGGCAAGGAAGTGCATGGGAGGAGGTCAGATATAGTCAGGGACCAGGTGGAAGCCAATTAAACTAATTGGGCCAGGCACCAATCATTGGTGCACTGGCCCTTTAAGTCTCAGGGAGCTGGCGCGCGCGCGCCCTAGAGAGCGGAGCCGCGCGCGCCAGCACATGACAGCAGGGGACGGGAACGGGTAAGTGACCTGGGATGCGATTCGCGAGCGGGCGCGTCCCGCTGTGCGAATCGCATCCCCAACGGCCATGACAGTGCAGCGCTCCCGGTCAGCGGGACCGACCGGGGAGCTGCAGGGAGAAAGACGCCGTGAGCGCTCCGGGGAGGAGCGGGGACCCGGAGCGCTAGGCGTAACAGTACCCCCCCCTTAGGTCTCCCCTTTTTTTTGTCCGGTGACTGCCTCCCCTGGGATGAGGACACCGGGAAGGAATGGATGGTTTCCTCAATGGCAGGCAGTACAGCAGGAGTAGGAATGGGGAGGGAGGGCAGAGGGTGAAGCTTGGCACGGGGCAGGGAGACACAAGGACGGGAGCCATGAGGGGACACAGAGGCTTGCCTGAAGGGACTGGGAGGGGGGGAGAGGCATTTTCTGTGGCAGGCAGAGTCCCTAACGACTTTAGGGGGACCGGATACAGGAGGAACCACAGGGTCACGGCAGGGAGTATTGGGAACCGGTTTAAGGCAGTCCTTGGAACAAGAGGGACCCCAACTCTTGATCTCCCCAGTGGACCAGTCCAGGGTTGGGGAATGGTGTAGAAGCCAGGGTAGTCCAAGGAGAATTTCGGAAGTGCAATTGGGAAGGACCAAAAATTCAATTTTCTCGTGATGAGGTCCGATGCACATTAGGAGGGGCTCCGTGCGGTAACGCACGGTGCAATCCAACCTGGCTCCGTTGACCGCGGAAATGTGGAGTGGCTTGACAAGACGGGTCATCGGAATGCGGAATTTATTCACCAAGGACTCCCGAATAAAATTCCCAGAAGCACCAGAGTCCAGGCAGGCCACGGCTGAGAGGGAAGAGCTGGCTGAAGTAGAAATCCGTACAGGCACCGTGAGACGTGGAGAAGCCGACTTAGCATCCAGAGACGCCACACCCACGAGAGCTGGGTGCGAGCGTGCGTTTCCCAGACGTGGAGGACGGATAGGGCAATCCACCAAAAAATGTTCGGTACTGGCACAGTACAGACAAAGATTCTCTTCCTTACGGCGATTCCTCTCTTCCAGGGTCAGGCGAGACCGATCCACTTGCATGGCTTCCTCGGCGGGAGGCCTAGGCGCAGATTGCAGTGGAGACTGTGGGAGAGGTGTCCAGAGATCTAAGTCTTTTTCCTGGCGGAGCTCTTGATGTCTCTCAGAAAAACGCATGTCAATGCGCGTGGCTAGATGAATGAGTTCATGCAGGTTAGCAGGAGTTTCTCGTGCGGCCAGAACATCTTTAATGTTGCTGGATAGGCCTTTTTTAAAGGTCGCGCAGAGGGCCTCATTATTCCAGGAAAGTTCAGAAGCAAGAGTACGGAATTGTATGGCGTACTCGCCAACGGAAGAATTACCCTGGATCAGGTTCAGCAGGGCAGTCTCAGCAGAAGAGGCTCGGGCAGGTTCCTCAAAGACACTTCGAATTTCCGAGAAGAAGGAGTGTACAGAGGCAGTGACGGGGTCATTGCGGTCCCAGAGCGGTGTGGCCCATGACAGAGCTTTTCCAGACAGAAGGCTGACTACGAAAGCCACCTTAGACCTTTCAGTAGGAAACTGGTCCGACATCATCTCCAAGTGCAGTGAACATTGCGAAAGAAAGCCACGGCAAAACTTAGAGTCCCCATTAAATTTGTCCGGCAAGGACAGGCGGAGGCTAGGAGTGGCCACTCGCTGCGGAAGGGGTGCAGGAGCTGGCGGAGGAGATGATTGCTGCTGAAGTTGCGACTGAAGTTGCTGCACAATGGTGAATACTTCCGACAGCTGGTGGGTTAGATGGGCGATCTGTCGGGATTGCTGGGCGACCACCGTGGTGATATCAGAGATATAAGGCAGAGGGACGTCAGCGGGATCCATGGCCGGATCTACTGTCACGATGCCGGCTGGCAGGTAGTGGATCCTCTGTGCCAGAGAGGGATAGGCGAGGACCGCGCTAGTGGACCGGTTCTAAGTCACTACTGGTTTTCACCAGAGCCCGCCGCAAAGCGGGATGGTCTTGCTGCGGCGGTAGTGACCAGGTCGTATCCACTAGCAATGGGTCACCTCTCTGACTGCTGATGATAGGCGAGGTACAAGGGAGTAGACAGAAGCAAGGTCGGACGTAGCAGAAGGTCGGGGGCAGGCGGCAAGGTTCGTAGTCAGGGTGGATAGCAGAAGTTCTGGTACACAGGCTTAGACACACAATACGCTTTCACTAGGCACAAGGGCAACAAGATCCGGCAAGGAAGTGCATGGGAGGAGGTCAGATATAGTCAGGGACCAGGTGGAAGCCAATTAAACTAATTGGGCCAGGCACCAATCATTGGTGCACTGGCCCTTTAAGTCTCAGGGAGCTGGCGCGCGCGCGCCCTAGAGAGCGGAGCCGCGCGCGCCAGCACATGACAGCAGGGGACGGGAACGGGTAAGTGACCTGGGATGCGATTCGCGAGCGGGCGCGTCCCGCTGTGCGAATCGCATCCCCAACGGCCATGACAGTGCAGCGCTCCCGGTCAGCGGGACCGACCGGGGAGCTGCAGGGAGAAAGACGCCGTGAGCGCTCCGGGGAGGAGCGGGGACCCGGAGCGCTAGGCGTAACAATAGACTGGTTTGAGTGGCATTGTGGCCGCTGTGCCAGTGGGTCGCTCCCCCCCCCGTGGGCACTGGAGTCGCGGCGGTGGTGGTCGCCGCCCAGTGCTACGCCATTTTATGCTAGGGACGTTAGGGACCCACTCTGAATAGGTGGCCTTGACGTGGCGAGTGGGCTTGTACTTTTTGATCAAAAATGTATACTAACAACCTGTTAGTTTTTGATATTATGCTGAGAAGCAATCAGATCATTATACAAGATTGTAGATGTGCGCCATGTCTGTTTTCTACTTGAATTCACACTGTGACTTCTATCCTTCCCTTTTTTTTTTTTTTTTGAACATGTGCTGCACTCTTCCCCACCCCCTAAGCCCAACCCTATATAGGTGGTAATTAGCCACAAAAGGGCCATTTCATTCCTGGCAGCCTCCCAGTCTGACTGTGAAAGCAAGGTAAGTGAGCCATTACACCTTGTTCACACTGGTGTGGTGCAGGGCGGCGTCCGTTGCTGCCGTGGCGCTGTGTCTGCGGGCGGGTGCGGCCCATAGACTGGTTTGAGTGGCATTGGGGCTGCTCTGCCAGTGGGTCGCTCCCCCCCCCGTGGGCACTGGAGTCGCGGCGGTGGTGGTCACCGCCCAGTGCTACGCCATTTTATGCTAGGGACGTTAGGGACCCACTCTGAATAGGTGGCCTTGACGTGGCGAGTGGGCTTGTACTTTTTGATCAAAAATGTATACTAACAACCTGTTAGTTTTTGATATTATGCTGAGAAGCAATCAGATCATCATACAAGATTGTAGATGTGCGCCATGTCTGTTTTCAGATTTACAAATCTGTTTAACTTTCTGTCACCAGTTGATTTAAAAAAAAAAAAGTTTTCCTTGGGAGTACCCCTTTAAAGTGTCAATCTAGGGAAATATTTCTTTAAGATTATAGTCCATTTTCATCATCAATCTTAGCACACATAGTTATATAGCTGATAATGTTGAAAACTCCACATGCCAGGTCTTTTTTGTTCTGCACAGGGAAGGAACATAAGTAGCTTTGCTGATAGTCCTCCTATTCGTCGGACATGTGAGTTTATAGTTCGTCTGACAATTGTTGAAGAGGTTAGAATAGACTGCTGGGAAGTGGAGCACAATGCTACTTCATTGCTGTGGGTCTCAGAAGTATGACCCAGCATGATAAAAAAAAACTTGACATGTCTGCACAACATATCAAAAGTTGTTTTTAATTACAGTAATGCTTTTATAAGGGAAGTAAATATCAGATGATACGTGAACTTATACACTCAGGGGAATGAATGATTTACATCAAGGAGTGTATATTAGGCATCAATGTAAAAAAAAATCCACACCCCATCACCAGATATTAACCCCCATTATTAAAAATAAAATTCCCTGAATTGTCAGAAAAACTGTGAGCCCCCATATCTTGGTAACAGGAGGGCATTTTAAGAAACTAAAAAAAAGAAACTAAGAGTCTAAAAGTGTATAATCAGGGCACCCTAAGCTATTTAATGACAGTGACATTTTTTTTTAAATCATTTTTTGGGGGGCTGGTCACAGGCCCTTTTTCCTAAATTAATAAATCATCTTAATATGTTTGGTGCTGACTATTTTTATTTTAAGTGGACATTGTCAAATACCCTGCGTATGCGCTGTGTGTGAACCTACCCTTACAATGTGTGAGGGTAGGGTCACACACAGTGCATATGCAGCGCATTTGATGCTGCGAATGTACTTCTGGCAGTCACAGAGCTATGGCAGAGCGAGCTCCCTGTTTCCTGCAGCTCTGTGTCTCCGCTTAGTGACAGATTTCCCACCGGTGCAGTGCCGTAGATTGTGATTTGCCATAGATTGTGATGGAGTGACTCAGCAGTTTTCCCTGCTTGAGCGCTCCGCCTCCATTACATTCTATAGGCTGACACTCGCACACCACCCCCCAACCATTGTTTACTGCGGGGGCTGGGGGGGGGGGATGTGCGAGTGTCACGTGACATATTTAATCATCAGGCATCACAGCTCACAGCAGTCTCACTTGGGCTATCACAGGGAGAGGATCTCTCCCTGTGATAGCCCGAAGCTGCACGGAGTGCTCATGGCCTTTGTGGCCCAATTCCGAGAGCGGTATCGGGCCACAGAAGCTAATACTTTTACTGTTTTATTGTCAACCGCCAGCGCGCTTGTTCGCCACCGCTATCGGGATCCCTATGCCCGATAGCGGCGTTATCAGCTTGTCACCCGCCAGCGCGATCGCTCGACAGCGCTATCAGGATCCCTATGCCCGATCGCGCTGACGACCGCTTGTATCCCCGCCCGCTGCTCTGCTCCCTGTCCCCTGTGAACTCTCAGGGAACGGGGAACAGAAAGTAGAGCAGCGGGCGCAGCTAAAGTAGTACTGCGCATGCGCAGCACTACGCTAATAGCGTAGGTAGGTAGGTAACGTAGCCGTAGATTAGTGTAGGTTGTAATTTAGCATAGTTTAGTATTAAAAGTGAAAGGGGGTTAGGCACCACAACTCCCAGCATGGGAGTTGTAGTTTAGGACAACAACTCCCAGCATGCCCATACAGCTAAAGGCTGCAAGGGCATGCTGGGAGTTGTAGTTTAGCTTAGATTAGACAGCAAAGGGACCACAACTCCCAGCATGCCCAGACAGCTGAAGGCTGCTCGGGCATGCTGGGAGTTGTAGTATAGTGATGGGACCACAAATCCCAGCATGCCCAGACAGCTGAAGGCTGCCAGACCATGCTGGGAGTTGTAGTTTAGCTTAGATTAGACAGCTGAAGGCTGCGTGGTGATGCTGGGAGTTGTAGTACAGTGAAGGCACCACAACTCCCAGCATCACCATGCAGCCTTCAGTTGTGGTCCCATCAGCTAAACTACAACTCCCAGCATGCCCAGACAGCTGAAGGCTGCATGGTGATGCTGGGAGTTGTAGTGCAGTGAAGGCACCACAACTCCCAGCATGCCCAGACAGCTGAAGGCTGCGTGGTGATGCTGGGAGTTGTAGTGCAGTGAAGGCACCACAACTCCCAGCATCACCACGCAGCCTTCAGTTGTGGTCCCATCAGCTAAACTACAACTCCCAGCATGCCTGGGCAGCCTTTAGCTGTCTGGGCATGCTGGGAGTTGTAGTCCTTTTGCTGTCTAATCTAAGCTAAACTACAACTCCCAGCATGCCCTGACAGCCTTCAGCTGCGCAGTACTACTTTAGCTGCGCCCGCTGCTCTACTTTCTGTTCCCCGTTTCCTGAGAGTTCACAGGCAGAGCAGCGGGCGGGGAGGCAAGCGGTTGTCAGCGCTATCGGGCATAGGGATTCCGATAGCGCCGTTGAGCGATCGCGCTGGCGGGTGACAAGCTGATAACGCCGCTATCGGGCATATTGATCCCGATAGCGGTGGCGAACTAGCGCGAAGGCGGGTGATAATAAAACAGTAAAAGTATTAGCTTCTATGGCCCGATACCGCTCTCGGAATTGGGCCACAAAGGCCATGAGAGCTCCGTGCAGCTTCGGGCTATCACAGGGAGAGATCCTCTCCCTGTGATAGCCCAAGTGAGACTGCCATGAGCTGCAATGCCTGAGGATTAAATATGTCATGTGACACTTGCACTAACCCCCCCCCCCCTCAGTAACTGCTGAGTCACTCCATCACAATCTATGGCAAATCACAATCAGTCATGAGCTGACACAGCTACCTGGCTGCAGCAGGGAGCTGGCTCTGCAGATGCTCTGTAACTATGGGTAGCGCATCAGTAATGTCAAATACACTGTGGATGAGTTGTGTGTGGCCCTCCCCTTAACCTGTTGGGGACGAAGGGCGTATGCATACGCCCTTGCGTCCTGGTACTTAAGGACAAAGGGCGTATCCATACGCCCGTGGGAATTTCGGCCCCCGCCGCGTGCCGGGCGGGGACCGGGCCGGGGTGACTGCTGATATCTATCAGCAGGCACCCCGTGCAAATGCCCAGGGGGGTCATTAGACCCCCCCATGTCGGCGATCGGCGCAAATCGCAAGTGAATTCACACTTGCGATTTGCGCCGATTCCGGGTCATTACGGGTCTATGGTGACCCGGTGACCCGGAATAGAAGGGGGATCGAGGGTGTCTAAGACACCCACGATCCCCCTAAAGAGATAGGAGTGAGGTGGCAGGGTTGCCACCCCTCCTATCTCTGCTATTGGTGGTCTAGACGCGACCACCAATAGCAGATCTGGGGCGGAGGGGTTTACTTTCGTTTTCCCTGTCCTGCCCACCCACAATAGGCGGGGCAGAACGGGGAAAAAGAAGAGGACCGGGCGCCGACATCCACTTACCCCTCCGAAGGCAGCGGAGCGACGGGGATCGGTGGCGGCGACGGAGATCTGCGGCTGCGTGCGGCAGAAGAGGACGGCTCCCGGATGCGACGGAAGCCGGTGAGTAGTTGCATAGCAACATCTAGAGGGCTACAGTCTGAGACCACCATAGTGGTCTCTAGACTGTAGCCCTCCAGATGTTGCAAAACTACAACTCCCAGCATGCCCAGACAGCTGTTTGCTGTGTGGGCATGCTGGAATTTGTAGTTTTGCAACAGCTGGAGGTCTGCAGTTTAGAGACCACTGCACAGTGATCTCTATACTGCCCTCTAGATCTTGCAAAACTACAACTCCTAGCATGCCCACACAGCTGTTTGCTGTCTGGGCATGCTGGGAGTTGTAGTTTTGCAACATCTGGAGGTCCACAGTTTGGAGATCACTGTTCAGTGGTCTCTAAATTGTAGCACTCCAGATGTTGCAAAACTACAAATTCCAGCATGCCCACACAGAAAACAGCTGTCTCGGCATGCTGGGAGTTGTAGTTGCGTACCTACAGCTGTTGCATAACTACATCTCCCAGCATGCCCTTCTGTGATCAGACATGCTGGGAATTGTAGTTTTGCAACAGCTGGAGGCACACTGGTTGGAAAATACTGAGTTAGGTAACAGAACCCAACTCAGTATTTTCCAACCAGTGTGCCTCCAGCTGTTTCAAAACTACAACTCCCAGCATGTACTGACAGACCGTGCATGCTGGGAGTTGTAGTTTTGAAACAGCTGGAGGTTTGCCCCCCCCCCATGTGAACGTACAGGGTACATTCACAGGGGCGGGTTTACAGCAAGTTTCCTGCTTCAAGTATGAGCTGCGGCTAATTTTTCGCCGCAGCGCAAATTCCTAGCGGGAAACTCACCGTAACCCGCCAGTGTGAATGTACCCTAAAAACACTACACTATACTAACACCTAATAAAGAGTAAAACACTACATATACACCCCCTTACACTGCCCCCCCCCCCCCCAATAAAAAGGAAAAACGTATTGTACAGCAGTGTTTCCAAAACGGAGCCTCCAGCTGTTGCAAAACAACAACTCCCAGCATTTCCGGACAGCCACTGACTGTCCAGGCATGCTGGGAGTTTAGCAACAGCTGGAGGCACTCTGTTTGGGAATCACTGGCGTAGAATACCCCTATGTCCACCCCTATGCAATCCCTAATTTAGTTCTCAAATGCGCATGGCGCTCTCTCACTTTGGAGCCCTGTCGTATTTCAAGGAAACAGTTTAGGGTCACATATGGGGTATCGCTGTACTCGGGAGAAATTACACTACAAATTTTGGGGGGCTTTTTCTCCTTTTACTCCTTATGAAAAGGAAAAGTTGGGGTCTACACCAGCCTGTTAGTGTAAAAAAAAAATTTTTACACTAACATGCTGGTGTTGCCCTTTACTTTTTATTTTCACAAGAGGTAAAAGGAAAAAAAGACCCCCAAAATTTGTAACGCAATTTCTCCTGAGTACGGAAATACCCCATATGTGGGCGTAAAATGCTCTGCGGGCGCACAACAAGGCTCGGGAGTGAGAGCACACCGGGTACATTTGATGCCTAAATTGGTGATTTGCAGAGGGGTGGCTGATTTTACAGCGGTTCTGACATAAATGCAAAAAAATAAATACCCACATGTGACCCCATTTTGGAAACTGCACCCCTTGTGTATTGTAATAAGGGGTACAGTGAGTATTTAAACCCCACAGGGGTCTGAAAGATTTTTGGAACAGTGGTACGTGAAAATGAAAAATTTTATTTTTTTGTTTGCACAGCCCATTGTTCCAAAGATCTGTCAAACGCCAGTGGGGTGTAAATGCTCACTGTACCCCTTATTACATTCTGTGAGGGGTGTAGTTTCCAAAATGGGGTCACATGTGGGGGGGTCCACTGTTCTGGCACCACGGGGGGCTTTGTAAATGCACATGGCCCCCGACTTCCATTCCAAACAAATTATCTCTCTAAAAGCTCAATGGCGCTCCTTCTCATCTGAGCGTTGTACTTCGCTCGCAGTGCACTTGACGTCCAAACATGGGGTATTTCCATACTCAGAAGAAATGGGGTTACAAATTTTGGGGGGCATTTTTACCCTTTGTAAAAAAGTAAAATTTGGGGAAAAACCAGCATTTGTGGAAATTATTTTTTTTTCATTTACACATCCGACTTTAACAAAAAGTTGTCAAACACCTGTGGGGTGTTAAGGCTCACCGTACCCCTTGTTACGTTCCTTGAGGGGTGTCGTTTCCATAATAGTGTGCAATGTGGGGTTTTTTGCTGTTCTGGCACCATAGGGGCTTCCTAAATGGGACATGCCCCCCAAAAACCATTTCAGAAAAACTCACTCTCCTAAATCCCATTGTTGCTCCTTCGCTTCTGAGCCCTCTAGGGCACCCGCCGAACACTTGACATACACATATGAGGTATTTTCTTACTCGAGAGAAATTGGGTTACAAATTTTGAGAGGATTTTTTTCCTTTTACCCCTTGTAAAAATTCAAAAATTGGGTCTACAAAAACATGCCAGTGTAAAAAATGAAGATTTTGAATTTTCTCCTTCACTTTGCTGCTATTCCTGTGAAACACCTAAAGGGTTAAAACGCTGACTGAATGTCATTTTGAATACTTTGAGGGGTGCAGTTTCTATAATGGGGTCATTTATTGGGCATTTCTAACCAGAAGACCCTTCAAATCCACTTCAAACCTGAACTGGTCCCTGAAAAATTCCGATTTTGAAAATGTTGCCAAAAATTGGAAAATTGTTGCTGAACTTTGAAGCCCTCTGGTGTCTTCCAAAAGTAAAAACTCATCAATTTTATGATGCAAACATAAAGTAGACATATTGTATATGTGAATCAATATATAATTTATTTGGAATATCCCTATTCCTTATAAGCAGAGAGCTTCAAAGTTAGAAAAATGCAAAATTTTCACATTTTTCATGAAAATTTTGAATTTTTCACCAAGAAAGGATGCAAGTATTGCCGAAAATTTACCACTAACATAAAGTAGAATATGTCACGAAAAAACAATCTCGGAATCAAATTTATAAGTAAAAGCATTCCAGAGTTATTAATGCTTAAAGTGACAGTGGTCAGATTTGCAAAAAATGCTCCCGTCCTTAGGGTCATAATGGGCTCCGTCCCCAAGGAGTTAAACAGATTTTCCCAATCTACATTTTTATAACACAAGGATATGTCTTAAAGTGCAACTGTAATGTGCAGTACAAAACCTTTGCTACCTTGCCTACAAGTTGTTCTAAGGCTTCACATGTATAATCCAGTCAGACCTTTGCTATGAGTTCTGTATATACCTAAAAAAAAAAGATTTGTATGGTATCCTGTGCTCTCTCTGCTTACGTCATGCCTGCTCCTCCTCTTGATTGACACAAAGAGCTTGCCTTCCCCTAGGCAGCCCTGTGTAGTTTACCTATGGATGCATTATGAATGAATCAATGTATTATAATGTATTATGACACGCGTGTGGTGAGTCACAGAGAGTCAGAATCGCACACAGACTCCGCGTGTGCACTATACTGCACATTAATGGTGCATGCACCTTCTAAACTACACAGGGCTGCCGTGGGCAGGCGAGCTCTTTGTGCCAATTAAGAGGAGGAGCAGGTGTGATGTAAGCGAAGAGGCGTTGAGACCTTGAAGCGTAGGGCACCGTGGTCCTGCCTCTCCAACACTCCTGGATACCTTACAAAAGCTTTTGAAATAAATAAAAGAACCCTATAGTCAGAGCAAAGGTATGACTGGATTATAATTGTGAAGCCTGAGTGCAATATGTGGACAGCTTCAAAAGTGTTTTTTTTTTTTTTAATTCAACAATTTTTATTTTAATAGTAAGGATTAGGGGATACAGGAAAGGAAAAGTTAAAAGGGTGGGGGGAAATGTAATACACAAGGTAAAAATATAGAAATGTAAACAAATAATAAGTAAAACAATGCATTCCATGGTTTGGTTTAGACATTAATATACATCAATCAAGTTGGGACTTCAGAGGAATGCGCTTTAAAGAAAAATGAAGTGCAAAGAAGAAAAAAAAGAAAAACAATGATCAACAGAGCAACCATGGGCATAAGCTTCGAAAGTGTTTTGTACTTGACAGATGCACGTTAAATATTTTGTTCAGCTTAAGTGTGGAGCTGGAACAATAACTGATCCCAAGAACAGGAGATCTTAGTCCCCTGTTTGAAGTAGGAAGTTCACATCAAATGATTGAATTAATAAGTGAACTTACTTGATTGTTTTACTTAAAGAAAGGGGGCTCTTTTCTGTATATAACACTATCTAAGCCCCACCACAACTTACTGTGTTCTGTCATCATCCCGCTGCCACTAGAGATAGTATTCAACCAACAACAGGCATTGGACAACAGTTTGTAGAAAAGTGGGCTAGTGAGAAAGATAATCGGGTTACTTCTAGGGAGGATATTCTGCTTCCCTAGCTGGAAAGAGTTTCCCTACGTTAATACAGTCATGGCCGTAAATGTTGGCACCCCTGAAATTTTTCAAGAAAACAAAGTATTTCTCACAGAAAAAGATTGGAGTAACACGTTTTGCCATACACATGTTTATTCCCTTGGTGTGTATTGGAACTAAACAAAAAAGAGAGGAAAAAAAGCAAATTGGACATAATGTCACACCAAACACCATAACTGGTCTGGACAAAATTATTGGCACCCTTAACTTAATATTTGGTTGCACACCCTTTGGAAAAAATAACTGAAATCAGTCACTTCCTATAACCATCAATAAGCTTCTTACACCTCTCAGTCGGAATGTTGGACCACTCTTCCTTTGCAAACTGCTCCAGGTCTCTCTTATTGGAAGGGTGCCTTTTTTCAACAGCAATTTTAAGATCTCTCCACAGGTGTTCAATGGGATTTAGATCTGGACTCATTGCTGGCCACTTCAGGACTCTGCAGCGCTTTGTTACCATCCATTTCTGGGTGCTTTTGGACGTATGTTTGGGGTCAATATCCTGCTGGAAGACCCAAGATCTCGGACACAAACCCAGCTTTCTGACACTGGGCTGTACAGTGCAACCCAAAATTTGTTGGTAATCCTCAGATTTCATGATGCCTTGCACACATTCAAGCACCCAGTGCCCGAGGCAGCAAAACAACCCCAAAACATCATTGAACCTCCACCATATTTCACTGTAGGTACTGTGTTCTTTTCTTTGTAGGCCTCATTCCGTTTTCGGTAAACAATAGAATGATGTGCTTTACCAAAAAGCTCTTTCTTGTCTCATATGTCCACAAGATGTTTTCCCAAAAGGATTTTGGCTTACTCAAGTTCCTTTTGGCAAAATGTAGTCTTGTTTTTTTATGTCTCTGTGTCAGCAGTGGGTCCTCCTGGGTCTCCTGCCATAGCGTTTCATTTCATTTAAATGTCAAAAGATAGTTTGCACTGAGACTGATGCTCCCTGAGCGTGCAGGACAGCTTGAATATGTTTGGAACTTGTTTGGGGTTGCTTATCCACCATCCAGACTATCCTGCGTTGACACCTTTCATCAACTTTTCTTTTCCGTCCACGCCAAGTGAGATTAGCTACAGTGCCATGGGTTGCAAACTTCTTGATAATGTTGCACACTGTGGACAAAGGCAAATCTAGATCTCTGGAGATGGACTTGAGATTGTTGATATTTTTTCACAATTTTGGTTCTCAAGTCCTCAGACAGTTCTCTTCTCCCCTTTCTGTTGTCCTTGCTTAGTGTGGCACACACAGACACACATGGCAAAGACTAAGTGAACTTATCTCCTTTTTATCTGCTTTCAGGTGTGATTTATATATTGCCCACACCTGTTACTTGCCCCAGGTGAGTTTAAAGGAGCATCACATGCTTGAAACAATCTTATTTTTCAGCAATTTTGAAAGGGTGCCAACAATTTTGTCCAGCCCATTTGAGTTTGGTGTGACATTGTGTCCAATTAGCTTTTTTCCCTCCTTTTTTTTTGTTAAGTTCCAATACACACAAAGGGAATAAACATGTGAATAGCAAAACATGTGTTACTGCAATCCTTTTCCGTGAGAAATACTTCATTTTCTTGAAAAATTTCAGGGGTGCCAACATTTACGTCCATGACTGTAGGAGAAAAACACACAACCATTCAACTCCTAGTAAAGGTATGTAATAAAAGTAAACAGATAACGGATCTTAAAGAATGTACTCCTTTCACCCCTATTTGGGTGAATCTTAGATTACCAGCATTTTTGAGGGTAGGTGAATATGGAGCCTGGGACAAGGCTGGCATTAGATATATATCACATCTAGTTAAAAATAACTTGTTTAAAAGTTTTAAAGAAGATTAAAGAAAAATGGGCCTCATTTGCTAAGGCTTTTCTGAGTAGATTATATAGGTTTTTTGTGTGGCATGTGACATCCACCAGAATTTCCAACAAGAATTCCCAAAAAAACTACTAACTTTCCACTTTACTGAGAAAACACTACAAAAGGGTATGGCCATCAGAGAAAAGAGGTGTGTCTCTTACTCCTTAAAGGGGTACTCGGTTGTCCTGCTTCCGGAGCTCTGCTCCCCAGCATCTGGAAGTTTATTGTTCCGTGTTCAGGGCTGCCACTTGTGACATCACGCCTGCCCCCTCAACGACGTTGTGATGTCAAGAGGGGCGGCCCTGAACACCGAAGCCCGCGCAAAGCATTCGGAACAACAAACTTCCGGACACTGGGGAGCGGAGATCCGGAAGCAGGGCAGCGGAGTACCCCTTTAAGGACACAGGGCGTACCTGTACGCCCTGCGTCTGCTCCCCTGCTGTGATGATGGCTCACGGGCCGCCAGGACACGTTTCTAATGCCGGACATTACTGATCACGGTGATGCCCGGCGTTATACCCTTAGACGCAGCGATCAAAGTTGATCGCTGTGTCTAAAGTCAAAGTAAAATCATTCCCGGCAGCTCAGTCAGGCTGTTCGGGACCGAACAGCTGAGAAGACGGGGGGGAGGGTCCCTATCTGCCTCCTCGCCATCCAATTGTTGCTAGGTTACTCCAGCCAGCCTCAGCAGGCTGGAGTAATTGAGCACAGTTTACACTGATCAATGCTATGCTATGGCATAGTAATGAACAGTGTATGCAATCAGAAGATTGCATGTAATAGTCCCCTATGGGGACTAAAGAATTGTGTTAAAAAGGTAAAAAAAAATAAATAAAGAAATGTGGTTTAATCCCTTCCCTAATAAAAGTTTAAATCACCCCCCTTTTCCCATAAAAAAAAATGTAAACAAAAATAAACATTAATATGTGGTGTCGCCGCATGCGTAAATGTCTGATCTATAAAAAAAAATATAAAGTTAATTAAACCGCACGGTCAATGGTGTATAAATAAATAACAAAATTGGCATCTTTTTGGTCATTTTGTATACCCTAAAAAATATAAATAAAAAGCTATCAAAAAGTCCTGGTACAGATGAAAACTACTGGCCATGGTGCACAAAGAGCCCTCATATAGCCCCATATGCAGAAAAATAAAAAAGGTATAGGGGTCAGAAGAGGACAATTTTAACCCCTTAAGGACCCAGCCATTTTACACCATTTTTTGCACATCGGACCACTGTCACTTTAAACATTAATAACTCTGGAATGCTTTTAGTTATCATTCTGATTCCAAGATTGTTTTTTTGTGACATATTCTACTTTAACATAGTGGTAACATTTTGTGGTAACTTGCATCCTTTCTTGGTGAAAAATCCCAAAATTTGATGAAAAATTAGAAGCTCTCTGCTTGTAAGGAAAATGGATATTCCAAATATTTTTTTTTATTCACATATACAATATGTCCACTTTATGTTTGCATCATAAAATTGACGTGTTTTTACTTTTGGAAGACACCAGAGGGCTTCAAAGTTGAGCAGCAATTTTCCAATTTTTCACAAAATTTTTCAGGGACCAGTTCAGGTTTGAAGTGGATTTGAAGGGTCTTCATCTTAGAAATACCCCACAAATGACCCCATTATAAAAACTGTACCCCCCAAAGTATTCAAAATGACATTCAGTCAGCATTTTAACCCTTTAGGTGTTTCACAGGAATAGCAGCAAAATGAAGGAGAAAATTCACAATCTTCATTTTTTACACTCGCATGTTGTTGAATTTTTACAAGGGGTAAAAGGAGAAAATGTATACTTCTATTTGTAGCCCAATTTCTCTCGAGTAAGCACATACCTCATATGTCTATGTAAAGTGTTCGGCGGGCACAGTAGAGGGCTCAGAAGTGAAGGAGCGACAAGGGGATTTTGGAGAGTACGTTTTTCTGAAATGGTTTTTGGGGGGCATGTTGCATTTAGGAAGCCCCTATGGTGCCAGAACAGGAAAAAAAACACATGGCATACCATTTTGGAAACTAGACCCCTTGAGGAACGTAACAAGGAATAAAGTGAGCCTTAATACCCAACAGGTGTTTCACGACTTTTGCATATGTAAAAAAATTTAAAAAACAATTTCAATAAAATGTGTGTTTCCCACCAAATTTCACATTTTTGCAAGGGTTAATAGCAGAAAATACCCCCCAAAATTTGTAACCCCATCTCTTCTGAGTATGGAGGTACCCCATAAGTTGACCTGAAGTGCACTACGGGCGAACTACAATGCTCAGAAGAGAAGAAGTCATATTTGGCTTTTTGAGAGCAAATTTTGCTCTGGGGCATGTCGCATTTAGGAAGCCCCTATGGTGCCAGAACAGCAAAAAAAAAACACATGCCATACCATTTTGGAAACTAGACCCCTTGAGGAAGGTAACAAGGAATAAAGTGAGCCTTAATACCCCACAGGGGTTTCCCGACTTTTGCATACGTAAAAAAAAAAAAAAAAATCACTAAAATGTGTGTTTCCCCCCCAAATTTCACATTTTTGCAAGGGTTAATAGCAGAAAATACCCCCCAAAATTTGTAACCCCCATCTCTTCTGAGTATGGAGGTACCCCATAAATTGACCTGAAGCACACTACGGGCGAACTACAATGCTCAGAAGAGAAGGCGTCATATTTGGCTTTTTGAGAGCAAATTTTGCTCGGGGGGCATGTCGCATTTAGCAAACAGCAAAATAACCCCCACATGGCATACCATTTTGGAAACTAGACCCCTTGAGGAACGTAACAAGGGGTACAGTGAGCATTTACCCCCCACTGGTGTCTGTCAGATCTTTGGAAAAGGGCTGTACAAAATTTTTTATTTGCACAGCCCACTGTTCCAAAGATCTGTCAGACACCAGTGGGGTGTAAATTCTCACTGCACCCCTCATTGCATTCCGTGAGGGTTGTAGTTTCCGAAATGGGGTCACATGTGTTTTTTTTTTTTTTTTTTTTTTTGGCATTTGTCAAAACCGCTGTAACAATCAGCCACTCCTGTGCAAATCACCTCAAATGTACATGGCGCACTCTCCCTTCTGGGCCTTATTGTGCGCCCCCAGAGCACTTTGTGCCCACATATGGGGTATCTCCGTAGTCGGAGAAATTGCATTACAAATTTTGGGGGGCTTTTTTCCCTTTTACCTCTTGTCAAAATGAAAAGTATAGGGCAACATCAGCATGTTAGTGTAAAAAATGTATTTTTTTACACTAACATGCTGGTGTAGACCCCAACTTCACCTTTTCATAAGGGGTGAAAGGAGAAAAAGCCCCCCAAAATTTGTAAGGCAATTTCTCCAGAGTACGGCGATACCCCATATGTGACCCTAAACTGTTGCCTTGAAATACGACAGGGCTCCAAAGTGAGAGCGCCATGCGCATTTGAGGCCTGAATTAGGGATTTGCATAGGGGTGGACATAGGGGTATTCTACGCCAGTGATTACCAAACAGGGTGCCTCCAGCTGTTTCAAAACTCCCAGCATGCTTGGACAGTCAACGGCTGTCCGGCAATACTGGGAGTTGTTGTTTTGCAACAGCTGAAGGCTCCATTTTGAAAACAGTAGTGTACCAGACGTTTTTCATTTTTATTGGGGACGGGAGGGGGGCTGTGTAGGGGTATGTGTATATGTAGTGTTTTTTACTTTTTATTTTATTTTGTGTTAGTGTAGTGTAGTGTTTTTAGGGTACAGTCACACGGGCGGGGGATTACAGCGAGTTTCCCGCTGCGAGTTTGAGCTGCCGCGCAAAATTTACTGCATCACAAACTTGCAGCCTGACACTCACTGTTAGCCCCTGCCCATGTGAATGTACCCTGTACATTCACAGGGGGGGGACCTCCAGCTGTTGCAAAACTACAACTCCCAGCATGCACAGTCTATCAGTGCATGCTGGTAGTTATAGTTTTGCAACAGCTGGAGGCACACGGGTTGAGAAACACTGAGTTAGGAAACAGTCAATGTTTCCCAACCAGTGTGCCTCCAGTTGTTGCAAAGCCACTACTCCCAAACATTCTCAGGCATGCTGGAAGTAGTAGTTCGGCAACATCTTTAGAGCCAGATGTTGCCGAAATACAACTCCCAGCATGCTTGGAGTTGTAGTTTGCAACATCTGGAGGACTACAGTTTGCAGACCACTAATACAGTGGTTCCCAATCTGTGCCCTTCCAGATGTTGCAAAACTACAACTCCCAGTATGCCAAAACTGTCCAGGCATGCTGGGAGTTGTAGTTCTGCAACTACAACACCCAGCATGCCTGGACAGTAAGGGCATGCTGAGGATGTGTAGTTTTGCAGCATCTGGAAGGGCACAGTGGTCCCAAAACTGCGGACCTCCAGATGTTGCAAAACTGCAACTCCCAGCATGCCCAGATGCCAAGGGCTGTCTGGGCATGCTGGGAGTTGTAGTATACAGGGTCCCAATACAGCAATGCATGTCACTTCACGGCAACATGCATTGCTGTAAAGGGCCCGACCGCGACTGAAGATCCACTCACCTGTCGCCGCCGTCTTCATCGCCGGGATCCGGGTCTTCAGGGACGAGGTAAGTACCGGGGCCGGGCCCCAGCACTCCCCCGTCCCCCGCCGCGTCCTCCGGTCTTCCTCCCGTCCTCTCCGGACTTCCAGGGACCGGGCAGGGTGGGAGGAAGTAACCACCCCCCCTGCGATTGGTCGTTAACTTACCGACGGATCGCAGGGGATAGGAGGAGGTGGCAGGCTTGCCACCTCGCTCCTATACTTTAGCATGGTCCTGGCTGTCTGTGACAACCGGGATCATGCAAAATTACCGGGCGGTCGGGTCCCAGAGACCCGATCAGCCCGGTATCGCCGCCCTTGCGATTTGCGGCGATCGCCGACATGGGGGGCCTAAGTAGTAAAATAAAATAAAACCTACATAAATTGGGTATCCCTGTAACCGCATGGACCTACAGAACTTTACCAAAAAGTGCACTGCGTAGAAATGGGAGCCACAAACAATTACAAAATGGCATGGTTTTCTTTTTCAATTTTGTCCCACAAATATATATATATTTTTTGGTTTTGCCATAAATTTTGTTATGAAATTATTGATGTCATTACAAAGTAAAATTGGTAGTTCATAAAACAAGCCCTCATATAGGTCTGTAGGCGGAAAACTGAAAGCGTTATGATTTTTAGAAGGTGAGGAGGAAAAAATGGAAGTGCAAAAACTGAAAAACCCTGAGTAGTCCAGGCAAAAACTTTTTTTTATATATCAACTAGCTCCAGAAAGTTAAACAGATTTGTAAATTACTTCTATTAAAAAATCTTAATCCTTCCAATAGTTATTAGCTTCTGAAGTTTTCTAACTGCTCAATGATGATGTCACGTCCTGGGAGCTGTGCATGATGGGAGAATATCCCCATAGGAACTGCACAGCTTCTTTAACTTTCCGGAGTCAGTTAATATATAAAAAAAAAGTTTTTGCCTGGAATACCCCTTTAAATGGTGAAAAGAACCTACATTTTTTTAAGAAACCTACAAGTTTACTAATTTTTCCACATTAAATGTGGTGGATTTGAGCTCTGGAAAACCAAACAGCTCAGAGCATGTGTAAAAAGAGCAAAACATAGGAAAAATTGCCAAATACAAGGTACAATAGTAAATACCATGGAGAAATGCCTGTCAGAAACAAAAACCCACAAAGAAAACATCACTACACACAATACATTCTGTCCCCCAGGATGGAAATGTATCCTCCAGAATAAAATTTTATCAACTGTCCCGCTGTTATCATCAAATGAGGCACAGAGAATATCACAATGATTTGTTATACACCATACATATAGAACCCCCAAGTTTGTGCAAACAAACTGGTATTAAACCAGTGGCCGAATGTTCAAGTTGTGTCCTGGACATTTTTCTCTTTAGATATGTAAGGTATGGGACAGCTGTTGGTTCTGTTCCTTCTTGCGTTGTGGGGATTGGATGTTTGTAATTATACCATTACATTATCTAAATATAAGAAAAAGTTTAAAATCGGCCTTCCTCTGCCGCAGACTCCCTGATCCCATACTTCTAATTTGATGTTTTGTTTTTCATATGGCAGTATCAGGAAGTGTGGAGGCAAGACACAGATACTAGACTTACCAATTCTTCTGGAGCAATTCATGTCATTTGAATTACTTGAAAGCAGTTGTTATATCTTTGAATTCTGCTCTCTTCATTTGGAGCAACTGATGTCAAAAAGAGAGGATTCATGCCCAAATTTAAGATACAAGGGCAGATATTGCCTTTCTGTGGATCTGTTTTGCCAGTACAGAATTAGGAACATGCATTACTTCATAGGAGATAATGAGGTAGTGGTTTTGAACTCCATCTCCGACCAGTTTAACTCTTAGTTATTTAAGAGGTTAAAATAAACAGTATGTAACTGCTGGACTATATAGGGCTACTAGGGATTTTCCATGTACAAAAAACAGGAACACCAATTGGCCTCAATGTCCCCCTTGGAACAAATGCAATGAACTCACAGACAGACCCACATTTCATACCCGGGCTGTATTAGATACTTTTTCTAGCCATACAGTAAATAATTTTTACTGTGAAGTATTACTGTTTATTGGTATTATTCAATATGAATACAGTTAATGCCAAACTTTCTTTATGAGAAATGAGCAGCTTCATAATCATTAAAATGTAAGGCAAGGCCCAAATGTAGTCAGCTAGGGACTATGCCTGGGCCACTTCCACCATGTATACAGTATCTCATATAAGTGACTACAACCCTTACATTTTTGTTAATGTTTTATTATATAATTTCATGTGACAACATTAAATAAATGAAACTGAAAAGTAGTAAGCACACAGCCTGTATAACAGTGTTTAATGTTGTGCCCCCTCAAAATAACTCAACACACAGCCATTAATGTCTAAACACTGGCAACAAAAGTGAGTACACCCCAAAGTGGGAATGTGCACATTGGGCCCAAAGTGTCAATTTATTGCGTGACTACCATTATTTTCCAGGACTGCCTTAAGTTTTTTGGGCATGAAGTTCACCAGAACTTCACAGGTTGCCACAAGAGTCCTTTTCTACTCCTTCATGATGACATCACAGAGCTGTTCGGACCTTGTGTATGAGGATGCCCCTTTGATGCTCGATATGGTTTAGTTCTGGAGACACGCTTGGCAAGTCCATCACCTTTACCCTCGCTTCTTTAGCAAGGCAGTGGTTCTCTTGTAGTTATGTTTGGAGTTGTTATCATGATGGAATGCTGCCCTACAGCCCAGACTCCAAAGAGAGGGGGTCATAATTTGCTTCAATGTGTCACAGTATATGTTGGCATTCATGGTTACCTCAATGATGTGTGTCTCCCCAGTGCCAGTAGCACTTATGCAGGCCCTGACCATGACACTCCCACCACCATGTTTGACTGCAAGACACACTTGTCTTTGCACTCCTTACCTTGTTGCTGTCACACACGTTTGAAACCATCTGAACCAAATAAATTTATCTTGGACATGGTTTCATTAATCCTTGTCTTCAGCAAACTTTTTGCAGGCTTACTTGTGCATCAGCTTTAGAAGATGCTTCCATCTGGGAAAACAGCCATGCAGACTAATTTGATGCAGTGTGTGACATTCTGAGCACTGACAGGCTGACCCCCAACCCATTCAACCAATGCAACAATACTAGCACCACTCATAAGTCAACTCTGGATATGATACAGAACACATACACTAAGCTTCTTTGGTCGACCATGGTGAGGCCTATTCTAAGTGGAACCTATCCTGTGTAACCACTGTACTGTCTTTCTGTGGAGCAACAATTCTATTTTGCAGATCCTCAGAGAGTTCTTTACCATAAGGTGCCATGATGAACTTTCAGTAACCAGAATGTGAGAGCAATAACCAAATTTAAGACACCTGCTCCCCATACACACCTCAGACCTTGTAACAAAAACAAGCCACAGAACACCTGAGAATGAAAATGGTACTAACTTTTATTGCCAAAGTTTAGACATTAACCCCTTACCAACATGTAACAGATAAGGTATGTCACGTAACAACATGTCATTGGCAACAGGAGATGGACCTGATCCATATTGCAGGGAAAGCGATCAAGGATAGATATTTCTGCTCTTTCAGCAGTGGGACCCAGCTGTCAATCACAGCAGAGATCCCACCGCAGCTGCTGAGACCAAGATTGTGCTAGTCTCCGCAGTGCTAACCTCATAGATGTGGCGATCAGTATTGAGGTGGAGGGGGTACTTCCTGTCCCCCATCATCGATCTCGCAATGCGATCGTGGGGTCCTTATGCTTTCCATGGCAGCAGGCCAGTTGATGGCCTCCTGTATGCTGGGTATGAAAACCTGTGAAATCCATAGGCTGGATCTTACAGGCTGTATGTAAGTGTAATGCTTACAGTTCTACTATGCTGAAGTACAGATGTACTACAGTATAGTACAACAGGTAAAAAGTAAAAAAAAAATATAAAAAATAAAATGTTTTTCAATAAATAAAGAGAAGTGTAAAAACATGAAAAGACCCTTTATCAATAAAGCCATGTATTTAAAAATAAAAAAACAAAAAAAAAAAACACTACGTTATAGGTATTACCACGTTTGTGATGACTTAAAACAATAATTCTCGTTATCCTGCACGGTGAACGCCTTATTAAAAAAAAAATGCGAAAATATGATAACAATAAAAAGTACAGCTTGTCCCGCAAAAATATAAGCTCTCACGCAATGTCGTTGGATAAAAAATAAAAAAAAGTCATGACTCTTGTTCCAACATAAAAAAGGGGGAAAAATAGGATTTTGTTGTGAAAAGTAAAAAGAACATAAAAAGCTATATAAATTTGGTATTGATGTAATCATACCAAACCACAGAATAAAGATAACATACTTTTTACTGCACCAAGAACGTCATATTATGGGCTTTGGAAGTATACCTAGGACCCACTGCATTAATGTGTGAACCCAGCCCAGCAGCTGAGGTGTGTATAAGGAGGTGTGCAGCAGCTAGCACACTGTACTGTATAATACATGCAGCAGCTGGGAACCTCTTGGCAAAAAGTAGGAGAGCTTCATATCAGTCAGTCAACAGCTGACATGAAGCACTCCTTTACTTTTGAGCAGAAAGTTCCTAGGCACCTGGGGTTCTGCTATGTATCCATTGCCAGTTACAACCAGAATCAGTCAGTCCCTTATAATGATTCCACCCATAGTGCCCCCTATAACAATGCTTTCCATAGTGTCTCATAAATATTGCCAGAAACAAAGCTCCTAGCTAATCACATTCACAATGCCACCTAATCAGAGTAATCCAGCGTACCCACACATGCAGTCAGCCAGATTGACCCCTGCCCTCCTCTGGTTGTTAGACATAAAGGACCAGTCAGCGGCCACAAGTAACTTCCTCTGCCAGAACAATAAAAAACATCCTTCTCTGGCATTTCTTTTGCAGGGAGGAAAATTTTGCTTACAAGAATGAAAGTTATCAATTTACTGTGTACTTTAAAAATAAGAACAATATCTAGTCACATAATTAATAACTAGGAAAGTTCACACATCATTTTCCCATCAAAATGTCATCCAGCCTTATGCATGTACATATTGATTATATATTATTGTTCGTGATAGAAATTCTACATTATACAGGTATATTAAAAGTATTTGAATCCCCCTGATGAAGTAAATATGAACATGAAAACTGTAGAGCTCAGTTTGTTGTACCAAGTGGGATGTATTTTCAAAGGCCTGTGTGGGAACAGTATGCTACAAAGCCATTGTGGATGTGTTCTGTTTCTTAATTAAGAATATTAAGCTAAAAGTAAAAAAAAAAAAAAAAAACATTACAGCTCACTTTGTAGTAACCTATTAGAGATGGCATCTTACTTTAGCAGAGAAAACAACATCTGTACAGACAGACTATGAAACAAAAACAAATCTCATGTATATGCATGTTTGTTTGTAAGGTAAATACCAGATGAATATATATATATATTGAAATATTTGATGGCAACATGTTAAATTCCACAGGATAACACCATAGTCCCAGTAGCTTATGTGTGGATTTTTCTGTATAAGGAGAGGCATTCTTTTTGGAACAATAAAGTTGTAGCATTGCTATACTATGTTCATTTTATTCCTGAGAAATGTCAGGTCCTCTTGGAACATCATTAGTAAAACAAAATCTTACATAATATATTCCTATGTATAAATATAAGGGTTTACAGTTTCATAATTGAGCTAATCTGTAGGTATTACTATAACAAGGCCCCATTTCCCTTGGCATTTCTTTTATTAGCTCCTCCCCTTACAGTGCTATTGCAAATCCAGAATAGAAGCATCTAATGGTTTTGTAGGAAGTTATGTGAAGTTATCCCAAAGAATTTGTACCAAAAGTGCATTCACCTCCTCTGTGTATATATATAATATATATATATATATATATATATATATATATATATATATATATATATATACATATTATCATCAAGCAATACATTGAAGAACATATATGTGCCTCTTCAAACAAAACCATCATCTCTAGCTCACTAGCAACCATTTTCTTCAGTGATTCCTCATTTTCCCCTTTGGAGTATCCTGATCTTTTCCCAGGTATACGTCTGCACAGCATATTAAGATAACAGCCTGTTTCCATACATATTATCCACTGGAATGTTTAAAGATATACAGTTGCTCCTTTGCCCAAATGATACCCTGGCCCTCAGTTCCTTCCTTATTAGCCCTCCCCCATAACTCTTATTCTTCTCACGTATCTACAGTACTTCAACATTTGTCCTTTTAGTATCCTTTAATAAATGCACCTTTATCCATCAACAATTTCTAAAAAGCTTTCCCCAAGACACTTGTAGTAGCCTTTCTACCCTGTCTCCATCAATATGTCCTTTTCCTTCAATATCTGCCCCCCTCCTACCTTCCCCAGTCATCTTACCTTTGTGCAGAACAGACTAGCAGGAGGGTAGCCAAAGCTGAGAGAATTGCTCCAATCCAGCTCTCTCTCCCCAAACTCAACATTTCCACCTGGACCATGGAGTGGAGAGGGGTTTTGGATGGAGGGGGAAAGGGACGGGGGTGGGGGAAGGCTTAAAATTCCTGTCACCCCCTCAATAAAAAATCAGTGCAAAAGCCAAATCTAAAAAAAATAGGATGAATCCTTCTTTTATTAAAAAAGGGAGTATATGTATCCACTCCAAATTGTGAGAGAAGGCAAAGGATAATAGGGGGAGAGCAGTGGTCGAGGCTAATCCTCTTTTTTCCTTGTAGCAGAAAAAACATGAGAATCCACAATTCGAATCCAGATGGGTGGATTTTGCTTTTCTTCAGCCTCTATTTTCCTCCTTTTTCATGCCTATTCCATCATCTGCATTTTGTTCATGGCTTCTGTAAACCAGGGTGATGGGGGAGGGAGAGTGATCTAGGTAGCAAATTGGGATCTCCCCTTTTCTACCTTGCTCCCCCTTTTCGGTAGTTGCTAGACTTGAGGGGGTCTATGTTTACCCCTCTCACACCCCCTCCTCTGTCCTCTCTTCTGTACAGGAGGGGGATGAGATGAAACAGAAATGGGAAAAAATAAAGAAGTGTGTGGGGGGGGGGGGGGGAGGGTAAGCTTCAGCACAAGAAGGAGAAGGAGGGATGCTCCATTATATCTGCTGCAGCAGGATCTGACTACTGCACATTGTGTAGAGGGAGGGGTGAAGAAGGGAGGAAGGGAGGGAGTGATAGAAGAGAGGGAGAAGGGAGAGAAGGAGGGTGCACAGAGAAAACCAAGAGAGGAAACGGAGGAGGGAGGCAGGAAAAATAGGGAAGGAGGGAGAGAAAAATCTCTGGGCACATTGGAATTCTGACGTAATATGTGACAGTTTTAACCCTTCTTCTCTCGCAAGCCTCTCTTTTGGAGATGGGAGAACTTGTGCTGTGGATACAAATGAGAAGGGGGGGGGGGGAGAATATGGTGCAGGGGAGCGCTGTCCTAGGTGCTGAGCGGCTTGTAGGCTAGGATGGCAGGCGAGAAGGGGGAGAGCAGCATTACAGTCCGGGGTAATGCTGCCTGCAGTCTCCTGGATCTCTCCCTCTATTCTACCTGCGCAGCACACTGTCTATAGGCACCAGCACAGCTCCACATTTGTAGCATAGAAAAGGACTATTCCCAGCCCTCCCCCTCACACCATAGTGGGATTTATATGAGGCTCGTACTACAAACAGTGAAATCAGAAAAAGATGTTTTATTGTCCCTAACCCTTGTGATATGAGTAAAAGAATCCATGTGGCAAGGTCCAGTATGGTCCAATAGGCTCCGCTGACACATAGTGTACTAGTGCGGTTGGAGCTCCCCTCTCTCTGCAGTACTGTTACCAGGTGAGTGATGACACAAGCAGTACTATGCTTACCCATTATATGCAGGGGACTGCTTTAATGTCTGCTCCTGTATCTCATCAGATCCATACATTGAGCATACTGTAAACAATGAACATACAAAGACTCTATACACACTGTATACTGCGACTTATCGTTACATAGTTGAAATAGTTTGGTGTACAAGTAGAATCTCTGTATACTGCTTACAGCGAGTATATTGAGATGGTGGCAATAATATGGATTTCATGTATACACTATAGCCACACACTATATATCAGGTATAAAATGAGTATACTGTGGCCATATAGTATATGTGCTGAATACAATGAATATGCTGTAGCTGCGCATTATATATACTACAGTATATCCATGAATTATTCTGTGGCCATATAGTATATGTGCTGTATACAATGAATATGCAGTAGCTGTACATTATATATATTACAGTATATCCATGAATTATTCTGTGGCTATATAGTATATGTGCTGTATACAATGAATATGCTGTAGCTGTGCATTATATATACTACAGTATATCCATGAATTATACTGTGGCCATATAGTATATGTGCTGAATACAATGAATATGCTGTAGCTGTGCATTATATATACTACAGTATATCCATGAATTATGCTGTGGCCATATAGTATATGTGCTGTATACAATGAATATGCTGTAGCTGCGCATTATATATACTACAGTATATCCATGAATTATACTGTGGCCATATAGTATATGTGCTGTGTACAATGAATATGCTGTAGCTGCGCATTATATATACTACAGTATATCCATGAATTATACTGTGGCCATATAGTATATGTGCTGTATACAATGAATATGCTGTGGCTGTGCATTATATATATATATTACAGTATATCCATGAATTATACTGTGGCCATATAGTATATGTACTGTGTACAATGAATATGCTGTAGCTGTGCATTATATATATTACAGTATATCCATGAATTATACTGTGGCCATATAGTATATGTGCTGTATACAATGAATATGCTGTAGCTGCGCATTATATATACTACAGTATATCCATGAATTATACTCTGGCCATATAGTATATGTGCTGTATACAATGAATATGCTGTAGCTGTGCATTATATATACTACAGTATATCCATGAATTATTCTGTGGCTATATAGTATATGTGCTGTATACAATGAATATGCTGTAGCTGCGCATTATATATACTACAGTATATCCATGAATTATACTGTGGCCATATAGTATATGTGCTGTATACAATGAATATGCTGTAGCTTTGCATTATATATACTACAGTATATCCATGAATTATACTGTGGCCATATAGTATATGTGCTGTGTACAATGAATATGCTGTAGCTGCGCATTATATATACTACAGTATATCCATGAATTATACTCTGGCCATAAAGTATATGTGCTGTATACAATGAATATGCTGTAGCTGCGCATTATATATACTACAGTATATCCATGAATTATTCTGTGGCCATATAGTATATGTGCTGTATACAATGAATATGCTGTAGCTGCGCATTATATATACTACAGTATATCCATGAATTATTCTGTGGCCACATAGTATATGTGCTGTATACAATGAATATGCTGTAGCTGCGCATTATATATACTACAGTATATCCATGAATTATTCTGTGGCCACATAGTATATGTGCTGTATACAATGAATATGCTGTAGCTGCGCATTATATGTACTACAGTATATCCATGAATTCTACTCTGGCCATAAAGTATATGTGCTGTATACAATGAATATGCTGTAGCTGCGCATTATATATACTACAGTATATCCATGAATTATACTGTGGCCATATAGTATATGTGCTGTATACAATGAATATGCTGTAGCTGCGCATTATATATACTACAGTATATCCATGAATTATACTCTGGCCATAAAGTATATGTGCTGTATACAATGAATATGCTGTAGCTGCGCATTATATATACTACAGTATATCCATGAATTATTCTGTGGCCATATAGTATATGTGCTGTATACAATGAATATGCTGTAGCTGCGCATTATATGTACTACAGTATATCCATGAATTATTCTGTGGCCATATAGTATATGTGCTGTATACAATGAATATGCTGTAGCTGTGCATTATATATACTACATTATATCCATGAATTATACTGTGGCTATACATTGATTATGTTATACAATGAGTCCTGTGAATTGTATATGCTGAGTATTCTAGCACTGCACATTTTGTAGAGACTTTTCCCCGTCTTAATTAACATGGATTCCTTTCCTTTTCTCCCATGGTTTGGACTGGCTGCTGCACGTACGTAGACTATAGCTTTTTCTCATAGGTCAATTCTGTCACTCTGCTCCTCAGATCTAAGAATAGGAGGCGCCTCCTTTTCTGGCCAATTTGCTTTTGACTGACTAATGTTCCAAGCTTTAGAGCAAAGATGTCATATGATGTTATGTGGCTTCATGTTCTGTATTTATAGCTTTATGTTCCCCAATTTAATCTCATGTGTCTCCATGTTCTGTATCTTTATAATGCCCATATTTTGTACCTACATTTTCATCTCATAAATCTACATTTGTATGTATCTATACTTCCATGTTCTATCTCTATATGTTGATGTTCTTGACATACATCTCCATGTTTTGTATCTATAGTGCAGCAATGCAGAGCTCCAGGTTCCTGTGCTGCTGTACATCTCATGGAGGATACATTGAGATTCTTCATTCTCACATCCCCTGTAGTGAGGACTGGCCTTTCACATGAAGCTCTGTGCTAAAATGAAGGGATAGACACATTTTATTATGTGCAGATAGATCCTGAACAAGATTCCATTAACATAATAATAAAAATGGTATAATAATAATAATTATTCATTAGGTCTGACCATTACTTGTGTTTGGTGGAGTGGGGATTGTTTTACAAAATGTCAGATCTTAATTGTATCTTTTCTTGGTTTGACATGAAATTAGTTGTATATCAGTTTTTTCTCTTTCTCATTTATTCCAGCTCTTACTCTGATCCCAGATCCTCTCCATTTTTCCCCTGACTCCACATTTTCCTTCTCCCTCTTTGTTCCCCTCTCATTGCTCACAATACAGGAGTCTCCCCTCACCATGTCCAGGGAAGAATTAGCCTGGTTGCTGTGGAGATGATGGATGCTGCAGCCGTGACGACCAAAGTTCCTGCTTCTATTGGACAGTATTCCATGAAAACATTAATCTCTAGTATTTTAGACATTATCTATCTAACTATCTATCTTTCTTTCTTTTTTCTTATTTGTATTATGTATATTTTTATGTTTATCTATTAATCTACTAATACTCATCTACTAATAATATCTATCACATTTTTCTATCTATCTATCCTCTCTATAATTTATCTTTTTTTTTTGCTTTTCTTTGCTTTATTATTTAATTATCTATGACAAGTTGTAACATCAGTATGTTACAACATGTCATAGATATTGAAACAATAAAGCAAATAAAAGCTTGTGAGCTCCAATGAGGACTGGGACCAATTTGACTGCTGCTCAATCTGTGTGTGCTATATAAAATAAATAATAATAATAATTATTATTTTTATTATTATATTATGTCTATCTATCTATCGATCTATCTTTTCTATGTTCTTCTTTGTATTGTGTGTTTTTATGTATGTCAATCTTTGCATGTATTATCAACTTAGAATATCTATCAGATTTCTATCTATCTATCTATCTATCTATCTATCTATCTATCTATCTATCTGTTTTATCTGCTTTCCCATTTAATTAACCATGACCTGGTCTAATTAGCTTTAGATTTTTAATGTATGTCTTTCTGTTTATTGTGTATCTATCTATCTATCTATCTATCTATCTATCTATCAACAGGCAGGATACACCATAGTCAATAGTTATTCATTTCTTTAAAATCCTGGGATACTGGGGAACACCATATAGCAGGACTGTCCTTGCACCCAGCCTGTTTTTAGGGCACAATAAATGTTGCCCTAGCAACAGTCTGTGATATGACAACAAACATAAATACTTACAACAGAGATGTAAGCTAATAAATTAGAAATTCAAAGTACAAAGATCCAAAACATGCATTTTTATTGGGATTCAGAATATGTAAAAAATGTATTATGTATCATGTATCTATAATGTATACACTAAACAAAACAAAAAAAAAAAAATATATATATATATATATATATGTGTGTGTATTTATATCCAATGACTGTAATAACCCAAGTAATTATTGAAGAGGTTTGTGTGGTATAAAATATAACAACAACAAAATAATGTTGGAATTTTTTTCATTGTATTTCCCTTTCACACACAGTGAGTGATACACTGGTACCCGGGGATTGTCACCTGACCAGGTGGCATATAAATGAGCTGTTTGCATATGTCTTTACCTAGAACTCTCAGTGGAGTGATAAATGGCTTAAAATTTCCCACACACTGTTAAATTGAACTCCTATTGCACATTGCACTATTTTATTGAAAGAAATAAATAAAAACATTTTTCCTGCATAAAACAAAGCCTTAAATCTGGGGTTTTCAAAATTTTTTAGTTTATAGTGCGTTTATTCAGGTCTGCCATCCAGTGAAGGTTAGAGCTGAACGCTAAGGCCTGGAACAGTTAGGGGAACAGTTAGTGGCCACAGAGCCATGAAAAGAAATAGCACTGCCTGTTGTAACACATTACTATTACACAGTAAAATGTGCAACTGATGTGTTGAGAACATAAACCTACTGTTCCCTGTATGACCTAAATACTGCTATATGTTGTACCCCTGGTATATTATTGCTACCTTGTGCCCCTGAATATATTACTGCCATGCACTGTGCCCCTGGTATATTACTGCCACACAATGTGTCACTGGTATAATACTGCCCCACACTGTGCCCCTGGCATATTACTGCCACACACTCTGCCTTGGTATATAGCTGCCACATACTGTGCCCCTGGTATAATACTGTCACATACTGTGCCCTGCTGCCACACACTGTGCCCCTGGTATAAAACTGCCACATACTGTGCCTCTTATATATTACTGCCACATACTGTGCCCCTGGTATATTAATGCCACACATTGTGCCCCTGATATAGTACTGCCATACACTGTGCCCCTGGTATAATACTGTCCCACACTGTGTCCATGGTAAAATACTGCTATATACTGTGTCACTTTTATATTTTCTGCCACATACTGTGTCCCGGTATATTACTGTTCCACACTGTGTCCCTGGTATAATACTGCCACACACTCTGCTTTATTATAATACTGCCACACACTGTGTCCCTGTCATATTACTGCCATATACTGTATCCTTGGTATATTACTGTCACACACTGTGCCCCTAGTATAAGACTAGGGAAAAGAACCACGGCACCGGACCACTGAGCTTCATTTCAACTATTGGCGGCCCAAACGAGGGAGCCACCCGAACCCTCAACCTAGGATCTATGAGTGAGCATACTATCATTATAGCTTCCTCTGATCTTTTCCCTTTCTCTTTTTCCAGCGGGAATTCTTTTAATCTTTTTAAGGTTTATATATATTATTGATTATTGATATGTACATTTAAATAGGATGTATATAGTGTAACGCAATTTGATTCGCCAGTGTGTACTTTTTCGCGGGCTTTTTTCTGTATAAGTGGGACGGGAACCTATCCCAACATATGATTGGATCTGACGAAGAGGGGGTCTCCGCCCCTCGAAACGCGTTATCCCTTTTGTTACTGCATGTGCGAATAAAGACTTTTTTCTTTATGCCACACCCGAGTTCGTAGACTACAATCTTTCGTCTCTCGCTGGAAACGAGCGCTACCAAGCACCGCTTCTTCGTGGAACCAGGATTCCACTGTTCTTTTCCCTATACCAGACGTCCAGGACCAGTTCCCGAGACGAACGGGTGCCCAGCAGCTCTTCCACCACTACCTCCCAGGGATCTGGGGAATAAGCCTTCAACGGTGTTGTGTCTGTAACACAACACCCCCAGGTGAGCGCACCAGTCTTCGTTCACCTGTGTATCTCCTATACATACAGAATCATGGCACATTAGTGCGCTCTCTTCTCTGTTTCTTTTTTTGCATATACTCGAGTCTCCCTAGTATAAGACTGCCACACACTGTGCCACTGGTATATTACTGCCACTTACTATGTCCCTGGTATATTACTGCCACACACTGTGCCTTTGGTACATTATTGCCACCCACTGTGCCTCTGGTATTCTTATATCAGGGGCACAGTGGGTGGCAATAATGTATCAAATTCTTCTGACACACACTGTGCCACTGTTATATTTCTGCCACTTACTATGTCCCTGGTATATTGCTGCCACACACTGTGCCACTGGTATATTACTGCCACACTATGCGCCCCTGAGTATAATACTGCCACATGTTATGCCCTGTATCAAATAACTGTATCTTTGTGTCCCTTAAAACAACGAATGGGTTGACTGTGCTCCCTCAATGAATGATATCACTGTGCCACCACATGAACTGTGCCACTGTGCCCCCCCCCCACATGGACTGTGCCCCACACAAACTTTGCCCCAGCATGGAGCGTGGCAACCCCATAAACTGTGCCCCAATTAACTGTGCCCCCTCAGGAACTGTACCCCTTCAAGAACTGTTCCCCCCCATAAACTTTGACACTGTGCCCCCCCCCATGAAATATCCAGTAAATAATTTCTTGTGACTCTCCAGCTGTTACAAACTACAACTCCTATCATGCACAGTTAGAAGGTAATGATGGAAGCTGTAGTTCTGAAACAATGGAAGAGTAACAGATAGGGGTCTACCTGTCGCAGGTGCCGTGTTGCTGCACTGCTCTGGCCTCTTCTAGTCAGGCCTGGCCAGAGCAATTGATGCGGATAGCTGAAGACAACGATACAAATGAATGTGGTGAGAGTCGGCTGGCAGGCTGAATGACTGTCGCCCATGGTCCGGATTTGGACCACGGTCCGCTAGTTGAGTACCGCTGCCTTATACTGTTAGTTCAAAGGAGGTTTAAAAAAAGCTGCTGTGTTAATAAGTGGTTGAGGGACTGGACTATAGAACACTGCAGACTGTAGTAAAGAATAGATGAGCTATTTGGATTTGCGGAGCAGGTCAGTGTTGTGCAAGTGGCAGGTAGCACCTTTTCCTCCCTCTTTGCTGTTTGATAGCATCCTAAACTTCACCTCAAATAAGAACCCAACTGCTCATCAGGACAAAAAAAGCATTGGTCAGTGTAAGATCTTTGGAATAGTGGTGATGTGTTTGTGAAGAGGTAGGGAGGACTAGTGGAGGGTAAGTAAGTGCACATTTGTGTCAGAGTTACATTCAGGAGTTTCCTCATGATAAAAAAAAACTGAGCAAGATGGTTTGTTGCACAATGGACATCAGTTGTTTTGTAATTAACCAGATTGGACCCAGAATTCCTAAAATGTTTTGATTTAAATGAATCTGAACCTACTTGAAATAGTTTCAGGTGAAATGTTCGAAACGACAGCTACAATACACATACATTGATGTACATGACGGCGATGATGATAATGGCTCACATGACCTTGGGCATGGGGAGGGGCTTTCCCATATTGTTTTGCAGTGAGCCCTTCTTGTCTCTGAGCTAATCATTAGGGCCCACAGTGGTGAGTGACATAGTGCCTATGTCAAAGGCTTTATATATGAGCAGAACCAGTAAAGGCAGCCATTTGTATTGTATTGAGGAGATTTGAGGGAGAGGGTGTGTTAGACAGCTAGTGAGGAGTAGCACAGAAATATAGATGTCTAGATAGTATAGTACAGTGAATTGCCAATCAGTCAGTGTGTTTTTAGTGAAAAGAAGAAAACAAAGAACTAGATATGTAGATCGATGTGCATTCCCTTCCAAGCAGATACCTCTAGAGCAGTGGTCTCAAACTGTGGCCCTCCAGATGTTCAATTATAGGGGATAAACTCATAGGAAGTGCTCTTAAAACATAACTTTTACTAATTTGGTTAAAATACACCAAAATAGTGACCCATTAAAACTGAATTTATTTCTGATAAACAATGTACCAATATATGTGTAGCCCAACGTGAAGCAGCTTCCTCAGGGAAGACAATTAAATAGGTACCAAGCTCACATTCGGTCTGGGATGTTAGACCATAAGATACAATGAAAAAGGGGTCCAATATGCATAGTGTGCAATTCACTTATAAATAGACACTGATAGTATGGTAAAGTCAGGTCCAACAATACATATAGTAAGATAAATTATATATAGTAAATACAGGACCAACAGATTTCCTGTGGGCACCTGTAAAACAAAATGGGAAATAGAGGAAACATTGCTATAGGTATGTCAAATGGTTTGATGAGCCATGTATCAGCTAACAATATTCTCAGTACCTCCAATCCCCACAGGATACCTTAAAAAATGAAACAGATAAAATCCCCCTGTTAGGGACACTGTGTAGCAGATGGTACCTGAAAGAAAAATCACTGCCAGATTCTAGCTACTCACGATACTGAAGTCCGGTATGTTATGAGCTGGAGCGCAACCTACAGTGGTAGGGAGCCACTTACCAGCTATTGGCGCTCTAGCTCATACTTCCGGCGTGCAGACTTATATCCGGAACGCCACTAGCACATGGCGCAAGTCCCGGTCATTATGGATCACAATATCACGATCTTGCGAGATCGGGACAAGGGCATGTGACCATTGCCGGTCACATGACACCGCTGCGCTGCCTTTGCAATGAAAACACAGATGATCGCTCTTGCGGAATAAAGTACCGCCAATCTGAGTGAGTATGCAGAGTTCAAAATAGGAAATATATAAGAGATAAGTGATTTATGCTGGATTTACAAATATATAGAGCTTCGATCATTAATTAGCAAAATTTTGTATATTGTAATCATAAATACAGTATGTAAAAATAAAAAAATATGAGTCTAACTCTAAAGTAACATAGGCAAGGCTCCTCCCATATAGGGGGAGAGGATATACCTAAATAGATATAGGGGGGGGGGGGTAACAATGAGGGGCCTAGTGAACCTCCACTAATCCTTGTGTACCCTGATCTCATGTCCCTAATGCCTTGGCAGGGTGGCCACCCTAAAAAGGGCGGACCCGCTCCGGAACCTCCTATTACCCCTATTCTTCCCAAGCTAAGTAATGACACTAATCTTGGGACACCTACTAAGGGTCCACTAGCTACCTAGCTCGTCATTACTGATGGGAGGAACCATACCTATATCCCTCTAATTTAAAGAAAACAGCAAACATTCTGTTGTTCGTTGAGACCTACAGGAGCCGTGGAGTTAGGCTGATAAATCCACCAATACTAGTTCTGCAATAGAATGCGATCAATGTTCCTGCCCCGAGAGGAGGGTTTGACCCACTCGACTGCTACAAAGCTAAGGCCCTCTAAGTGGCCACCGTGTATGTTGTTCATGTGGACAGCCAAGGAGGTTTCTCTTTTATTTACGATATCTCCCAAGTTTTGAAGGCTCGAGTTGTCTTTCCTATATATCTCATTGCACATGGGCAAGTCGCTTCATAAATTACTCCACAGGAGTCACGCCCCCTCCAATAGACTTGCAATGAGGGGGCGGGGTGTGATGTCACACGGGAGCAGAGTCGTGATGTCACGATAATCCATCCCTGTGGTCAGGAGGCAAAATACTGAGAACCTCCAGCGCTTCCGGCAGTACTTACAGGGGGGTGCTGCATGCTAATTTGTGGGGGTCCCCAGCGGCAGGACCCTCACGATCAGACATCTTATCCTCTATCCTTTGGATAGGGGATAAGATGTCTTGAGGCCGGAGTACCCCTTTAAGATCTCGATTCAAGAATCAGGGCTACCCAGATTACATCCTCAGGGAGGCCTTTTAAAATTCTCTAGGAACCCCAAGAGAGGACTTACTCGTTCCTTGCAGGAAGAAAGACTCTAGAAACCCCATAAGAGCTATAGGCACGTTTGACCAAGCTGCTAATCCAATCAGATCAATTCTTGAAAAATATTTTGGAATCTTAAGAATGGATCAGGACCTGTTGGAGGTTCTCAATGAACGACCTCAAATTACATACAGGAGAGGGAAGAATCTTGGGGATATCCTTACTCAAAGCCATTTGGTCCCAGACACATGCTCAAGAGATACATGGCTAGGGAGTATGTCACGACCATATGGATGTTATAGATGTGAAAAATGTAAGGCATGTCCCTATGTTTTAAAAACACAAATCTTTAGGGACATTCATACCGAAATGAGCCACAAAATCAGGAAGTTCATCTATTGTGACTCATGTTCTAACATGCAAATGGAGAGTGCTGGGGTAGTGAAATGTTATTCAGAATGACATGCAGATTACAGGTATCGCTTTTAGAATCACTGCCGCTGAGCGGCACAATGACAGAGCCTTTTGGTGGCATCAGTATGAGGAGACTATATAGTGGCTGAATGACACAGCGTGGAGGTGTTGGTAGCATGAGGAGACCATATAGTGGTTGAATGACACAGCGTGGAGGTGATGGCAGCATGAGGAGACCATATAGTGGCTGAATGAAACAGCTTGGATGAGGCTGAAGCATGAGGAGACCATATAGTGGCTGAATGACACAATGTGGAGGTGTTGGCAGCATGAGGAGACCGTATAGTGGCTGAATGACACAGCGTGGAGGTGTTGGCAGCATGAGGAGACCATGTAGTGGCTGAATGACACAGTGTGGATGTGTTGGCAGCATGAGGAGACCATATAGTGGCTGAATGACACAGGCAGGAGTTGGCAGCAGCATGAGTAGACACTAGGCCTTCAAAATCCTTAAGATTATAAAATGAATTCTGAAATTTAAACTGGAGGTTTTGGGTAGCTAGTGCTCCCATAACAAAAAATGCATTCCCAGGCCCAGCAGCATCAGTAAACAATATATTGCCTGAATGACCCAACCTGGAGTTGGCTGAAGCATGAGGAGAACATATAGTGTCTTAATGGCACATCCAGGAGTTGGCAGCAACATGAGTAGACACTAGGCCTTCACAATCCCTAAGAAAAAAAGACAAAGTTTGAAATTTGAACAGAAGATTTTGGGTAGCTAGTGCTGCCATAACAAAAGTTTTCTTTCCTAGAACCAGGCTCAGCAGCATCAGTAAACCATATATTGGCTGAATGACCCAGCCTGGAGTTGGCTGAAGCATGAGGAGACCCCAGTACTTCACAATCCCTAAGAAAAAACAGACGACGTTTGAAATTTAAACTGAAGATTTTGGATAGTAAGTGCTACCATAAAAACATTTTTATTCCCAGGCCCAGCAGCATCAGTAAACTATATATATATATATATATATATATATATATATATATATATATATATATAAAATGACACAGCCTGGAGTTGGCAGAAGCATGAGGAGACCATTGAAATGTATGATTTTGAAATATAAATTTAAGATTTAGAAATTTAAATTAAGGATTTTGAAATTGAACTTTTAACTCCCAAGTTTTAATGTCCCAGGCCCCAGTGTGTGGGTACAAAGGACCAAATTTAATAAGGAGTCACATGTCACATGGCATCACAATGACAGAGCCTGGAGGTGGCATCAGTAGGAGGAGACCATATAGTGGCTGAAAGGCACAGCCTGGAGTTGGCTGAATCATGAGAAGAGACCATATAGTGGCTGAATGGCACAGTCTGGAGGTGGCTGACGCATGAGGAGACCATATGGTGTCTGAATGGCACAGCTGGGAGTTGGCAGAGGCATGAGGAGACATTGAAATTTAAGAATTAAATTAAATGGCACAGCCTGGAGTTGGCGGCAGATGAGGAGACAATAGGGCCTCACAATCTCTATGAATAAAAGATCAATTTTGAAATTTCCATTGAAGATGCATGGTACCTAGTGGTACGTTAAACATATATAGGTAATAGTCTAGGCCCCGCAGCATCACTAAACCATGTAGTTGCTATATGACACAGACAGGAGTAAGCAGTAGCATGAGTACACAAGAGGGGTTCACGACCCCTAACATTAACCCTTTAAGGACGCAAGGCTTATCCATACGCCCCCGTTTCCGAGTCCTTAAGGACTTAGGGTGTAAGGGTATGCCCTGCGTTCTTCTGGCCCCTGCCGCTCATCGGGCAGGGACTGGACCAGGATGCCTGCTGATATCGTTCAGCAAGCATCCCGGCATATCGCCCAGGGGGGGTCCTTAGGTCCCCCCCATATCGGCGATCGCCGCAAATCGTTGGTCAATTCAGACTGGCGATTCTGGGTCAATCGGGTCCCATTCACCCTTACCCAGCAGCAGCCCCATTCACCCTTACCCAGCAGGAGTGAGGTGGCACGGGTACTGCCTCATGATCACGTGATTGATCGGTCGGAATGACCGACAAATCAAGGCCCTGCTGGGCGGTGATCGGGACCGCGATCATGGCAACGATCGGGACCGACGGGAGCTCCGACCTTTCCCTGGTCCGGCAGGGGTCCCCTCAGGAGGGGTGGTGGCGACAGGAGCAGCAGGATTGGTGGCAGCAGCGGCGGTCCTGGCGGCAGGATACAGCAGGAGTTGAGGGCTGCTCACCTCCTGTTGTTGCTTAGTAATAACTCGCAGCATGCAAAGCCAAAGGGCATGCTGGGAGTTGTAGCTTTGCAACAGCTGGAGTTCCAACTACAAGTCCCAGCATGCCCTTTTGTAGTCTGTGCATGCTGGGGGTTGTCCTATGAAAAAGTGTGCATCCAGCTGTTGCATAACCACAACTCCCAACATGCGCAGACTACCAAAGGGCATGCTGGGAGTTGTAGCAGTGTGCCTCCTGCTGTTGCAAAAGTACAACTCTCAGCATGCCCTTTGGCTGTCAATGCATGCTGATTGTTGCAGTTTTGCAACAGCTGGAGACACATTGGTTTGTTACCTAACTCAGTGTTTTGCAACCAGTGTGCCTCCAGCTGTTGCAAAAATACAACTCCCAGCATGCACTGAGAGACTGTACATGCTGGGAGTTCTAGTTTTGCAACAGCTGGAGGCACACTGGTTGCATAACAAACTCTCAGTGTTTTGCAACCAATGTGCCTTCAGCTGTTGCATAACTACAACTCCCAGCATGTATGGTCTGTTAGTGCATGCTGGGATTTGTAGTTTTGCAACAGCTGAAGGTCCAGGGTACATTCACACGGGCGGATTTACAGCTGGTTTTCTGCTGCAAGTTTAAGATGCGGCAAATTTTCCACATCTCAAACTCCCAGCGAGAAACTCACCGTAAACCTGCCCGTGGGAATATACCCTAAAAACACTACACTACACTACACCTACACAAAATAAAAAAATAAAACACTACATATAAACATACCAAAAAAAAAAAACGTCTTGTACGGCACTGTTTCCAAAATGGAGCCTTCAGCAGTTGAAAAAGAACAACTCCCAGTAAAGCTGGACAGCCACTGAGCAGGAGACACCCCATTTGGGAAACACTGCCGTAGGGTATTTTTGTGGCGGATTCAAATCCCCAATTTAGGCCTCAAATGTGCATTGCTTTGGAGCCCTGTTGTATTTCAAGGAAACAGTTTAGGGCCACATATGGGGTACTCAGTACTCAGGAGAAACTGCGTTACAAATTTTGAGGGGCTTTTTCTCCTTTTACCCCTTATGAAAAGGGTAAAGTGGGGGTCTACACCAGCATGTTAGTGTAAAAAATAAAAAATGTTACACTAACATGCTGGTGATGCCCCATACTTTTAATTTTCAAAAGTGGTAAAAGGAAAAAAAGACCCTCAAAATTTGTAATGCAATTTCTCCTGAGTACAGAAATACCCCATATGTGGGCATAAAGTGCTCTGAGGGCGCACAACAAGGCTCAGGAGTGAGAGCATGCCATGTACATTTGAGGTCTAAATTGGTGATTTGCACAGGGGAGGCTGATTTTACAGCGGTTCTGACATAAACACAAAACAGTAAATACCCACATGTGACTCCATTTTGGAAACTACACCCCTCATGGAACGTAGCAAGGGGTATAGTGAGCCTGAACACACCCACAGGTGTTTGTCGAATTTTCGTTAAAGTTGGATGTGAAAATGAAAAAAAAAATGTTTTTCACTAAAATGCTGGTGTTTCCCTACATTTTTCATTTTCACAAGGGAGAATAAGAAGCCCCCCAAAATTTGTAGCCCCATTTCTTTAAGTAAGAACATACCCAATAAGTAAGAACATACCCAATAAGTATGAACATACCCAATATGTGGATGTACAGTGCTCTGCGGGCAAACTATAATGCTCAGAAGAGAAGGAGCGCCAGGAGCCCATAGTGCAAGAACAGCGGACCCCCCCACCACATGGGACCCCATTTTGGAAACTACACCCCTCACGTAATGTAATAAGGGGTACAGTGAGCATTTATACCCCATAGGTGTCTCACAGATTTTTGGAACAGTGGTCCGTGAAAATGAAAAATTTTCATTTTCATTTGCACAGCTCACTGTTCCAAAGATCTGTCAAACTTCAGTGGGATGTAAATGTTCACTGTACCCCTTATTAAATTCTGTGAGGGGTGTAGTTTCCAAAATGTGGGGGGGTCCCCTGTTCTGGCACCACGGGGGGCTGTGTAAACGCACATGGCTTCACACTTGTAATCTAACCAAATTCTCTCACCAAAAGCTCAATGGCGCTCCTTCTTTTCTGAGCATTGTTGTTTGCCCGCAGAGCACTTTACATCCACATATATTGTATTTCCATACTCAGAAGAGATGGGGTTACAAATTTTGGGGGCATTTTCTCCTATTACCCCTTGTAAAAATTAAAAATTTTAGGGAAAACCAGCATTTTAGTGAACAAAAAAAAAAATTCATTTACACATCCAAATTTAACGAAAAGTCGTCAAACAACTGTGGGGTGTTAAGGCTCACTGTACCCCTTGTTACGTTCCTTGAGGAGTGTAGTTTCTAAAATAGTATGCCATTTTGTTGCTTTTTGCAGTTCCGGCAACATAGGGGTTTCCTAAATGTGACATACCCCCAAAAACCATTTCAGAAAAACTCTCCAAAATCCTATTGTTGCTTCTTCCCTTCTGAGCCTTGTAGTGCATCCACAGAGCACTTGACATCCACATATGAGGTATTTCTTTACTCAAGAGAAATGGGGTTACAAATTTTGAGAGGATTTGTCTCCTTTTACCCCTTGCTAAATTTCTAAAACTGGGTCCACAAGAACATGCGAGTGTAAAAAATGAAAATTTAGAATTTTCTCCTTCACCTTGCTGCTATTCCTGTGAAACACCTAAAGGGTTAACACTCTTTCTGAATGTCACTTTGAATACTTTGGGGGGTGAAGTTTTTATAATGGGGTCAATTATGGGGCATTTCCAATATGAAGACCCCTCAAATCGACTTCAAAACTGAACTGGTCCCTGAAAAATTCCGATTTTGAAAATTTTGTGAAAAATTGCAGCTGAACTTTGAAGCCCTTTTCTTCCAAAAGTAAAAACGTAAACTTTATGATGCAAATATAAAGTAGACATATTGTATATGTGAATCAATATATAATTTATTTGGAATATGCATTTTTCTTACAAGCAGAGAATTTCAAAGTTAGAAAAATGCAAAATTTTCTACATTTTCATGAAATTTTTGCATTTTTCACCAAGAAAGGATGCAAGTTACGACGAAAATTTACCACTATGTTAAAGTATAATATGTCACAAAAAAACTATCTTGAATCAGAATAATCGGTAAAAGCATCCCAGAGTTATTAATGCATAAAGTGACAGCGGTCAGAATTGCAAAAAAGGGCTCAGTCCTTAAGGTGAAAAAGGGCTCAATCCTTAAAGGGGTACTCCGCCCCTAGACATCTTATCCCCTATGCAGTAATGATAGCGGGGAGCCGCAGCCGAGATCCCGGGGGTTCCCAGCAGCGGGACCCCGGCGATCTGACATCTTATCCCCTATCCTTTGGATAAGGGATAAGATGTCTAGGGGAGGAGTACCCCTTTAAGGGGTTAAAAGGTGAATGTTGAAATCTCTATTGAAGATGCATGTTAGCTAGTGCTACCATCCCAAAATTGAAAGCCCAAGCCCAGCAGCATCAGTAAGCCAAGTAGTTCCTGAAACACACAGTCAGGAAAAGGCATCAGCAGTACACAAGAGGGTTTCATAACCCCTTACATTGAAAGATCAATGTTGAAATCTCTAATAAGCATGTATGTAAGCTAGTGCTAACATCCAAAAATGTAAGGCCCAAGGCCAGCAGCATCCGTGAGCCAAGTAGTTCCTGAACGACACATTCAGGAGCAGGCAGCAGCAATACTCAAGAGGGTTTCCTAACCCCTAAGATTGAAAGATCACACTTTAAATCTCTATTGAAGAGGTATGTTACCTTGTGCTTTCATCAAAGAATTTAAGGCGCAAGCCCAGCAGCATCACTAGGCACAGTAATTCCTGAAACACACAGCCTGGAGCAGGCATCAGCAGGAGTTTACAGGAGGGCTTCACAACCCCTAACATTAAAATGATAAAAAAATAAAAAAGTAGGTAATAAAAAAAGTAGGTAATATCCAAGACAGTCCCAGCAGCATCAGAAAATAATATATATTGGCTGAATGGCACAGCCTGGAGGTAGGGAAAGCATAAGGAGCCCATATAATGTCTGAATGGTACAGCCTGGAGGTGGCTAAAGCATAAGGAGAACATATAGTGGCTGAATGGCACAGCCTGGAGGTGGCAGCAGCATCAGGAGTCCTGAAAGAGTGGTGTGGTGGGTGGCAATACCAGTACCCGGTGATGAAGGTGGCTGAAATGTTTGTAACTGGGGAGCAGTGCCTTAAATTGGTTTGGCACTCTCCATATTTGTGAAGTGTTGGTGTAGCACCATGGTCAATCTACTCTGATGCATCTGGCATTGGTGGGTGGAAATCCTGGCTGATCCATGTCTGATTCATCTTCACAAAGGTCAGTCTCTCCATATTTTTCGTGGACAGACGAGTTCTCCTTGGGGTGATTATGGCACCGCTGCACTAAACACCAGCTCTGATGGCACACTACTGGCCAGGCAGGACAGCTTTTCCAGGGCGGCCATGAATCAAGTTTGACTGCCCAGAAGTCCAGCGGTTCTTCAAGGTTTGTTGGCATGGCCATGTCAAGGTATGCCACCACCTGCTGGTTCAGGTCCTGCTCCATGTCTACCTGCTGCTGATGAGTTGTTTCAGAAAGATACTCATCAGCGACTGTAGACTTAGGCTGCTGCTAATGGAGCTGGTACTGCTCCTGTCATCCCTCCCCTCCCCAGCAGCCATGGCAGTGGAAAGTGAGTGCAGAGGGCCCCCTGAGTCAGACCTGCGAGTGGATGGACGATGGCACCGATAGGCATGGCCAACTGACTATGTAGGATCTCTCTGTAGTAGGTCAGTTTGTCCTCCCTCTTAGTGGGTGTATAAAAGGTCTCCATTTTGTGCCAGTAGCGAAGGTCCAATAAGCTGGAGACCCAGAAGTCCTCCCACTGCCAAATGTTGACAATCCGGCAGTCACGATGCAAGCATCTGAGCATGCATCCTGCTATTTGTGCAAGTGACTCCCTTCCTCCATCTCCACTGCATACTGCCACGGTGTGTCTGTGTCCTCTGTCTCGCCTTCCTCATAACCCTCCAGCTCCTCTAGTTGATCATGCTCCTCCTCTCCTGTCAGATGATTAGAAACACCACCTATCTCATGAAACCTAAACTGTGCTCCACTGTGCCTCCTCCATTTTAGCCCCCACAGGGCTCATGTGGCGAGATGTAGCTGCAACGTCTCCATTGCCTTGCCCAGCCATCGTTTCCAACACTTGTTGTAGGAAATGAAGCAGTGGAATGACGTAGTTCATCCCATAATCCTGGCGATTTATGTATAATGTGGCTTCCTCAAAGGGCCTGAGCAAACGGCAGGTGTCACGTATGAGCTGCCACTGGTTCACATTGAAGTTACACAGGAGAGTACCCCTATGCTCTTGGATGATCAAGAAATTGGTGATGGCTTTTCTCTGTTCATACAGTCGGTCCAACATATGGAGGGTGGAATTCCATCGTGTGGCAACGTCACAGATCAGACTATGTTGGGGGATACCATTCTGACGCTGCAGTTGAAGGAGGGTGTGCTTTGCGGTGTATATGAGTGGCAGAAGTGCATGCAAAGTTACCTTCCCATTGTTAGGATGTCTTGCAAATGGGGGGAACACTTCAGTAACTGCTTGACAACCAGATTTAACATGTGTGCCATGCAGGGCACATGGCTCACCCTTCCTTTTCGCAGCGCGGCCAAGATGTTCTTCCCATTATCGGTCCCCATGGTTCACATTTCCAGTTTTCGTGGAGTAAGCCATGCTCTGATTTCTTTACGAATGACTTTTAGCAGTTCCTCCCCTGTGTGACCCTTGTCGCCAAGGCAAACCTGTGAAGAACTGCGTGACACCGCCATGCTGTTACGCCGAGCGCTCCGGGTCCCTGCTCCTCCCCGTAGCGCTCGCGGCGTTCCTCTCTCTGCAGCGCCCCGGTCAGACCCGCTGACCGGGAGCGCTGCACTGACACTGCCGGCAGGGATGCGATTCGCATAGCGGGATGCGCCCGCTTGCGAATCGCATCCCAAGTCACTCACCTGTCCCGGTCCCCGGCTGTCACGTCCTGGCACGCGCGGCTCCGCTCCTTAGGGTGCGCGCGCGCCAGCTCTCTAAGATTTAAAGGGCCAGTGCACCAATGATTGGTGCCTGGCCCAATCAGTCTAATTAGCCTTCACCTGCCACCTGTATGTGGGAAGCATTTAAGGCTGAATTTGTGCAAAGGGGCGTGAATTCCCACGCCCCCGCACCTCTAGGCGGAGCCATGATGGGGGTACGACTATAAAACGCCCCTCCACCGTGCAGGCGGAGCGTTCGAGTCATTTTTCGGAAGGAGTGGGTGTGTGCAGGGGGCGGAGTGGTTCCAGCACGGTAAGCCCGGTTTATCCCGGTTTCATAGCAGCCACCCACCTTCTAATGTTCCCCTCGCCCGTGCACCGCCACGCTCCCGGTGTCCGCCGGGGAACCTCGCCCCGTCGTTCACTCCCTCATGCGGCATCCAGGCCCTAGCAGCAGCGTCGGCGGCAGCATTCACAGCCGCCCCGCGCGCTGCCTCGTGCCTCCCGGTAGGTGTCTGCAGTGGTGCAGCGGCCTGATCGGCTTTCCACGGCCGGTGCAGCACGGCAGTGCCACGTGGGAGGCCGGTCACGTGCCTGTGACACTGCTCTGGCCTCCGCCGGCGTCCTGTTCACTCCTGCGGCGTGTTCAGGCATCTTGTTGCCGGGGCAGCGCGGCGGGGTCACGTGGTGCATGCAGGGTGGTTCAGAGCAGCGCAGCCTGCTGGCGAAGTTTGGAACTGGCCAGGCGGGCTGCTGCTAGTCAGCGTGCAGGATACGGACAGTGGCCTCGCTAGTGTGGGGCAAGTCTGTGCCCTGCTTGGGTGTGCTTTGGGGGATGGGCTGCTCCTTGGTATGCTGAGGTAGCCCCCCCCCCAGAGGATACCCTCCCATATTTCTGATGTAGACCACCAAGTGAAGCCCACACTGGTTGTCCTGTGGCACCTTGAATTCACTGCAGAATATTCTTCACATGTGCATGCATGAATTACAGAGTCCGTGCCTCAGCATTTGTCCCATAGCTCTCACAGCATGCATACCGTTGCAGTCATTTATAACATTCATACAGTACAGTCATTTATAGCATTCATACCGTGCAGTCATTTATAGCATCCATACCATGCAGTCATTTATAGCATTCGTACCGTGTAGTCATTTATAGCATTCATACAGTGCAGTCATTTATAGCATCATACCGTGCAGTCATTATAGCATTCATACCGTGCAGTCATTTATAGCATTCATACAGTGCAGTCATTTAAAACATTCATACCGTGCAGTCATTTATAGCATTCATACAGTGCAGTCATTTATAGCATCCATACCATGCAGTCATTTATAGCATTTGTACCGTGTAGTCATTTATAGCATTCATACAGTGCAGTCATTTATAGCATCATACCGTGCAGTCATTTATAGCATTCATACAGTGCAGTCATTTAAAACATTCATACTGTGCAGTCATTTATAGCATTCATACAGTGCAGTCATTTAAAACATTCATACCGTGCTGTCATTTATAGCATTTATACAGTGCAGTCATTTATAGCATTCATACCGTACAGTCATTTATAACTTTCATACTGTGCTGTCATTGATAGCATTCATACCGTGCAGTCATTTATAGCTTTTCATACCGTGCAGTCATTTAAAGCATTCATACCGTGCAGTCATTTGTAGCATTCGTACCGTACAGTCGCTCATAGCATTCATACTGTGCAGTCACTTATAGCATTTATACCATACAGTCGCTCATAGCGTTCATACCGTGCAGTCACTCATAGCATCTATACCGTGCAGTCACTCATAGCATCCATAACCGTGCAGTTACTCATAGCGTTCATACCGTGCAGTCACTCCTAGCTTCCATACCGTGCAGTAGCTCATAGCCTCCATTCTGTACAGTTACTCAGTGATCATACTGTGCAGTTACTAATAGCAGCCATACCGTGCAGTCACTCATAGCGTCCATACCAGGAAGTCACTCATAGCGTTCATATTGTGCAGTTACTAATAGCTTTCACACCGTGCAGTCACTCATAGCGTTCATACTGTGCAGTTACTAATAGCATTCATACCGTACAGTCACTCGTAGCTTTCATAACGTACAATCACCTATAGCCGTGATTCCGTGCAGTCACCCATAGCTGTCATATCGGGCAGTCATAGCGCCCATACCGTCCAGTCTCTTAGCATTCGTGCGGCATATTGCTTATACACTTCCTACGCTCACATCGGTGACATGAGTACGGTATTCACACTCACAGCATCACTGCTCTTACGACATCGCAGTTCTACACCGCACGTAGGTTACAAATGCATAGGTTACATCACGGCGTCTCATGCTGCGTGGGGGCGCTCGCGGCATATGCTCTGCATGGGTGGGCTACATGCGCCCTTAGGGAGACATGCGGAGCATGCGGTCAGTGTTTGGCGCGGGGTGTGCGCCCATGGTGTCGCATACTGTGGGTACAGTCAGGGTCGTGTACAGTTCATACGCCCGCAGTGTCATGCTTTGGGTAACAGTCAGTGTTGTACACAGTGTATACATTCTCACTGCCGTGCAGTGGGTACAATTTACAGTGTCGTGTAGTTAGTGTTGTTCACAGTGCATACGCTCATAGCGTCACATACAGTAGGTACAGTCAGTGTCGTATATAATACTTACGCTCGTAATGTCACATACAGTGGGTAAGTTGCAGCGTTGCATACAGTACATACGCTTAGTGTTCATGTTAGGGGTACAGTTCAGTGCTGTGTACGGCACATGCGTTCATGGTGGTATGTGCAGTTAGAGTACAGTATGCAGTACTTATGCTCACAGTGGCATATGCAGTAGGTACAGTTAGTGTAGTATGTAATACATATGCTCATACTTCATATACAGTAGATACAGTTACCGTTGTACACAGTACGCACGATCATAGTGTCACATGCAGCAGGCATGGCCAGTGTTGGATATAGTACATGCTCTCTTAGGGTCACATGCAGTAGGTACAGTTACAGCATGGCATGCAGTACACACGCTCACAGTGCCATATGCAGGAGGTATGGTCACATTGTTGTATAACAGTACATACGCTCACAGTGTCATATACCAGCAGGCACGGTCAGTGTTGTGTATAGTGCACGCGCCCATTGCGTCACATACAGCAAGTACAGTCACAGGGTTGAATGCTCATACCACCAGCATCGCTTATGTGCTCGTCGTTGTCATGTTGCACTCACGTGTGCCTTACATCTCATAAGTGCTGATGTGTCTAGCGTCATACTGTGTTATCGTACACATGCTCATAGCTCATACAGGTCATACACGCATAGCTTCACACGGTGTACACTACACATAAATTCATAGCGTCATACTGTTCAGATGTTCATTGCTTGTACGGTACAGGCACAAGCAGTTACTCTTCACATACGTCTGGCCATTACACTTCATACGTTGTGTTTTCACGGAACATACGATTGTAGCATTGTACGGTACATACGCTTGCAATATTGGTTATCACGTGGGTGTTTCCAGGTACATAGCAAATGCTGTATATTGTTTTACACTAACATACCTATAGAATTTAAGCACATGTTACAGCATTCTCCAGTCACTGGGTATAGGCTCGCAGCACGCATGTTGTATTTTCACTAAGTTAAGTTGATGTTGGGCATGATCATGGTTGCTGTAATGCTTGTCCTTAGTGTACTGTATGGTAGCAATCAGTCTCATGTTGTTACATTCCATTACTCGCATACTCTGCTACAAGTCAGGCATATACGAGACGGCTTCTCATCATGTTCATCCACATAGTGTTGTCACAAGCTCACTACCATAAGTAACATACTATGCACACATTAGTTTCACCACGCTTATTTTGCTCTGCAATACAGTTGATGTACCGGCTATTGGCTTCCGTAGCTGACAGGATTCACGTACATCACCATAGTAACTGCACGTAGTCACAGTTTAAGCGTCCGTATCTCGTCACACACTCACTAGTTACCTTTCATCTTGTCCAAGGGAATGCATAAGTCTTTGTCGCTGGAATATTCTTATGCATATCGTCATGTCCTAAAAATAACTACGTCACGACACATAGGTGGTTGTACCAGTCATACCTGCCACGTCTGCGGCAGGAGGCACTGCTTATTAGTTGTTACAGACACGTCTTTAGAGCTACTACCTCACGATCCATAGGTGGCTTTGTATTCCAGTCATGCCTGCCACACCCGCAGGGGGTGCACTGCATAGTTGTTACTGATTCATCTTCAAAGCAACTACGTCATGACACATAGGTAGGGGTATACCCGTTATGCCAGCCACGTCCGCAGGGGGGTGCACTGCATAGTTGTTGCTGACACGCCTTCAGAGCAACTACATCTCGACACATAGGTAGTTGTATACCCGTCATGCCTGCCACGCCTGCAGGGGGAAGCACTGCATAGTTGTTACTGACTCGTCTTCAGAGCAACTACATCATGACACATAGGTAGTTGTATACCCGTCATGCCTGCTACGTCTGCAGGGGGATGCACTGCATAGTAGTTTCTAACACGTCTTCAGAGCAACTACATCACGACACATAGGTAGTTGTTTACCCGTCATGCCTGCCACGCCTGCAGGGGGATGCCCTGCATAGTTGTTACTGACTCGTCTTCAGAGCAACTACATCATGACACATAGGTAGTTGTATACCCGTCATGCCTGCCACGTCTGCAGGGGGATGCACTACTTGGTTGTTGTTACTGACACATCTTCAGAGCAACGACACCGCCATACTTAGGGGTTCCACATCGTCGTCTCCTGCCACACCTGCAGGGAATTTACAGCATAGTCAATGTTTCCCTTACACAAGTCATAAAGTTTATAAATTTCCCAACGCACAAGTGGTCATCGTCTCGAACCAACCGATCTCGTCCACGCTTGTCAGCATCACGCAAACTTCCGTCACGTCCACAGACACTAGGGTTACTCAAGACCTGTCACACCTACAGGTAGGAGGTTCGAATCAGGTTTGTCTCGTCAGGCAAAACGTCTACGCAAAGACCTGTCACATCTACAGGCACCAGGTCGCTTAAATGCCTGGCAAAATCTACCGAGGGTCTGTCACATAGGTTGTGCGTCACCAACTAACAGTGAATTTTTGCCACTTATTTAGCAGGGAGTGGAGGACACGTCATGCCTGACAAGCTTTATTGGTTTCCCCTTTCTGCAATGGCACAGTAGGTATGTCGACACGCACGAATCAGCTAGTACGTAGTCAGGTCCCGTTTCCAGTGTCGGGCCGCACGTAGTAGGCATGAATACCATGGCTTCGCTACATCGAGCACTGCCTCTTGTGTTTGCTAGCCAGCAGGCATAACTCTTGTTTCTCTAGTTCAGTTATTACAGTTAGGGGAGATAGATATGACTAGTGTGTGGCCTTGGTCATCATGGTTAGGAACAATGTTATTAATTCTACTTATTGATTTTTTGCCCTCTATAGGCGTGCCCTCATACGCGGTTTTGGGCACAACTCAACCGCTTTGTTAGTATTTCTCTTTATAGGTGTACAGGGTTGCATGTAAAGTACAGTCTCAAGTATGAAAGAACTTCATCCACCTGGTAAGTCAATGTATGGCCGTGTATAATTTGTCTTCAAATGTTGCAACCACGAGCACGAATGTAAGCCATGTGCACAAGTGGGAAGCCTTTAAGGCTGAATTTGTGCAAAGGGGCGTGAATTCCCACGCCCCCACACCTCTAGGCGGAGCCATGATGGGGGCACGACTATAAAACGCCCCTCCACCATGCAGGCGGGGCGTACGAGTCATTTTTCGGAACCCTCCCAACCCGCCCTTATTTTCAGCATTTCACCATAGGGCATGCCCTCTATAGGCGTGCCCTCATACGCGGTTTTGGGCACAACTCAACCGCTTCATTAGTCTTTCTCTTTTTATAGGTGTACAGGGTTGCATGTAAAGTACAGTCTCAAGTATGAAAGAACTTCATCCACATGGTAAGTCAATGTATGGCCGTGTATAATCTGTATTCAAATGTTGCAGCCACGAGCACGAATGTAAGCCCTGTGCACAAATATAACCTCACTTCCCCTTCACTGCCTTGCCGGATCTTGTTGCCTTGTGCCAGAGAAAGCGTTTATAGTGTTTGCCTTACCAGTGTTCCTGACCTCTTGCTATCGCCATTGACTACGAACCTTGCCGCCTGCCCCGACCTTCTGCTACGTCTGACCTTGCCTCTGTCTAGTCCTTCTGTCCCACGCCTTCTCAGCAGTCAGCGAGGTTGAGCCGTTGCCGGTGGATACGACCTGGTTGCTACTGCCGCAGCAAGACCATCTCGCTTTGGTGAATACCAGTAGCAACCTAGAACCGGTCCACCGACACGGTCCACGCCAATCCCTCGCTGACACAGAGGATCCACATCCAGCCTGCCGAATTCTAACAGTAGATCCGGCCATGGATCCCGCTGAGGTCCCGCTGCCAGTTGTCGCTGACCTTACCACGGTGGTCGCCCAGCAGTCTCAACAGATAGAGCAACTTGGACAACAGTTCGCCCAACAAGGACAGCAGCTGTCGCAGTTGACCGCCATGCTACAGCAACTTCTGCCACAGCTACAGCAGCAACCATCTCCTCCGCCAGCTCCTGCACCTCCTCCGCAGCGAGTGCCCGCTCCTGGCCTCCGCTTGTCCCTGCCGGACAAATTTGATGGGGACTCTAGACTTTGCCGTGATTTCCTGTCACAATGTTCCCTACATTTGGAGATGTTGTCGGACCAATTTCCTGCAGAACGGTCGAAGGTGGCTTTCGTGGTTAGTCTCCTGTCTGGGAAGGCCCTGTCATGGGCCACACCGCTCTTTGACCGCAATGATCCTGTCACTGCCACTGTACAGTCCTTCTTCGCTGAGGTTCGTAGTGTCTTCGAGGAACCAGCCCGAGCTTCTTCTGCAGAAACTGCCTTGCTGAACCTGGTCCAGGGAAATTCTTCTGTTGGAGAATACGCCATCCAATTTCGTACCCTCGCCTCTGAATTATCTTGGAACAACGAGGCCCTCTGCGTGACCTTTAAAAAAGGCCTATCCAGTAACATCAAGGATGTGCTGGCTGCACGAGAAATTCCTGCCAACCTGCATGAACTTATCCATTTGGCCACCCGCATTGACATGCGTTTTTCTGACACCAGGAGCTCCACCAGGAAAAAGACCTTGATCTCTGGGCACCTCTCTCACAGTATCCTTTGCAATCTACCCCTGTGCCTCCCGCCGAGGAGGCTATGCAAGTGGATCGTTCTCGCCTGACCCATGAAGAGAGGACTCGCCGTAGAGATAAAAATCTATGTCTGTACTGCGCTAGTACCGAACATTTCTTGGTGGATTGCCCTATTCGTCCTACACGTCTGGCAAACGCACGCACGCACCCAGCTCACGTGGGTGTGGCGTCTCTTGGTATGAAGTCTGCTTCTCCACGTCTCACTGTGCCCGTGCGGATTTCTCCTTCTGCCAACGTTTCCTTCTCAGCTATGGCCTTCTTGGACTCTGGTTCTGCGGGAAATTTCATTTTGGCCTCTTTTGTTAATAAGTTCAACATCCCTGTGACCCGTCTCGTCAAGCCGCTCTACATTTCCTCGGTCAACGGAGTAAAATTGGACTGCACTGTGCGTTACCGCACAGAACCCCTGCTCATGAGTATTGGATGCCATCACGAAAAAATTGAATTTTTTGTTTTGCCAAACTGCACATCTGAAGTCCTCCTCGGTCTGCCATGGCTCCAACGCCACTCTCCTACCCTTGACTGGACCACCGGGGAGATCAAGAGCTGGGGTGCTTCTTGCCACAAAAAATGCCTCACGTCTGCTCCCAGTACCTTCAGTCAAACCTCAGTGTCTCCTCCTCATAGCCCCCGTCCTGGTAACACTCTGCCCCGTGCCAAGCTTCACCCTCTGCCCCCCCTCCCCATTCCCACTCCTTCTGAACTGCCTGCCGTTGATGAGTATACCATGGACTTCTCTGTCCTCCAGAAGGAGACTCTACAATCGCTCCCAATGTCCTCGTCCCATGCGGAGCGACAACTGGACAAAAAGAGGGGGAGACCTAAGGGGGGAGGTACTGTTACGCCGAGCGCTCCGGGTCCCTGCTCCTCCCCGGAGTGCTCGCGGCGTTCCTCTCTCTGCAGCGCCCCGGTCAGACCCGCTGACCAGGAGCGCTGCACTGACATTGCCGGCGGGGATGCGATTCGCATAGCGGGACGCGCCCGCTCGCGAATCGCATCCCAAGTCACTCACCTGTCCCGGTCCCCGGCTGTCACGTCCTGGCGTGCGCTGCTCCGCTCCTTAGGGTGCGCGCGCGCCAGCTCTCTAAGATTTAAAGGGCCAGTGCACCAATGATTGGTGCCTGGCCCAATCAGTCTAGCCTCCACCTGCCACCTGTATATCTAACCTCACTTCCCCTTCACTGCCTTGCCGGATCTTGTTGCCTTGTGCCAGAGAAAGCATTTATAGTGTTTGCCTTACCAGTGTTCCTGACCTCTTGCTATCGCCATTGACTACAAACCTTGCCGCCTGCCCCGACCTTCTGCTTCGTCTGACCTTGCCTCTGTCTAGTCCTTCTGTCCCACGCCTTCTCAGCAGTCAGCGAGGTTGAGCCGTTGCCGGTGGATACGACCTGGTTGCTACCGCCGCAGCAAGACCATCCCGCTTTGCGGCGGGCTCTGGTGAATACCAGTAGCAACCTAGAACCGGTCCACCGACACGGTCCACGCCAATCCCTCGCTGACACAGAGGATCCACATCCAGCCTGCCGAATCCTAACACATGCCCTGCACACATGGTATGCTGAAGGGCCCCTGAGACTTGTACGGGCAGGGGAGGCTGACGACACAGTGGAAGATGAGGAGGCAGAGTCGCACACTGTCACAGGACCAACGGGCTGACGGTGTGGAGGAGGAAGCGGCGTGACCTGTCCAAGTTGGGGTTGAGGCTGTGTAGGAACCACATTCACCCAGTGAGCTGTAAAAGACATGTATTGTCCCTAACCAAAGTTACAGCTCCAGACGTCGTCGCTGCCATGCACTTTCGAGCACATTCAGCTTCTGCGCCGTTGGATGAGTGGGCGCATACTGTTGTCTCTTGGACATGGCTTCACGGATGGATTGTTGGCGGGATGGCTTACTAAAAGTGGGAGAATCAGGTGCATCTGGAGTGACAGAAGGAGGGTATGACACACAGCTCCCTTCGGCTGAGGTGGTTTAGCCTTGGCTTAAAGAGTGCCACTGAGTGATGCATCAGGCTAGACTACTACACGGTTCTCCCAGGCTGCTTTATGGTGGTGAAGCATATTGTTATGCCGAGCGCTCCGGGTCCCTGCTCCGCCCCAGAGCGCTCGCGGCGTTCTCCTCTCTGCAGCGCCCCGGTCAGACCCGCTGACCGGGAGCGCTGCACTGACACTGCCGGCGGGGATGCGATCCGCATAGCGGGACGCGCCCGCTCACGGGTCGCATCCCAATCTACCTACCTGTCCTGTTCCCGGCTGTCAAGTCCTGGCGCGCGTGCGCCGGCTCTCTAAGATTTAAAGGGCCAGTGCACCACTAATTGGTGCCTGGCCCAATCAGTGTAATTAGCTTCCCTGCTCCATGCCTATAAAAACCCACTTCCCCTTCCTGTCCTGGCCGGATCTTGTTGCCTTGTGCCAGTGAAAGCGTTTTGTGTATGTCCCAAGCCTGTGTTCCAGACCTTCTGCTGTTGCCCCTGACTACGACCCATGCTGCCTGCCCTGACCTTCTGCTTTGTCCGACCTTGCTCTTGCCTTGTCCTTCTGTACCACGCCAGTCTCAGCAGTCAGTGAGGTTGAGGCGCTACCGGTGGACACGACCTGGTTGCCGCAGCAAGACCATCCCGCTTTGCGGCGGGCTCTGATGAATACCAGTAGCAACTTAGAACCGGTCCACCGGTATGGTCCACGCCAATCCCTCACTGACACAGAGGATCCACCACCAGCCTGCCGAATCCTGACACATATGTTGACACAGGGCTGTGGTACCAACATTGGGACCCTGGCCACGCTTTACATTTCTTGCATGTGGCTATGTGAACCTCCTCCGGATGCTTGATGAAAATCTGCCACACCGCTTACTGCGAACCATGCTACCACCTTGCTGGCTCAGCTGCTGCCTCACGGCCAACCTGCAACTCTCTTCTCCTGATGATGATTAAACCCCTTCTGCAACTGGCTCCCAATTGCGATTGGTGTCATCATCATCAACAAGTGTCGGCACGTGACGTCCTCCTCAGGGTCCCCAGCAGTGTCTGCTTCAGGACCCTGAACCCTGGCAACACCGACTCCCAGGTCACTCTCCTCATCACTACTTGCCCGCCTAGTGGAAGAATCGGCGGATGTCTCCTTCACTTCTTGGCTGGGCAGTAGCTGCTGACTGTCCTCTATTAGATCGTCCTCAGTCCTGAATAGTGGAGCTGAACCCACAGCATAAGATACTTCTGTAGGGAAGTAGGAAACAGCATAGGACAGAGGCAATGGTAGCGCAGGAATTGCTCCCGGGCCATGCCAACTGAGGGTTGTGTCTGAGGAACCCACCGACTGTTGACTGGGGGTGTCAGATGTTGCTTGTGATGAAGTGGATGACGGTGTTAACCAATCGACGATGGCAGATGGGTTGCTGGTCGAGACACGACCACTAGCTGATAACGGGAACTCAGGTCTCTCGCTGCGACTCCTGCTGCCACTCGCCTCTAGTCTGCTGTGACCTCTGCCTGAAGGATTTAGGCCTCTGCCACTCCTCTGTCCACGTCCTGGCACTTCTCTGCATGACATTCTTAGTGCGTATATGAGGGGAGTACAATACACTTCACTACGCTTAAAACAGTATTTTTTTTTTTGCAGGTGTGCACTTTTGGCTGTCCTTTCACGGTATCTAGGCCCTTGACAGATTATTTAACAAAATAGTACACTACTTAGATGTAGGTATGTGGTAGGCACTGATGAGGGCAGAAAAATGCTCTACAGTACACTTAAAAAGTATCTGAGTACAACACTAGCCTATGAGTACTTTTGTTGGTCCTTTCACAGTATGTAGACCCTTGACAGATCAACAGGTAAAAAATAGTACACTACTTATATGTATGTATGCAGGATGCACTTATGAAGGCAGAAAAATGCGCTACTCTTTAAGTTTTTTTTAAAACACCAGCCGGTGATTACTTTTTGCTGTCCTTCAACCGTATGTAGGCCCTTGACAGATTAACAGGGACAAAATAGTACACTACTTAGATGTAGGTATATGCACAGTGGGCCATTTATATGGATACACCTTAATAAAATGGGAATGGTTGGTGATATTAACTTTCTGTTTGTGGCACATTAGTATATGTGAGGGGGGAAACTTTTCAAGATGGGTGGTGACCATGGCGGCCATTTTGAAGTTGGACATTTTGAATCCAACTTTAGTTTTTTCAATAGGAAGAGGGTCATGTGACTCAACAAACTTGACCAGGCCAATTTTCACTGTAGGACCAGAGCGTTATTTGCACATCTGACCACTGACAATTTAAACATAAATAACTCTGGCATGCTTTTACCTTTCATTCTGATTCCGAGATAGTTTTTTCGTGACATGATCTACTTTATGTTAGTGGTAAAATTTTGTGGATACTTGCATCATTTGATGAAAAAATTTGATGAAAAAATTTTAAGCTCTCTGCTTGTAAGGAAAATAGACATTCCAAATAAATTATATTTTGATTCACAAATACAATATGTCTACTTTATGTTTGCATCATAAAGTTGCCATGTTTTTACTTTTGGAATACATCAGAGGGCTTCAAAGTTCAGCAGCATTTTTCCAATTTTTCACAAAATTTTCAAAATCAGAATTTTAAATTGACCAGTTCAGGTTTGAAGTGGATTTGAAGGGCCTTCCTATTAGAAATAACCCACAAATGACCCCATTATAAAAACTGCACCCCCCCCCCAAAGTATTCAAAATTACATTCAGTAAGTGTGTTAACACTTTAGGTGTTTCACAGGAATAACAGCAAAATAAAGGAGAAAATTCAAAATCTTCATTTTTTACACTCGCATGTTCTTGTAGACCCAGTTTTTGAATTTTTACAAGGGGTAAAAGGAGACAAATCCTCTCAAAATTTGTAACCCAATTTCTCTCGAGTAAGGGAATACCTCATATGTGTATGTCAAGTGTTCGGCGGGCGCAGTAGAGGGCTCAGAAGGGAAGGAGCGACAATGGGATTTTGGAGAGTTTTTCTGAAATGGTTTTTGGGGGGCATATCACATTTAGGAAACCCCTATGGTGCCAGAACAGCAGAAAACCCACATTGCATACCATTTTGGAAACTGCACCCCTCAAGGAATGTAACAAGGGGTCTAGTGAGCCTTAACATCCCACAGGTGTTTGACGACTTTTCGTTAAAGTTGGATGTGTAAATTATTATTTTTTTCACTAAAATGCTGCTTTTCCCCAAAATTTTACATTTTTACAAGGGGTAATAGGAGTAAATGACCCCCAAAATTTGTAACCCCATTTCTTCTGAGTATGGAAATACCCCATGTGTGGACGTCAAGGGCTCTGCTGGCACACTACAATGCTCAGAAGAGAAGGAGCGCCATTGAACTTTCAGAGAGTGAATTTGTTTGAAATGGGAGTCAGGGGCCATGTGTGTTTACAAAGCCCCCTGTAGTGCCAGAACAGTGGACCCCCCACATGTGACCCCATTTTGGAAACTACACCCCTCGCAGAATTTAATAAGGGGTGCAGTGAGTATTTACACCCCACTGGCGTTTGACAGATCTTTGGAATAGTGGGCTGTGCAAATGAAAAATGTAATTTTCATTTTCACGGATGACTGTTCCAAAAATCCGTCAGATACCTGTGGGGCGTAATTGCTCACTGTACCCCTTATTACATTACGTGCGGGTGTAGTTTCCAAAATGGGGTCACATGTGGGGCGGGCACTATGAGGGCTTCAATTTCAGACACATTCTCTCTCCAATATCCCAATGGCGATCCTTCTCTTCTGTGCATTGTAGTTTGCCGCAGAGCACTTTACATCCACATATGGGGTATTTTCTTACTCAGAAGAAATGGGGTTATAAAGTTTGGGGGGCTTTTTTCCTATTTTCCCTTGTGAAAATGAAGAATTTAGGGTAACACCAGCATTATAGTGAAACATTTTTTTTTTTTCATTTTCCCATCCAACTTTAATGAAAATTCTTCAAACACCTGTGGGGTGTTCAGGCTCACTATACCCCTTGTTACGTTCCATGATAGGTGTAGTTTCCAAAATGGGGTCACATGTGGGTATTTATTTTTTTGCGTTTATGTCAGAACCGCTGTAAAATCAGCCACCCCTGTGCAAATCACCAATGTAGGCCTCAAATGTACATAGTGCGCTCTCACTCCTGAGCCTTGTTGTGCGTCCGCAGAGCATTTTATGCCTACATATAGGGTATTTCCGTACTCAGGAGAAATTGCGTTACAAATTTTGGGGGTCTTGTTTTTTTGCTTTTACCGCTTGTGAAAATATAAAGTATGGGGCAACATCAGCATGTTAGTGTAAAAATGTAAATTTTTTTTACACTAACAGGCTGGTGTAGACGCCAACTTTTCCTTTTCATAAGGGGTAAAAGGAGAAAAAGCCCCCCCACCAAATTTGTAGTGTCATTTCTCCCGAGTACGGAAATACCCCATATGTGGCCCTAAACTGTTTCCTTGAAATACGACAGGGCTCTAAAGTGAGAGAGAGAGAGTGCCATGCGCATTTGAGGACTGAATTAGGGATTGCATAGGGGTGGACATAGGGGTATTCTACGCCAGTGATTCCCAAACAGGGTGCCTCCAGCTGTTGCTAAACTCTTAGCATGCCTGGACAGTCAGTGGCTGTCCGGAAATGCTGGGAGTTGTTGTCTTGCAACAGCTGGAGGCTCCGTTTTGGAAACACTGCCGTACAACCGTTTTTCATTTTTATTGGGGGGGGGGGCAGTGTAAGGGGGTGTATATGTTGTGTTTTATCCTTTATTATGTGTTAGTGTAGTGTAGCGTTTTTAGAGTACATTCGCACTGGCAGAGGTTTATGGTGAGTTTCCCGCTAGGAGTTTGTGCTGCGGCGAAAAATTTGCTGCAGCCCAAACTTGAAGCAGGAAACTTACTGTAAACCTGCCTGTGTGAATGTACCCTGTACCCTGTGGGGGGGGGGGGGGGGCAAACCTCCAGCTGTTTCAAAACTACAACTCCCAGCATGCACTGACAGACCATGCATGCTGGGAGTTGTACTTTTGCAACAGCTGGAGGCACACTGGTTGGAAAACCTTCAGTTAGTTTCTGTTACCTAACTCAGTATTTCCCAACCAGTGTGTTGCAAAACTACAACTCCCAGCATGTACTGATCACCGAAGGGCATGCTGGGAGATGTAGTTATGCAACAGCTGGAGGTGCGCAACTACAACTCCCAGCATGCTGAGAAAGCTGCTTGCTGTTTGGGCATGCTGGGATTTGCAGCTTTGCAACATCTGGAGGGCTACAGTTTAGAGACGACTGCACAGTGATCTCCAAACTGTGGTCCTCCAGATGTTGCAAAACTACAAATCCCAACATGCCCAGACAGCAAACTGCTGTGTGGGCATGCTAGGAGTTGTAGTTTTGCAAGATCTAGAGTGCTACAGTATAGAGATCACTGTGCAGTGGTCTATAAACTGTAGATCTCCAGCTGTTGCAAAACTACAACTCCCAGCATGCCCAAAACAGCTGTCTGGGCATGCTGGGAGTTGTAGTTTTGCAACATCTGGAGGGCTACAGTATAGAGACCTGTATAGGGGTCTCAGACTGTAGCCCTCCAGATGTTGTTGGCAACTCACCGGCTTCCGTACGATCCAGGGAGCCATCCTCTTCTACCGCCTGCTGCCACCGCCGATCGCGTCTCGCTGCCATCGCCGATGGGTAAGTGGACTTCGGCTCCCGGTCCTCTTCGGTTTCCCTGTTCTGCCCCGCCTATTGTGGGTGGGCAGGACATGGAAAGCAAAAGTTAACCCCCCCCCGATCTGCTATTGGTCGTCGCTTCTGACGACCAAAAGCAGGGTTAGGAGGGGTGGCACCCCTGCCACCTCAATCCTGTCCCTTCAGGGGGATCATGGGTGTCTTAGACAACCGCAATCCCCCTTATATTCCGGGTCACCATAGACCCGTATGACCTGAAATCGGCGCAAATCGTAAGTGTGAATTCACTTGCGATTTGCGCCGATCGCCGACATGGGGGGGTCTGATGACCCCCCTGGGCATTTGCGTGGGGTGCCTGCTGATCGATATAAGCAGTCATCCTGGTCCGGTCCCCGCCCGGCGTGCGGCATTGACCGAAATTCTCCATGACGTACGCGTACGCCCTTGGTCCTTAAGTACCAGGGAACTAGGACGTACGCTTACGTCCATGGCCCTTAACTGGTTAAAGTGTCAGGTTTTCTTCCCAGATAATTCACATGAATTTCAGAGTGGTTTTAGGAAAAGACGAGTGATTTTGGCTGAAATGTAGGGAACACACCTCTTTTCCCGAAAAACGACGCCCATTTTGTAGGGGGTCTGAGTGATTCAGATTCTGTCGGGTTTTTTCTGTCGTACACGTTCCGTGCGACAGAATTTAGGCGCACAACCAGACAAAAAGAGTCGGAATCATGTTAGTAAATGAGGGCCATTGAGTTTTATATAGATAGATTAAACAATGGTTGTGTTCTATTCGAGTAAGGAAGGTGCCAGTATCCTATCCAATTTTAAGAAGAGGGAAACAAACAATTTATTCTCTCCAACACAGCTTTTCTGGGCTGATTGGGTCTCTGGTGACCCAATCGCCTGGAAAATAGGGATGATTGGGGCTTTCAGAGACAGCTCCGACCATCCTGAAAGATAGGAGTGAGGTGGCAGGGGTGCCACCTCCTCCTATCCCCTGCGATTTGCCGGTCAGGGCAGGGGCGGGGGGGTTAATGTCGAATCCCCACTCTGCCCGCCCCTGGAAGTCCGGGCAGAGTGGGGGCCAGAGTGCGGAGGGACCAGCGATTGCGGTTGGGGACCGGCGATTGCGGCAACCAGCGGCGGGATCGGCGGCAGTTAGGAGGCGGCGGCGGAGGCATCGGCAAAGGCAGCAGTGAAGATCATTGGTAATTGACCTTCACTGCTGCCTCCTAGGAGTCGCCAAACTACAGCTTTTGGTTGCCTTGGCATGCTGGGTGTAGTGGTTTTGCAACATCTGGAGGGCCACAGTTTGGAAACCACTGTGCAATGGTCTCCAAACTGTGCCCTTCCAGATGTTGCAAAACTACAACTCTCAGCATGCCCAGACAGTGCAGGAATGCTGGGAGTTGTAGTTCTGTAACATCTGGCCCTTCAGATGTTGCCGAACTATAACTCCCAGCATGCCTGGACAGTCTCAGCATGGTGGGAGTTGTAGTTTTACAACATCTGGAAGGGCACAGTTTGGAAACTACTATACAGTGATGTCCATACTATAGCTCTCCAGATGTTGCAAAACTACAATTCAAAGCATGCCTAGACAGTCAGGCATGCTGGGTGTTGTGGTTCTTCAACATCTGGCCCTTCAGATGTTGCCGAACTACAACTCCCAGAATGCCTGGGCAGTCTGGGCATGCTTGTGGTTAAAGTTTTGCAACATCTTGAGGGCCACAGTTTGGAGACCACTACACAGTGGTCTCCAAACTGTTCTCCACCAGTTGCATAACTACAACTCCCAGTATGCTCTTCGGCTGTCTGGGCATGCTGGGAGTTTTAGTTTTGCAACAACTAGAGGCACACTGGTTGGGAAACACTGAGTTGAGTAACGTTTCCACACCAGTGTACCTCCAGTTGTTGCAAAACTATAACTCCCAGCATGCACTGACAGACCATGCATGCTGGGAGTTGTGGTTTTGCAACAGCTGGAGGTACACTGGTGCGGAAACACTGTGGTAATTTGTTACTTAACTCAGTGTTTCCCAACTGTGCCTCCAGCTGTTGCATAACTACAACTCCCAGTACGGTCTGTCAATGCATTCTGGGAGTTGTAGTTTTGCCACAGCTGAAAGTTACCCCCCATGTGAATGTACAGTGTACATTCAAAAGGGTGGGGGTTTACAGTGATTTTTTCCTCTTTAAGTTTGAGCTGTGGCAAATATTCTGCTGCTACTCAAATTCCCAGCGGGAAACTTGCTGTGAACCCCCGCCCGTGTGAATGTACCCTAAAAACACTACACTACACTACACAAAATAAAGAGTAAAACACTACATATACACACCCTTACACTGACCCCCCCCCCATAAAAACTCCAGGCATGCTGGGAGTTTTGCAACAGCTGGAGGCACCCTGTTTGGGGAACACTCCTGTAGGGTATATTGGTGGAGGAGGCAAATACTATGCTTGCATCCGGGTCCATCCCTATGAAAATCCCTAATTTAGGCCTCAAATGCGCATGGCGCTCTCTCACACCGGAGCCCTGGCGTATTTCAAGGCAACAGTTTAGGGCCACATAGGGTGTATTTCCATACAAAATTGCGCTACAAATTTTGGTGGGCTTTTTTCTCCTTTTACCCCTTAAGAAAAGGTAAAGTTGGGGTCTACGCCATCATGTTAGTGTAAAAAAATTTCAATATTTTACACTAACATACTGGTGTTGCCCCATACTTTTTATTTTCAGAAGAGGTAAAAGGAAAAAAAGACCCCCAAAATTTGTAGCGCAATTTTCCTGAGCATGGAAAACCCCATATGTGGACATAAACTGCTCTGTGGGCGCATAACAGGGCTCAGGAGTGAGAGCGCGCCATGTACATTTGAGGCCTAAACTGGTGATTTGCACATGGGTAGCTGCTGGTTACAGTAGTTCTGACATAAATGCAAAAAAGAGAAAAAAAAAAGGGTATAGTGAATTTTTGTTAAATTTGGACATGAAAATGAAAAATTTGATTTTTTTTTATTAAAATGATGGTGTTACCCCAAATTTTTTTTTTCACAAGGGATTAATACCAAAAAAAAAGCCCTCCAAAATTTGAAGGAAATACCCCATGTGTGGATGTTAAGTGCTCTTCGGGCGCACTACAGAGCTTCAATTTGGCTGTAATTGAAGGCAATGTGCATTTACAAAGCCCATATGCTGCCAGAACAGTGTACCCCCCCCCCCCCCCCCCACACACACACACACACACATGTGACCCCATTTTGGAAACTTCACCCCTCACGGAATGTTACAAGGAGTGCAGTGAGTATTTACACCCCACAAGTGTCTGACAGATTTTTTGAACAGTGGTCCATGAAAAAGAAAAATGTTATTTTTCATTTGCACAGCCCACTGTTTCAAAGATCTGTCAAATGCCCATGTGGTTTAAATGCTTACTGCACCCCTTGTAACATTGGGATGTAGTTTCTGACATTGGGTCACATGTGGGGGGGTCCACTGTTCTGGTAGCACAGGGGCTTTGTAAATGCACATGGCCCCCGACTTCTATTCCAACCAAATTCTCTCCAAAAGCCCAATGGGGCTCCTTCTCTTCTGAGCCCTGTAGTGTGCCCGCAGAGCACATAACATCCACATATGGGGTATTTCCATACTCAGAAGAAATTGGGTTACAAATTTTGGGGGGCTTTTACTCCTATTACCCCTTGTGAAAATGAAACATTTGGGATAACACCAGCATTTTTGTGAAAAATAATAAAATTTTTCATATTCACGTCCAACTTTAGTGAAAATTTGTCAATCACCTGTGGGGTGTTATGGCTCACTATATCCCTTGTTGTGTTCCTTGAGGGGTGCAGTTTCCCAAATCGTGTGCCATGTGTTTTTTTTTGTGTTTTTAGGGGGATTTTTTTTCCTATTACCCCTTGTGAAAATGAAAAATTTGGGGTAACACCAGCATTTTAGTGAAAAAAATCTAATTTTTCATTTTCACGTCCCACTTTAACAAAAGTTTGTCAATCGCCTGTAGAGTGTTAAGGCTCATTGTACCCCTTGTTACGTTCCTAGAGGGGTGTAGTTTCCAAAATAGTGTGCCATGTGGGATTTTTTTTCTTGCTGTTCTGGCACCATTTCAGCAAAATTCGCTCTCCAAAATCCCATTGTTGCTCCTTCTCTTCTGAGCCCTTTTCATCCACATAGGAGGTATTTCCTTACTCAAGAGAAATTAGGTTACACATTTTGGTGGCTTTTTCTCCTTTTACACATGTTAGTGTAAAAAAATGAAGATCTTGAATTTTCTCCACCACCTTGCTGCTATTCCTATGAAACACCTAAAGGGTTAACAAACTTTCTGAATGTCATTTTGAATACTTTGAGGGGTGCAGTTTTCATAATGGTGTCTATTATGGGGAATTTCGAACATAAAGACCCTCAAATTCACTTCAACACTGAACTGGTCCCTAAAAAATTCAGATTTTGAAATTTTCGTGATAAATTGCTGCTAAACTTTGAAGGCATTAAATTTCTTCAAAAAGTAAAAACATGTCAACTTTATGAGGCAAAACATAAAGTAGACATATTGTATATGTGAATCAATATATAATTTATTTGGAATGTCCATTTTCCTTACAAGCAAAGAGCTTCAAAGTTAGAAATTTTTCACCAAGAAATGATGCAAGTATTGACAAAAATGTACCACTAACATAGTAGAATATGTCCCGAAAAAACAATCTTGGAATGCAATTCATAAGTTAAAGCATCCCAGAGAAGAATAGAAGGGGGATCGCAGTTGCCTAAGACACCCACGATCCCCCTGTAGTGATAGGAGTGAGGTGGCAGAGGTGCCACCCCTCCTATCTCTGCTATTGGTGGTCTAGACGCGACCACCAATAGCAGATTAGGGGCGGGGGGGTTTACTTTCATTTTCTCCGTTCTGCCTACCCACAATAGGCGGGGCAGGACGGGGAAATGACGGGGACCGAACACCGAAGATCCACTTACCCGTCGGTGGAAGCTGCGGGACCGGATCGGCGGCGGTGATCGGCGCGGGCGGCGATGTCGTGCGGCAGAAGAGGACGGCTCCCTGGATCCGACGGAAGCCGGTAAGTTGCCTAGAGACTGTAGCCCTCCAGATGTTGCAAAACTACAACTCTCAGCATGCCCAGACAGCTGCTGGGCATGGTGGGAGATGCAGTTTTGCAACAGCTGGAGGTCTACAGTTTAGAGACCACTGCACAGTGATCTCTATACTGTAGCACTCTAGATCTTGCAAAACTACAACTCCCAGCATGCCCACATAGCTGTTTGCTGTCTGTGCATGCTGGAATTTGTAGTTTTGCAACATCTGGAGGTCCACAGTTTGGAGATCACAGTGCAGTGGTCTCTATCTGTAGCCCTCCAGATGTTGCAAAACTGCAAATCCCAGCATGGCGAAACAGCTGTCTCTGCATGCTGGGAGTTGTAGTTGCGATCCCTCCAGCTGTTGCATAACTAGATCTCCCAGCATGCCCTTCGGTGATTAGTACATGCTGGGAGTTGTAGTTTTGCAACAGCTATAGGCACACTGGTTGGAAACTACTGAGTTAGGTAACAGAACCTAACTGAAGGTTTTCCAACCAGTGTGCCTCCAGCTGTTGCAAAACTACAACTCCCAGCATTCACGGTCTGTCAGTACATGCTGGGAGTTGTAGTTTTGAAACAGCTGGAGGTTTGCCCCCCCATGTGAACGTACAGGGTACATTCACACTGGCGGGTTTACAGTAAGTTTCCTGCTTCAAGTATGAGCTGCGGCAAACTTTTTGCCGCAGCGCAAATTTCTAGCGGGAAGCTCACTGTAACCCGCCAGTGTGACTGTACCCTAAAAACACTACACTACACTAACGCATAATAAAGGGTAAAACACTACACATACACCCCCTTACACTGTCCCCCCAATAAAAATGAAAAATGTATTGTACGGCAGTGTTTCCAAAATGGAGCCTCCAGCTATTGCAAAACAACAACTCCCAGCATTTCCGGACAGCCACTGACTGTCCAGGCATGCTGGGAGTTTAGCAACAGCTGGAGACACCCTGTTTGGGAATCACTGGCGTAGAATACCCCTATGTCCACCCCTATGCAATCCCTAATTTAGTCCTCAAATGCGCATGGCGCTCTCACTTCAGAGCCCTGTCGTCTTTCAAGGAAACAGTTTAGGGCCACATATGGGGTATCTCCGTAATCGGGAGAAATTGAGTTACAAATTTTGGGGGGCTTTTTCTCCTTTTACCTCTTATGAAAAGGAAAAGTTGGGGGCTACACCAGCCTGTCAGTGTAAAAAAAATTAAAATTTTACACTAGCATGCTGGTGTTGTCCTTTAATTTTTATTTTCACAAGTGTTAAAAGGAAGAAAAGCCCCCCAAAATTTGTAACGCAATTTCTCCTGAGTACAGAAATACCCCATATGTGGGCGTAAAATGCTCTGCGGGCGCATAACAAGGCTCAAGAGTGATGTACATTTGAGGCCTACATTGGTGATTTGCACAGGGGTGGCTGATTTTACAGCGGTTCTGACATAAACGCAAAAAAATAAATACCCACATGTGATCCCATTTTGGAAACTACACCCCTCACTGAAAGTAACAAGGGGTATAGTGAGCCTTTACACCCCACAGGTGTTTGACGAATTTGGATGGAAAAATGAAAAAAAAAAAAATTTCACAAAAATGCTGGTGTTCCCCAAAATTTTTCATTTTCACAAGGAAACATAGGAAAAAAGCCCCTCAAAATTTGTAACCCCATCTCTTCTGAGTAAGAACATACCCCATATGTGGATGTAAAGTGCTCGGCAGGCGAACTACAATGCTCAGAAGAGAAGGAGCACCATTGGGATTTTGAAGATAAAATTTGTCCGGAATTGAAGGCTACGTGTGTTTACAAAGCCCCCATAGAGCCAGAACAATGGAACCCCCCACATGACCCAATTTTGGAAACTACACCCCTTACGTAATGTAATAGGGGCTACAGTGAGCATTTATGCCCCACAGGTGTCTGACAGATTTTTGGAACAGTGGTCCGTGAAAATGAAAAATGTAATTTTTCATTTGCACAGCCCACTGTTCCAAAGATCTGTCAAACGCCAGTGGGGTGTAAATACTCACTGCACCCCTTATTAAATTCTGTGGGTAGTGTAGTTTCCAAAATGGGGTCACGTGGGGGGGTCCACTGTTCTGGCACCACGGGGGGGCTTTGTAAATGCGCATGGCCCCCGACTTCTATTCCAACCAAATTCTGTCTTCAAAAGCTCAATGGCGCTCCTTCTCTTCTGAGCATTGTAGTGCGCCAGCAGATCACTTGATGTCCACACATTGGGTATTTCCATACTCAGAAGAAATGGGGTTACAAATTTTGGGGGTCATTTTCTCCTATTACCCCTTGTAAAAATATAAAATGTGGGGGAAAACCAGCAATTTAGTGAAAACATTTTTTTTTTTCATTTACACATCCGACTTTAGCAAAAAGTCGTCAAACACCTGTGAGGTTTTAAGGCTCACTGTACCCCTTGTTACGTTCCTTGAGGGGTGTAGTTTCTAAAATAGCATGCCATGTGTTTTTTTTTTTTTTTTTTTTGCTGTTCTGGCTTCCTAAATGCGACATGCCCCACAAAAACCATTTCAGAAAAACTCACTATCCAAAATCCCATTGTCGCTCCTTCCCTTCTGAGCCCTCTACTGTGCCCGCCGTACACTTGACATACACATATGAGGTATTTCCTTACTCGAGAGAAATTGGGCTACACATTTTAGGAAGATTTCTCTCCTTTTACCCCTTGTAAAAATGCCAAACTGGGTCTACAAGAACATGCCAGTGTAAAAAAATGAAGATTTTGAATTTTCTCCTTCAATTTGCTGCTATTCCTGTGAAACACCTAAAGGGTTAACAAACCTTTTGAATGTCATTTTGAATACTTTGGGGGGTGCAGTTTTTATAATGGGGTCATTTTTGGGGTATTTCTAATAAGAAGGCCCTTCAAATCCACTTCAAAACGGAACTGGTCCCTGAAAAATTTTGATTTTGAAAATTTTGTGAAAAATTAGAAAATTGCTGCTGAACTTTGAAGCCCTCTGGTGTCTTCCAAAAGTAAAAACATGTCAACGTTATGATGCAATCATAAAGTAGACATGTTGTATATGTGAATTAGTATATAATTTATTTGGAATATTAATTTTCCTTATAAGCAGAGAGCTTCAAAGTAAAAAAATGCAAAATTTTCAATTTTTTCATAAAATTTTGGAATTTTTCACCAAGAAACGATGCAAGTATCGACAAAATTTTACCACTAACGTAAAGTAGAATATGTCACGAAAAAATAATCTCGGAATCAGAATGAAAGGTAAAAGCATTCCAGAGTTATTAATGCTTAAAGTGACAGTGGTCAGATGTGCAAAAAATGGCCGGGTCCTACAGTGAAAATTGGCTGGGTCCTTAAAGGGTTAAAATCCCCACTAACCCAATTATACCTACTTGCTATGCCCTACCGAAAATTCTCAAGGGCACAACACCGCTGAAAGGACACCTCATAGTGTCTGGAATCGGGAGGTTGGGCCATAACGTAGGTACAGTGATTCCTCAACATACGATGGTAATTCGTTCCAAATGACCCATCATTACTTGAATCCATCGTATGTTGAGGGATTCGTGCAATAGTAATATAGAAAGTTATACTCGCATGTCCCCGCCGCTCTGGACTGTCACCACTGCCCTGGTCGTCACTGTCATCATTTCCCCGGGGTATCCTCTCTGCTCCGGACCGTCACCGCTGCCCTGGATTGTCACTCTCCATCGCCATCATCACGTCACTGCGCACGCCTCTCCTATTGGATGACGGTACAGCATGCACGGCGACGTAATGACAACAAAGGAGAGCAATGGCCATGCAGCGGAGCCCGAAGAGAACGGTCCGGAGCGGCGGGGATAGGTGAGTGACACTCACCGGAGCACACAGGGCACCTTAAACGGCTATCGGGCAGCAGCTGAAGCATTGTGTGTTGATGCTGCCTTCAACATGCGATGAGAGGCCACCGTATGTTGAAATTATCATATGTCAGGGCCATCGTTGGTCGGGGGATCACTGTATTTATCTGGACAAAGTTTGTTGTGGCACTCACATCATACTTAAGGGATACTAACAGATATTAACAGATTTTTAGAAAAAAATAGAAGGGCTAACAATGGATACCCAGACGGTACTAAAAAGTATCGATGTTGAAGCCCTCTACTCTTCAATTCATCACAACCTAGGTCTCAATGCAGTGTCATATTTCCTTTCAACTTTGGAGTTCAATTTCAATAACATAACATCTTTATACTCAGGTTGTTGGAATTTGTGCTCACCAGAAATTATTTCCTCTATGATGGCCACATTTAACACCAGCTCAGGAGCACCGCGATGGGGAGCCCCTGTGTCCCCATGTATGCCAACTTACTCCTGAACTGGTGGGAGGCCACTCAGTTATTTGCTGATGAGAGAGAAGTTTTTGGTGAGCATACTCTTCTATGGACTAGATTCATAGATGATATTTTTATCTTGTGGAGTGATACTATACTAGTCTTTGAGAACTTTATTTGTTCCCTAAATGCCAACAACCTAGGACTTTTCTTTACCTCAGAAGTCAATAATGATCAGCTAGCATTCTTGGATGTCAGCATATACAAGGACGGTGGTGGTAATGTACAAAGGAGAACAGCCATCAATCACATATTGATGGGGTCCAAGTCTCCAAAACCTTCTAGTACATAGTCACATGTCAACTGAACCATCGGCAGGTAGCCCATGGCTAGATAGAACAGCCCCCCTAAAGGGTGTTTCCAATGTAGACATTGTAAAGCTTGCAAATACATAGTTAAAACTAAATATTTACCAGGAAATACTACAAATATGCAAATTAGAAGCTTCATCAATTGCTCCACACGGGGTGTTATCTATGTAGGGATGTGCTCTTGCCCTCTTCTCTATGTTGGCAAAACGACCAGAGAATTTAGGAGGAGAGTGCTGGAGCACATAGGTGACATTCATAATAATAGGAACACCCTGGTTGCTAACCATATCCATTCCCATCATGGGGGAGATGGTTCTTGCCTAAAATTTTTGGGGATTGAACAGGTTCTACCCTCACCACAAGGTGGTAACTGTGATCAAGTTATCCTACAGAGGGACACTCAATGGATATATATAAGTTACGAACAATAGCCCCTGAAGGTTTGAATGAACAACTGAATTTCGGCTGTTTCCTTTAATAAAAGGGGATGGTGGTCTCCTCTTTGAGGTGTGACCTAGGCAGTATGGGGTGGCTGTAGCCAGGCTATAGGAGTTAAAATACACCTTACAGAGTAGGGGACAATAAGGTCCTAATAGGAGGTACCTGAGCAGGACCTCAAACAGTAAAAGTCTCTGTGTAAACACTTGTTAACGCCCAGGTGTGGATATTCACCAATTCCACAGTAGATTCATACAGATACAAGAGCATGGACTGTATATACGTTCATTAAAGAATTCCAGCACTCTCGGTTAGAAGATTCATCTTTTTTTGTTTATTCGAAAACTTCTGTAGTTTAAAGCAGTTTACAGATGGTATGTCGGTAAACATCCAATCTAGCAGAGGTCTTGACACACTAGTTGGGAGCCATCAGGGTATGATGCGATTAGGGAATGACCTAGGGTATGCGAGGGCAAAGTTTAGGTCCCTAGGCCCAGGTTAATATTTGTCACCTATCAATTAGCTATCCAAGACCTCCATCCCTATCCATATCCCCCTCCTACACATTTTTTTCATCTTAGATCCCTATCTGAGAGTAACATTAACTACCCTCCTCTATATAGTATTTAAGATCCCTATATGATGCATACCTACTCAATATATGCTTAATCTATATTGATAGGGCATATATATATGGCATAATCCCCATTGCCTAACATCTAAATTGCACTAGATCTGCCTGTATGAATAAATGGTATAAAATAAACTATCCATTTGAATCTCCATCAATGCTGGACCTGTTACTACCTGTACTCGGGATGCTGGACTGTGTGCACACAGTAACGCTCGGGCAGCATCCTCACTACATGTTGTTAAAAACACTCTAATATTGTCTCACTATTGTATCACTATTTGTACAATTGACTACACCCCTCACTGAAAGTAACAAGGGGTATAGTGAGCCTTTACACCCCACAGGTGTTTGACGAATTTGGATGGAAAAATGAAAAAAAAAAAATTTCACAAAAATGCTGGTGTTCCCCAAAATTTTTCATTTTCACAAGGAAACATAGGAAAAAAGCCCCTCAAAATTTGTAACCCCATCTCTTCTGAGTAAGAACATACCCCATATGTGGATGTAAAGTGCTCGGCAGGCGAACTACAATGCTCAGAAGAGAAGGAGCACCATTGGGATTTTGAAGATAAAATTTGTCCGGAATTGAAGGCTACGTGTGTTTACAAAGCCCCCATAGAGCCAGAACAATGGAACCCCCCACATGACCCAATTTTGGAAACTACACCCCTTACGTAATGTAATAGGGGCTACAGTGAGCATTTATGCCCCACAGGTGTCTGACAGATTTTTGGAACAGTGGTCCGTGAAAATGAAAAATGTAATTTTTCATTTGCACAGCCCACTGTTCCAAAGATCTGTCAAACGCCAGTGGGGTGTAAATACTCACTGCACCCCTTATTAAATTCTGTGGGTAGTGTAGTTTCCAAAATGGGGTCACGTGGGGGGGTCCACTGTTCTGGCACCACGGGGGGGCTTTGTAAACGCGCATGGCCCCCGACTTCTATTCCAACCAAATTCTGTCTTCAAAAGCTCAATGGCGCTCCTTCTCTTCTGAGCATTGTAGTGCGCCAGCAGATCACTTGATGTCCACACATTGGGTATTTCCATACTCAGAAGAAATGGGGTTACAAATTTTGGGGGTCATTTTCTCCTATTACCCCTTGTAAAAATATAAAATGTGGGGGAAAACCAGCAATTTAGTGAAAACATTTTTTTTTTTCATTTACACATCCGACTTTAGCAAAAAGTCGTCAAACACCTGTGAGGTTTTAAGGCTCACTGTACCCCTTGTTACGTTCCTTGAGGGGTGTAGTTTCTAAAATAGCATGCCATGTGTTTTTTTTTTTTTTTTTTTTGCTGTTCTGGCTTCCTAAATGCGACATGCCCCACAAAAACCATTTCAGAAAAACTCACTATCCAAAATCCCATTGTCGCTCCTTCCCTTCTGAGCCCTCTACTGTGCCCGCCGTACACTTGACATACACATATGAGGTATTTCCTTACTCGAGAGAAATTGGGCTACACATTTTAGGAAGATTTCTCTCCTTTTACCCCTTGTAAAAATGCCAAACTGGGTCTACAAGAACATGCCAGTGTAAAAAAATGAAGATTTTGAATTTTCTCCTTCAATTTGCTGCTATTCCTGTGAAACACCTAAAGGGTTAACAAACCTTTTGAATGTCATTTTGAATACTTTGGGGGGTGCAGTTTTTATAATGGGGTCATTTTTGGGGTATTTCTAATAAGAAGGCCCTTCAAATCCACTTCAAAACGGAACTGGTCCCTGAAAAATTTTGATTTTGAAAATTTTGTGAAAAATTAGAAAATTGCTGCTGAACTTTGAAGCCCTCTGGTGTCTTCCAAAAGTAAAAACATGTCAACGTTATGATGCAATCATAAAGTAGACATGTTGTATATGTGAATTAGTATATAATTTATTTGGAATATTAATTTTCCTTATAAGCAGAGAGCTTCAAAGTAAAAAAATGCAAAATTTTCAATTTTTTCATAAAATTTTGGAATTTTTCACCAAGAAACGATGCAAGTATCGACAAAATTTTACCACTAACGTAAAGTAGAATATGTCACGAAAAAATAATCTCGGAATCAGAATGAAAGGTAAAAGCATTCCAGAGTTATTAATGCTTAAAGTGACAGTGGTCAGATGTGCAAAAAATGGCCGGGTCCTACAGTGAAAATTGGCTGGGTCCTTAAAGGGTTAAAATCCCCACTAACCCAATTATACCTACTTGCTATGCCCTACCGAAAATTCTCAAGGGCACAACACCGCTGAAAGGACACCTCATAGTGTCTGGAATCGGGAGGTTGGGCCATAACGTAGGTACAGTGATTCCTCAACATACGATGGTAATTCGTTCCAAATGACCCATCATTACTTGAATCCATCGTATGTTGAGGGATTCGTGCAATAGTAATATAGAAAGTTATACTCGCATGTCCCCGCCGCTCTGGACTGTCACCACTGCCCTGGTCGTCACTGTCATCATTTCCCCGGGGTATCCTCTCTGCTCCGGACCGTCACCGCTGCCCTGGATTGTCACTCTCCATCGCCATCATCACGTCACTGCGCACGCCTCTCCTATTGGATGACGGTACAGCATGCACGGCGACGTAATGACAACAAAGGAGAGCAATGGCCATGCAGCGGAGCCCGAAGAGAACGGTCCGGAGCGGCGGGGATAGGTGAGTGACACTCACCGGAGCACACAGGGCACCTTAAACGGCTATCGGGCAGCAGCTGAAGCATTGTGTGTTGATGCTGCCTTCAACATGCGATGAGAGGCCACCGTATGTTGAAATTATCATATGTCAGGGCCATCGTTGGTCGGGGGATCACTGTATTTATCTGGACAAAGTTTGTTGTGGCACTCACATCATACTTAAGGGATACTAACAGATATTAACAGATTTTTAGAAAAAAATAGAAGGGCTAACAATGGATACCCAGACGGTACTAAAAAGTATCGATGTTGAAGCCCTCTACTCTTCAATTCATCACAACCTAGGTCTCAATGCAGTGTCATATTTCCTTTCAACTTTGGAGTTCAATTTCAATAACATAACATCTTTATACTCAGGTTGTTGGAATTTGTGCTCACCAGAAATTATTTCCTCTATGATGGCCACATTTAACACCAGCTCAGGAGCACCGCGATGGGGAGCCCCTGTGTCCCCATGTATGCCAACTTACTCCTGAACTGGTGGGAGGCCACTCAGTTATTTGCTGATGAGAGAGAAGTTTTTGGTGAGCATACTCTTCTATGGACTAGATTCATAGATGATATTTTTATCTTGTGGAGTGATACTATACTAGTCTTTGAGAACTTTATTTGTTCCCTAAATGCCAACAACCTAGGACTTTTCTTTACCTCAGAAGTCAATAATGATCAGCTAGCATTCTTGGATGTCAGCATATACAAGGACGGTGGTGGTAATGTACAAAGGAGAACAGCCATCAATCACATATTGATGGGGTCCAAGTCTCCAAAACCTTCTAGTACATAGTCACATGTCAACTGAACCATCGGCAGGTAGCCCATGGCTAGATAGAACAGCCCCCCTAAAGGGTGTTTCCAATGTAGACATTGTAAAGCTTGCAAATACATAGTTAAAACTAAATATTTACCAGGAAATACTACAAATATGCAAATTAGAAGCTTCATCAATTGCTCCACACGGGGTGTTATCTATGTAGGGATGTGCTCTTGCCCTCTTCTCTATGTTGGCAAAACGACCAGAGAATTTAGGAGGAGAGTGCTGGAGCACATAGGTGACATTCATAATAATAGGAACACCCTGGTTGCTAACCATATCCATTCCCATCATGGGGGAGATGGTTCTTGCCTAAAATTTTTGGGGATTGAACAGGTTCTACCCTCACCACAAGGTGGTAACTGTGATCAAGTTATCCTACAGAGGGACACTCAATGGATATATATAAGTTACGAACAATAGCCCCTGAAGGTTTGAATGAACAACTGAATTTCGGCTGTTTCCTTTAATAAAAGGGGATGGTGGTCTCCTCTTTGAGGTGTGACCTAGGCAGTATGGGGTGGCTGTAGCCAGGCTATAGGAGTTAAAATACACCTTACAGAGTAGGGGACAATAAGGTCCTAATAGGAGGTACCTGAGCAGGACCTCAAACAGTAAAAGTCTCTGTGTAAACACTTGTTAACGCCCAGGTGTGGATATTCACCAATTCCACAGTAGATTCATACAGATACAAGAGCATGGACTGTATATACGTTCATTAAAGAATTCCAGCACTCTCGGTTAGAAGATTCATCTTTTTTTGTTTATTCGAAAACTTCTGTAGTTTAAAGCAGTTTACAGATGGTATGTCGGTAAACATCCAATCTAGCAGAGGTCTTGACACACTAGTTGGGAGCCATCAGGGTATGATGCGATTAGGGAATGACCTAGGGTATGCGAGGGCAAAGTTTAGGTCCCTAGGCCCAGGTTAATATTTGTCACCTATCAATTAGCTATCCAAGACCTCCATCCCTATCCATATCCCCCTCCTACACATTTTTTTCATCTTAGTTCCCTATCTGAGAGTAACATTAACTACCCTCCTCTATATAGTATTTAAGATCCCTATATGATGCATACCTACTCAATATATGCTTAATCTATATTGATAGGGCATATATATATGGCATAATCCCCATTGCCTAACATCTAAATTGCACTAGATCTGCCTGTATGAATAAATGGTATAAAATAAACTATCCATTTGAATCTCCATCAATGCTGGACCTGTTACTACCTGTACTCGGGATGCTGGACTGTGTGCACACAGTAACGCTCGGGCAGCATCCTCACTACATGTTGTTAAAAACACTCTAATATTGTCTCATGCACCCTATAAACATCAATACATCTGTATCACTATCTGTACAATTGATAAGCCTTACTAAAATACCATTCAAATACTGCTTTATTAAGTGCCGAGATCCGCTCTGGACACTCGGAACTAGATCACATCAGTTCAGACCTGACGTAGCAACTCACAGGAGTGGATATGATGGCAGACGCCGACTGTGGCGTTCAGTGAGCGCTAGACGGCAGGTTCGCTCAGCTCCGCAGAACAATACCATTATCATCTAACAGTGAGTACTGGCAGTGCCAGAAGTGGAATTTCCTTTACAGGTGACATTGGAATCAATGTTAGCTACAGCATATTGCTGTTATTTACTCCACAGGTTTAACCACCAACGTGGACCTGTGAATGATCAGGCAGACCTATTTTGCCAAAAACTTTGTGAAGGGGGAATGAGTGCTATGTTTCTGGAGGCTTTTTATTTCAGTTTATGTGGTTTAGAGATATGATATGTGATCCAACTATATTGCTCCACTGATGACGTTGCTATATACTGGGCAATAGAAATGCGTATGGTGCTTAAGTTGGCTTTTTGTTTCATTATTATACCACTATATACTATATTTGTAGAGCCTCCCTTTGTGCTAAGCGCATGAACTGTGCAGGTGCCTGAGGTAACCTGGCAGGAAACCCCTGTGGTAGATATTTTAATGAAGGTTATATTTTAATTTAAGGCCCATATCCTAGCACTAATCTTGTCAGTAGTAGTGGTAATTTTTCTGTTATAGAGCTCTTCACAGAGTCTATCTGGCAGAATAAAGAAATCAGAGGGATCACCTCACCAAGACCAGATCGCTATGAGGTCAAGTACTCGCTCTACATGGAGGACATGACCATCATCTGCACTGATCGTTGTTCCATGACTGCACTCGTCCAGACCTGCAAGAACTTCGGCAGAGCTTCAAGGGCAAAGGTCAACTGCGGGAAGTTTGAAGCTCTGCTCTTCGGGGAGTGGCACCTGGCTTCTTCCGCCCCATTCACTTTTACTGTTAAATCAGACTTCATCCAAATCCTCTGAGGCTGGTTTGGGAAGGAAGGTGTGGCCCCCAAGTACTGGCAAGACTGACTGGCTGAGATGAACTCAAAGATCAAACTTTTGGAGAACCAGACAGCTCTCGATTGAGGGCAAAACACTTGTCCTGCGGAATGAAGTTTTGCCTGTGCTACAGTTCACCGCACAGGTATGGGCCCCTCTTGTCATTGTTTGCAGCACCATCACCCGGACCGTGTTTCGCTTAATCTGGGGCAAAATGGACAGAGTTAAATGGACTGTGTTGTACAAGAGTGGGAAAGGCGTCCTCGATATCCTCACTCTGCTTCAGGCTTCTTTTGCATGTGTCAGCATGCAGAGGACTCTGGTCGAAAAGAAAGGCTCTGTAGGCAGGTCCATATCTCGCCTGTTTCTCCTGCCCCACACCATCCCTTACAACTGGAACAGTCCCTGGTTCTATGGAGATGTCATCCGGTTCATAGAGGAACATCAACTGGAGAGACTAATCTGTGAAAACCTAAAGCTGTTTACAAGCTCATCAGAGCTATATGCCATTTTAACATTGAGAAAGAGAAAGTGCTAGTCTCGAAACGAGTTTGTTTGTTGGCTTAATAAATGAACAGTCTCACAATTCAACGTGTACTGTGAAATCTTTGAACACGGATTGCGCCGTTTAAACACGGATCCTTTTTTGAAGTTTCTTCTACCATTGTATCCTTTGATTGGCGTTGGTTTCCGCATCGCCGATACCCAGGTGGCTGCACGGTACCTACATGCTATATGAAGTGGTTGTGTCTAACACACAACCCCAAAAGGTAAGCATAACCGCCTCATAACTGCATTCAGCACTTAGTGTGTTTTACTGTATCAGACGTACTATCCCATAAGAAGCTCTGCTGTCTTTTGCACAGATACAGCTCTCCATGTTCTGACATATGTCAACCTATCATTCTTATCTGGTGCCTGTACAGGTGCACACTGAAGAAGTGTAGGCCTATCCAATTTTGCCACATTTTCCTTGTGTTTATTCACTATATATTTGGGATAACCTCAGGGGAACCCTCTAACTGACCTTTATTGTCAACAATCATTGTCCAATTTCCCTGGTAGACCAATAGTGTTAGGACAAAATCTATTCTAAACAACATTTCTATCTTTTTAGTTTTACAAAACTTTGCTACAGAAGCCAAATCATATTTTTGTGACACTACTGACTTTTTACTGAATACTTAAAACCTCATAGTTCCACCAGACGTCGTATTGGAATCATTTGACTTTGTAAGTTTATATACGTCCATGCGAAAGGTTTAAATTAAGTCCGGAAGGCTCTAGGTCATTCTTAGTGTACTGAAGATAAAGCAAATTTAGTTCTGCCTTTATTAGACATTAGCCTGACATATAATTTCTTCATGTTTAATTACAAAGTTCATATGCAGTCCTGTAGTACCGCTATAGGCATGAATGGCCCATCAACTTATGCCAATATGGTTAAGGCCAGTATAAAGGAAGAGGCAGTCTATGTATCCCACCACTTCAACCATGTGCTGGAGTGGTGGAGATACATAAAAAAAAAAAAATTTGAAAATCCTTCAACTGTTGTTCTGTGACTTTCCAAACCAAGAAAATATTGTTTAATTCTCTTGATTCCAATATTCAATTTACTCTTGTACATTCCACAGTTAGTTTCCAGTTTTTAGATACTACATTACGGATAGTAATAGTTTACTACACTACAATAGCTGCCATTCCAGAAATATGGTGGGGTCGCTACCATATAGTCAATTTGTACGAGTTAAGCGGATTGTTGACAATAAAGATCAGTTAGAGGGTTCCCTGGAGAATTTTTTGAAAAAAGGCTACCACTAATATGTAGTGGAAATGTGGCAAAATTTGATGGGACTACAGTTCTTCAGTCTGCACCAGTACAGCGACCAAATAAGAATGACAGGCAGAGATTTATAACTAGTGTTGCTCGAGAATATTCGCAATGCAAATTTTATTCGCGAATATAGCACTATATATTCGTAATTACGAATATTTTTTTTTTCACAGTACACATCACATTGATCATCCCTCTCTGCTTCCAGCTTGAGTGGTGTAAAGAAGGCTCTAATACTACTGTGTGAGAATGGCGTGCAAATTTTCGCATATGTTGATTTTCGCATATGCTAATTTTCGCACATGCCAAAAATAAAACGTGAATATTACGAATATGCGAATTTAGCTAATATATGACGAATATTCGTCCATATATTCGCGAAATATCGCGAATTCGTATATGGCCTATGCCGCTCAACACTATTTATTACAACATGTAATGATTCTTCTAGTACTAGCTCTACCATTATTAAGAAAAATTGGCATGATTGCAGATTTCTAATTACCCCCCCCCCCCCCTTATGTCTTAACCCAAAGATTCAGTAATCTTCTATAAGTTGGTGAAAGCTGATGTCTTAGTAAGGGTGCATTCACACTAAGTTTTCTTCATACGATGACCGGATCTGGCTGGGAAATGTCAAAACCGGGTGCTCCCGTATCCCAGCCGGACTTGGCCTGCATCTCATTTATTTGAAAGAGTTCATTTTTGCCCCATCTCTGGTTTTGTGGCCAGACTAAAAACCTTGGTATGCTATGGGTTTCAGTCCGGCTCATTCAAATGAGATGTGACATTTCCCAGACGGATCCAGTCACCGTATGAAGAAAACTTAGTGTGAACGTACCCTTAGTGGAACATTACAATAATGCTATTTTGGATTGTTCTCTCATAAACAAAGGTAGATAGTTTGTGCACCTTTGTGCACCTTGACACATAGAGAAAATACTAAATAAACCATTACTTGATGTGTATCTCAGATTATGTTATTTTTGTACTTTGGTGTCCATGCCAACTTCTCTATATTGTTGAGACTTTATTGTGTTATAAAAACAAGACTTAACAGTCACAGGAACACAATAGGTAACATAAGTCTTGACTTGCCAGTTTCTTAACATATTGTAGAAAAAGGCTGTACATAATGGGACCTCCATTCCATGATTTTGGATCATATACCCCTCCTTGAAAAGAGGGTTTAAAGGGGTACTCCCGTGGAAAACTTTATTTTTTAAATCAACTGATGCCAGAAAGGAAAACAGATTTGTAAATCACTTCTATTAAAAAATCTTAATCCTTTCAGTACTTTTTAGGGGCTGTATACTAAAGAGAAATCCAAGAAAGAAATCCATTTCCTCTGATGTCATGACCACAGTGCTCTCTGCTTACCTCTGCTGTCCATTTTAGGAACTGCCCAGACCAGGAGAAAATCCCCTTAGCAAACATATGCTGCTCTGGACAGTTCCTAAAATCAACAGCAAAGGTCAGTAGAGAGCACTGTGGTTATGACATCAGAGGAAATGCATTTTTTTTTCTCTTTAGTATACATCCCCTAAAAAGTACTGGAAGGATTAAGATTTTTTAATAGAAGTAATATACAAATCTGTTTAACTTTCTGGCACCAGTTGATTTAAAAAAAAAGTTTTCCACAGGAGTACCCCTTTAATAGGATCTCCTTACTTAAAAACAGGGAATTAAAACAGATCTTTGAACTACGAAAACTGAGACCAAAAGGACTCAATGTTGAGTTCAAAGTGTCAGCTAACATGTTGTCATGAGTACCATTTCTGTATCTACATTTTAATGTTGCAGTAAATAAGATTTGTGAATGTATTAATTCTTTATTCTCTCTGTTTTTTTTTTTTTTTTTTAACAGAGTTTTGAAGCAGAGCCAAAGTTACCAAGGGAAAAGCTTACTGTCTTAGTTTTCTGAGTATTCATATTGTCTTATTATTCATATAATTGAGACATGAATTTGTTGGTTCCTAGGTAACATAACAAAACACATTATTTTCTACACATCATTTTTAGTTCATTGTCACTGGATCTATAGTTATTGTTACTGGCTTGGTATAGCTTTGGTGACCATTCTATTCTAGAGACATTAGTTTTTGGCATAATATAAAGGCCAATTAAGGGAAGAGATTATGGAACCTTTTTACCCAGTTGCCCGTTGAGAAAGTGTTATGTGTGTTATAATGTTTTGAGGTTTCTCTATGTTAGTACAGGAGCTGTGTAATGACAGCCACCAGGTCACTTGGGCTTGTTTTTTTGCCATCCACCCAGCTGGGACAATGTATCAGGTTTGGATAAGTTGGCATAAGTTCGTAGCCACTACGGAGTGACTACTGAATGGTAGTTCCTCCACACAGAGGTTAAAATTGTCCCTTAAGTTCATAAAGAGACAGCTATGTCTCACAAGTGTATGGAATGCATGACATTGCGAAATCCTTTCCCTTGTTAATATTTGGCCATGGTGATAATTAAATGGTGATATTAAAAAAAAAAAAAATTATCATTTTTATTTTTTTCTCATTTTGCTTATTTTTAATTAGTTTTTTACTTTTCATTTTTAGTTATATCTCTGGTTAGTGGAATGGGTCACATAGAATTTTTCTATAGTATTGTTTTTTTTTTTCGTACTACATATTAGTTGTGGGTTCACAAAAATAGTCACTGAGTTACAAGAATTCCCTTAGTCCTCACTTAATCGTGTTGCAGCAGCATTGTAAGAAGTTCTTTTTTATCTACACATGTTGTCCTTAAAATGTATGACAACCATGGTCCATTGCACTATAGTGTACAGGTATCATGACGTCATTATCACATGATCTCATCGTGTGAATCTCTCTAGTTTCCCATTCCCATTTCCAAGGATTTGTCGCAGTCCTTCTGCACATGTGCAAGTCGGGTATTGAGTTTCCTTTGAGGCACATAACTAGTGATGAGCAGCATTGCCCATATTCGAATTTGCAATATTTAGCGAATATATAGACGAATATTCGTCCTATATTCGCAAATTTTGTGGTTTCATTATATTCGCATATGTGGTTATGTGTGAATATTCGCATATGTGAATATTCACGTATTCGAGGAAGAAAACAGTGAGGGGGTGGGCAACTTTACTATTGGTTGCTAGGGATGTTGTTGACAACCTCTGACAAGTGTATTTGCATCATTCTAATTGGCCCACAAGTGAAAAGAAGGAATATGCGAATATGCGCATATGCGCATATTCACATATGCGAATATGCACATATGCGGTAAAAGAGTGAATATTCGCAATTACTAATATATAGTGCTATATTCGCAATTTCGCGAATATGCGATATTCGCGATTAAAATTTGAATTGCGAATATTCGTGAGCAACACTACACATAACATGTCTCAGCTATATGGTTGACTGATTGTGCATACGAGCAGAATCTTCCTTGATACCGCTGGTGAGCACTGAGGATTATTTGCATTGGCTTCTGATACACCAAGCATTATGTAGATGCCATGAACAGTATGACTCTTATTGAAATCATGTTTAAATTGCCTTCCCCTGTGTTGTTTATGTTTTCCACCTGCCTCAAGTTTCTTTATGCGTTATTAATCCCTTAAAGACAATGGACGTAACATCACATGGCGTGACATCACATGGGGGCGGAGTCGTGACGTTACGATACTCTGGCCCCATGGTCATCATGCTGCACACTCGGAGCGTCCAGCGCTGCAGAGAACTTGCAAAGGTAGGTGCTGAATGACAGATTGCGGGGGTACCCAGTGGCGGGACCCCCACGATCAGACATCTTATCCTTTGGATAGGGCATAAGATGTATTAGGGCTGGAGTACCCCTTAAATGAATTTGTTTACACTAATGGATTAAAATGAATTGCACAGGAAGTTTATGATGGACATATGTCTTTTTTCAACCGTACTAACTATATAAAATGTTTCACAGATCTATATTTGTTGCTTGAAAGAGATTCTGGAGAGAACGTCACTGTTCACATTATGGTGGAATAAAACCTTTTTCCCTGTTTTTTTCACCTATAGAGAAGTGATGCATTCAACTAGATTTTTTGTATACTACAGGGATTGTTTGTGGATTTTACCCTTATTTTTGCTTGCACCCATTCTTTTAAGTCTCATTGGAGAAGCTTTACCCCTGAAAGAGTGCTACTGAATTTTACTGAATCTTTTATATCACCCCCAGCAGACTCTTAAATCCTATTGGCGTGAGAGTGAAGAAGTTTGTATATTCAGCAAGGGGGCAGGTCGAGCAGTGAATACTGATGAGGCTGGGGAGCTTGGCTAGCCGGCTCCCAGCCTCCATTGCGCAAAGATATGCAATAGGAATAAAAATACAAATGGACTTAAAGAGTACCTATCACCATCTAAACTCTCCTCATCTTCCCCTGACTCTGACTAAGTCTGCATTTATTTTTCTTTAAAACCCCCTAAAAATTCCTTATTTCTGTCCACTTCGGTAGCTCAGTTCAGAGCACTGTGCGATGGGGAGGAAGTGGGCGTTACACATACAGCCCCATCACAGTGCAGGGACGCCAGCTCCTGAGTCTACTCCTCTCTGTTCAAACTCATGCCCTGAGTCTGAAATCATTAGAAATGCTTGCGGCCAGGACTACTAGGGAGACCCCTAGTGGAGGAGTGGAGATCATAAAAACATGAAAGGAGGGAAACATTTTTTTTTTTAAATAAAAGCAATCGAAAAGTTGTTCTGAAGGGCTTTATCTTTAATATATAAAAAGTTTGTTTCATGAGAGGTACACTTTAACTCAGCAAGTGCTTCAACGATAAATGTAAGTAAACACTCTTTTTAAAGCTGTTCACCCGCACTATAACCAAGTATATTGGGTTTAGTGCAGGTAAACAAGCTATCAGTTTCTTTTTAAAGAGTTACATTTCACTCCCGTTGCAAGATATTTTTAAACTTTCAGGGAAGCCAACGTAGCCCTTAACTTGCTCCCGAGACTCACATGATCAGATGGATTGCCGAAAGTCAAAGAGTGAGCACCAGACGCTGGGCAAACCCGTCTTCCTGCCATACGGCAGGTTGTGCTCTGCTCTGGACATTATCGTGGATCAACCTAATAGGGAGGTGTGGCCATTAGGATCAGCACCTCCCTGCAGAAACCCTGCGTACTCCTGCATGGGCATGGCACTGACAGATTATCGGTTCTGCGGCAGATACCTTGGTTAATGCCTAGGTGGATGCAGGGAGCATTTGTGGTCTCTTAGTAGCTTCAGAGAAAAAGGGACATCGAACCAGGAACCTCACATGTGCCTTTTGGCCTGGAGTGGAAGGGTAAGGTTTGGTGGGGGGGCCTCTCTCTTTTTTGGAGAAGGGCTTATGATAGACCGCATCTTTTGTGTGCTTCTTTTTTAGTGTGACATGTTTGTACTCTTTCATGCACTTTGGGTGATTCGAGAGCATGTTTCTTGTCTCTCAGATAAAAAAAAACTTAATAGCACAGCCATATTAAAATTGGACAAAGATGTGTGGACTATATGGGTTGTTCAGTTTGCACTTTTGCTGTATTCATTTGCAGGAGGACTGGTGGATGCCCTTTGAGGGAAATTGATATGCTATGTGATCCCTAGGGCTGTATAAAATATTGCCAACTCTTTTTATTGCAGGTGATGTGGTGATAAATGAACATACCCTCTGCAGGATATTAAGACTATGACCCACTGACGATGTTGCTGATCTTTATTTCTGATGGTGATATAGTATTTTTTGATATGTAAAAAACCTTGATAATTGCAGAAGAAACTCCTTGGAGCTAAACACCATTTGTGCAGGTGCTTGGGGTATTTGAATGCCTTTTGACATAGGATAATTGATATTGAATTTGATTGATGCTATCATTGGTGTAATATGGATATACTGTAGAAATGTATTTCTATCCCACATATTTGCAACTAATGTTTTTAGGAGATTTATTAAAAGTTATATTTTAAGAAGGCACATATCCTTGCAGTTTTTTTGTTAATTGCTTTGTGAATTGTCGAAAGTCCAATAGATTGGCTCTGGACTTCAGCAACAGACTTCTGGTCTGATCATGTGAGTCTCCGGGGGCAAGTCTGGACTGCCCCGGAATTTTAAAAATATTTTGCCACTGGAATAAAATGGGAGTAACACTTTAGAAGAAAATTTTAAAAGTTATGGCTGCTGAAACTCAGAGGGAATTTTTTTCCAATCCTTAGGCTAAAATCAGTAATATCATCAAAGAGTTATAATAAACTCAAGGAAACTGAGTTTTTTAGGCCTGGGCTACACTGGGATGTTTTTTGAAGTTCAGCTAATTGATTTTAGCTATAGAGCTACAGTCCAAAGAATACATTGGCACATATTGGTTTGGCCCATGGCAACCAATCTCTGCTCAGGTTTTCTTTTACCAGAGCTCATTAAGATAAGCTGTGATTAATTGGATAAAACCATACTGTTTTAAGAAGAGGACTGCACCTGTCAGTAAAGAGATAAACTTTATCAGTATTTCTTCAAAAAATCACAGTGTACTTCAGGCCTTACTTGATACCTAAATGTAAAATATACTAGTAAATAAGTGACATTAATAAAAGAAATTGACATTTACAAGATTGTTGTTGCCATTTTAATGTTAAGGGTTTATAAGGTGTTAAAACATTGCATATTTTATATTCAGCAGTAAATACACCAATCGGCTATATGACGTGCAGTATTGTGTATACATATTGCATGGTTAATATGTGGCTGACAATAGAGATACTAGTTTGTGCTTGTTACATTCAGCTACAAACATTTAATTTACTTGCTCAAAATATCTTGTTTTCATTTTGAACTAATTATGTTTTTTGGAAAATATTTTCATTACATGTGCATGAGCAAATGTATTTGATTGGAGTGCCATCTAGTGTGCAACAGTGATATTGATGGCTATATTATGCATTGGGGCAGAAGTACTAGAACTTTCTTAATTGGAATTAAATGTTTATGGTTGGTATTTAAAAGTCTCAAAATGAAGTAAGTCAACTGATTTTAATGGGAAAAAAAAGTCTGGGGAAAAAAAACGGCCATTTTTCAGCCATGTTTGCACCAAAAAAGCTTTTTTAATAGCTGGGAACACCAATTAAAAAAGATTTTTGCCTGTTTTTTGAGCAGTAAAAACACTGGCCCAGATGTATCAAGCTGCCTATAACAGAAGCTGTCTGGTTCTTCCCATAACAATCAATTAGCTGTCATTGGTTAATATGGGGTAAAACCAGACAGTTTTGATTTTCCGTCTGACTGAGAATTCTGGGCCACCAAAAATACATTGTGTGAACATGACATTAAATTGCACGAAGCTTAGCAAAGTGTCCCTGGCAGCAATTATTAGTTTACAATTTAGACATACATCTTAAGTCACACAACTTTGCCAAAGCCATTCCCCTTTGTGGGGCCTAACAGAGAAAAATGTCCACTTTATTTACCATTTTACTCTGGAAAAAGCTGCATGTGTCTCCATCCCCAGCCCAGAGTTGCCCTGACTTATTCTTTCAAAAAAAAAAAATTTAAACCCCCCCCCCCCCCCCACTTCCCTTACCAATTTCCAAATTTGGGTCTAGTGCCCTGTCCAACCTGTATCACCCATATACATATGCACTCTTTATGTTAATAAACACTCTTCTTCCTTCCCCTTCTTCTTTCCTTAATTTACCCAAAACAAAAGAGGAAGGAGAGGAAAAGAGAAAAAAAAAAGGGGGAACTTTCCCCTCAATTTCTTAATTTTCTATTGAGGTCCTGCCACACCATTCACCATCACCTCCTTTCATTTTCACAACCATCCTCTTTCACCTGTTCCCAGCTGCTTATTGTTTTCCTCATTATATACCATCAATTGCATTTCTGTTACGCTATGTGCTCCGGCCTCACACGCTGGCCGTGAGTGCATGGTCCCCTTACCTTCTGCTGCCGACGGGGCTGGGACTCGCATCGTGGGACGCGCCCGCATGCGAGCCCCAGTCTGTCACTCTCCGGGTGTTTCTCCTGCCTCTACCTCCACCTCTCTGCTCCGGCACGCGTGTCCCCATCCCTTAGGGCGTGCGCGCATCGGAACTTTAAGATTTAAAGGGCCAGTACGCTCATTAGTGTAATCCACCTGTGGCTTGTTTATAAATTCCTCCACCCTCCTCAGTTCTCTGCCGGATCTTTGTTGCCTTGTGCCCTAGAGAAAGCGTTTCATTGTATTGCCTTGCCGTGTACCCAATCTCCTGCTTTTGTTACTTGACTTTGCTGCTCTGCTACCTGCCTACTGAACTCCTGCTTCGTCCTGACTACACTACTGTGCCGCCTGCCCTGACCTTCTGCTATTCAGACTACGAGTTGCCTCATCCCTCCTGTGCCTCGCATCTCCTCAGCCGCCTGTGTGGTCGAGCCGTGCCAGGGGTAGCTACCTGGGTGTCGCCTACAGCTGCAAGCCCATCCCGCTTTGTGGCAGGCTCTGGTGAAAACCAGCGGTACCTTAGACTTCGCTCCCTGGTATGGTCCGAGTCATCTGCCACACAGGTCCAGCGGATCCACAAACACCGGAGTTCCTGTCTTCAGAAACGTGAGTGCTACAGTAAGATCCGGCCATGGATCCCACTGAGGTAACCCTGCCTGAAGTTGCGGATCTTTCCTCCGTTGTGATACGTCAGTCACAGCAGTTGGCCTGACAGACGCAGCAATTTTCTCAACTTTCAGCCATGATGCAACAGCTTTTGGCCTTGCAACAGCAGCAGGTACCACAGTCTGGCCCACTCCCACCTCCAGCTCATGCAGTGTCTCCTAGCTCCTAGCTGCACCTGCCTTTACCTTCCAAGTATGATGGGGATTCCAAGTCGTACAGAGGCTTTGTTACACAGTGCTCCATGCATTTGGAGCTCATGTCTGAACTGTTTCCGACGGAACGTAGTAAGGTAGCCTTTGTCAGTAGTCTACTGTCTGGAAAAGCCCTGGCTTGGGCTACACACCTTTGGGACCGTGGTGATCCAGTATCCTCCAATTTGTCTGCATTCTTGGCCGAATTTCGTGATGTCTTTGAGGAACACGCACTTGCCTCTTCAGCAGAGACGGCGTTGCTGAACCTCTGTTAAGGGAATTCTACCGTTGGTGACTACGCGGTTCAATTTCGCATTCGAGCTTCTGAACTTGCCTGGAATGATGAGGCCTTGTGTGCCACATTCAAAAAAGGACTGTCAAGCGGGATTATAGATGCCCTTGCAGCACGAGATCCTCCATCTTCTTTGACTGAACTTATCCACTTGGCCACACGCATTGATGTGCGTTTTTCTGAAAGACAGGAGGAATTGCGCTTTGAGAGGGAATCTGCCCGCCTGACACCTGTGTTCCAACATTCACCTCTTCTGTCTCTTGCGCCTCTTGCCAAAGATGTTATACAAGGAGATCGTTCTCGTGTTATTCAACAGGAGAGGTCACGACGACGCATTGAGAATTTGTATTTGTACTGTGCTAGTCCAGAGCACTTTCTCAAGGACTGTACAGTTTGCTCACACCTAGGGTACGAGGGAGAGGCCTCCCTGGGTGTGAATACTACCTCTCCACGCTTATTCCTGTACAAGTCTTCACTTCAGCCAAGTCTTCCTTCAGCGCTACAGCATTTTTGGATTCCGGATCAGCAGGTGACTTTATTGATGCAGCTTTAGTCCACAAGTATCATCTTCCCCTTACTCGGCTTGCCAAGCCCTTGTTCATCTCCTCTGTTAATGGACAAAATCCGGACTGTAAGGTTCACTTTCGTACTGAATCTCTTGTCATGCAAGTGAGAGTATCCCATAAAGAAAAGATTGAATTCTATGTTCTACCACACTGTACTTCTGAGATTCTTCTTGGTCTTCCTTGGCTGCAACGCCATTCCCCGCAACTGGATTGGAGAACTGGAGAAATAATTTACTGGGGACAATCCTGTCAACATTTTTGCCTCCAACCTGTTCTGCATAAAGTTGTTTCTCGTCTTCCTCCTTTACCTGGCCTGCCGTCACCTTACCAAGATTTCTCGGACGTTTTCTGCAAGAAACAGGCTGAATCTCTGCCTCCACATCGTCCTTACGACTGCTCTATTGACCTTCTGCCTGGTACCACTCCTCCTTCAGTCCCTGAGACCAAAGCCATGGCTGAGTATATGCAGGAGAATCTCCAAAAGGGATTTATCCGTTAGTCCGCTTCTCCTGCTGGAGCAGGTTTCTTCGTAGGGAAGAAGGATGGCTCACTCTGTCTACCTCTTATCTCAGAACTTTTTGACCATCTACCTGGTGGCAAGGTCTTCTCCAAGTTGGACTTACGCGGTGCATATAACCTCATTCGTTTCCGCAAAGGAGATGAATGGAAAACGGCCTTCAATACTCGCGACAGACATTTTGAGTATCTGGAAATGCCTCTTGGTCTCTTCAATGCTCCAGCCGTTTTCCAGGAGTTCGTCAATGATATCTTCTGTGATCTTCTCTACACCTGTGTTGTCGTATACCTAGATGACATCCTGATCTTCTCTTCCAACCTAGAGGAGCATCATCCTCATGTTCGTCTGGTTCTTCAGTGACTTCAGAAGAATCATCTTTACGTCAAACTGGAGAAATGCCTGTTCAAGAAATCTAGTCTTCCGTTTCTTGGCTACATTGTCTCTCATCAGGGCCTGCAGATGGACCCAGATAAGTTATCTGCAGTATTGGATTGGCCTCGTCCGTCGGGCCTATGTGCTATTCAACGCTTTCTGTGATTCGCTAACCATTATAGTCAGTTTATCCCACATTTTTCATCCTTGGTTGCTTCTATTGTGGCTCTCACTAAAAAGGCATCTAATCCTAAATCTTGGCCTAAAGAGGCTGAAGAGGCCTTCTCCCGTTTAAAGTCTGTGTTTGCCTCTCCTCCCGTACTTACAAGACCTGATCCAGAGGGGCCCTTTGCTTTGGAGGTTGATGCCTCATCTATTGGAGCGGGTGCCGTCCTCACACAGAAAAACGCCAAAGGCAAGAGTGTAACTTGTGGGTTCTTCACGAAGACTTTCTCTCCTGCTGAGACGAATTACTCCATTGGAGATCATGAACTTCTCGCTATCAAGCTAGCTTTGGAAGAATGGCAACATTTATTGGAAGGTTCTTCTCATCCGGTCAGCATCTACTCCGATCATAAGAATCTTCTATACCTTCAGTCTGCTCTGCGGTTGAACCCCCACCAGGCAAGATGGTCACTGTTCTTTTCCAGGTTCAACTTCTTCATTCACTTTCGTCCAGCAGACAAGAACATCAGGGCTGATGCTCTCTCCAGGTCCTCTGATGTCATTGGTTTGGACGCCACGCCTAGGCATATTATTCCTCCTGAATGTTTGATTCCTGCCGCTTCTGCCAAGATTCAGCAAGTTCCTCCAGGAAAATCCTTTGTGTCCGCCAGATTAAAACGCAAGGTACTGAAATGGGGTCATTCTTCCTTGACAGCAGGACATCCTGGAATACGCAAGACCCTACTTCTTATTTCCCGGCACTACTGGTGGCCCCATCTTGAACGTGATGTTTCTAATTTTGATCAGTCCTGTGTAACATGTGCCCGTGACAAAAGTTCTCGGCAGGGCTCTTACAGCCTTTACCCATTCCAGAGACTCCCTGGTCCCATATCGCCATGGATTTCATCACTGATTTGCCACCTTCTCATAATAACACTGTCATCTGGGTCGTGGTAGATCGGTTTTCCAAGATGGCTCATTTCATTCCTCTACCAGGTCTTCCTTGCTGTATGCCTTTTGTTTACATGGTCTTCCTCAGCATATCGTTTCGGATCGAGGTGTGCAGTTTGTCTCTAAGTTCTGGCGAGCCCTTTGTAACCATCTGGACATCAATCTGGACTTCTCCTCGGCCTACCAGCCTCAGTCCAACGATCAGGTAGAGAGGGTTAATCAAATCCTAGAGACTTATCTTTGGCATTTTGTTTCAGCTCGCCAAGATGATTGGGTCGACCTTTTCCCCTGGGCTGAATTCTCATATAATTTTAAGGATTCAGAGTCCACTAGGTCGTCTCCCTTTTTTGTTGTCTACGGACGCCATCTCCGTTCTCCTCTCCCTCTTCCAATCTCCTTCGATGTGCCTGCTGTTGATTAGCTGGTCCGTGACTTCTCCACCATCTGGCAACAGACCGACATTCATTGTCCCAGGCTTCTTCACGCATGAAGGCGCAAGCGAATTAAGGTAGAAGACCTCCTCCGTCCTTCTCTCCTGGTGGCATGGTGTGGCTTTCATTCAAATACATCCGCTTCAAGATCCCCTGTTACAAGCTCGGTCCCCGCTACCTTGGTCCCTTCCAGATTCTACAAAAGATCAATCCTGTCTCTTACAAACTCCTTCTACCTGCTACGTTACGTATTCCCAATTCCTTCCATGTCTCTCTCCTCAAGCCTCTTGTCGTAAACCGGTTCTCTCAAAAGAATCCTTAGGAGAGATCTTGGGAACCTGAGAACAATATCCTGGACCGTGACCTTCTCAGGACTTTTCTCTCTCATAATACATTGGAATTCTTAGATGTCTCACTCCATGTACACAATAACACCATCACCACAACAGGTCACAGAAAATCTACCTCTAAAAACGCCCTCTTACATTACGAGTCCTCTCATCCTAGACAGCTCAAAAATAGTATACCATATAGCCAGATGGTCCGCCTCAAATGCATTAACAGTGATCCTGATACACTTAAAATACAGTTAAATGAACTAGGTCAATGGTTTATCAACAGAGGTTACCCTAAAAAGGTTATTGAGTCAGCAAGGGCCCGTATCAATAAAACATCACGACAAGAATTATTAAGAAAAAAAGATAAAAAACAGATGTTTTTTCTCATTCACAAAAACAGCTTTGAACAAACGTACAAAAAGCCATTTTTAATAATTTGGAATATGCTTCAAGGGGATGAGGACCTGAAAATTTTTACACAAAACAGACCCGTAATAACGTACAGAAAAAAATCAGATTTCCTGAAAAGAGAGCAAAAGAAATTCACCATACAGAAAAAAGATTGGCTCACAGACAGTAGGCCCATAGGTAATTTTAAGTGTGGCTCCTGTTCTTTTTGTAAATTCAATGCCCAGGCCCGAGAGGTTAACCTGGGGGGAAGTAGCATACAAGTAAGGCAATCTATCACCTGTAGATCAAGCTACGTTGTATATTATCTCTTGCGGGATTGCGCCCACTGTGTGGGCAAAGAAATAAGACCTCTGTTCCATCGTGTCAGAGAACACATACGCTCATTGAAGACGGAGCATGGATCACAGAGGTTTATTGCCCACATGATAAGTGTCCATAATAGCGACCGCAAAGCTATGAAATTCTCAGCCCTTGAAAGGATAGAACCATGTTCACATAGAACAGACAGACATAAAACCCTCTTAATTAAGAAGGCCAGGTGGTGCCACGGGCCCACTAGGTCTAAATGACCACAATGAAATAGGAGTGTTCATATAAGAAAAATGATAATGTATAATTATTTTTATACATATGTCTGTTCACACTAGACTCGCTGCAAAGCGGTTGCTTTTAACATCACCCATTTATGCTTTTCTCATTTTCCCCCTGCTGTTTTCTCTCCCTTTCCCATTCCTCCCTCCCCTTTCTCTCCCCCACTCCTTTCTTTTCCATTCCCAATCCCCGTCTCTTTTTCACCTTTCACTTACCTACACTTTCCTCACTTTTTCCACACCTGTTTCTCTTATCCGGCGTGGTTGGTTGCTATGACCACCAGGTCGGAGCGTTTTAAAAGCACACCTCACGGACATGATGTCACAGGGCCTGAAGAAGCGCTAACGCGTGATAGGGTCCGTTGCCCACCTATCTCCACCTGGTGTCAACTCTCCCCATCTGTATACATGGAAATATTGTGACTTCCAATAAAGGACACCTTCTGTAAGATAACGGACAGTGCTCCGTGCTTTTTTCTATGCAAGTCTATAGAGGTTATTATTCATCTTTCCCAGGCCTGAGAATAAGCCTTATTACTACCTCTCTTATTGAGAGGGGTAAAGTTCCGGTCCAATAAATATCTCTAAATAGTTTCACTAGTCTGGGAACAAGAATGCCACCATATTTTTTATACAATTCATATGGGAGCCCATCTGGGACTGAAGCTCTTGATCTAGGTGCTTCTTTAACAACCAAAAAAGTCTGGGGGAAAAAAACGGCCATTTTTAAGCCATGTTTGCACCAAAAAAGCTTTCTTAATAGCTGGGAATACCAATTAAAAAAGATTTTTGCCTGTTTTTTGAGCAGTAAAACACTGGCCAAGATGTATCAATCTGCCTATAAGAAAGCTGTCTGGTTCTTCCCAGAACAACCAGCTCTAGTAAACAGAAACCTGAGCTGTCATTGGTTACTATGGGGTAAAACCAGACAGTTTTGATTTCAGAGAGAGGAGAGTGGGAAGATGGAAGCTGAGATCGTGCTGTCATCAAATGGGACAAATCCAGGATATCAGGTAAATTACTTTATTTAAAATACACGCAATGCGTTTCCAAGCACTTCGTTTTTTTCATCAGGCGGAGTGTTTTGAAACGCTTTGCGTGTATTTTAAATAAAGTAATTTACCTCATATCCTGGATTTGTCCCATTTGATGATAGCACAATCTCAGCTTCCATCTTCCCACTCTCCTCTCTCTGCACATTATCACGTCCGCTAGCCGGCGTGGGAAGCTGCTGCAGTCAAATTGTTTTCACCCTTGTGAGCGTTGTGCCTTCCCAGCACAACCTAACCAGGTGAGCGAGTTTTCATTACTAACACTCCCTCACCGCTAGTCCGCATTGATTCCACACAGGGAGCGCTCCGTGTCTTTTCAATTTTAGTTTTGATTTCAGACAGACTGAGAAATCTGGGCCACCAAAAATACATTGTGTAAACATGACTTTAACCCCTTAAGGTCGAGCACTGTAAATGTACATTTGAGGTCTAAATTGGTGATTTGCACAGGGATGGCTGATTTTACAGCGGTTCTGACATAAACGCAAAACAATAAATTCCCACGTGTGACCACATTTTGGAAACTACACCCCTCACAAGGGGTATAGTGAGCCTTAACACACCACAGGTGTTTGACAAATTTTCGTCACAAGGGAGAATCGCACAAAAGCCCCCCAAAATTTGTAACCCCATTTCTTCTGAATGAGAACATACCCCATATGTGGATGTTAAGTGCCCTACTGGCGCACTACAAAGCTCAGAAGAGAAGGAGCGCCATTGGGATTTTGGAGAGAGAATGTGTCCGAAACTGAAGGCCATGTGTGTTTACAAAGCCCCCATAGTGCCAGAACAGTTGACACCCCCCCCCACATGTGACCCCATTTTGGAAACTACACCCCTCACGTAATGTAATTTGGGGTACAGTGAGCATTTACACCCCACAGGTGTCTTACAGATTTTTGGAACAGTGGTCCGTGAAAATGAAAAAAAAAATGTTTTCAATTGCACAGCCCACTGTTCCAAAGATCTGTCAAACGCCGGTGGGGTGTAAATGTTCACTGCACCCCTTATTAAATTCTGTGAGGGGTGTAGTTTCCAAAATGGGGTCACATGTGGGGGGGGGGGTTTCCACTGTTCTGGCACCACGTTGGGGCTTTGTAAACGCACATGGCCCCCGACTTCTATTCCAACCAAGTTCTCTCACCAAACGCTCAATGGCGCTCCTTCTCTTCTGAGCATTGTAGTTCGCCTGCAGAGCAATTTACATCCACATATGGGGTATTTCCATACGCTTTTTCTCCAATTACCCCTTGTGAAAATGAAAAATTTGGGGTAACATCAGCATGTTTAGTGAAAAAAAATTAAATTTTTCATTTTCCTGTCCAAATTTAGTGGAAATTTGTCAAACACCTGTGGGGTGTTAAGGCTCATTTTACCCCTTGTTATGTTCCTTGAGGGGTGTAGTTTGCAAAATAGTATGCAATGTGTTTTTTTTTTTTTTTTTGCTGTTCTGGCTTTCTAAATGCGACATGCCCCCAAAAACCATTTCAGCAGAATTTGCTTTCCAAAGGCCAAATGTGACTAATTCTCTTCTGAGCATTGTAGTGCACCAGCAGTGCACTTGATGTCCACACATGGGGTATTTACATACTTAGAATAGATGAGGTTACAAATTTTGGGTGGCATTTTCTCCTATAACCCCCTGCAAAAATGTAAAATTTGGGGGAAAACCAGCATTTTAGTGAAAACAAATTTATTTACACATTTAAAAAAAAGTCATCAAACACTTGTGGGGTGTTAATGCTCGCTGAACCCCTTTTTACGTTCCTTGAGGGGTGTAGTTTCCAAAATAGTATGCAACGTTGTTTTTTTTTGCTGTTCTGGCACCATTGGGGCTTCCTAAATCTGACATGCCCCCCAAAAACCATTTCAGAAAAACTTACTCTCCAAAATCCCATTGTCGCTCCTTCCCTTCTGAGCCTTGTATTGCACCCACAGAGCACTTGACATCCACCTATGAAGTATTTCCTTACTCAAGAGAAATTGGTTTACAAATTTTGGGGGGCTTTTTCTCCATTTACGCCTTGTAAAATTTCAAAAACATGGTCTACAAGAACATCCGAGTGTAAAAAATGAAGATTTTGAATTTTCTCCTTCATTTTGCTGCTATTCCTATGAAACACCTAAAGGGTTAACACCCTTTCTGAATGTCATTTTGAATACCTTGCGAAGTGCAGTTTTTATAATGGGGTCATTTATGGGGTATTTCTAATATGAAAACCCCTCAAATCCACTTCAAAACTGAACTGGCCCCTGAAAATTCCGATTTTGAAAATTTTGTGAAAAATTGGAAAATTGCTGCTGAACTTTGAAGCCCTCTGATGTCTTCCAAAAGTAAAAACATGTCCACTTTATGATGCAAATATAAACTAGACATATTGTATGTGTGAATCAATGTATAATTTATCTGGAATAGCCATTTTCCTTACAAGCAGAGAGTTTCAAAGTTAGAAAAATGCTAAATTTTCATGAAATTTGGGGATTTTTCACCAAGAAAGGAAGCAAGTAATGATGAAAATTTACCACTGTGTTAAAGTAGAATATGTCACAAAAGAACAATCTCGGAATCAGAATAATCGGTAAAAGCACCCCAGAGTTATTAATGCATCAAGTGATAGTGGTCAGAATTGCAAAAAAGGACTGGGTCCTTAAAGGGGTACTCCGCCTCTAGACATCTTATCCCCTATCCAAAGCATAGGGGATAAGATGACAGATCGCTGGGGTCCCGCTGCTGGGGACCCCCGGGATCGCCGCTGCGGCAACGCATCATTACTGCACAGAGAGAGTTCACTCTGCACATAATGACGGGAATACAGGGGCCGAAGCATCATTCCGTCATGGCTCCGCCCCTCATGACGTCATGACCCGCCCCCTCAATACAAAATTATGGGAGGGGGCGTGGCGGTCGCCATAGATTTGCATTAAGGGGGTGGGCCGTGATGTTACGAGGGGGGGAGCCGTGACGTAACGCTGCCCCGTCCCCTGTATCGCCCGTCATTACGCACAGAGCGAACTCGCTCTGTGCAGTAATGATAGCGTGCTGCTGCAACGGCGATCCCGGGGGTCCCCAGCAGCCGAACCCCGCCGATCTGACATCTTATCCTCTATCCTTTGGATAGGGGATAAGATGTCTGGGGCGGAGTACCCCTTTAAGGTGAAAAAGGGCTCAGTCCTTAAGGGGTTAAATTGCACGAAGCTTAGCAAAGTGTCTCTGGCACAAATTATTAGTTTACAATTTAGACATACATCTTAAATGGTTTATCTGTTTATCCAGGAAAAAAAAAACTTATATATATATATATATATCTCAACTGGCTCCAGAAAGTTAAACAGATTTGTAAATTACTTCTATTAAAAAATCTTAATACTTTCAGTACTTATGAGCTGCTAAAGTTGAGTTGTTCTTTTCTGTCTAGGTGCTCTCTGATGACACCTGTCTCAGGAACTGTCCAGAGTAGAAGCAAATCCCCATAGCAAACCTCTTCTACTCTGTGCAGTTCCCGAGACAAGCAGAGATGGCAGCAGAGAGCACTGTTGCCATACTGAAAAGAACAACTCAACTTCAGCAGCTGATAATTACTGGAAGAATTAAGATTTTTTAATAGAAGTAATTTACAAATCTGGTTAACTTTCTGGAACAAGTTGATATAACTAAAAAAGATTTTCCTGGAATACCCCTTTAAGTCACACAACTTTTCCAAAGCCATTCCTCTTTGTGGGACCTAACAGAAAAAAATGTCTACCACTTTATATACCACTTTACTCTTGATAAAGCTGCATGTAATGTGTCTGCATCCCCAGCCCAGAGTTGCCCTGACTTTATCTTCTATATACTATACAGTTTTGTGCTTATCTGTTTTTTGTTGTCATTTCTCAATCATCTTATTCATCTGCTGTCACATGGGGTTCATCCCCACAGTTATTGTGTTTTGAACCTTGGACCTTGTTTTTTTTATGGGTGTGATACATATCAAATTATGGTTAAATCAGGTTTGTATATTTTTATTTGTAACTAGCTGAGTACCCGGCGTTGCCCGGTTTTTCCTTCCTCATCCTTGTTGGGGAGGAAAATCAACAGAGGAGGAAGCTTTTGACTTCATATCCAATCCCCATATATTGTTGTCATATCCCAACCCCAAATCCCGTCCTTCTACCCTGACCTCCTATCTCAACCTCCTATCCTGTCCTCCTATCCCGGCCTCCTATCCCGTCCTCCTATCCCGTCCGCCTATCTCCACCTCCTATCTCCACCTCCTATCATGACCTCCTAACTCGACCTCCTATGCCTCCCTCCTATTCCAACCTCCTATCCCATCCTCCTATCCCCTCCTCCTATCTTGATCTCCTATCCCGACATCCTATCCCGTCCTCCTAACTCGACCTCCTATTACGACCTCCTATCCCGCCCTCCTATCCCGCCCTCCTATCCTGTCCTCATATCCTGACCTACTAACTCGAAGCTCCTATCCCATCCTCCTATCCCCTCCTCCTATCTCAACCTCCTATCCCGTCCTCTTATCTTGACCTCATATCTCGACCTCATATCCCGACCTCCTATCCCGACCTCCTATCCCGACCTCCTATCTCGACCTCCTCTCTCGACCTCCTCTCTCGACCTCCTATGCTGACCTCCTATCCCGTCCTCCTATCCCATCCTCACCGCACCAGGTATTGAAATATCTCCAGCCGTACAGAAGTTATGTGAGAACATACATTTTCCATTGATTTTCATGGGACTTTAAACAAAAACCCTGACACTCACAAATGGGGGTGGTTAAGGGTTAAATTAAAGGGGTATTCCAGGTAAAAACTTTTTTTTATATATCAACTGGCTCCAGAAAGTTAAACAGATTTGTAAATTACTTCTATTAAAAAATCTTCATCCTTCCAATAGTTATTAGCTTCTGAAGTTTTCTGTCCAACTGCTCAATGATGATGTCACGTCACGGGAGCTGTGCATGATGGGAAAATATCCCCATAGGAGCTGGACAGCTCCCGGGACGTGAGTCATCAGAAAGCAGTTAGACAGAAAACAGCAACTCAACTTCAGAAGCTAATAACTATTGGAAGGATTAAGATTTTTTAATAGAAGTAATTTACAAATTTGTTTAACTTTCCGGAGCCAGTTGATATATAAAAAAAAGTTTTTGCCTGGAATACCCCTTTAACTATCCTATATTTTAAGTGGACATATAAGTAACATGTGATCAAGTATTATCAAAATATCTCCAGCCGTTTGGAAGTTATGCAGTTATATTTCCGATAGACTTGTATGGGACTTTAAACATAAACCCCGCCCCTGGCAAATAGGGGTGAGTAAGCGTTAAATTACCTATCCTATGTTTGTTGTTGACATATAAGTAACATGTGTGCGAAGTTTCATGTTAATATCTTTAGCCGTTTTGACGTTTTTGTGGAACATACACACATATATACATACATACATACACACACACACACACACACACACACACACACACACACACACACACACATTGGGGGAGATTTATCAAAGGATTTAGACTGGTTTTTCCTGTCTAAATTTGTCGCACAGAAAGTCGCAGTCTAAATATGTGCGACTTTTCTGCGACTTTTACTGAAGAGGATTTTTAGAACATGATGCATGCAAGTCTATTTTAGACGGAAATGCATTGGAAAATGCATTGGTGCTGAATTTATCAAGTGCGACTTTTGTGCGACAAGTCGCATCTGCCCAAAATACGCTGAAATGTCAGACCATGTTGGAGCAGGTCTAAATGCAGTTTAAGCTGTAGACCCTGAAGTCTGAGCACAGAATTTATCAAGGGCTGTGAGACCTTTGATAAATTAGGAGCACAATAGACAGAAGACTACCACATACGCTGGTCTATAAGCATACCCAGAATAGACTAGATTAGTAAATGTCCCCCATTAAGTTTTATATATATAGATTTAAAATGGTCATTTATCTTATGCTTTGATTTTGGAGTCCCTATTTTTTTCTTTTTCACAATTTCTATTAATATCCCATAAGGGTTATTTCGATCTTCCATAGTTAACCCCTACACACAGGATAAGGGAAAAATTCAGAGTGTAGGGGTCCAACTGCTAGGACCCCCCTGTATCATGTATCAAATTATAATTTATCTCCTTTTTCCTGATTGTGGAGGTCACAGCAGTTGGAACCTCACCTTCCAGAATGTTATTTCCTATCCTGTGGATAGTAGATATCTATGGAAAATGGGAAAAACTCTTAAAATATAGTCTTTGTATTGGGCACACTAAAAAGAGTTTTTTTTTTAAATAAAAAATTGTGTAATTACATAAGAAATTAAAGGAAGAAAAAAAAAAAGAAAAGAAGGCAGCACCTCATTTAATACTGTTAGGTGTGGAGGGTTGTGCAGTGCATTCTCTGAAACCCAAATAGGTGACTGCTCACCTGATATATGAATGAAATGTGACCACACATTTGGGCCTAAAACAAGAGCTTAAAGGGGTACTCCGGTGTAAAAATTTTTTTTTTTTTTTAAATGAACTGGTCCCAGAAAGTTAAACAGATTATAAAAAAAATCTTAATCCTTTTAGTACTTTTTAGCAGCTGTATGCTACAGAGGAAATTCTTTACTTTTTGAATTTCTTTTTTGCCCTGTCCACAGTGTTCTCTGCTGACACCTCTGTCCGTGTCAGGAACTGTCCAGAGTAGCATAGGTTTGCTATGGGGATTTTCTCCTGCTCTGGACAGTTCCTGATACAAGCATCAGGTGTCAGCAGAAAGCACCGTGGACAACACAAAAAAGATTTCCTCTGTAGCATACAGCTGCTAAAAAGTACTAAAGGGATCAAGATTTTTTTATAGAAGTAATTTACTAATCTGTTTAACTTTCTGGCACCAGTTCATTTAAAAAAAAAGTTTTCCACCGGAGTACCCCTTTAATCAATCTGAGGAAGATAGGACAGGCCTTAATTTATGTAACTGCCAGGCTTATTTCACACAGTTTTAGATGCTAGAGCCTAATTAGAAAACAACATTTTGCACTTATATGCTTTTACTAGAATCCACTTCTAATTTTGGTACAGAAAATAAAAACACATCAAAGACTCCCATTTCATAGGGAATGAGAAATGCTTAAAGGGGTACTCTGCCCCTCGTCATCTTATCTCCTACCCAAAGGATAGGGGATAAGATGTCTGATTGCGGGGGTCCCACTGCTGGGGACCCCTGGGATCTCAGCTGCAGCACCCCGCTGTCATTACTGCACAGAGCAAACTTGCTCTGTGCATAATGACGGGCGATACAGGGGTCGGAGCATCGTGACATCATGGTTCCGCCCCTCCTGACATCACTGCCCGCCCCCTTAATGCAAGTCTATGGGAGTGGGCGTGATGGCCACCACGCCCCCTCCCATAGATTTGTATTGAGGGGGCGGGCCGTGACATTACAAGGAGCGGAGCTGTGACATCACGATGCTCCGGCCCCTGCATCCCCATCATTATGCACAGAGCAAGTTTGCTCTGTGTAGTCATCACAGCGGGGTGCAGCAGCTGAGATCCCGGGGGTCCCCAGTGGCGGGACCCCCCGCGATCAGACATCTTATCCCCTATCTTTTGGATAGGAAATAAGATGTATAGGGGCGGAGTACCCCTTTATGGGTAATTGGACACACAGAGCTACAGGGAGCTCGCTCTGAAGTCGCTCTGTGACTGTCAGCATAACATCCGCAGTGTCATATACGTGCTGTACTGTGTGCGACCACCCCTACCCTAAATAAAATACTACCTTGGATGAGACTAAACTGCGGTACCAGGTACAGCCATTGGGCGTTGTATGAAGCTGTGCCTGGGATACAATCAAGGAAATAATACAGCACCTTCAATAAGTTGACTGGCGAGGGTAATGGAAGTTGGACTCCCACCAATTGAATATTGATGGTTTAGCCAATGGATTGGCCATCTACATTAGTCTCATAAAAAGCCTTCAATTTAAGGTCAGTTAATAATGTGGGGGTTAGTCATAAGTTATTGTGCAGATTATTTCCCTTTTTGGATTGTTTCTCTTATTGTAGTGGGCTAACTTCTTGGTTGCTACGGGAAGGTCTCTCTCTTTGTTGTTCTTGTTTCAGCTTAAGGGCATGCATAGCTTTTCTGTAAAGATCTGTAAGAAAAACAATAGAGTCAATCGTGAATGGACAATAAAAATAAAATAATAAAAGATAGTTTTATTGCAATGAGATTTTACACTTTATAAGTGGCCGTACACTTTGGATTCGGACAAACAGTCATTTCTCTGACCCTAATAAATTTTAAGCAATATTGATTGTTGTAGTCCTTTAAACTGCAACTGTGTGGAAATAAAAATGGGACATGCACCGGCGCATCCTGTGCCTTTACCTCGTGGCGGCAGGTATATAATGGTGTGTGCAAAATGTAACTGCTCACCAAGATGTGTTGTGCTCCGGGTGCAACACCGTTGTTGGCCTTGAGCAGAGAAGAATCAGCAGCAGCCCGTGTCTGTCCGTGCCCAGCATCCTGGGGCTGTCTTGTAATGTAGAGGTCCGTACACTTGGTGAGGTTGTAGAAAAATTATGTTTTCCGGCGCTTGCTTGGTCAGGAGACAGAGTAGAATGAGGCAAAAACTCCAGGTAATAGTGACCAGTGAACTTTTATTGTTGCAAAACAAGCAGTTGACAACATGTTTTGAGGGGTCTGCATCCCTGCTCCCTGACCTGAGGAAGAGGGGTGCAGAGCCCCTCGAAAAGCGTTGTCAACTGCTTGTTTTGCAACAATAAAAGATCGCTGATCAATATTACCTGGAGTTTTTGCCTCATTCTACTCTGTCTCCTGACCCAGCAAGCGCCGGAAAAGTGTCAATTTTTCTACAACCTCACCAAGTGTGCAGACCTCTACAGTCCTTTAAACTGGCCATACGTGATCAATGACACCAGTCAAAAGATCTGTGTTATCTTGAACCTCTCCAATGTTCTAAACTGTGAGGCACTTACTAGGTCAGTGTTTCCCAACCAGCGTGTCTCCAGCTGCTAAACTGAAACTCCCAGCATTGGCTGACAGGGCATGATGGGAGTTATAGTTTAGCAAAAGCTATAGGCACACTGGTTGGTGTACACTTTACAAGGTAAAAGTCACTAAGTCTGATGCCAGAGTACTTGATGTTTGGGTGGAGTTTCCATTTGTTAGCCTTTATAGGAATGCAGTGTCTATCAATCAAGCACAGACTATAGAGTTTGTCTCATGTTTTGGTCCTGTGTTCCTTGTTGCCTGTTTTTTTGTTCTTTGTTTGCATTATCTAGATTATGGTATTTGAAAGTTAAGGGAGATTTATAATTATATTTCTAGCTATTTTTGCTCACATTTGGCGCATGAAATGTTGCAAGTGTGCCTAAGCACTTTTTTTTTTACTACTTTTGTCTGTGAAAAAGCCTTTTCAAAGAAAATTTCAGCTTTCACTTTGAAGTAGTAATAAAGTGTGTATGTCGCACAAAAAGTTGCAAGCCCCTCTAAAACACAGCATATCTACACCAGCCCATACCTGGCTTACAAAACTGCCTTTGGACAGCATGCTTCACAAAATGAGTCCTAATTAGGGGGTAAGATGAGTCCTAATCAAGGGGTACTCCCTGAATTAGGAGGAGTCCTAGACCATTTATTCATAATCCAGAGGGGAAGTACAAATCATGTAGGCATAAACCATTAGTTTGTAATGCAAAAGGGAAATACAATGTATGTTCAATAAATCACAGCTCCCGGCGGGGAATATGAATCATGTCACTGTTACTTCATATTTCCAATCATGGCTCCTGGCAGGTTAACTGTGACTTTTTCTGCAGAAAAGTCGCAGAGGAGAGGAGGAATCATACAAAGTAGTGATTTATTGCTTTTTCATTACATGTGCCAAATTTGTTCTGTTTGTTCCATTTTGGCATTTGTTATCCATTTGAGTCATCATTTCATGATCTCCAGTCCCAGTTCTCTAATGGTAATTGTTGGTTTGATTTATTTTATTCTGTTATTGCTATATGTTTGTATTGCCTTTCCTGAAATTGCTCTATTATTAAATCTATAAGGGCTATTGGAATACTGGAAGCCACTATTAGGACTCAGGAAAAGTAACTATATTACAGCTTGATATTTGTGAAAACATTCTAGGAACATCCGTAATCAATTCCCTAAAATTAGCATTGTTAATTTAATTTAAGAAAAAAATGTTTTAATTTAAATTAGTCATTTTGATCAACATTATTAGGTGTGAATTCCTTAAAGGGTTTATCTAGGAACAGAAAAACAGCTAATTTCTTACAAAAATGGCATCATCTGTTCACAGGTTGTGTGCAATATAACAACTTGACTCCATTCAGATCAATGGAACTGAGCTGCAATAAGACATATACCCCGAAGACATGTGTGATGCTTATTGAACATATCATGTTTTTCTAGTCCTGGATAATCCATTTAAGACAAAGGAACCCATTATATTTTCCTATTCTGATGAACAGATTTAGAAAAACATGTATTTGTGATCATGTACATATGAGTACAGATAAGGGGTAATGCAGATGCCTGAGGTGTGCCTTGTCTGGACGTGTAGGTAACAAAGCTAGTAGAAAAAGAGTACAATTAATGAAAACCTTGCGGGTGGGGACAGCTCATGGGAGAAAGAGGGGGTTTAAATATACTGGTCCCAACCCACAAAAACAGTTAATTAATTTGATTCATTTTAAACTTGCGATCATGTACATATGAGATAATGATAAGGACAATTCACCAGGTGTGTGTAACAGACATGAAAAATGACACTCACATGAGGCTTTACAATCACCATGGAAATACAATCAGAACTACAAGACTGTAAAGCTATGGTAATGCATGGAATTAAAGACTGTAAGACCAAGATACTGTTAATTTACAAAATACTATTAAATTACATGAAAAAACATGAAAAATAACGACGATGACGAATTGAAGCTTTGTGAATTAGCGAAAGCCATGAACTTTTAACAGGGGAACATGTAACATTGGAAGAACATGGTTAACAGACATTAACAATGACATGAGGCTTTGTGGATTAGCAAAGGCCATCTGCCTCTGACAAGAGCCCATATAACCTACAAGAAAGAGAATATGCCAACAGATAGTGATGTTACTATATGTTGTCTACATGGTGACAATACATAAGATGGACATTAAATGATGAAGGCATAAAGCTGTCGAAGATTAGGGAGGGCAATCTGCCTCTATCAAAGCTATGTATGAAACAAGAACAAACTTGAACAAACGCTCTTTCTGAGTGTTGCTGTGTAAGAGGGGGCGTGAAAGAGGAGTTTCAAAAACTGTGATTATCTGTTGTGCGGAGTGAATCTGTGGAGTGGGTGCGACTGCCTATAGCCCACATTCATATTTTTGGTAAGTTTTTCTCTTTTGCACATAGTGGGATAACTGTTAGAGTTTAAACACCCTTTTTCATTTTTTTTTTTTCTCTGTTCCACCTCTAGGGGGAGGAGGAGTAGATTGGGCACAGGTGTATAAATCTTAGCTTGGGACTCTTATTGAGAGCTTGCTCTTTCTGAGTGTTGCTGTGTAAGAGGGGGCGTGAAAGAGGAGTTTCAAAAACTGTGATTATCTGTTGTGCGGAGTGAATCTGTGGAGTGGGTGCGACTGCCTATAGCCCACATTCATATTTTTGGTAAGTTTTTCTCTTTTGCACATAGTGGGATAACTGTTAGAGTTTAAACACCCTTTTTCATTTATTTTTTTTTTCTCTGTTCCACCTCTAGGGGGAGGAGGAGTAGATTGGGCACAGGTGTATAAATCTTAGCTTGGGACTCTTATTGAGAGCTTGCTCTTTCTGAGTGTTGCTGTGTAAGAGGGGGCGTGAAAGAGGAGTTTCAAAAACTGTAGTTTGAAAGAAGGAGGTTGAGATCGCTGTGAGTTTTAATTTTTGAACCCACAAGGTCTACAAAAAATTTTAAGTGTAATTTTGACTGTCTGTTTTTTTCCTATACATTTGTGAAATCCCCATAACTAGATGGCCTCCATGTTGGAAAATGCAGTCCAATGTACATCCTGTTCAATGTATGCAATCCTTGAACAACAGTTTGAGGGTGCATATTGTTGTGCGAGATGTGTGCTAGTTGTCCGTTTGGAAGCCCAGATCCTGCATCTAGAGGGGCGACTGGCAACAATGAGAAGCATTAACAACATGGAGAGGAGTCTCCTGCTCACTGAGCAGGCACTCTCGGGAATAGAGGTGGGGGAGGACAGTGGGACGGAGTTGCAGGACAGTCAGGCAGTTAGCTGGGTTACAGTTAGAAAGAGGGGTAGGGGAAAAAGTGTCAGGGAGGCTAGTCCTGAACTGGCACACCCCAACAAGTTTGCCCGCTTGGCAGATGAGGGGGATGCCATTACAGAGCTAGCAGAACTGCAGCAGGATACCGCCTCTGACCGCCAGGGGGGTGTCTGCTCCAGTAAGGAGGGAGGGAGGAGTACAGGGCAGGCCAGACAGGTACTAGTGGTGGGGGACTCAATTATTAGGGGGACAGACAGGGCAATCTGTCACAAAGACCGGGATCGCCGAACAGTGTGTTGTCTGCCTGGCGCACGAGTTCGGCACATCGCGGATCGGGTTGACAGGTTGTTGGGCGGGGCTGGAGAGGACCCAGCAGTCATGGTACATATTGGCACCAATGACAAAGTAAGAGGTAGGTGGAGTGTCCTTAAAAATGATTTCAGGGACTTAGGCCGCAAGCTTAAGGCAAGGACCTCCAAGGTAGTCTTTTCTGAAATACTACCAGTACCATGAGCCGCACCAGAGAGGCAGCGGGAGATCAGGGAGGTAAACAAGTGGCTCAGAAGCTGGTGTAGGAAGGAGGGGTTTGGGTTCATGGAGAACTGGGCTGACTTCGCTGTCGGTTAACGGCTCTACCGTAGGGACGGGCTGCACCTCAATGGGGAGGGTGCAGCTTTGCTTGGGGAGAAGATGGCTAGAAGGGTGGAGGAGTGTTTAAACTAGGGACTTGGGGGGAGGGAACCTACAGCAAAGAGGGGGAAGATAGTGTAGATAGAGAGGTGGGAATTATAAATGTACCTGGGGGTGGAGCGGAGGGAGGGGTTAGAATAGTTAATAGGAATAAGCTTCATAGGAAAATAAAACTTACACCCTTGAATCCCATTAACCCCAATAACATAAAGGATGGAAATGTAAAGTGTATGTTCACAAATGCCAGAAGCCTAGCAAATAAAATGGGGGAGCTTGAGGCCTTGATACTGGAGGAACATATTGATATAGTTGGGGTCACTGAGACATGGCTGGACTCCTCGCATGACTGGGCTGTCAATCTGCAGGGGTTTACATTGTTTCGCAAGGATAGAATGAACAGAAAAGGTGGTGGAGTCTGTCTGTATGTAAGAAGTGGTATGAAAGTCAGTGTGAACGATGCCATAGTGTGTGATGATTCTGAGGATGTGGAATCATTGTGGGTAGAATTACAAAAACAGGGAAATACTGAAAAAATAGTATTTGGTGTAATCTACAGACCCCCTAATATCACTGAAGAGATAGAAGTTCGGCTTCATAAACAAATAGAGAGGGCTGCCCGGGCAGGTACAGTGGTAATAATGGGAGATTTTAACTATCCAGATATAGATTGGGGTCGGGGGTTGGCTAAAACTACAAAGGGGCGACAATTCCTAAATTTATTGCAGGATAATTTTATGGGCCAGTTTGTGGAGGACCCAACAAGAAGTGTTGCCTTGTTGGATCTGATCATTTCCAACAACGCAGAGCTGGTTGGTAATGTAACTGTGCGGGAAAACCTTGGTAATAGCGACCACAATATAGTTACTTTTGACTTAAAATGTAGAAAACAAAGACAGGCGGGGAAGGCAAAAACATATAACTTTAAAAAGGCAAATTTCCCTGGGCTGAGGGCTGCACTACAGGACATAGACTGGGGGGAGGTGTTCTCAAATACTGATACAGAAGGTAAATGGGACATCTTTAAATCAACTCTAAATAACTATACAGCTAAATATATACCAAAGGGGAACAAATATAAACGATTAAAACTAAATCCTACATGGCTGACACATGATGTTAAAAGAGCAATAAACAACAAAAAAATAGCCTTCAAAAAATACAAATCTGATGGGTCAGCTATAACATTTAAACAGTACAAGGAGCTTAATAAAATCTGTAAAAATGTAATAAAAACAGCAAAAATTCAAAATGAGAGACAGGTGGCCAAAGAAAGCAAAACTAATCCTAAATATTTTTTTAGATATATAAATGCAAAAAAACCAAGGACAGAGCATGTAGGACCCCTTAATAATGATAATGGGGAGGTTGTCACAGGCGATCAAGAGAAGGCGGAGCTACTGAATGGGTTCTTTAGTTCTGTATACACTATGGAAGAAGGAGCTGACATTGGCCAGGTCAGTGCTGGTAACACATCATGTAATGTACTGAACTGGCTTAATGTAGAGATGGTACAAGGTAAGTTAAGTGATATAAATGTAAGCAAATCCCCAGGACCGGATGGACTACACCCAAGAGTTCTTAGAGAGGTAAGTTCAGTAATATCTGTACCCCTGTTCATGATATTTAGAGATTCTCTGGTGTCTGGTATTGTGCCAAGGGACTGGCGCAAGGCGAATGTGGTGCCAATCTTCAAAAAGGGCTCTAGGTCTTCCCCAGGAAACTATAGACCGGTAAGTTTAACGTGCATTGTGGGTAAATTGTTTGAAGGACTTATAAGGGATTACATACAGGAATACATAGGGGATAATTGTATTATAAGTGATAGCCAGCATGGGTTTACTAAGGATAGAAGTTGTCAAACCAATCTAATTTGCTTTTATGAAGAGGTGAGTAGAAGCCTTGACAGAGGAATGGCTGTGGATATTGTGTTTCTGGATTTTGCTAAAGCATTTGATACTGTCCCTCATAGACGTCTGACAGGTAAGTTAAGGTCTTTGGGTTTGGAAATTTTAGTTTGTAACTGGATTGAACACTGGCTCATGGATCGTACCCACAGAGTGGTGGTCAATGATTCGTACTCTGATTGGTCCCCGGTTATTAGTGGTGTACCCCAAGGTTCAGTACTGGGCCCGCTGTTGTTTAATTTATTTATCAATGATATAGAGGATGGTATTAACAGCTCTGTTTCTATCTTTGCAGATGACACCAAGCTTTGTAGCACAGTACAGTCTATAGAGGATGTGCATAAGTTACAAGATGACTTGGATAGACTAAGTGTCTGGGCATCCACTTGGCAAATGAGGTTCAATGTGGATAAATGTAAAGTTATGCATCTGGGTACTAATAACCTGCATGCATCGTATGTCTTAGGGGGGATTAAACTGGCAGAGTCACTGGTAGAGAAGGATCTGGGTGTACTTGTAGATCACAGACTACAGAATAGCATGCAATGTCAGGCTGCTGCTTCCAAAGCCGGCAGGATATTGTCATGTATCAAAAGAGGCATGGACTCAAGGGACAGGGACATAATACTCCCCCTTTATAAATCATTGGTACGGCCTTACCTGGAATATGCTGTTCAGTTTTGGGCACCTGTCCATAAAAGGGACACTGCGGAGTTGGAAAGGGTGCAGAGACGCGCGACTAAACTAATATGGGGCATGGAACATCTTAGCTATGAGGAGCGATTAAAGGAGTTACAATTGTTTAGTCTTGAGAAGAGACGTTTAAGGGGGGATATGATAAACGTATATAAGTATATTAATGGCCCATACAAAAAATATGGAGAAAAACTGTTCCAGGTTAACCCCCCCCAAAGGACGAGGGGGCACTCCCTCCGTCTGGAGAAGAAAAAGTTTAGTCTCAAGGGGCGACACGCCTTCTTTACCGTGAGGACTGTGAATTTATGGAACGGTCTACCTCAGGAACTGGTCACAGCAGGAACAATTAACAACTTTAAAACAGGATTAGATACATTCCTGGAACAAAATAAGATTAATGCTTATGAAGAAATATAAAATCTCATCCCTTCCCCAATATCGCGCCACACCCCTACCCCTTAATTCCCTGGTTGAACTTGATGGACATATGTCTTTTTTCGACCGTACTAACTATGTAACTATGTAACTATGTATTATGCGTACAACGACTTTTAAATATGATGAGATGTAAGACTTTGTGAATTGATCAATCAATCAGAACAAGAGCGTAAATGAACCACAAAGGAAAATGAGCTTAAACGGGATATCCAGGAATGGGTTAAAAAACACTCAGATCAGCATCAGCATAGGACATTAACCTTGCATCTATAATTCTACTGTGACCTTTTTATCTCCTGTACGTGGCTCTAATACACCTTCCTGCCCTCCTACTTGTTCTCTTCCCCGCACACTGGGGGAGATTTATCAAAACCTGTGCAGATTAAAATTTGCCCAGTTGCCCATAGCAACCAATCAGATCGCTTCTTTCATTTTGCAGAGGCCTTGTTAGAAATGAAAGAAGCAAGCTGATTGGTTGCTATGGGCAACTGGGCAAGTTTTCCTCTGCACAGGTTTTGATAAATCTCCCCCACTGTCTTTAAAATACAGGCCCCAGCATTCTTTGCTGCCACTCTATGCTCACTTCCTCCTAACTGCCATTTTCTGCTCCAGTACCTTTGCCCCAATGCTTGGAATTTTACTAAGCAACCATTCCCATCCTGCTAGAACCCTGCAAGAAACCTGCTGTCCACAATACTAATAACATGTGGGGGAGGTTTATCAAAACCTGTCATTAGGAAAAGTTGACCAGTTGCCCATAGCAACCAACCAGATGGCTTCTTTCATTTAAAAAAAAGGCCTCCGAAAAATCAAAGAAGTGATCTGATTGGTTGCTATGGGCAACTCAGCAACTTTTCCTCTAAACAGGTTTTGATAAATCTCCCCCACGGTCGTTTACTAAATATGTGAATTTACCCTTCTGCCAAATATTAGACCTAAACAGCCCATAAATGTATATGTCATGGCCGTAAATGTTGGCACCCCTGAAATTTTTCTAGAAAATGAAGTGTTTCTCACAGAAAAGGATTGCAGTAACACATGTTTTGCTATTCACATGTTTATTCCCTTTGTGTGTATTGGAACTAAACAAAAAAAGGGAGGACAAAAAGCAAATTGGACATAATGTCCTACCAAACTCCAAAAATGGGCTGGACAAAATTATTGACACCCTTTCAAAATTGTGAAAAAATAAGATTGTTTCAAGCATGTAATGCTCCTTTAAACTTACCTGGAGGCAATTAACAGGTGGGGGCAATACAAAAATCACACCTGCAAGCAGATAAAAAGGAGAGAAGAAAACACTAAGTATGGACAACAGAAAGAGGAGAAGAGAACTGTCAGAGGACTTGAGAACCATAATTGTGGAAAAATATCAACAATCTCAAGGTTACAAGTCGATCTCCAGAGATCTAGATTTGCCTTTGTCCGCAGTGCGCAACATTATCAAGAAGTTTGCAACCCATGGCACTGTAGCCAATATCCCTGGGCGTGGACGATAGAGAAAAATTGATGAAAGGTGTCAATGCAGGAAAGTCCAGATGGTGAAAATCTGCCCCAAACAAGTTCCAAAGATATTCAAGCTGTCCTGCAGGCTCAGGGAGCATCAGTGTTGACATTTAATGGAAAGGGAACACTATAGCAGGAGACCCAGGAAGACCACACAGCTGACACAGAGACATAAAGAAGCAAGACTACATTTTGCCAAAATGAACTTGAGTAAGCCAAAATCCTTCTGGGAAAACGCCTTGTGGACAGATGAGACCAAGATTTTTGGTAAACACAGTACCTACAGTGAAATATGGTGGAGGTTCAATGATGTTTTAGGGTTGTTTTGCTGCCTCTGGCACTGGGTGCCTTGAATGTGTGCAAGGCATCATGAAATCTGAGGATTACCAACAGATTTTGGGTCGCTTGGGTCGCACTGTACAGCCCAGTGTCAGAAAGCTGCGTTTGCGTCTGAGATTTTTCCTCTGGACAGGTTTTGATAAATATCCCCCAATAACCCCAAACATATGTCAAAAAGCACCCAGAAATTGATGGCAACAAAGCGCTGGAGAGTTCTGAAGTGGCCAGCAATGAGTCCAGATCTAAATCCCATTGAACACCTGTGGAGAGATCTTAAAATTGCTGTTGGGAAATAAGAGAGACCTGGAGCAGTTTGCAAAGGAAGAGTGGTCCCATTTTCCGACTGAGAGGTGTAAGAAGCTTATTGATGGTTATAGGAAGCGACTGATTTCAGTAATTTTTTCCAAAGGGTGTGCAACCAAATATTAAGTTAAGGGTGCCAATAATTGGGGGCGTGGCCTGGACGTGCATGGCGGAGGATGCATAGCTTGTGAGCTCCGTCTACACCCGGCTCATAAGCGGCACTAACCGACACCTTCCTGCTCCAAATTGCTCCATCTGCACCGAGACCGAGCCCTGCCTCCACCTGACATGGCCAGAACAAAAAAAGGGATGAAAAGCCAGTTGAAATTGACCCAATTCTTCCTTGCTGCTGACTCCCAAGATGGCGCCGGCGGCCTGCCAGCCTCCGGCGCAGCAGCCACCCATACCGCTGGATCGTCTCCTGCCCATGTGAGGGCCTCTACACGGGGATCTGCTCCCTCTCCTGACTTTGCCGGGACCCAGCTATCGGACTCACCGCTCCACCAACGGCCGGAATCTCCTGCTGGCTCCCTATCCTCACCATCGCTGTAACCGGCTCAGGGAGCTGACGGCCTGCAGCCCGGATCCAAGTCGGCCCTCACTGAAGCGGCTCTCCTTGCAGTGGCAGCTAATATTACCTCCTCCATCCAGACTGAAATCCGGTCAGTGGTCGCAAGCATACAGAAGGAGCTGTACTCTCTCTGCTCTCGAACGGTACACCTGGAAACCAAGATGGGTGAGCTGACTTCAGCACACAATACTGTTGTTGATAGCGTTAATAGTATGGAAGATGAAATTAGGCTAAGCTTGCGGAGGTTGAGGATCGTTCACGGAGGAACAACCTCAGAATTCAGGGTGTCCCTGAAGAGGTCAAAACAGAAAATCTGCAGGATTTTGTAATGGACTATTTTGCAGCCCTACTGCCTTCAGCATCCACACATGATTTATTACTGGATAGGGTGCACTGTCTCCCCAAACCTAAATCCTGTCTCCCCAAACCTAAATCTATCCCTGCATCTTCACCCAGGGACGTCATCATGAGAGTCCATTTCTTTCATATTAAAGAGAAGCTAATGCAAGCTGCTCGCCAGTCAAACAACCTACCTGAGAGGTTCTCCCGCTTATTTATCTTTGCTGACCTCTCCCCTGCGACCCTGGCAAGGAGACAGGAGTTCTCCTCCTGTTCAGCTATCCTGAGAGCTATTGACATCCCATATAAATGGGACTTTCTCACTAAGCTTGTTATCACTTATGATTGTCCTAAACATGTTGCTACTACGCCAGAAACATTACTTCAGCTTTGCCATGCTTGGCACCTATCTTTACCTAATGCTATGGATCCCGAGGGCCCCACCCGTCCTCCACAAAAGCTCTCCAATGACTGGACCCTGGGGCAATATGGTAAACGTCGGTCTGAGTGACGAATGTTAACTTGCAGGTTCCATTGCTATATGCCGGATAGGCACATGATCTGATATGGGTCTATCTCGATTCCCATGTTCCCCCATCAGTGGGTCTCTACCTGATCCACTATGGCATTGGTATTGTTTAGTCTATCTGCTTTTCTGGACCATTCTGGTGCTTGTTTATGTTTCTGTTGTTTATAATTTTGTTCTTTGTACACCTACTATGCCCTATGTGATTTGCACTTATTGCTGGTCTTTACATGCTCACTTCAATTTTGTATTCATAATGTCTCCTCTGCCGCCATGATTCTTAATATTACCTCCTTGAAAGTTAGGGGACTTATTTCCCTTTTCAAACGCTCTCTGGTCTGGGCAGAGGCTCAACGCCTTCAAACTGATCTGCTGTGCCTACAGGAGACGCACTAGTCGGAGAGACATTTTTCTCACATTTTCTATGCCCATGCTTCTCATAAAAAGTGTGGAGTAGCTCTGGCTATTAAAAATACTACAGCAGTGACTGATATGGTGGTGGAGAGGTCTAATCCAGCAGCACGTCTAATTGTAGTGGGAGATTTCAATTCCACCTTATAGCCCTCGATGGACACTACATCTCAAACACACTGTACTGAACCTTCTGCCCTGTTCAACATAGTTTCTAAGTATTCTTTGTTTGACGTGTGGAGAATTCAAAACCCTAGCAATAGGGACTTTTCATTTTTTTCTCACCCACACAATGTCTAAACCAGAATTGATTTCTTTCTAGTCAGTAAACCCCTACTCCCATGTATTGCTAGCTCCAAAATTCATACTATAAATTGGTCGGACCACGCACCTATCTCTACCTGTATAGATGAACTAGTGCTCCCGTCTAGAGCCTCTCTCTGGAGAGCTAGCTCTTTCATCCTCCAACACAAAAACTATCAACCCAAATTGCAGGAGGCTATTACCTCTTTCTTTGAGATCAATAAGGGCTCAGTATCTAAAGAATCCTTATTATGGTGCGCATTCAAAGCTACCTTACGTGAGGATAATCAGTCAATCAGCACATCATGGGAAATCTGTGAGGGAGAAAAGACTTGCATTGCAATGTGACCTCGCTGCCCTACATAGACAAAATAAGACTTGTTTTTCTTCATCCATTGCTGCTAAGATTTCATCCTTCACTGCTGAATTACACAAATTAGACCTCTATAAATTTGACCTGGCTCTTAGACGTCTCCAGCTTGATTCCTACTGGTACGCTAACAAGCCAGGGAAGGTGTTGGCTAGGCAAATTAAAGTGAAAGAAGCTAGGAGTCGTATTGCCCATTTATCACTACCAGATGGGTCTAAAGTTTTTGATCCACAATCTATTGCTAATGCTTTTGCTCAGTACTACCAATCTCTTCATTAATGTTCCTGCAGGTGCCCATAAGTCGTATGCCTTCTCTGCTCTTGTACCTTGATGTGGAGAAGGCGTTCGACCGGGTACATTGGGGATACTTAACGGCAGTCCTTACTAAATTTGGTTTTCCCCTCCCCGTATTCTCTGCGATATTAGCTTTGTACTCATCCCCGTCTGCCAAAGTTTTCACATCTGGAGCCCTTTCATCCCCGTTTAATATCACGAATGGGACGAGGCAGGGGTGCCCCCTTTCCCCTGTGCTTTTCACATTGGTCATGGAACCCTTTGCAGAACTCCTTAGATTTGACCCGAATATTCCTGGTATTGTGGTTGGGGGTGAGGAGCATAAAATAGGTTATTAGCTGACGACGTCATGATCGCGCTGACTTCTCCTCTTCTCTCCCTTCCTCGTGTTATCCAACTTATTAACCGTTTCAGTGCTGCTAGTTTCTACAAACGTAATCTCTCTAAAACCACTGCCCTTCCTCTGTGCTTAGAAGCATCTGACATCTCTACTCTACAAACTACCTACCCTTTCCGATGGGCCTCTACGGAAGTCACCTATCTTGGTATTTTCTGAACTGCTTCTCCTGCTCTCTTGGTTTCTACTAATATTTCCACTCTCTCAGACCACATCTCGGGGGAAATGATCAAGTATAGTCCCTTACCTTTATCCTGGGCAGGACGTGTTGCTGCCACTAAAATGTTCATATTACCTGTTATACTATATATGTTCCATAACTTACTGATTAAATTGCCACTTACAGCTATTAAGCGACTCCAGTTGCAAATAATGCACTTTGAATGGGGAAGGGGCAGGGCTAGGGTTTCAGCTAAAGTTCTTTAACTTCCTACTAAACAAGGGGGACTAGGCTGCCCCGATTTACTGACCTATTATAGAGCCACGCACTTGATAGGCCTTAAGCAGTGGTGGAAAGTCTACTCTGATGCCAGATGGATACCCATGGAATTGGCTATTACTGGAGTGCCTTCACTACAGTACTTGCTATGGAAAGTAGCCATTCAGAAATCTCACGAATATACTTTTAGCCCGACAATATCAGCTACATTGGACATATGTCTTTTTGCCCTTTCCTCTGGTGTACTTTCGCCTGTATCCTTTGCCTCTACTCCTATTCCTGTCTTGCATCTCCTTCTCCCTCACGTTTCATTCCTTAACTGGACTGCTCTGGGTATTCAATGCTTGGGAGATCTCTGCGAGGCTGGAGCATTATTACCTTTTGAAACTCTCAGGTCTAGATTTAATATTCCAGCACATGACTTTTACAAATTCATCCAGCTTAGACCCCTCATCTCTTATACTTCGTGGCCTAGGGACTTGGGGGATGAGGTATATACTCATTACTTCACTATACACATAGGGTCTAAAGGAGGGATAGCAACCTCATATCGTGCCTTGCAACAACTGTCCTCCTCTGTGAAATTCTCATTTAAATTATCCTGGGAAAAAGACTTGCAATTAGAGAAGATCAATGGTCGTATATATATTTTCTGTAACATTTACATTATCCCACTGCATTAACCATGTGGAATCTTCTAGGAAGTTACTGTATTGGTGGTATTACACTCCAGATCACTTGTCAAAAATATTTCCAGGCACCAATTCTATGTGTTGGAGATGTGGAGACGGAGTGGGGTCCTTCTTACATGTATGGTGGTCATGCCCGGCTATTACCTCTTTTTGTACTGCCATCCTTCACCTTCTCAGCAAAATATTTGGATCTTCTGTGCCTTGGGGTCCCAGCATGGCGTTATTATCCCTTCAACTACAGGATATGGCAATTGAACATCGGACTGTTGCTTTTCATGTTCTTACTGCAGCACGTATTCTTCTTGCCTCTATGTGGAAATCACGGGACGTTCCAACCATCCCAACTCTAATCACCAAGGTCAACTACTCATGTACTATGGAAAAACTTATGGCGAGACACCGTAACAAAGAATCATCCTTTTTACGGTTGTGGAGCCCTTGGCTTCACTCAGGACTTTACATGTCTGGCAGTGTTCCACTTGAGAATGTTGATTCTGACCTTATATTCTGCTATTTTCCCCACACCTCCTCATAATGCTCCTGTGTGCTTTTATTTTGAGCGCAATGTACTACTGAATCATAAGCATATCGCTATACGCCACTTCATTTACCTAATTGTGGTGTACTATGTACTGTTTGGTTATGTTATATGTTCTATACTTTCTCTGGGGTACGGAGTACCTCACTGCATGCTCTTTTTGTATTATAAACTTGAATAAATAAAGTTATGGAAAAAAAAAGGGTGCCAATAATTTTGTCCAGACTATTTTTGGAGTTTGGTGTGACTTTATGTACAATTAGCTTTTTTTCCCTCCCTTTTTCGGTTTAGTCCCAATACACACAATGGGAATAAACATGTGTATAGCAAAACACGTGTTACTGTAATCCTTTTCTGTGAGAAATACTTCCAATTTTTGTTTTGCCCATTCTGCAGCACCTGAAATTACGCATACTGGAAGCCTGTGCTAGTATTTCTCCTGCGGTGTTGCTATCAGTGTGTGAAGAGTGGGAGAAGAGGGTTGCATTGACAATCCAACACAATGTGCAGCTCATTATACACATTTTATAAGTGGTCAGAAACGTGTAAATAACTAATGAAAGAATAGAGTTAAGTTAAAACCAAGCACATCATTGTTTTTCTTGTGAAATTCCCAATAAGTTTGATGTGTCACATGACCCTCTTCCTATTAAAAAAACAAAAGTTGGATTCAAAATGGCTGACTTCAAAATGGCCACCATGGCCACCACCCATCTTGAAAAGTTTCCCCCCCTCACATATACTAATGTGCCACAAACAGGAAGTTAACATCACCAACCATTTCCATTTTATTAAGGTGTATCCATATAAATGGCCCACCCTGTATATGGATATTGAACCTACTACTTCAGCTGACTTGAACCAAATCGGTAAATCAGACCCAAGCATGACCGAGGGAATTCCCCCCCCCCCATGAGAACAATTATCCTGTATGCGGATGGCAGAGAAGTCCCAGGTAAAGGACAAGTCTGAGTACAAAGGGGGGTGGTTCACTAGGAGCCGCTCGTTTCAAATCAGTGAAGCATCCCATACCCGTTTTTATTTTTCTCCACCTGAACCTGGGACTATTAGGCAGAACACCATAGGGAAAGATGGAAGAAACAAAGGTTCTTAGGGGGGAATTGTTGGGTCTATAATATTCTGATATATTGATCGCTATATCTATACTCATATGCCTTTATTAAATCCTACATGCTATTGCTAAATATTGCAGAAGAACTTTGCTTTACTTAATACAAAACATTTCAGCTTGCTCTTTGCCCGTAATTAAGACTAGAACCTTGAGATGGAGTCTGTGGATACAAGAAGTCTAAACATTGGGCTTTGTGGGAGGATGGAAAAATCTCAAGCTAGAGACCTTGCAACAAAAGTATGCTACGCCACGCTCAAATGACCAATCAGCATATAAAATGATGATTTGATGCATAGTTTTACCCTCCCCTTTTTGTCAGATTGTAAAAACTAATGTGATAATAAACCGAACTCCCTGGAGTCAGTACCGAGGAGTGAATTTATACCAACCTTGTCTGGTGTGAATTTGCTTATGTCGACACTCGGCAAAATAGCACAGCAGTAGTCACTCACAGTTTAAGGCCTCACATTAACCCATCCTTAACACAGTAAGCCTTAACACCCCAAAGGTGTTTGACGACTTTTCGTTAAATTCGGATGTGTAATGAAATTTTTTTTTTTCTATCACTAAAATGACATTTTTTCCTCAAATTTACCATTTTAACAAGAGGTAATAGGAGAAAATGCCCCCCAAAATTTGTAACCCAATTTCTTCTGAGTATAGAAATACCCCATGTGTGGATGTAAAATGCTCTGCATGTGCACTACAATGCTCAGAAGTAGAAGAGTCACATTTGGCTTTTTTAACCCCTTAACGACAATGGACGTAAATGTACGTCATGGTGACGTGTTACTTAGTGCACCATGATGTACATTTACGCGCCGCCATGATCGCGAGCACCGGAGCGGTCCCGGCTGCTATCAGTAACCAGGGACCCGCCGGTAATGGCAGACATCCACGATCGCGTGGATGTCCGCCATTAACCCCTCATACAGATCACGGCATCTGCGGCAGTGCGGTATTTTGAATGGATGATCGGATCGCCCGCAGCACTGCCGCGGGGATCCAATCGTCCCCTCACCTGGCTCCGGCCGTCTCCCGGGGTCTTCTGCTCTGGTCTGAGATCGAGCAGACCAGAGCAGAAGATCACCGATAATACTGAGCAGTGCTGTGTCCTATACATAGCACTGAACAGTATTAGCAATCAAATGATTGCTATGAATAGTCCCCTATGGGGACATAAAAAGAGTAAAAAAAAGTTAAAAAAAAATGTAAAATAAAAAAGTAAAAAATTTGAAAAATCCCCGCCCCCAATAAAAAAGTAAAACGTCTGTTTTTCCCATTTTACCCTCCAAAAAGCACAAAAAATTTATAAATAATTCACATATTTAGTATCGCCGCGTGTGTAAAAGTCTGAAATATTAAAATATATTGTAACTTATCCCATACGGTGAACGGCGTAAATGTAAAATAATAAAAATGGCCAAATTTTTGGTCACATTTTATTCCCAAAAAAAATTAATAAAAAATGTATAAAAAGTAAAACCTATGCGAAAGTTATACTGATAAAAACTAAAGATCATGGTGCAAAAAATTAGCCATCATACCTCCCCATATACGGAAAAATTTGAAAGTTATTGGTAGTCAAAATAGGGCAATTTAAAACGTACTAATTTTGTTAAAATGGTTTGAGATTTTTTTTAAGCGGTACAGTTATAGAAAAGCATATAATCATGGGTATCATTCTAATCGTATTGACCCAAAGAATAAAGAAAACATGTCATTTTTACCGGAAAGTGTACAGCGTGAAAACAAAACCTTCGAAAATTTGCTAAATTGCGGTTTTCTTTTCATTTTTCCCACATAAATAATATTTGTTTGGTTGCGCCTTACATTTTATGATAAAATAAGTGATGTAATTACAAAGTACAATTGGTGATGCAAAAAACAAGCCCTCATATGGGTCTGTGGAGGGAAATGTAAGAGATTTATGATTTTTAGAAGGCGAGGAGGAAAAAACGAAAATGCAAAAATTAAATTGGTCTGGTCCTTAAGGCCAAAATGGGCCTGGTCCTTAACACCTTAAGGACCATGGACGTGTATACACGTCCAGGCAGGATGCACGTTCCGCCATTAGGTCGTGTATACTCGTCCATGGCTCTCGTGGGTGCTGCCCAGTGCACCCACAAGCTTGCGGCAGGGACTCTGCTGTAACACACAGCCAGGACCCTGCCACACTGCAGGGACCGAAGTAAACGGTCCTGGCAGTTTAACCCTTACAGCCGCTGGCTGTAAGTGTTATGACAGAGGGAGAGAGCTCCCTCTGTCCCCCCTGCATCACCCCGCAGCGCGATCGCGGGGTGCTGTGTGTAATTCCCGGTGGGCAGGGACCTGCTACACTGCCGGGATGGAAGAAAACTTTGTTCCCAGCAGTTTAACCCTTACAGCCGCGGTCGGAAGCGACCACAAGCTGTAAGGAATTTTGGCAGAGGGAGGGGGCTCCCTCTGTCTCTCTCCTGTAGCACCCCGCAACGATCGCTGGGTGCTGCTGGTTACCTGGGCAGCCGGGGGTCTTTACAAGGACCCCCAGATCTGCCCCAGTTATTGCCTGTCAGGACGTGCCATAGGCATGTCCTGATATGCTGCTTGCTAGTGTAAAATTAGCAGGCAGCATATATCTGCAATGCTCTGGAATACTAAGTATTCAAAAGCATAAAAAAAGTGAAAAAAATATAAAATAAATAAAAGTGTATAAAAACAGTAAGTATGAAAAAGTGTAAAAAAAAGTGTAAAAAAGTGTAAAAGAAAAGTGTTTAAAAAAGTGTTAAAAAAGTGATAAAAAATAATAAAAATACATTAAATAAATGTAATGAAAAATAAAAATGTATAATGTATAGGATCACACGGCGCACATCTGCAGCATATTACATGCTGCGGATGCCCACCAACAGTCACAATAATGAGCTCCCTGCTGCGGCTTGGTAGTTTTGTGTGTCCACTCATAGCGGCGGATTTCCCACTTGCAGTCATGAGCGGACACACTGAGCTACCCAGCCACAGCAGTGATCTCGCCCTTGTGACTGCTGGGGGGCATCCGCGGTGTGAAATATGCTGCGGATGTGCTGTATGTGACCCTACATTGCGTCCCGTTCATACTGCCTTTCTGCAGTGTAAGAGGTATCTGTCAGCATTACGTCAAAAAGAGTGATGCTGACGTATACTGTAGCATCTCCATTCATTTCTGAATGAGACGAATACAGTATACATTGGCATCCCTTTTTTGACATGACAACGGACACCTACACTGCAGAAACACAGTATGAATTGGGACTATTCATACAATGATGCCTTGAAAGCCAAAGGGGGCTCTTCTCCTTCTTGGTCGTACCAGGCGGTCAGACAACCAGATATGGCCTAAGTAGGGGTACTGCCCAGCCCAGGACGAACAGCGTGATAAAATATGGGCGTAGTTCCTCCATTTCAAAAGCGACGTACTAAAATTATGTCCCACAAATAAAGAATTTGTGGAAAAAAAAGCTAATTGCTATTTTTTCCACTGACTTTGAAATAATTCTAGCCACACACAATAAGGGCTCAACGTACTCACTTTTGCCCTAGGTGAATACTTTAGGGGTGTAGTTTCGAAAATGGGGTCACATCTGGGGTTGCGGTATTGTTCTGACAGCTAGAATGCTTTGCAAGATGAAGTGCAGCCTATAATTTGTATTATGATATCCTGAAACCCAAATGGGGCTTCTCTCCTTTTGGGTCCCACCATGTGGCCATGCGTCCAAATATGGCCTAAGCGGGGGTATTACCGAACATGGGACGAACAGCATAATAATATATGGGGCACATATTTTCTGCAATGTACATTGATCTTTACATGTAAGGGGTTATGAAACCCTCTTGGCAACTGTGAATGCCTGCTCCTGGCTCATCCTGTGTCTTTCAGGAACTACTTGCCTCACAGATGCTACGGGCCTTGGCCCTTTAATTTTTGGATGTTTAGCAGTAGCTAAATACATGCTTAATGCAAATTTCAACATTGATCTTTACATGTAAGGGGTTATGAAACCCTCTTGGGTGCTGTGAATGCCTGCTCCTGGCTCATCCTGTGTCTTTCAGAAACTACTTGCCTCACAGATGCTTCAGGCCTTGGCCCTTTAATTTTTGGATGTTTAGCAGTAGCTAATACATGCTTAATGCTAATTTCAACAATGATCTTTAAATTCTCGGCGCTCTGCCAGGGCCGTCGCCTACCCCTCCGGGGCCGATCAGAGCACCTCACTAAACCATCCAATCGGTAGTAGAGACAGGCGGTGTGTACAAAGGGCAGGGACTTAATGAACCCAAGCTTATGACCCGCACTTAGTTGGAATTCTTCTTTCATGGCAAATAATTGCAATCCCTGATCCCTATCACGAACGGGTTGAGCAGGTTACCTGCACTTGTCTGTGAAGGATAGACAAACGCTGGTCCGTTCAGTGTAGTGCGCATGCAGCCCCGGACATCTGAGGACCTCACACACCTGTTATTGCTCGATCTCGCGATTGATCGTGCTAAGTAAGGGGTTATGAAAGCCTCTTGGGTACTGCTGATGCCTACTCCTGACTGCTCCTGTGTCTTTTAGGAACTACTTGCCTTCATGATGCTTCTGGGCTTGGGCCTTTAATTTTACGATTTGTGAAATAGATACATACATGCTTAATTAAAATTTCAACATTTATGGTGCAAGAAAAGGTTTAGTCTCAAGGGGCGACACGCCTTCTTTACCATAAGAACTGTGAAGTTATGGAACAGTCTACCTCAGGAACTGGTCACAGCAGGAAAAATTAACAGCTTTAAAACAGGGTTAGATACATTCCTACAACAAAATAACATTAATGCTTATGAAGAAATATAAAATCCCATCCTTTCCCCAATATTACGCCACACCCCTACCCTTCAATTCCCTGGTTGAACTTGATGGACATATGTCTTTTTTCAACCGTACTAACTATGTAATGTATGGGGTTATTAAACCCTCTTGGGTACTGTTTTTTCAAATTTTATGATAATTTCCTCAGTAATAAACTTGAATTTTCCAGAATAATAATAATTACACCATTGAACACTTGTTGTGTGTGATTTTTTAATTAAAATTGAGTAAAAATCAAAAATAATACGGAGATGGATGAACTCTTCTTTATTTCAGAAAACATTACTTTAGAGAAGAATGTCTTTTTGTGGTCCACCTTACTGCATTATAGAGTCGTCTGGACTCTTGGATATGCGCTTGTTCTTAAACAAAGGTACAAAAAAAAAAAGGGCAAGGGCATTCAGGCAATATATGCTTTACTGATGCCGCTGTGGGGCCTGGGTCTGGGAATTTCTAATTTTCTCTTAGGTAGCACCCACTATCCAAAATCTTCAGTTTAAATTTCTAAATTCATCTTTTAATCTTAGGGATTGTGAAGGCGTAGTGCCTACTCATGCTGCGGACAACTCCGGGCTGTGCCATTCATCCACTATATGGTCTCCTCATGCTGCCAACACATCCACGCTGTTTCATTCAGCCACTATATGGTGTCCTCATGCTTCAGCCTTGATTCTAAAAGTGATGCCGGTAATCTGCATGCTATTATGAATAACAGTATTATTTCACTACCCCAGCACACTCCATATGCGTTTTAGAACACAGCAAAGTGTTCTATACCCCTATTGAGGCTGTATGTAGGCTAGAAATAGCCATTTTTAATATAGATTCACCGTGAAAAAATTCGGATCGAAATTAAATTTTTCGGAAAGTTCGGCAAATCGTCCGCATAAAATTTTTCAAAAGTTCGCTCATCTCTAGATACGACCATTCAGTGTGAGACATGCCCCGATCATCTGGGCCTCTGTGTTAAGGATTGCTTCAGGGAGTAACACACTTCAATACTAAATTACAAAATTCCCATTCCCTTTCCCTCAATTTAATTGTTACGCCGAGCGCTCCGGGTCCCCGCTCCTCCCCGGAGCGCTCGCTACACTCTCGCTACTGCAGCGCTCCGGTCAGATCCACTGACCCGGTGCGCTGCGATACTGCCTCCAGCCGGGATGCGATTCGCGATGCGGGTGGCGCCCGCTCGCGATGCGCACCCCGGCTCCCGTACCTGACTCGCTCTCCGTCGGTCCTGTCCCGGCGCGCGCGGCCCCGCTCCCTAGGGCGCGCGCGCGCCGGGTCTCTGCGATTTAAAGGGCCACTGCGCCGCTGATTGGCGCAGTGGTTCTAATTAGTGTGTTCACCTGTGCACTCCCTATGTATACCTCACTTCCCCTGCACTCCCTCGCCGGATCTTGTTGCCATTGTGCCAGTGAAAGCGTTTCCTTGTGTGTTCCTAGCCTGTGTTCCAGACCTCCTGCCGTTGCCCCTGACTACGATCCTTGCTGCCTGCCCCGACCTTCTGCTACGTCCGACCTTGCTTCTGTCTACTCCCTTGTACCGCGCCTATCTTCAGCAGTCAGAGAGGTTGAGCCGTTGCTAGTGGATACGACCTGGTCACTACCGCCGCAGCAAGACCATCCCGCTTTGCGGCGGGCTCTGGTGAACACCAGTAGTGACTTAGAACCGGTCCACTAGCACGGTCCACGCCAATCCCTCTCTGGCACAGAGGATCCACCTCCTGCCAGCCGGCATCGTGACATTAATTTCCCATAAATTTACCCCAATGTACCAGTCCAGAGTACATTGTCTTCCAAATTTTAAACCCAAACACCCCTCCTCCCAAAATAAAACCAAAAACCTATTACATAATACCCCTGACAAATATGGGTCACAGAGTCAATAGAATTAGGGTCATTGTTACATTCCTTGAGGGGTTTAGTTTCTAAAATGGTGTCACATGTGGGGGGTTTCTGCTGTTCTGGCACAATGGGGGCTTTGTAGACGCACATGGCCCCCGACTTCAATTCCACCCAAATTCTCTCTCCAAAAGCCCAATGGTGCTCCTTCTGAGAGTTGTAGTGTACCCACAGAGCACTTTTCATCCATATATGGGGTATTTCATTACGCAAAATTGCACTACAAATTTTGGGGGGCTTTTTCCCATATTAAACCTTGTGAAAATGAAACATTTGGGGTAACACCACCATTACAGTTAGAAATGAGCGAACTTTAGAAAAATTTGATTCAGCCGATTTTGCCGAACTTTCCCCAAAAATTTGTTTCAGACAGAATTTATTAGCGGCGAATCGCTATTAAAAATGCTATTTCTGGCCTATAGAGAGCCTCAATAGGGGTGTAGAGCACTTTTCCTTGTCCTAACACGCATAGGGAGTGTGTTGTGTTAGTGAAATAATACTGTTATTCAGTATGACATGCAGATTACAGGCATTGCTATTAGAATCACTGCTGCAGAGCGTCAATGTGGCAGCAGGGAGACCATATGGTGTCAAAATTGAAGAGAATAAAGATTTTTTTAATGTAATTTTAATTTAATTTAATTTGAATTTATATACATTTTTTGAGTACCCATTCTAATGAGCATCTAGCTGGCGGTCCTCCACCAGGCGAGATGCCACCTGTTACAGCCCCTTCCTCTCAGCACCCCCCTGACTATGAAAGTGTGAATATTTCATTTAATCAGTTATGGTTCAAGGCTATCGCTCCAAGCTGTTCCATTGGATTCTTGTGATAATTCCACAGATAATATGACGTACACATCCATAGGGCCTCAGTCTTGAAAAGATTACATCGAGATTTTTAAATTTAAATGTAAGATGTATATTAGATTGCCAAGTTTAATGTCCCAGTGTTTACTTTGAACAAATACTGTATGACCACAAAACCCAATCTAGCAAGGAGTTACATGGTGGCACAATGACAGAGCCTATAGGTGGCAGCAGCATGAGGAGACCATAATCTGGTAGAATGACACACAATGGAATTGGCGGCAGCACGAGGAGACCATATAGTGGCAGAACGACCCAGCGTGGAGGAGGCAACAGCCTGACAAGACCATAGGGCCACACAATAGAAAAGATTAAAGATATTTTTGAAATTTAGAATTGAAGATTTTTAGATATATTACATTTTTACACATTTTTACATTTTAGATATATTACATATGTTGACACAGTGCCGTGTTGCCAACATTGGGACCCTGGCCACGCTTCACCTTCTGCCGACATATCTTACATGTGGCTAGGTTAACCTCCTCCGGATGCTTGATGAAAAACTGCCACACCGCAGAGTAGTTGATTTTCCCACCAACAGTCTGCACTAACTGACTGCTACTGCCGCCGTCTCCAGGAACCCCTGTCCCACTACCTCCCATTAAGGTATGCTGCTGCAAAGCAGGTGGTCTCCCCTGGGCATGTTTGGCTACAGAATTTCCACTTCTGCCACCATGCTGACTGCCAACCATGCTACCACCTTGCTGGTTCAGCTGTTGCCTCGCGGGCAACCTGAAACCCTCTGCTCCAGATGATGAAGCCCCTTGTGCACGCAGCTCCCAATTGTGATCGGCTTCATCATCATCGAGTTGTGTCTGCACGTCACTGATGTCCTCCTCAGGTTCCTCAACAGTGCCTGCTCCAGGACCCTGAACGCTGGCAACATCCTCTCCCATGTCACTCTCCTCATCACTACTTGCCCGCCTAGCGGAGGAAGCGGCGGATGTCTTCTCCACTTCTTGGCTGGGCAGTAGCTGCTGACTGTCCTCTATTAGATTGTACTCACTGAATAGTGGAGCTGAACCCACAGCATAAGATACTTTTTTAGGGGAGGGAACAGCATAGGACAGAGGCAATGGGGGGACACGGACTGCTCCCGGGCCATGCCAACTGAGGGTTGTGTCTGAGGAACCCACAGACTGTTGACTAGGGGTATCAGGTGTCACTTGTGATGAAGTGGATGACCGTTTAACCAATCGATGATGGCAGGTGGATTGTTGGTTGAGACACGACCACTAGCTGATACCAGAAGCTCAGGCCTCTCGCTGCTACTCCACTCGCCCCCTAGTCTGCTGCAACCTCTGCCTGATGAATTTAGGCCTCTGCCACTCTTCTGTGCATGTCCTGGCACTTCTCTGCCTGACATACTTAGTGCGAATATGAGGGGAGTACAATACGCTTCACTACGCTTAAAACAGTATTTGTCTAGAACACCAGCCAGTGAGTACTTTTTCCTGGACTTTCACAGTATCTAGGCCCTTGACAGATTAACAGGTCAAGGTACAAAGGTACAAAATAGTCAAGGTACAAGGTACAAAATAGTACACTACTTAGATGTATACAATGGGGATCAAAAGTTTGGGCACCCCAGGTAAAAATTTGTATTAATGTGCATAAAGAAGCCAAGGGAATATGGAAAAATCTCCAAAAGGCATCAAATTACAGGTAGGACATTCTTATCATATGTCAACAAAAGTTAGAGTTTATTTCCATTATTTACACTTTCAAAATAACAGAAAACAAAAAAATGGCGTCTGCAAAAGTTTGGGGACCCTGCAGAATTTATAGCATGCACTTCCCCCTTTGCAAAGCTGAGACCTGCCAGTGTCAGGGATTGTTCTCAATCATCATTTGGGAAGACCAGGTGATGTCAATCTCAAACATTTTAAATGCCCAGACTCATCTGACCTTGCCCCAACAATCAGCACCATGGGTTCTTCTAAGCAGTTGTCTAGAAATCTGAAACTGAAAATAGTTGACGCTCACAAAGCTGGAGAAGGCTGTAAGAAGATAGCAAAACGTTTTCAGATGTCAATATCCTCTGTTCGGAATGTAATTAAGAAATGGCAGTCATCGGGAACAGTGGAAGTTAAAGCAAGATCTGGAAAACCAAGAAAAATATCAGACAGAACAGCTCGCAGGTTTGTGAGAAAAACAATTCAAAACCCTAGTTTGACTGCACAATCCCTCCAGAAAGATCTGGCAGACACTGGAGTTGTGGTACACTATTCTCCTATAAAGAGATACTTGTACAAATATGGTCTTCAAGGAAGAGTCATCAGAAGAAAACCTCTTCTACGTCCTCACCACAAAAATCAGCGTTTGAACTTTGCAAATGAACATATAGACAAGCCTGATGCATTTTGGAAACAAGTTCTGTGGACCGATGAGGTTAAAATTTAACTTTTTGGCTGCAATGAGCAAAGGTACATTTGGAGAAGAAGGGGAACAGAATTTAATTAAAAGAACCTCTGTCCAACTGTTAAGCACGGGGGTGGATCAATCATGCTTTGGGGTTGTATTGCAGCCAGTGGCACAGGGAACATCTCACGAGTAGAAGGAAAAATTGATTCAATAAAATGTCAGCAAATTTTGGATGCTAACTTGATGCCATCTGTGAAAAAGCTGAAGTTAAAGAGAGGAGGGCTTCTACAAATGGATAATGATCCTAAACACAACTCGAAATCCACAGGGGATTACATCAAGAGGCATAAACTGAAGGTTTTGCCATGGCCTTCACAATCTCCTGACCTCAACATAATTGAAAATCTATGGATAGACCTTAAAAGAGCTGTGCGTGACAGACAGCCCAGAAATCTCAAAGAACTGGAAGACTTTTGTAAGGAAGAATGGGCCAAAATACTTCAAACAAGAATTGAAAGGCAGGCTACAGCCTCTTGGCTGGCTACAAAAAGCGTTTACGCGTGATACTTGCCAAAGGGGCCAGTACAAGATATTAACTCTGCAGGGTGCCCAAACTTTTGCAGATGCCATTTTTTTGTTTTCTGTTATGTTGAAAGTGTAAATGATGGAAATAACATCTAACTTTTGTTGACATATTAGAAGAATGTCTAATCTGTAATTTGATGCCTTTTGGAGATTTTTCCATCTTTCCTTGACTTCTTTATGCATATTAATACAAATTTTTAACCTGGGGTGCCCAAACTTTTGATCCCCACTGTAGATGTATGTATGTGGTATGCACTTATGAGGGCCGAAAAATGCACTACAGTATGCTTAAAAAAAACATATTGCAGTAAAACACCAGTCAGTGATTACTTTTGGCTGTCTTTCACAGTATCTAGGCCCTTGACACATTAACAGCTATAAAATAGTACACTAATTAGATGTAGGTATGTGGTATGCACTTATGAGAGCAGACAAATGTACTACAATATGCTTAAAAAAAAGTATTTTTGTGCAACACCAGCAGTACACAGCTGGAGCACACAAAAGCTGTGTACCAAAACCAAAATTGCACTCTGTCAAAGACTATTAGGAATGGACTGCTGGGTATTATACCGTCTATTGACTAGTATAACCAGCAGATGATTTGTTGTGGAACAAAGACACAGAATTGCACTGAAAAATTATTCCTGCCTCCTCTGCTAAGGTTTATGAAGTTGAGGCAGCTTGTTTAAATGTATGAGGCAACACACAGCTCTCTACCCCTCTCTGTGATACAATGCTGTAGAAAGTGACTGGGAAGTTAATGGCTGCCATTTTAGATGCCCTGGAGCCTGGACCGCACTAAATAGAGTTTAATAAAGCGATTCGCATTCGTTGCAAATTGAATTTTTTATGAAATTTGTAACATATTCAGATTTTTCAGCTTCGATTCGTTCCTCCCTAATTACAGTGTTAAAAATAACAATTTTCAATTTTACGGCGCACTGTTCATAAAACTTGTGAGGTGTAAGTACTCACTGTAACCCTTGTTACCTTCCTTGAGGGGTGTAGTTTCCAAAATTGTGTCACATGTGGGGGGTTTCTGCTGTTCTGGCACAATGGGGGCTTTGTAAATGCACATGGCCCCTGACTTTAATTCCAGCAAAACTCTCTCTCCAAAAGCCCAATGGCGCTCCTTCTCTTCTGAGACCTATAGTGCCACAGCAGAACACTTTACATCCACATATGAGGTTTTTCCTTACTCGGGAGAAATCCGCCTTCAAGTTTTGGGGGCCTTTTTCTCCTATTACCCCATGTGAAAATGAAAAATGTGGGGTAACACCAGCATTTTAGAGTTAAAGATCAAATTGTTCATTTTCATGTCCAATTTTAACAAAAAGTCATAAAACACCTGGGAGGTGTTAAGGCTCACTGTCCCCCTTGTTACATTCCTTGAGAGTTTCCCAAATAATATGCCTATGTTTTTTTTTTTTTTTGCTGTTCTGGCACATTTCCACACTCAGAAAAAATGATAACCGAGTCATTTATGAGGGACTTCTCACAGAAAGGCTCCTCAAATCCACTTCAAACTTAAAGGGGTACTCCAGCCCTAAGACATCTTATCCCCTATCCAAAGACTCCCCACTGGCCTCTGGGGACCCCCACTATCTCAAATGCAGCACCCACCTCTGGGAGCTGCAGGCAGCGCTACAGCCTCGGAGTCTGCCGGGTCATGACTATGGGGGCGGAGTATCACGACATCATGACTCCGCCCCATGTGATGTCGAGCCCCACCCCCGCAATGCAAGTCTATGGGAGGGGTTGTGATGACGATAAGATGTCTTAGGGCCGGAGAACCCCTTTAACTGGACCCTGAAAAATTCAGATTTTGAATTTTTCGTGAAAATTTGTAAAATTGCTGCTATACTGTTGAAGCCTTCTAATGTCTTCAAAAAGTAAAAAGATGTCAACTTTTTGATGCCAACATAAAGTAGACATATTGTATATTTGAATCAATATATAATTTATTTGGTATGTCCATTTTCTTACAAGCAGAGAGTTAAAAATCTAGATAAATGCAAAATTTTCAGGAGATTTAGGAATTTGAAGAAATGATGCGAGTATCGATGAAAATTTACTGCTACCAAAGAAGAATATGTCATGAAAAAAGATTCTCGGAATCAGAATGATTAGTAAAAGCATCCCAGAGTGGTTAATGCATAAGGCTAAGTTTCCAATTGGTTTTCCATAATTCATTTGCAGTCTGTGGTTCTCCATAATTATTTTCAGCACTCTCAGAATGTAAGGGCAACATGTATGTTGGCTCAAGCACAGAAGGTGAGGAACCATCGACTCCTATGCAGCCAAGGACAAAAAAGATAAAGTAAAATCTAGAAGGAAGCAGCTGTTGCTGGGTGATTCAATCATAAGAAGTGTGGAGCTTAAGGAAAATGGTTTTGTGAGATGTCTCCCAGGTGCTACTGCTAGAAGAGATAGAAGACGTATTCTTAATATTGTTAATGTAGAAAAAGATACAGAGCCGGCACAGCACTATTCTATGGAGATTATCACATAAGCCAGTGTGATCATGCGTTATTCAGTGCAGCAGGCCATCACAGTTCCGTGCATTCACTAGCAGCGGTGCTCAATCCTCTATAGCAGTAGCAATGAAACTTAAGGAGGCACTCGCGTTTAAGGTGAAAGCAGGGTTTTCTTTCTTTATTTCAGGTGCGGTAAAACACAGCGGCATGGGACGCCATGGCGGAACGAGCAGGTCGTGACAATTGTTTCACTCCTCTAGGGCGTTTCTTCAGACTCACCTTCCTCCCACATCATGCACAGGTAAATACTCCACCCCGCATGACGTCAGGAGGGAGGAACCTATCTAAACAGTGAATTAAAAAAACACATATATTTAAAAACAAAGATACACTGAACGTAACAAACTTTAAAAAGGGTATGCACAGTAAAAGTCAAATAAATACACTTAGATCTAATCATTAAGACCCAAGTTTCCTTGGGCATGCAGTTCTAATATTAACTTGGCTTCCCGTTGTAAAAGGGCTCTGTTTCTATCCACCCCTTGACTATATTTAACTCTTTCTATACCAAGGAAGGTTAAACAAGATGTGTCACTCTGATGGAAATTCTTTATGTGTTCAATCAGCCTTGGGCTTCCAAATCCAGTTTTAATCGAATGGACATGCTTCCTAAACCTTATATTTAAAGGACGTATAGTGCACCCGATATAAAATCTTTTACACGGGCATACGATCGCATAGAAATAAAGGAAATAAGGCATTTATTTTTAGTAATTTCCCCTAAGCTAGGATTGCTTTGTATAAGAAACCAGTTATCGTAGATTACCTTTTTTATTTTTTTCTGCCATAGGACTAAAGCGAAAAGAAAAAGCAAAGACGGGGTTAACTGGACCCGTATCTTTGTTGTTCTTTTTACTTTTGTAAAAATTCTTTCCTTTTAGTAAATCACTTCTCTTTTGTTTCAAAGCTCTGTCTAGGGCCTGATCTAAAATGGGCTCAGGGTAACCCCTGGTAATGAATCGCCTTCGCAAATCCAGTGCCTGCAGCATAAAATCTTCTTCACTACTATTAACCCTTCATAAACGAAGAAATTGTCCATAAGGGATGGCTTTTTTTACATGTTCTGGGTGATAAGATTTGAAATGTAGTAGTGAGTTGCAGGCAGTGGGCTTACGGTAACCCCTCGTCCTCAGGGTATCGTTCTCTAGACTAATCAACACGTCTAGGAACTCCAATTCCTTTCCTCCCACCTTACTGGTAAATCTGAGATTTATGTTATTAGATGTATTTAGATAAAAATATAGTCTACAAAGCGTCTATAACATACAATGGACCTTAAATGCGTATTACTCCCAGAAAATATAAATCTCTTTTCAAACATTGCGACATATAGGTTGGCCAGTGTACAAGCCACTGGCGTCCCCATTGCCACTCCTCCGGTTTGGGTATACCATTCTTCACCGAATTTAAAGGAGTTATTAGTGAGAATAAATTCTAGGGAGTCGCAAATAAAGTCCACGTATGTAATGCTCTTACCTGAAAAATGGAGGAATTCTCGGACTACCTCCACCGCCTCTGCTTGTGGGATACTAGTATAAAGACTCTCTATGTCCACGGATGCTAAAATGCAATCCGCGGGCCATGAGAGTCCATCAAGGGTCAGTAAAAATTCATTAGTATATTTGACCAGTGAAGGTATTTCAACAAGCAGAGGATGGAGGAGCCCATCTACGAATTTGGATATGGGCTCTGTCCCCACACCGGACACAATAGGGCATCCGGGTGGGGACTCTAAAGTCTTATCTACTTTCGGGAGGAAGTACCAGTGAGCTGGTTTAGGGATCTTCGGTATAAATTTTTCGGCCATTTTTTTTGAGAGGATATTTTTCTCTACAAATGAACGCAACAAAGATTGTAATTTGCCTGCTGTTTTTAATAGGGGATTCAATGGATTTTTTACACAGAACCTGTGATTATTTAACTGTCTATGGGCTTCTGCAATATAGTAGCTTTTTGACATAAGGACGATATTTCCCCCCTTATCCGATTTTTTGCAAATAATGTCGTCTCTTTTTTTCAGGTTTGCTAATGCTATTTTTTCATCTGGAGTGATGTTACTATTATCAGAGGGGTATTTTAAAGCTTTTATGCTTTCCAGAACCCTCTGTTGAAACATGTCTAAGCTGCTCCCAGGGGCAAGCGGGGGGGGCAGAAAGATGACCTGTTACCTCCAGTGAATTCAGGAACGTATAAGACATTAGAGGGGGGTTCTAATTCGTCCTCATTTAGCAGGTCTATTAAAGATTCTAAACCTTCTAGTTCTGCAGGGAAACCCTCATTAAATACAGTAAAACCCAGAGGACCAATAATGACGGGAATTTCTCCCTCCAATCTTAAATGCCCATTAGGGTTTTTATTAACTGAATTTTTTTTTTTGAGATTTAATTTCCGTATGGTTTTAAATAAGTCGATCTCAAATTGCCCTTGATCTAAATTCTCTGTAAAACAGAAGTTTAGTGTCACGGTTCGGCAGGCTGGAGGTGGATCCTCTGTGTCAGAGAGGGATTGGCGTGGACCGTGTCGGTTGACCGGTTCTAAGTAGCTACTGGTTTTCACCAGAGCCCGCCGCAAAGCGGGATGGTCTTGCAGCGGCGGTAGCAACCAGGTCGTATGCACCGGCAACGGCTCAACCTCTCTGACTGCTGAGATAGGCATGGTACAAGGGATAAGGCAAGAGCAAGGTCGGACGTAGCAGAAGGTCAGGGCAAGCAGCAAGGATCGTAGTCAGGGGCAACGGCAGGAGGTCTGGAACACAGGCTAGGAACACTCAAGGAAAGGCTTTCTCTGGCACAAGGGCAACAAGATCCGGCCAGGGAGTGCAGGGGAAGTGAGGTATAAGTAGGGAGTGCACAGGTGCAAGCTAATTAGGGAGATCGGACCAGGCACCATCATTGGTGCACTGGCCCTTTAAATTGCAGAGACCCGGCGCGCGCGCGCCCTAAGGAGCGGGGCCGCGCGCACAGGGACAACACAGACGGGGAACGGGTCAGGTACGGGGACCGAGATGCGCATCGCGAGCGGGCGCGTCCCGCATCGCGAATCGCATCCCGGCTGGGAGCAATATCGCAGCGCACCCGGTCAGCAGGTCTGACCGGAGCGCTGCGAATTAAAGAATGCTGCGAGCGCTTCGGGGAGGAGCGGAGACCCGGAGCGCTCAGCGTAACAGTACCCCCCCCCCCCCCCTTGGGTCTCCCCCTCTTCTTGGAGCCTGAAAACCTGAGGATAAGACTTTTGTCCAGGATGTTGTCCTCAGGTTCCCAAGATCTCTCCTCTGAGCACTCAACTACAAAGGGTCCAAGATAACGTGGTCCCAGATTAAAACTGGGGACACGGAAGCGGATATACTTGGTGGAGAGCCACACAAAAACAGGAGGAGTTCTTCTTTTTTCTTCGGCAAGCTTCTTCACCCGGGATGAGGCTAGTATGAGGGATTTTAGAGTCTTTTTCCAGATGGTGGCGAAGCCCCGGGAAACCACATCAACAGCAGGCACACAAGAAGGCGTGGGGGTGGGGAGGGAGGGAAGAGGGTCAAGCTTGGCACGGGGCAGAGTGTTAACAGGACAGGGGCTGTGAGGAGGAGACACAGCATAGTCCAGATAGGCCTTGGGGAGACCAGGTAAAGGGGGAGACACAGAGGTTTGACTGACGGGACTGGGAGCAGACGTGAGGCATTTTCTGTGGCAAGAAGCACCCCAGCTCTTGATCTCCCCGGTGGTCCAGACAAGGGTAGAGGAGTGGCGTTGGAGCCATGGCAGACCGAGGAGGACTTCAGAGGAGCATTTGGGCAAAACAAAAAGTTCCATGCTCAAGAGCAGGGGTTCTGTGCGGTAACGCACAGTGCAGTATAGAAGTAATTCTTTCTTTTTGCGGCGAGTCCTCTCTTCAGGGGTCAGGCGAGACCGATCCACTTGCATAGCCTCCTCGGCGGGAGGCACAGGGGTGGATTGCAAAGGATATTGTGAGAGAGGTGCTCCGAGCGGTGTGGCACATGGCAGGGCCTTCCCAGGCAGGAGACCACGGCAGAGTCTAGAGTCCCCTTCAAATTTGTCCGGCAGGGACAAGCGGAGGTTAGGAGCGGCCGGTCGCTGCGGAGGAGTTGCAGGAGCCGGCGGAGGAGATGGTTGTTGCTGTTGCAGCTGCTGTGTCTGTGACTGAAGTTGCTGTATCTGCGGCAGCAGCTGCTGTATCTGTGACTGAAGTTGCTGTGTCACGGTGGTCAAGTATGACAGCTGGTGATTTCGTTGGGTGATCATTAGGGATTGCTGGGCAATCACCGTGGAAATGTCGGCAAGACTTGACAGCGGCACCTCAGCGGAATCCATGGCCGGATCTACTGTCACGATTCGGCAGGCTGGAGGTGGATCCTCTGTGTCAGAGAGGGATTGGCGTGGACCGTGTCGGTGGACCGGTTCTAAGTAGCTACTGGTTTTCACCAGAGCCCGCCGCAAAGCGGGATGGTCTTGCAGCGGCGGTAGCAACCAGGTCATATCCACCGGCAACGGCTCAACCTCTCTGACTGCTGAGATAGGCATAGTACAAGGGATAAGGCAAGAGCAAGGTCGGACGTAGCAGAAGGTCAGGGCAGGCAGCAAGGATCGTAGTCAGGGGCAACGGCAGGAGGTCTGGAACACAGGCTAGGAACACTCAAGGAAAGGCTTTCTCTGGCACAAGGGCAACAAGATCCGGCCAGGGAGTGCAGGGGAAGTGAGGTATAAGTAGGGAGTGCACAGGTGCAAGCTAATTAGGGAGATTGGACCAGGCACCATCATTGGTGCACTGGCCCTTTAAATTGCAGAGACCCGGCGGGCGCGCGCCCTAAGGAGCGCGGCCGCGCGCACAGAGACAACACAGACGGGGAACGGGTCAGATACGGGGACCGAGATGCGCATCGCGAGCGGGCGCGTCCCGCATCGCGAATCGCATCCCGGCTGGGAGCAATATCGCAGCGCACCCGGTCAGCAGGTCTGACCGGAGCGCTGCGAATTAAAGAACGCTGCGAGCGCTTCGGGGAGGAGCGGAGACCCGGAGCGCTCAGCGTAACATTTAGTCACTTTTTCAGTAGGCTTTCAGTATTTTCATCAATGGTTAAATCCGTAAGATTAATGATACTTAAATTGTCCCGACTCAGATCCTGGTTATTCAGCTCCTCCACGATACATTCTTGCGCTTGAAACTTGCGTTTTTGCTTGGCCCACCTCGTATGTCCTCTCCTCGTCCTCCTCCTAAAGGGTGCCCAGACACAGAGGGGGTGTTTGACTTGGAGTCCTTTTTAACAGAACTTTCCTCTGTCAGTATGCCACGATTTAGATCTTCTGTCCCACTAGACTCTGAGTCTGTTGCCCAGTAGTCACTTTTTTTATTGCTGGTTTTGTTTTTATTGTTACGATTACCTTTGAAGTGGTTTTGACGTTTAGCGTTTTTTGCAAAGGAAACATTTTTATTAGTGTCATAGTCAGTTTTGTCCCGGATAAAATTATCCTTTTTATTGTCCTTGACCACTGCCTGGACAGAGGTTAGTTTTTTTCCATTTTTTGTAAGAAGGCGGAGAATTGATCTTCCGTGAGTCGGACCTTTAATTCCATCTTAGCCTTTAAAAGTTCAGAGGTGATGTCTTTGTATTCTTTTTCATGTCGAGCAATCACAAGTCTCATCATTTTTAAGGAGTAGTCTTCATGTATTTTAGACCATTCTTGCACAAAAGTTGGATCGTCGGTATAAAGGGCTGGTTCTTTAGAATTTCTCAGTCCTCTTGGGGTGCGATTGCATTCATTATAGGACTTTAATGATTTTAATGTCCAAAAGAGTCTCGTCTCTTTCTCCGCTAATCCAGCCACTTTAAGATTTTTCACACTCATCACTTGGTATGCATCTTTACTGTTGCATTCCAGAAAAAAAGTTTTCCGCATTATGGCGTCCCACATTAAACGCATCCTCTGCGCTACCTGCCGCACTGCTGGCAGAATCATCAGAATCCATGATGATAATATATCGGCTCACGTCTCTCCTTTAAAGGCGTGCTCAGGCTACACAAGCAGACAGAGTACAAATGTAGAAAAAGATACAGAGTCGACACAGCACTATTCTATGTAGATTATCACATAAGCCAGTGAGATCATGCGTTATTCAGTGCAGCAGGCCGTCACAGTCCCGTGCATTCACTAGCAGCGGTGCTCAATCCTCTATAGCAGTAGCAATGACAATCCAAGTATGAAGAAACTTAAGGAGGCACTCACGTTTAAGGTGAAAGCAGGGTTTTCTTTCTCTATTTCAGGTGCGGTAAAACACAGTGGCGTGGGACGCCATGGCAGTACGAGCAGGTCGTGACAATTGTTTCACGCCTCTAGGGCGGTGGAGGCAGTCCGAGAATTCCTCTGTTTTTTAGGTAAGAGCATTACATACGTGGACTTTATTTGTGACTCCCTAGAATTTGTTCTCACTATTAACTCCTTTAAATTTGGTGAAGAATGGTATACCCAAACCGGAGCAGTGGCAATGGGGACGCCAGTGGCTTGTACACTGGCCAACCTATATGTCGCAATGTTTGAAAAGAGATTTATATTTTCTGGGAGTAATAAGCATGTAAGGTCCATTGTATGTTATAGATGCTTCATAGACGATATTTTTGTCATGTGGTCAGACACGGAGTCCGCTTTCACGGACTTCGTGTCTGACCTAAATACATCTAATAACATGAATCTCAGATTTACCAGTAAGGTGGGAGGAAAGGAATTGGAGTTCCTAGACGTGCTGATTAGTCTAGAAAACGATACCCTGAGGAAGAGGGGTTACCGTAAGCCCACTGCCTGCAACTCACTACTACATTTCAAATCTTATCACCCAGAACATGTAAAAAAAAGCTGTCCCTTATGGACAATTTCTTCGTTTAAGAAGGGTTAATAGTAGTGATGAAGATTTTATGATGCAGGCACTGGATTTGCGAAGGCGACTCGTTACCAGGGGTTACCCTGAGCCCATTTTAGATCAGGCCCTTGACAGAGCTTTGAAACAAAAGAGAAATGATTTACTAAAAGGAAGGAATTTTTACAAAAGTAAAAGAACAACAAAGATATCGGTCCTGTTAACCCCATCTTTGCTTTTTCTTTTCGCTTTAGTCCTATGGCAGAAAAATAAAAAGGTAATCTACGATAACTGGTTTCTTATACAAAGCGATCCTAGCTTAGGGTAAATTACTAAAAATAAACCCCTTATTTCCTTTAGGAAGTCTAAAAACTTAAAAGGATGAGTCAGTACAGAGCAAATTTGTAGGTAATAAAATTGCTAAAAATTGGTTGGGTAGAACGCTACCTCCAGGAAGTTACAGATGTAATTCCTGTAACTGGTGCCCTTTTTTCTGCCAGGACAAAGCAGTAAATATAGGAGGAAAAAATCTACACTTCAGAGACACTATGTGTTGCCGTACTAATTATGTCGTCTATGCGATCGTATGCCCGTGTAAAAGATTTTATATCGTGTGTACTATACATCCCTTAAATATAAGGTTTAGGGAGCATGTCCATTCGATTAAAACTGGACATGGAAGCCTAAGGCTGATTGAACACAAAGAATTTCCATCAGTGACACATCTTGTTAAACCTTCCTTGTTATAGAAAGAGTTAAATATAGTGAAGGGGGGGGGATAGACACAGAGCCCTTTTACAACGGGAAGCCAAGTTAATATTAGAACTGCATGCCCAAGGAAACTTGGGTCTTAATGATCGCTTAGATCTAAGTGTATTTATTTGACTCTTACTGTGCATACCCTTTTAAAAGTTTGTTACGTTCAGTGTATCTTTGTTCTTAAATATATGTGTTTTTTTTATTCACTGTTTAGATAGGTTCCTCCCTCCTGACGTCATGCGGGGTGGAGTATTTACCTGTGCATGATGCGGGAGGAAGGTGAGTCTGAAGAAACGCCCTAGAGGCGTGAAACAATTGTCACGACCTGCTTGTACCACCATGGCGTCCTACGCTGCTGTATTTTACCGCACCTGAAATAAAGAAGGAAAACCCTGCTTTCACCTTAAACGTGAGTGCCTCCTTAAGTTTCTTCATACTTGGCTTAATATTGTTAAGCAAGCAAAGCAGGAAGGGGACGTGGATGTTCTTGTCCATCTAGGGACAAATTACCTGGCTTGCAATGAAGTTTCAGCGGTGAAGGAATCTTTTTTCACACTTGGTAATGATGTACAGGATTTTGCATCCACTGTTTCATTTTCTGAAATTCTGCCTGTGCATAACTTTCAGAATGATAGGTAGAGGCGCATTAAGGAGTTCAACTTATGGCTTATTAAATGGTGTCAAGAGCAAGGATTTGGCTTTGTGTCTCATGATAGCTCTACTTGGAATAGAAAGGAACTGTACAAAAAAGGTTTGCATCTTTCTCTCAAAGGAATGAATGTACTCAGTGAACAATTCCAAGACTTTGCAAAGCAGTATTTAAACTAGGAAGGGGGGCCAAAGAGTGAAAATCCATGAGTCCAATTGCCCCCCCCCCCCCCCCCGAAACAATGCCAGAACATGTCAGTAGCACAGAGGTTAAGAAATGACAAGCTCAGAGTCCTGTCTACAAATGCCCGCAGTTTAGGTAATAAAATCAATGAACTTGGGTCAATAATGGCATCTGAGAATGTAGATTTAGTGGCTGTTACTGAGACATTGTTGAATGAAAGTAATGATTGGGACATATCCATACCAGGATACTCTTTATACAGAAGAGACAGAGAAGGCAAGAAAGGAGGAGGAGTGGCCCTATATGTGAAAGATAGCATAAAATCTAACCTAATATAAGTTAGTTAGTGAGGCAAACATAGAGTCAGTTTGGGTTACGTTGCAGTTTGGTATTCAGACAGTAACTTGTGTAGGTGTGATATATAGACCACCTGGCTAAGTTAAAGAATTAGATGATCTACTAGTTGACGAAATAGCTGTAAAATTACAATGAGAAGAGAATAAAAAGCTAGCCAACTGCCTTAATGAATACTTCTGTTCAGTTTTTACAGAAGAAAAAGAAGGAAAATGACCTCCATTAGGGAGGAAGGCTAATGAATTGTTTGATGCATGTGTCTTCACAGAGGATGAGATTCTATGTTTTCTATCTAAAGTGAAGACAAATAAGTCACAGGGGCCTGATGGGATACACCCAAAATCATTAAAAGAGCTTAGTGGTGAGCTAGCAAAACCATTAACAGATTTATTTAACCAATCACTGGTAACAGGAGTCGCCCCGGAAGATTGGAAATTAGCAAATGTTGTGCCTATTCACAATAAAGTTAGTAGGGCAGAATCAAGCAACTATAGGCCAGTAAGTCTGACATGAATAGTGGGGAAATTAATGGAAACCCTACTAAAGGATAGGTTTGTGGAACATCTAAAATCCCATGGATTGCAAGATGAAAAACAACATGGGTTTACTTCAGGAAGATCATGTCAAACAAATCTTCTAGATTTTTCTGACTGGGTGACTAAAATAATAGATGGCGGAGGGGCAGTAGACATCGCATATCTAGATTTTAGTATGGCTTTTGACACTGTCCCACATAGAAGACTTATCAATAAACTACAGTCATTGAGCTTGGACTCCCATATTGTTGAGTGGATTAGGCATTGGCTGAGTGACAGACAACAGAGGGTTGTAGTCAATGGAGTATATTCAGAGCAAGGTCTTGTTACCAGTGGGGTACCTCAGGGATCTGCACTGGGACCAATATTGCTTAATATCTTCATTAGTGATATCGTAAAAGGTCCCGATGGTAAGGTGTGTCTTTTTGCTGATGACACAAAGATATGTAACAGGGTTGATGTTCCTGGAGGGATCCGCCAAATGGAAAAGGATTAAGGAAAACTAGAAGAATGGTCAGAACTCTGGCAACTGAAATGTAATGTGGACAAGTGCAAGATAATGCACCTGGGGCGTAAAAACACTCGGGCAGAATATAGACTATTTGACACAGTCCTGAGCTCAGTATCTGAGGAGAGGGATTTAGGAGTAATTATTTCAGAAGACTTAAAGGTAGGAAGACAATGTAATAGAGCAGCAGGAAACGCTAGCAGAATGCTTGGATGTATAGGGAGAGGTATAAGCAGTAGAAAGAGAGAAGTGCTCATGCCGCTGTACATAACACTGGTGAGACCTCACTTGGAGTATTGTAGGCAGTACTGGAGGCCGTATCTCCAGAAGGATATATAGATACTCTAGAGAGAGTTCAGAGAAGAGCTACTAAACTAGTACATGGATTGCAGGATAAAACTTACCAGGAAAGGTTAAAGGACCTTAGCATGTATAACTTGGAAGAAAGAAGAGACAGAGATGATATGATAGAGACTTTTAAATAGATAAAGGAAATCAATCAGGTAAAGGAGGAGAGCATATTTAAAAGAAGAAAAACTACCACAAGAGGATATAGTTTTAAATTAGAGGGGCTCCGTTGTATGTAAATTGTTTGAGGGTTTTCTAAGAGATGCTATTTTGAAGTATCTTAATAAAAATAAACGTATGGCCCCATATCAGCATGGCTTTATGAGGGATCGGTCCTGTCAAACTAACCTGATCAGCTTCTATGAGGAGGTGAGCTCCAGACTGGACAAGGGGCAATCGCTGGATGTCGTATATCTGGATTTTTCCAAAGCATTTGATACGGTGCCTCATAAAAGGTTAGTGCATAAAATGAGAAGGATGGGGCTGGGGGAGAATGTGTGCAAGTGGGTAAGTAACTGGCTCACTGATAGGAAACAGAGGGGGGTTATTAATGGTACTTATTCTGATTGGGTGACTAGTGGGGTACCACAGGGGTCCGTCTTGGGTCCTGTTCTGTTTAATATATTTATTAATTACCTTGTAGAGGGGTTGAATAATAAAGTAACAATCTTTGCAGATGATACCAAACTCTGTAAAGCTGTAAACACTATAGAGGACAGTGCACTTTTACAAATGGATCTGGATAGGTTGGAGGTTTGGGCTGGGAAGTGGCAAATGAGGTTCAACACTGATAAATGTAAGGTAATGCACATGGGTAGGAAAAATCCGGGCTGGGATTATGTATTAAATGGGAGAACACTTGGGATGACTGACATGGAAAAGGACTTGGGGGTTTTAGATAACAGTAAATTTAGCTGTAGTGACCAGTATCGGGCAGCTGCTGCCAAGGCTAATAAAATCATGGGGTGCATCAATAGGGGCATAGATGCCCACGACAAGGAAATAATTCTACCACTGTACAAATCACTAGTCAGACCACACACGGAATACTGTGCACAGTACTGGGCACCAGTGTACAAGAAAGATGTAGTGGAGCTGGAGAGGGTTCAAAGAAGGGCAACCAGAGTAATAGAGGGAATGGGAGGACTACAGTACCCAGAAAGATTATCAGAATTAGGGTTATTTAGTTTAGAATAAAGAAGGCTTAGGGGAGACCTAATAACTATGTATAAATATATTAGGGGACCGTACAGAGATCTCTCCCATGATCTATTTATACCCAGGACTGTATCTATAACAAGGGGTCATCTTCTACGTTTAGAGGAAAGAAGGTTTCTACACCAGCACAGACTTTATTGTAAGAGCAGTGAGACTGTGGAATTCTCTGCCTGAGGAGGTGGTCATGGTGAACTCTGTAAAAGAGTTCAAAACGGGTCTGGATGCATTCTTGGAGAGTAATAACATTGCTGGTTATGTATACTGGATTTATAGGGACAGAACGTTGATCCAGGGATTTATTCTGACTGCCATATTTGGAGTCGGGAAGGAATTTTTACCTCTAGTATGAGGTTTTTTTTTTTGCCTTTCTCTGGATCAACTCAGTAGGGACTCATTAGGGATATAGGTTTAACTTGCTGGACTCTGGTCTTTTTTCAACCTCATGAACTATGTTACTATGTTACTATGGTTTAAAAGTAATATCAGGAAGTATTACTTTACTGAGAGAGTAGTAGATGTATGGAATAACCTTCCTGCAGAAGTGGTCGCTGCAAATACAGTGAAGGAGTTTAAACATGCATGGGATAAGCATAAGGCTATCCTTCATATAAGATAGGGCCAGGTACTATTGATAGGATTCAGATTAATGGGCAGACTAGATGGGCCAAATGGTTCTTATCTGCCGACACATTCTATGTTTCTATGTTCTTTTTCTGGCAGTTTTTGGAATACTGCCACTGCAGTTTTTGAGCCAAAGTCAGAAGTGAAGAAGGGAGAAGAAGTATACGTTCTTCCTTTATATGTCCTATTCCTTTTGAATACATTTCTGGCTTTGGCTCAAAAACTGCCAGAAAAATAACCAAGTGGAAACTTAACCTAAAGTGACAGTGGTCAGATTTGCAAAATCTTGCAGTCCTTATGGTGAAAGTGGGCTGAGTCCTTAAGGGGTTAATAAATCTCCTCCATAGTGAACACTTTCTTTGTTTAATCCCTTAAGAACGCAGGGTTTTTCAATTTTTGCACTTTCGTCTTTACCTCATCACCTTCTAAAAATCATAACGCTTTCAGTTTTCCACATACAGACCCATATGAGGGCTTTGTGTTGGGCCACCAATTGTACTTTATGATGACATCAATCATTTCCGCACAAAATTTACAGTGAAACCAGAAAAAAAATATTTGTGAGGCAAAATTGGAAAAATAACACCATTGTGCAAATTTTGAGGGCTTCCAATTCTATGCAGTGCACTTTTGAGAGAAAAAAGACACCATATCTTTATTCTGTAGGTCCATACGGACAAGGATGCCTAATTTAAATAGGTTTTATTTTATTTGACTACTTAAAAAAAAATTATAACTACATGCATCTTGTCATCTTCTGACCCCTATAACTTTTTAATTTTTCCATATACAGGGTTGTGTGAGGGCTAATTTTTTGGGCCGTGATCTGAAGTTTTTATTGTTACATTGTTTTTTTTTTAGTATTTCAGTTTTGATGGGATTTTTTGATCACTTTTTATACTTTTTTTTAGGGTAATCAAAGTTACCAAAAATACGCAATTTTGGACTTTGGAATTTTTTTTCGTGTACGCTATTGACCGTGTGGTTTAATTAACCTTATTTTTTTGTAGTTAGGACATTTACGCAAGCGGCGATACCACATATATTTATTATGTTTACAAATTTTTATAAGGAAGTTGGGAAAAGGGGGTGATTCAAACTTTGAATTTGGAAGTGGTTAATGGGTGTTTTTTTTTAAACTTTTTATTTAACTATTTTTTGTTTACACTTTTAGTCCCTTAGGGGACTTTTAGGAGGAATCATTAGATTCCTCATACAGATCAATGTGGTTCCATAGAACCACATTGATCTGTGTGCTCTGTGCTTGATTGATAAAGTCTGGTTCAGCCAGGCTCTATCAATCACAGAGCCTGGACAGAAGCAGAAGTAAGCCCTTCGGCTACCTCCACAGTGGATCCACCCCACTGGATCACCAGGGATGGTTTAAATGTCTCTTTATATGCCACTGTCAACTTTGACAGTGGCGATCTAAAGGGTTAATTGCCGGTTGTAGTGATCACCGCATGTTGGCTATTAATGGCAGCCCCCAGCATGAATCAGCTGGGGGCCAGCCGGTATGGCGCAGGCTCAAGTCAGGAGCCCACACCATACACCGCTTGCCGTCTCAGGACGAGTCAGCTCGTCCTTTGACGCCTACCGGTTAAATCGCAACTGACACATAAAAATAGCTCAATAACCTGTCAAGCTGATCACTGGTATACTGCAGTCATACATTTGTTTTGGCACTGCCTGTCTTCTATGCTAATGACTTTTATCCACTGTTGCCAAAAGTCAGAGAGGCATAGTCAGGGATGTGTAATATCTTTTCCGTTGCCACAGCAGCGCCCCAGCACTGCTCGCTGACTCATCGCACAAGTGACATAATAGAAAGAAACAGAGCTGCATGTCAGTCAAACTGGGGCAGTGCTGTGACTCCACAGATGAGAGGCTTGGCAGCCCCGGGGCATTGTAGATCCCTGACTATGCCTTTCTGACTGTTGGTGACTGTGGGTAAAAGTAATTTTTACAGCATAGAAGGCACAAAGTTCCAAAACAAAGATATGGCTGCAGTATACCAGTGATCAGCTCGTAGGCTGTGCTGATGGTAATTGACTTATTTTTATGCAACAGTTGTGCTTTAACCATTTAACCTATTCTGGCCATGATAGAGCAGCTCTCACCTGATCAGGAGCAGTCACAGAATACAGGACTATTAATCCAGTGACCACAGGGGGCGTCTTTTCTGATTGTATATGTTCTCTTCTCCATCCAGCCCAGGCAAATATGATGATGTCTCCTGATGACTGAAGACTAAACCAAGACATCTGTGACACCTTACAGTCTACCCAAAAACTCTATAGTAACACAAACTCCATCCTTTACACTGCCATCCTGCTCCACTAATTCTGTGCATGCTTCTTCCCCATTACCATGCCTACAGCATATCTAGGGGATAGTGTAAAAATCTAATCCGAACCTACTGGAACCCCAGGGTGATTGGAGCAGCAGCACATGATCCCATGTCACTCCATTGATTCTCTATAGGGTCTCAATGCATGTGAGTGCAACGATCCGCATTGTTCATAAGTCCCATAGAGAACAAATGGAGCTCCAGGTGATCATGTGCTGCTGCTTCATTCACTTGGGCGACAAGGGACCTCTAATTTTATGATCGGTGGTGGTCCCGGAGGTCAGGTCTCACCAATCAGATATTCTGTGTATAGGTGATGACCTTTGGTGTACAGATTCCAGAGTGGACCAAACGATCCCCCACCCCTCCACACACTGCTCCCCATGGGCCTCTCTTTCATATATACTTTTATGTATGACCCCCTATCTCACCTTACACATACTGCTCCGTATGACCCCCTATCTCACATATACTGTTTTGTATGTTCCCTATCTCACATAAACTGCTCCCTATAACCCCCTATCTCACATACAGTGGTCCCTCAAGTTACAATATTAATCCAGGATGACCATTTTATGTTGAAACCATTGCATGTTGAGACCATAACTTTATGGAAACCTGGTAATTAGTTCTGAAGCCCCAAAAATGTCCTCCAAAAATAGGAAAAAGTGAGGATTAAAGAAAAATAGGTAGATAACTAACATAGATAAAACAAGTCCTTACATATAAAAGTAAGAAAGATCTGCTGGGAGCTGTAAATCACTGTCTATGTAGAGGACAGGAGCTTTTTCAGGGTCCTGTACAGTACACGCAATGTCCTAAAAAAGTAAAATTGAGCCACCCTTACCTGGTGTCCAAAGGAGCAGCTATCCGTGGCAGGTGTTTTACCAGTAAAATCCCTGTTCAGATTGGACAGTTCTTCCAGCCATTGACATGTTTCACAGAACTGGACTGTCCGTAACATTGTATGTAGAGAATGGTTTCAAGTTACAATGGTCCAGAAAAGACCATTGTATGTTGAAACTATTATATGTTGAGGCCACTGTAAATTGAGGGACCATTGTATACTGCTCCCTATGATCCCCTATCACATATACTGCTCCCCATAACCCCTATCACATATATACTGTTCCCTATGACGCCCTATCACAGATATACTGCTCCCTATGATCCCCTATCACATATATACTGCTCCCTATGACCCTTATTACATATACACTGCTCCCTATGACCCCCTATTACATATATATGGCTCCCTATAACCCGCTGTCACATATATTCTGCTCCCTATGACCCCCTATTTCACATATACTGCTCCCTATAGCCCCCTTCTACACATATATTTTTCTCTATCTCACATTATGCACTGATTCCTATGCTCCCCATATACTGCTACCTATACCCCAATATATTGCTAACTTTAACCCTATATACAGTTTATATGCCCTTCTTCACAAATAATGGTCTCCTCACCTCCCTCACAACCCCCTCCCCCCCTGTTTTTCCCTATTACCTCCTCCTCTTTGAACACTGTATGGTAAAGGACCTACAATGACATCATCAGGAAGGTCCTTTACCATACAGTGTTAGTGCCTGTGGGCTCTCTGAAGCTCGGCCGCTCACAGAGTCACTCTCACATTACTGTAGTCTGCTGCAATTTGCACAAAATTGCAGCATTTTTCCTGTGACTTTACCATAATTTCGCGCAAATCGTGGCAAAATGCAGTAATGTGCCTCTAGTTATATACAAGTTTAGGGTGCCCTTTTGGAAATGGGGCCCTGGGCATTTTCCCAGGTTGCCCCTCCCCCAACGCTGGCCCTGCCCATTGGGTCCCGACTGCTATCAGCAGCCAGCACCCAGGGTAATGCAGTGCACCGCCGATCGGCCCGATGCTCGGCATTAACTCTTTGGGCGACACGATCAAAGTTGAAAATACAATTTTCAAACAAAGGTAAAAATGCCAGAAAAAAACACAAAAACACAGGGAAAATCAGTGGCAGTTTTGAATGGGAGTGCAGAATCCCATAGAAGTCTATTGGGCTTTAATTTGAGGCAGAATTAGCATGCAGAATCTGTGCGGAATTCCACATGTGGAAATTATGTTCTGTGAATAGACCCTCATGGCCGGTCTGTGTTTCATCAGATGCAGTAAATTACTAACTGTTAGACTCCCATAATGTGCCCCATAGTTTTACTGAAACTAAACTTACCAAACGTGTTTTCCATATCCCCAGTACAGGCTCCAACTTCTAGAGACGTTATTTTTTTTTTTGCAAGAGGTTTCTTCTTTTTCCTACTTTTCTTGGGACCTATGTAGTAAATCAGCATAATATTTTTTCTGTCAAATTTCAGTTTTATTAGGAAAATTCACATAAAAATTCCATGTAAATAATATTTTAAAAAAATTATGTTATTTTGACATCTTCTTCAAGTACCGTATTTTTCGCCGTATAAGACGCACTTTTTCTTCCCCAGGAGAAGAAAAGACGGGGAAAAGACGGTGCGTCTTATACGGCGAATGCACCCCCATCGCGGCGGTCCCTGCGGCCATCAACGGCCGGGACCCGGGGCTAATACAGGACATCACCGATCGCGGTGATGCCCTGTATTAACCCTTCAGATGCGGCGATCAAAGCTGACCGCCACGTCTGAAGGGAAAGTGACACTAACCTGGCTGTTCAGTCGGGCTGTTCGGGACCGCCGCGATTTCACCGCGGTGGTCCCGAACAGCCTGACTGAATAGCCGGGTTAGTGCTTACAGGACACCGGGAGGGACCTTACCTGCCTCCTCGGTGTCTTCTCCGTTCAGGGATCCCCTGTATGCCGGCGCTCTCCTTCCTCGTCATCACGTCGTCGCGTACGTGCGTCGGCGTGCGTAACGACATGATGACGGTGACGGAGAGCGAGGATAGCCGGCAGCAGAGACGTTCCGGAGCAACGGGGACAGCGATGGAGCGACATCCAGGGCAGCGGTAATGGGTCCGGAGCGGCAGGGACACGTGAGTATTAAATCCTATGCAGTGGTCTTCAATCTGCGGACCTCCAGATGTTGCAAAACTACAACTCCCAGCATGCCCGGACAGCCAACGGCTGTCCGGGCATGCTGGGAGTTGTAGTTTTGCAACATCTGGAGGTCCGCAGCTTGAAGATCACTATTGGGTTCAAAATCTTTATTTTTTTAGATTTTGCCCCTAAAAATTGGGTGCGTCTTATACGCCGGTGCATCCTTTAGGGCGAAAAATACGGTAGCTTTGACAAGTTTAGAGATTTGTTGGTTCTATTGGCTTAAAGGCAAAAAACACATGAGGAACTGACATCCAATTCATAAGAGGATTTTAAATAAGTGTGATCTGCACTTCATGTAGATTTTGATGTAGAAGCCACATCAAAATCCACATGGAATCTACATAAAATTTTATTGGGTGTAAGGCCTTTCCATTATAATAATATAGTGCTGGGGCCGTGGTAAAATAGAAAAAAAATATATACATACCTACCCTCAGTTCACTGCTGGTCCCGTCACAGCTCCTGTTCTTCTTTTGATCTCCTGCTGCTCTATTCAGCTTACTTCTGAGACGGACACTCAGAGCAAAACTTGCCTACTCAACCAATAACTGGCTTCATCAATGTTCAGTCTCGGACAGTAATTTGCTTAGCAAGCAAGCCCTGCTCTCGAATCTTGGGACTGGAAGAAGAAGAAAGAGAGTTGCCACTGGACCAGTGGGGGACCAGGTGTAGGTACGTATATATATTTTCTATTTTACCACAGCCCCAGCACTTTATATATTTTTTTGTGGAAAAAATGCCTCTGCAGTTTTTGAACCAGAAGTTGATCCATGAGGAAGGAGAAGTATAAGCCATTCCTTTAAATACACTTTGGCTTAAAAAAGTGGAATTCCAGCCTAATACTTAGTGTAAACATAGACTACACAATCTTAGGGTAGGTTCAAACACAGTATTTTAGGCCAAAATAAAATAACTGAAAATAAAAATAAAAATGCTGATCATTTTTATATGCATCATTTTACCTTCACCAGTTGCTTTTGGATTATCCTGTGTATCTGGCATGATGACAGCTCTGTGTCCCAGAGTATGGCAAATTTGAACGCCACTGGATTGCAATGTTTTAATTTCAGCTCTTTGCTCATCTTCCCCACTATGGTTTACTTTAAAAACCTGAGGGGTTGTAGTTTTTGTAACTTTGACCTTTCTTTTTCTGTTTCTGCTTAGATTGTGTCCAGTCTAGGAAAACAGAAAAAAGGGACATGTGAGTAGCAGAAGGGACACTGAAAAATATGAAAGTAATAAAGGGGCACAAAATAGGTAACTATTTTCTAAAGACCAGTACAGATCAGTATTTGACAACAACTCCTCCCAGTCTGTCCTGAATTGCACATTTTTGCCAAGGGAAATTTGTCTTTTTAAAATGATATGTTCTTGTCCTCCCAACATGTCTTTGTTATTTTTACACTTAGTAAGTAAGTAACTATATTATGATTGCTATTACCAAGGTGTCTGTGTACAGTTACATTTCCAACCAGCTCTGCATTGTTAGAAATTGCCAGATCCAACAGAGCATCACTTTTTGTTGGGTCCTCCACAAACTGGCCCATAAAATTATCCTACAATAAATTTATGAATTTTCTTCCCTTTGCAGTTTTAGCAGAACCCTGACCCCAATAAATATCTGAATAGTTGAAATCTCCCATTATTAAAATCTCCCATTATTATTTTTGAAAAATATGATTCGGCTGATTTGCCGAATTTTCTGAAAAAAATTGGTTCAGTTCGAATTTATTCGCAGTGAATAGCTATTAAAAACGGCTATTTCTGGCCTACAGAGAGCCTCAATAGGGGTGTCGAACACTTTGCCTTGCTGTAACATGCATAGGGTGTGTGCTGGGTGTAATACTCATGGAGGAAGTAGATCCGCTGTACCTGTGTGGATGATGGCTTGGGCCGTGCCAGGGTGCGGAGTCTAAGGTGCCGCTGATTTTCACCAGAGCACACTGCAAAGCGGGATGGACTTGCAGCTGCAGGCGGCACCCAGGTCACTACCCCTGACACGACTCGTCCACACAGGCTGCTGAGGAGGTACATGGCATAGGAGGGATCTGGCAACTCAGTCAGGATAGCAGATGGTCAGGGCAGGCGGCACAGATACGTGGTCAGGAATGTAGCAGGAGCTCAATAGGCAGGCGGCACCGGAGCAAGGTCAGGTCATGAAACAGTAGGTCAGAACACTGGTAGGCAAACAGGAAAATGCTTTCACAATGGCACTAGGACAAACAAAGATCCGGTAAGAGGTAGAGGGAGGTGCAAAAACTTATAAGGAAGGGACAGGTGCAATTTCTAATTAAGGTCGCACTGGCCCCTTAAATGTCAGAGCTCCGACTCACGCGCACCCTGGGAGGCGGGCACGTGCACGCCAGAGAACAGAGTCAGCAGAATCAGAAGGTAAGAGATGGCCTGGGATGTGATTCCTGGGCCCGCCGGGAGAAGGAGAGCGCTCACACTCAGAGTGAATGGCTGGAGCGCTCAGCGCAACAGTACACCCCCGCCCCTTTGGTCTCCCCATCTTTTTGGGTCTTAAACATTTTCGGAGCAAGTCGTAGGCCAGAATATTCTCCTCTGGCTCCCATGACCTCTCCTCAGGACCAAACCCCTTCCAGTCTACTAAAAAAAACGTCTCCCCCTCACAGTTTTAGTCGCCAAAATTTCCTTGACTTCAAAAATATCTGAGGAGCCAGAGACTGGAGAGGAAACAATATGCTTTTGTGAAAACCGATTAAAGACCACAGGTTTGAGGAGGGAGACATGAAAAGAATTCGGGATACATGAGGAGGCAGGCAAATGGAGCTTCTAAGACATAGGATTGATACTGGGCAAAACCTCAAACGGTCCAAGAAGGTGAGGACCCAACTTGTAACTGGGAACCCTGAAATTAACATACTTAGAGGAGAGCCAGACTTAGTCACCAGGAGAGAAAGTTGGAGGAGGTTTTCTATTGTTATCCGTAGAGATGAGCGAACTTTTCAAAAATTCGATTCGTCCGATTCGCCAAATTTTCTGAAATAGTTTGTTTCGATCCGAATTTGTTTGCGGCGAATCGATATTAAATAAGGCTATTTCTAGCCCACATACAGCCTCTATAGGGGTATAGAACACTTTGCTGTGTCCTAAAACGTATATGGAGTGTGCTGGGATAGTGAAATAATATTGTTATTCAGAATAGCATGCAGATTACCGGCATCGCTCTTAGAATCACTTCCGCACAGCAGCACAATGACAGAGCCTGGTGGTGACATCAGTGTCAGGAGACCATATATTGACTGAATGACAGAGCGTGGAGGTGTTGGCAGCATGAGGACAACATATAGTGGCAGAATGACACAGCGTGGAGGTGTTGGCAGCATGAGGACACCATATAGTGGCTGAATGGCACAGCGAGGAGGTGTTGGCAGCATGAGGACACCATATAGTGGATGAATGGCACAGCGTGGAGGTGTTGGCAGCATGAGGACACCATATAGTGGCTGAATGACACAGCGTGGACATGTTGGCAGCAAGAGGAGACCATTTAGTGGCTGAATGGCACAGCGTGGAGTCGGCTGATGCACTAGTACACTACACACCAGGGCTTCACAATCCAGGGCTTCACAAAGATTTCTCATAGGTAGCACCCGCTATTCAAAAATTTGATATTCACAGACCCAGGCCCCACCTCTGCGGCATCAGTAACCCATATATTGCCAAAAGGACCCAGCCTGGAGTTGGCTGATGCACCAGTACACACCAGGGCTTCACAATCCCCCCAAAAAAACAAGACATTGAGAAACGTTTTACAAAGATTTCTCATAGGTAGCATCCGCTATCCAAAATTTTGAAATTCACAGACCCAGGCCCCACCTCTGCGGCATCAGTAACCCATATATTGCCTGAAGGACACAGCCTGGAGTTGGCTGATGCACCAGTACACACCAGGGCTTCACAATCCCCCCTCCAAAAAGAACACAATGAGACATTTTTGTCCAAGATTTCTCATTGGTAGCACCTGCTATCCAAAAAATTTTAATTTCCAGAACCAGGCCCCACCCCTGCGGCATCAGTAACCCATATATTGCCTGAATGACACAGCCTGGAGTTGGCTGATGCAAGAGTACCCACCAGGGATTCACAGTCCCCACCAAAAAACAACACAATTAGAAATTTATGACGAAGATTTCTCATAGGTAGCACCCGCTATCCAAAAAAATTTAAATTCACAGACCCAGGCCCCACCACAGTGGCATCAGTAACCCATATATTGGCTCAAGGACACAGCCTGGAGTTAGCTGATGCACCAGTACACACCAGGGCTTCCCAATCCCCCCCCCCCCCCCCCCAAAAAAAAAGACCTTGAGAAATGTTTCACAAATATTTCTCAATGGTTGCACCGCTATCCCAAATTTAGAAATTCACAGACCCAGTCCTCACCTTTGCGGCATCAGTAACCCACATATTGCATGAAGGACACAGCCTGGGGTTGGCTGATTCAAGAGTACACACCAAGGCTTCACAACTCCCCCCCAAGAACAACATAATGATAATTTTTTTCAGAACAAAGGGTAAAGTGCAAGATGCCCGAGAGATTTTGAATTCTAAAAAGCAGCAGGTGGGTTTTGCAGTAAAACCGCCAAAATTGATGGACGCCCGGGAAAATATCAGCCTGAAAAGGAGCGCACTGGCTATCACTATGAACTCCCCCATAGCTCAATGGTCCTCATCCATAAACATTACCAAGACCATCCAGATTTCACAGCAGAAAACCAATACCCCAGGTCTAAGTAACAGCGTTAAGGGAATGCAAATAAATGTTGTCAACCATCAACTGAATGGCACAGCGTGGAGGTGTTGGCAGCATGAGGACCCCATACAGTGACTGAATGGCACAGCGTGGAGGTGTTGGCAGCATGAGGACACCATATAGTGGCTGAATGGCACAGCGTGGAGTTGGCTGATGCACGAGTACACTACACACCAGGGCTTCACAATCCCCCCCAAAAAACAACACAAAATGAGAAATGTTTGACAAAGATTTCTCATAGGTAGCACCCGCTATCCAAAAATATTAAATTCCCAGACCCAGGCCCCACCTCTGCGGCATCAGGAACCCATATATTGCCTGAAGGACTAAGCCTGGAGTTGGCTGATACACCAGTACACACAGGGCTTCACAATCCGCCCCAAAATCAACAAAATTGTATACATTTTTTTTTTAAATGTATACCTTTGTGTAAGAACAAGCGCATATCCAACATTTCAGAAGACTCTATAATGCAGGACGGTGGACCACCTAAAGACTTTCTCAAAAATAATAAACCACACAATGTTTGAAATTATTTTTTAAAAATTATTACATATGTGTGTAAGCGCATCTGTCTCTCTTTCGGCAAAAATGATTAAGCAGAGTTAATCCCTCTCCGGATTTTTTTATTTCTTATTTTCATTAATAAATCACACGCAACAAGCGTTCCGTTGTGTAACGGTTAGCATTCTGCAAATTTCAATTTTATTACTGATAAAATTATCAGTAAATTTAACAATAACACTACCCAAGAGTGTTTAATTACCCCATACATTGCACCAGGAACAGTCAGGAGTAGGCCTCAGCAGTACCCAAGAGGCTTTAATAACCCCTTACCTTGCCCGATCAATTGCGAGATCGAGCAATAACAGGTGTGTTATGGCCTCAGATGTCCTGGGCCGCACTAGCGCTCCACTGAACGGATTAGCGTGTCTCTATCTTTCAAGGACAGGTGCGTGTTACAAGCTGAAACCAGTTCGTGATAGGGATCCGGGATTGCAAATATTTACCCTTAAAACGAGGAATTACCATTACGTGAGGGTCATAAGCTCGCATTGAATAAGTCCCTGCCCTTTGTACACACCGCCCGTCGTTACAACCGATTGGATTTGTTAGTGAAGTCCTTGGATCGGCCCAGGCGGGGTAGGAGAAGGCCCTGGCAGAGCGCCGAGAATTTAACGATCATTGTTGAAATTTGCATTAAGCATGTATTTAGCTACTGCTAAACATCCAAAAATTTAAGGCCCAAGGCCAGAGACACCATGGAGGCAAGTAGTTTGTGAAAGACACAGAATGAGTCTGGAGCAGCCATTCGCAGTATCCAAGAGGGTATCATAACCCCTTACATTTAAAGATCAATGTTTACTTTTGCATTAAGCATGTATTTAGCTACTGCTAAACTTCAAAAAATTATAGGCCCAAGGCCTGAGGCACCAGTGAGGCAAGTAGTTTGTGAAAGACACAGAATGAGTCTGGAGCAGTCATTCGCAGTACCCAAGAGCGTTTCATAACCCCTTATATTTAAAGATCAATGTTTACATTTGCATTAAGCATGTATTTAGCTACTCAAAAAATTACAGGCCCAGAAGCATCAGTTTCCCCCATATTAGGAGCATAGTTGTCCCCCAGATTAGGAGCATAGATGTCCCCCAGATTAGGCAGCATAGATGTCCCCCAGATTAGGAGCATAATTGTCCCCCAGATTAGGCAGCATAGTTGTCCCCCAGATTAGGAGCATAGTTGTCCCCCAGATTATTAGCATAGTTGTCCCCCAGATTAGGCAGCATAGTTGTCCCCCAATCAGCGCGGGCCGGTCAGAGCCAATCAAAGGGCCTATGTGGCATGGGGTCTGTACAATGCCCGCTCTGATGGCACACTACTGGCCGGGCAGGATAGCTTTTCAAGGGCAAACTCTGCTAGTTGTGGCCATAAATCAAGTTTGGCTGCCCAGAAGTCCAGCGGATATTCAATGGTTGTTGGCATGGCCATGTCAAGGTATGCCACCACCTGCTGGTTCAGGTCCTGCTCCATGTCTACCTGCTGCTGATGAGTTGCTTCACTATGCGGGTGAAGAAAGCTACTCATCAGCGACTGTAGACTCAGGCTGCTGCTGATTGAGCTGGTACTGCTCCTCCCACCCCTCCCCTCCCCAGCAGCCATGGCAGTGGAAGGTGAGCGCAGAGGGCCCCCCGAGTCAGACCTGCGAGTGCATGGACCATGTGGCCAACTGACTACGTAGAATCTCTCTGTAGTAGGTCAGTTTGTCCTCTCTCTCAGTGGGTGTAAAAAAGGCTCCCATTTTGGGACGGTAGCGAGGGTCTAATAAGGTGGAGATCCAGAAGTCATCCCGCTGACGAATTTTGACAATTTGGGGGTCACTACATAAGCAACTAAGCATGCATCGTGCCATTTGCGCCAGTGACTCGGAGGGACTACCTGCCTCCATCTCCACTGCATACTGCCACGGTGTGTCTGGGTCCTTTGTCTCAACTTCCTCATAACCCTCCAGCTCCTCTGGCTGCTCCTGCTCCTCCTCTCCTGTCCGAAGACTAGAAACACCAGCCATCTCATCCAACCTAAACTGTGCTCCGCTCTGCCCCTCATCATCCTCCTCCTCCTCCCCCAGTTCAGCCCCCACAGGGCTCATGTAGCCTTGAGATGTAGGCGCAACATTTCCATTGCCTTGACCAGCCATGGTTTCAATCATTTGTTGTAGGAAATGTAGGAGTGGAATTACGTCGTTCATGGTGTAATCCAGGCGACTCACAAATAATGTGGCTTCCTCAAAGGGCCTCAGCAAATGGCAGGTGTCACGTATGAGCTGCCACTGGTTCACATTGAAGTTACACAGGGGAGTACTCCTATCTGCTTGGATCATCAAGAAATCGCTGATGGCTTTTCTTTGTTCGTATAGTCTGTCCAACATATGGAGGGTGGAATTTCAACGTGTGGCAACGTCACAAATAAGACTATGTTGTGGGATACCATTCTGACGCTGCAGCTCAAGGAAGGTGTGCTTTGCAGTGTACGAGAGGCTGAAGTGCATGCACAGTTTCCTTGCCATTTTCAGGATGCAAATGGGGTGAAGTCTTGAGGAAGTGCTTGACAACCAGATTCAACACGTGTGCCATGCAGGGTGCATTGTTTCACACTTCCTTGTCGCAGCGCGGACACGATGTTCTTCTCGTTGTCGGTCACCATGATTCACGATGAAGGGCCACCGAGATTAGGACTTGCAATGGAGGCCACGGTGGAGGATGAGGAGGTGACGTCGCACACTGTAACAGGACCAACTGCCTGGGAGCGAGAGCGTGGAGGAAGAAGCGGTGTGACCTGTCCAAGTTGCTGTTGTGGCTGTGCAGGAACCACATTTACCCAGTGGGCCATAAAAGACAAGTATTGTCCCTGCCCGTAGTTACAGCTCCACACATCGGCGCTGCTGTGCACTTTTGAACACACCGACAGGCTCAAGGACTGGCCCACATTCTCTTGTACAAACTTATGCAGGGCTGATACTGCCTTCTTCGCAAAGAAATGACGGCTTGGGACTCTCCACCTTGGCTCGGCACAAGCCATCAATTCTCTGAAAGGTGCAGAGTCCACCACTTGAAAAGGGAGGGACTGCAACACCAGCAACTTGGACAGGAGCACATTCAACTTCTGCGCCGTTGGATGAGTGGGCGCATACTGTTGTCTCTCGGACATGGCTTCGCCGATGGATTGTTGGTGGAATGGCTCACTAAAAGCGGGAGAAGCAGGAGCGACAGAAGGAGGGTTTGACACACAGCTCCCTTTGGCTGAGGTGGTGGAGCCTTGGCTGGATGAAGGAGGGAGCGGATGGCCACTGGGTGATGCTGCAGGCTGGGCCACTACATCGGAGCCACGGTTCTCCCAGGCCGCTTTATGGTGGCGAAGCATGTGTTAACGCAGGGCCGTGGTGCCGACATTGGGACCCTGGCCACGCTTGACCTTCTGCCAACAGATCTTGCATGTGGCTACGTGAACCTCTTCCGGATGCGTTATGAAAAACTTCCACACCGCCGAGTAGCTGATTTTCCCACCCACAGTCCGCACTAATTGACTGCTACTGGCACCATTTCCAGGAACCCCTGTTCCACTACCTCCCGGAAAGGTAGGCTGCCGCGAAGCAGGTGGTCTCCCCCGGGCACGTTTGACTCCTGAATTTCCATCCAGTGTCAGATGTCACTTGTAATGATGTGGATGAGCCTGTTAACCAATCCACGACAGCAGATGGGTTTTTGGTGGAGACACGACCGCTGGCTGATAACGGGAGCTCAGGCCTCTCGCTGCGACTCCTGCTGCCACTCGCCCCAAGTCTGCTGCCAACTCTGCCTGAAGTATTTAGGCCTCTGCCACCCCTCTGTGCACGTCCTGGCACTTCTCTGCCGGACATACTTAGTGCGTTTATGAGGGTATTACAATACGCTACACTACTCTTTAAACAGTATTTGTCTAGAACAGCAGCAGGTGATTACTTACGGCTGTCCTTGAACATTATGTGGGCCCTTGACAGCTTAACAGGTACTAAATGGTACAATACTTGGATGTACCTATGCAGTATGCACTGATGAGGGCAGTAATATGCCTAACTATTAGCAGAAAAACTCTGTATTTTTGTAAAACACCAGCCGGTGGATACTATTGTTTGGACTTTGACGGTATGGAGCACCTTGACAGCTTAACAGGTACTAAATGGTACAATACTTGCATGTACCTATGCGGTATGCACTGATGAGGGCAGTTATATATGCGTAACTATACTCAGAAAAAACTATTTGAAAAAAAAACAGCCGGTGAATAGTATTGTTTGGACTTGCACAGTATGTAGCCAGCCCCTTGACAGATTAACAGGTACAAAATGGTACAAATGCACTGCAGTCCACTGAACAATCACGTATTTCTGAACAGCAGCAGGACCCAACAGTGCAGCACCACAAAAAAAAAAATCCAGGGATTAAACCCTAAATTGCACTCTGTCACACAATTCTGAGCAGCAGAAGATTTGTGGAGCAAATAAAAATAAACTCAATTGGGCTGAAAAATGAGGAGATGAGATGCTTCAGAAAGTTCAGGCAGCTTGGAGATCTGTATGAGGCAGCTGACAGCTATCTGCCCCTCTCTGCTGCAATGCTCAATAACATGAATAGGAGGTTTAGCTATCAATGATCCTTCTCAGTGTAACAGCACAGCACTCTGCACTCCTGCCATTCCCTAATGCTGATGTGACTAGCAGTTGCAGTGTAACGCTGTGGTATGACCTATTCACACACAAGCAGTCCCGTCCTCTCCATCTGAGTGCATAGATGAAATGAAGAGAGGCAAGATGGCCGCCGATTATATAGGGTCTGTGACATCACAGGGGTCAGTGAACACTGATAGGCTGCATCTCACATGTGATTCAGGGTCACCTTCATTCCCACCTCTGTTTCCCGCCCTCCCATAATCCCCTGCCCCATGTACTCACATGTGGATCCGCCATCTTAGGTCTCCAATAGCCTGGAACACTGTAAAATGGAGTTTAATGAAGCAATTTGCGCGATAGAATCGCGGCGATATTGGTATTCGTTGCAAATCAAATTTTTCATGAAATTCGTAACGAATTCGGGTTCATCAACTTCGATTCGCTCATCTCTAATCACAACGTTACAGTCCTTAGTGACATGTGTCTCCAATATACATACAAATACGGAACATCTCTTATTCTTCTCTCTCATACCCCTCACATTCCAGGTTAATATTCTAACAAGGGGTCACCGAAGAAAACACTAAACCTTAACTTTTATTATGCTATGCTAAAATGGTGATGATATTAATATCTCTATCAGCAACCACAATCAGTCAAAAGATAGAGCAATGATGGCAGATGGAGCAGTGTAGATGGTAACTGCTAGGCGGTTGAGGTTATCTGTATATTATTAGACCTCATTGGTTTATTCATTTGACTGATTGTGGTTGCTGATAGGGATATTAATATCTTTTTTTTATTGGCTATCTTTATGAGGTGACCCGGAATCCCATTGGGCCCTTATTGTCACCTCATTATATTAGATTTTTTGTTTTTGTTCGTTATTTGATGGTTTTGGAGAGATTTCCCCATTTTAGCATAGCATAATAAAAGTTAAGAATTAGTGTTTTCTTCGGTGACCCCTAATTTTGTACACTAATAGAAATTAAGATTTCAGTGAATCATTTATATTCTAACAACCATATACATTTGGAAGAAAAAACATCCTGTAGGGAAAATAAGCCCCCCCACCCCCTCGAGTACCCCACACACCCCATATCAATCCAGAATTACTACCAGACCTCTAACCTGTCCATAATTACTCCCCACTTCCATCTCGCACCCCATCTCTCCCCCCCCCCATCCTCTCCATCACACTCAGAATCGGAATAAATTTCACCTGGACCCCAGATGGACAACATGATTTATAATGATTAAGTCATAGGATAGATTTCATAGTACATGATTCCTAAAATATAATTACTGAAAACATAACTATAGATGATTTATATAACAAGATTTAATCACAAAACTCCATATCCTCTCACTTAATTATCTTCGTAAAATTCCTATTAGGGCCGTCTAAAAGTTGATCCATAAAACCCAATTCCTAACATAATACTGGATACCTAATTTATCGTAAATAGGGGACTGGAATTAATAACAGTGATAATACTCCATATCTAGCATAATTCATGATGTAGAAGACTCACATTCCTAGTAAAATTCATAGGAAGGCCACCTGAGAGTTAATCCTATCACAGTACTTAACTTGAAAAACCCCTTTCATAACAAGATACCCGATATCTAATACATGAGTTTTACCTCGTGATTAATTTAATTCATAGACAGTATACATCTAGTACATCCAGCAGTGGCACAGCCCAATAGCGTAGGCAAAAATTATCCATCATGGGCATCTGATTAACCGGCACTGCCGGGTGCTACCATACTGCAAACCAATTCCAACACATATTCCTTCAGACACAGAAAGGAGGGAAGTCCCTCTCAACAGTCATCCTGCAGCAAAATATATACCTCTCTGCAGGAGTATCTCCATCCAAGTCCCCCTGCCGCCCGGCCTTCCCGGCTGCATGTCACCCCTGGCTGCTGGCCACAGAGATTATCAGCGTCAGAGATCATCTAATGTCCCCTCATGTGCCCTTAGCCGCAGTATCTGCGGAATTAGAGGCCGCCCTACAGCAAAATAAAGCCTTCTGCCCTTTCTAAAGCATTTCTCGACCTTACTTTATCACAGACTTTGGATTCCTAGCAAGGGTCAGTAACTCCAGCCCCAAAAGTCCGGCCTCCACAATGAGATCCGGATAAGGCCTGGGAGGCAGTTTGTTCGGCAGGCTTCTGCAGCTTCATCCAGAGCCAGCGACAACTTGATTCTGAACCAGTCTCACCCGTCAGGCTCGCAGTGCAGAGCGGCATGAGAGGGCAGCACAAGCAAGCGCAGGGCAGCACATTAACCAGTGCATCAGGCAGGGCTGCCATCAGAAATGCTGGGGCCCCTTACACAGCTCAAGGCCTGGACCCCAGAAAAGGGGGGTGATTCAACATTTTTATTAGAGAAGGGACTTATTCACATTAATTACTTTTTTAATTTCTTTTACACATTTTTTTCACAATCATTTTATCCCAATAGGATATGATTTTGCCACGGTGGTAATGATTAGACAATTTCCCGCATTTAGGCGTCTAAAGGGTTAATCGCCCGATCGGCGATGTCAGCCATTAGCCATAGGTCCCTTTTGCTGATAGCAGCCTGGACCCACTGGGTATGAAACTCTCAGCTTTTGAGCACGCTTTAAATTGCAAAAGTGGTTGCAAGGCGAACACTTATGCCCTGTGTCCTTAAGAGATTATGCAATAAAAGCAACTATTAACAGAGAGGCCTACCCAAACTATATGGGGGCTCCATATAGTTTGGGTGGGCCGTTCTGTTAATAGTTGCCCCCTTATAGTTGTTGTAGGCCCGGGTCCCTCTCAGAGGGGTCTACAACTATAATGGGGTAAACTATTTGAAAACAGGGCCTACAACAACTATGTGGGCACAACCTGCCCCTATATAGTTAGTTGTAGTCCTCTCTCTGCTGCTAATTGTAGTCTCCTTACTACCGGGGTGACACACTGTAACAAACCCCCTCCTCATGTTATCTCCTTACTACTGGGTTGACACACTGTAACAAATGCCCTCCTCATGTTATCTCCTTACTACTGGGGTGACACACTGTAACAAATGCCCTCCTTATGTTATCTCCTTACTACTGGGGTGACACACTGTAACAAAGCTCCTCATGTTATTAACTTACTACTGGGCTGACACACTGTAACAAACCTCCTCATGTTATTAACTTACTACTGGGGTGAAACACTGTAACAAACCCCCTCCTCATGTAATCTCTTTACTACTGTGGTGACACACTGTAACAAATCCCCTCCTCATGTAATCTATTTACTACTGGGGTGACACACTGTAACAAACCTCCTCCTCCTCATGTAATCACGTTACTACTGGGGTGACACACTGTAACAAACCTCCTCATGTTATTAACTTACTACTGGGGTGACACACTGTAACAAACCCCCTCCTCATGTAATCTTTTTACTACTGTGGTGACACACTGTTACAAATCCCTTCCTCATGTAATCTCCTTACTACGCGGGTGACACACTGTAGCAAACCTCCCCCTCATGTTATCTCCTTACTACTGGGGAGACACACTGTAACAAACCTCCTCCTCATGTAATCTCCTTACTACTGGGGTGACACACTGTAACAAACCCCATCCTCATGTGATCTCCTTACTACTGGGGTGACACACTGTAACAAACCTCCTCCTCATGTAATCTCCTTACTACTGGGGTGACACACTGTAACAAACCTCCTCCTCATGTAATCTCCTTACTACTGGGGTGACACACAGTAACAAACCCACTCCATATGTAATCTCCTTACTACTGGGCTGACATGCGACCTCCACTCCAGCTCAGCTCAGCTCAGTCCCGCCTGCTCCACAGCATCAAACAGGTCCTTCAACCACTTTTACATCTATCCTGCACAGTCACATGATGGTCACATGATAGTGACATCCTCACAGGTCCTATATCATCAGCATCTTGGCTGCGGAGGGAGGGGGTAATGTGACAGCGCTGCGCTCCTGACAGCAGGTAACTAGATAGAGGAGTGCAGCCCCACCAGTATTGTCTTAGGGCTTCCTAAAAAAACAAAACTGTGGCTGCTGAAGGGTGCACCCTTTTTTTCCACGAGAAATCATCTGCTGCTTATAATTGTGTGTACACTGTATAAAATCCAGTGCACACCATTCTTAACACTCTGTGACAGAGTGCAATTTAGGATTTAATCCCTGTTTTTTTGTTTGTTTGTTTGTTTTTTTAAATGTGGTGCTGCACTGTTGTGTCCTGCTGCTGTGCAAAAATATGTTTTTTTCAATGGACTGTAGTGCATTTGTCTGCCCTCATACGTGCATACCACATACCTACATCAAAGCAGTCTACTATTTTGTAACAAGTCTAGATACAGGGAAAGTCTACTAGATACAGGGAAAGTCCTGGCAAAAAAAATAATATATATATATATATATATATATATATATATGTGTATATATATATATATATATATATATATATATATATATATATATATACAGCAACAGAAGAATGCAGCAGCACACTGCCAGCACAAAGATATAGGTGCAACATGAATATGCAGTTAAAACATGAAGAGCTATACAGCTATGGTGTAATAGATGCAAATGTGAAACTATGAAATAGTGAGGCACTTAGCTCGCAATTTATATATATATGCACACACACACATGTGCACACATATACATGCACACATACACATATACATGTGTGTGTATATGTTGAAAGCCTAATTGGCTTCATTTGTGGGAGTGGCGTGGGGTATAAAACTACACCTCTCCCACAGGTAGGGGCGTGTGTATCATTGGCAGTAGTTCTCTTGTAGGCTGCTGTATTAGGTCTCACTTTCCTGGAGAGTTAGTTGGTGGTTTCTGTGACGGTCCTATCCCCCGTCCTCTATGAGGTTTTTCAGGTAAGCGCCGGTTCCCAGCCTCTATGTGTCCTGTTTATGCAACCCCACTGCTCCCTGTCTACGTTGTTCTGGGGCAGGGTACTGCTCTCCTCGCCAGGGCCACCCTCCCGGGAGTCCGGGTTTCCCCGGTCAACAACAGGGCTCCGCCCCTACCTGGTTCTCCTTCGGCCTGGTGGCGCCGCTGGCGCGGGGCGGGGAGACGTCATCGTGCTGGTCCCGCTGCTCCGTTCCCTCATGCCGCTCGCTGGCTCCGGTCGGCGGCGTGGCTGGGGGGGGCGGGGTTTCGTGGCGCCAGCGGATGGCGTCACTCCCCCGGCGCCGCCTCGCGTCACTCACCGAGGGGAGGCCAACACGGGCGCCGATCGGTGTATCCGTCCTGTCGGGCCTCGCGCTCCTTCCCCTCTCCGGTCTCCCGGCGTCTCCTAGACATGGCAGGGAGACAGGAGGGGCGGGGCTCCGGGGTCACGGTGGGCGGGGCATGCGCCCTGGGCCCAGGGAAAAATAGATATATACATGTATAATGTACATAAAGGGGAGGAGTTTTGTTTTGGGGTATTGCTGCATATGGGGGTCTCCCCTGGGAGACAGGGCATGTAAAAGACTATAAAACAAGAGGGAAAAGGCATGCATGCACTCTCCTGGGGCAGCACATAAAAAATCCAGGGTGCCACTTCTCGCCTTGGCCACCTGCACAGAGCCTCAGTGAGTTCATTGAGCGCAGGGCTTCACGCCCACTCAAAACACCGGTCTCCATGGTCTCCATAGCAACGGGCCCACGACTCATGCATGCTCCACGTTGTTGCTCCCATGGCTACCAGACCTCACCAGTGGCTCCCTTCAGCTCAAGGCAGGGAGAGAATTGCGTACTCACACTGTACCACTCGTAATTTCCATTTTCACGGTTGCTACTGGAGACCGCACTATCTACTATGCTTCCAAAATGTCATTTCTGTGATTTCTTTCCCCCCTCAGGTTTGTCTAGTTGGTGGTCGGTGATTAGGTTCCCTTCTAAACGTTTTCCTCTCAGCTTGCAGCTCGAGGTACAAAAAAAAAAAAAAAAGGTGGGGGGGGGGGAATACATATTATATACACATACACACGTGCAAACCCACAAACTCACGTCCCGTAATCCACGTTTCTGACATCCACGGGTATACTCCCCGATGTCATGCATGACGCTGCTACTGACTTTCCGTCACAGCCACGCGCATCCTCACACACACCTGCCACTCGGCTCTCGATCTGACTCTGCTTCAGTGGGGCATGGCACTCATGTTGTACCTGACTCATTCAGCGCAACATGTCATTAAACTAGGCGGAGGATCACCTTTTGTCTGACACGTCTTCAGCGGGGTCCTCTGCGTGTGTCGTTTCTGACTCTTCTTCAGCGCAAACGGCATACACATAGTCACTACAGTAATTACTCTCTTCGCCACCCACACCCTCTAGTTGTTACTCAGTACACCACGCTAATTGTCTCATATAATATTCACAGCTGTATCAGGTCGTGCCGCCAAGGCTGTCGCGTTGTCCCTACAGCTCAGGACAGCAGCAGGTCAGTTCCTGTGTCTAGTAGCTAGGTGAAGTTGAGTTAGTTGCAAATTCATCAGTCATTTTTCTTTTCCCCACCGGCACCCTTGAGGAGGAGTTAAGGCGAAGGGACATCCCCTTCCCAGCCTCTGTCAGGAAGGGCGAACTGTATAACCTGCTCACTGCCGACCAAGCCCCCAGGGGCAGTCAGGAAGCTTTCCAGGCTCAGGCGTCAAGCGCCTCACTGTCCCAGCTTCATACTATGATGGCAGACGTCCTAGTGTCAGTCGCTGGCTTCCAGGCCAGACTGGACCTTATGGACACCTCCAAGAGTAGCAAATCTGCTCCCACTACGGCAGCTCCCATGGCTTCTACCTCACAGGCTACGCCTACAGGTACGCCACAACTCCCACCCAACATCACCCCAGCGCATCTCATCTCGGCGCCCATTAAGAAAAAAGAGATCCTAGAGGGCAAGGATGTCAACCTTACCTCCCTCCTAATCGCTACGACAGACATCAAGGACACCAAGACTGTCGCCTGTGGTGAGCTGGCGGTGACATTCAAAGCAAGGACGCCAGGCTCAACAGGTCCTTGAACGTCACCGAATTCGTCCTTGCATTCGCCCTCTTTTAGGGACATCATCTGCTCGGTCAGCCCTAGCCGCAGGTTCGAGTTAGACCTGTATCTGCACAGAGTTATCCAGATGGCTCATAAATACGGGGGCACTACGTTTTATGATTACCACAAATCCTTCTCGGCCAAAGCAGCGGCAGCTTACGCAGAATTTAACTATATAACTAACTGGGGGGGTTGTTGATACGGAGCTCCATTGCGATCACTTCGCAGGCATGAAAGCTCCGTCCTGCGCTGTGTGCGGACTCACCTCCCACTCAGCCAACTGGTGTCCTAGGAGCAGCGACCCAGGGGAGTCTAGCTCCAGCAGGGGCCCCAGCTCCCACGCCTCTGCTCCTCAGAGGAACACAGGCGCTCTAGACAGGCTGGGCAGGCCTGCAACAACTTCAATCTCTCCTCCTGTCAATACAGCAACTGCAGACTCCTACACATATGTCTCACCTGTTACAGAGCTCACTCCAGCTCAAACTGCTCCCAGAAGGGCTCTCAGGCGTGACTAGGCGTGGTCCAGGTGCAAGTCCTGGCCGGGGTCCTCGCCTGTCACCCTGATCCCAACTGGAGACGGCGCCAGTAGCACTCAATTAGTGTGGACTGTAGGTGGGGAAATCAGCTACTTCGCGGTGTGACAGTTTTTCATCAGGCATCCGGAGGAGGTTCACGTAGCCACATGCAAGAAATGTCGGCAGAAGGTGAAGCGTGGCCAGGGTCCCAATGTCGGCACCACGGCCCTGCGTCAACACATGCTTCAGCACCATAAAGCAGCCTGGGAGAACCGTGGCTCTGATTTAGTGCTCCAGCCTGCTGCCTCTCCCAGTGGCCATCAGCTCCCTCCTTCAGCCAGCCAAGACTCCAGCAAAGCAAGAGACTACCTCCCACCCGAAAAAAAGCTGTGGGTGGGGGCGTCCCTTCATGCAGAAGTGGGTTTGCAGTTGCCTGCTTTGGCCGCAAAACGGTCGGGACGGTTGGTGTCTGACTTCCACGAGGGACGGGCCTTGAAAAAGGGAATCTTCTTGTCCCGTGGAGGTGCCTGGTTAGACCCTTTAGAGGGGCCAGATGTCTGAAAGGACCGAAAGGAAGAAGACTTTCTACGGAAAGAAGTGCTAGATTTGTTTTGAGGTAATAAAGAGCTCTTACCCCCTGTCGCCTCAGAGATAATCTCATCCAGGTGATTGCCAAAAAGACGGGAACCAGTAAAAGGAATCTCGGTGAGAGACTTCTTAGATGCAGCGTCCGCGTTCCAAGTTTTAAGCCAAATGGAACGACGGAGGGCCACTAGATTACTGGTGGCATAGGCAGTGCAGCGAGCTGAGTGCAAGGTAGCAGAACAAAGGAAATCTCCAGCTTTGGAACATTGGAGGGCCAGAGCAGACAGTTCTTCCGGGGGAGAACCTGAAAGAATGCCCTGACGGAGTTGGGACTGCCAAACCGAGAGGGCCTTAGACACCCAGGTGGAGGCGAAGGCAGGGAGCAGGGAAGAACCTGCTGCTTCAAAGGCATACTTAGCTAACAACTCAACCTTTTTGTCTGCAGGATCCTTGAAGGCCGCTGCATCCGCCAGCGGAAAAGTAGTAGCTTTAGGGAGGTGGGAAACAGGAAGATCCACCGACGGAGAGGAAGTCACTTTGGGAACAAGGTCCTTGGCGAAAGGATATCGCACTTGGACTTTCTTCATTCCCTAGACATAGTCAAAAAATGAACAGTCTCACCCAGAGTCTGTGTCCCAAGGCAGCTGCTGTGAGGAGAACTCTGCACCGTGTTGAGGGAGAGAGAAAAGATGCCGGCCAATAGGAGGAAGAGGCCGGGTCAGGGCAAGGAGCTGTGTAATTGGCCCCTGCACGGCTCCAACACGCGCACAGCGCTGATTGGTGGCCCTTTTCGCACTGCTGAGGCGCTTATGCGGCCAGGTGGGCGGAGCTAACATCCACCGGGCCGTTGAAGATATACAGCGGGACTCCTCTGTAATGGCGCCCGTTCCGAACCCCGAGCGCACACGCCTCCTGTAGCGAGTCCTGTGCGCCCGGGAACGGCTGCCGAAAGTGAAAGTAAAAAAGGCGCAAGCCGCCCGCAGGGAGAAGCCTGCGGCATGTACAGTAAGACACACGCTTCTAATAAAGTGCCTGTACAGACAAACACTGCCCCATAGCTCCACTGCCCCCCATATAATAAAAAATACTCCCCCTGCAGGGAATAAGCATCCCCCGGGCCAGTCCCAGCTTCTGTAGGATAGGGCCAAAAAACAAAGGGTCTCCAGCTGTTGCAAGACCTAGGGAGAAAAAGATACTCACCTGTGCTGAAGAACTTACCTAAAGAAGTCTTCAGACTGTAGTCTTCAGTCAGCATTTTCACCTGTGGCAAGCCAAGCTCATAGCGAGGCGAACAGGGATATACAACCCCAAGAGCTGACCATTGGCGAGAGGGGGTTAACAGTACATCCAAGATGCCTGCCTCCTCTCGCAATGGGGAAACAGTGAACATTGCGTTCCTGAGTCCCCACCTGAAAACAGAAATAAAAAGGAATAAAGAACTAACACATTCCCTAAACCTAATAAAATAAAAAATATGAGACTTGGTCTGGAGAAAACCAGACCATGTCCATCTCCTTAAGACACTAAGAAAAAACTGAATTGCTCAGTGGCCTGGAGGCGGGTATATCCTGCTGGGAGGAGCCGACTTTTTGGTTACCATAGTGTCAACCTCCTAGAGACAGCAGCATATACCCAGAGTCTGTGTCCCCCAATGGAGCCGATAGAGAAAACAGAATTTGTCTAAAGAATGCAATATGTCAGTTGATTACATTCCACAAGCCACAATCTATCCAATTGCCCATTAACTTTGCTTACGACATATCTTTGCTTATGACATCCTATGCTATGCTATCTTAAAGTATACACACATTTGATATATAGTAGTACCTGTGTCAAGATGTTTTGAATGGGTTTTAGTGGCCTTTTCTTGCTACCTGGAAATGGTTTGTATTCCACAAGCTCTGTGAGGCTGTCATGAGGCATTTCCCACCCTAACACATCACTGCAAAGCAAATAAAAAACAAATACAAACATGCTATATGCAATAACCATTTTTTTTTAATGTTTTCTTTCTTGAATCACTAATATTAGGATACTTTAACCCCTTAAGGACTCAGCAAACCGCAATTTTGCAAATGTTGGAAGGTTTCATTTTCACGCTGTACAATTTAAGGTAAGAATGTGTTCTTTATCCTTTGGGTCAATACGATTAAAATGATACTCATGATAACACACTTTTCTATTACTGTTGCACTTTAACCCCTTCAGGACCAAGCCCATTTTGGCCTTAAGGACCAGAGCGTTTTTTGCACATCTGACCACTGTCACTTTAAACATTAATAACTCTGGAATGCTTTTAGTTATCATTCTGATTCCGAGATTGTTTTTTCGTGACATATTCTACTTTAACATGGTAGTAAATTTTTGTGGTAACTTGCATCCTTTCCTTGTGAAAAATCCTAAAATTTGATGAAAAATTTGAAAATTTTGCATTTTTCTAACTTTGAAGCTCTCTGCTTGTAAGGAAAATGTATATTACAAATAAAAAAAATTTTTATTCACATATACAATATGTCTACTTTATGTTTGCATCATAAAAGTGACGAGTTTTTACTTTTGGAAGACACCAGAGGGCTTCAAAGTTCAGCAGCAATTTTCCAATTTTTCACAAAATTTTCAAACTCACTATTTTTCAGGGACCAGTTCAGGTTTGAAGTGGATTTGAAAGGTCTTCTTATTAGAAATACCCCACAAAAGACCCCATTATAAAAACTGCACCCCCCAAAGTATTCAAAATGACATTCAGTCATCATTTTAACCCTTTAGGTGTTTCACAGGAATAGAAGCAAAGTGAAGGAGAAAATTCACAATCTTCATTTTTTACACTCGCATGTTCTTGTAGACCCAATTTTTAAATTTTTACAAGGGGTAAAAGGAGAAAATGTATACTTATATTTGTAGCCCAATTTCTCTCGAGTAAGCACATACCTCATATGTCTATGTAAAGTGTTCGGCGGGCGCAGTAGAGGGCTCAGAAGGGAAAGAGCGACAAGGGGATTTTGGAGAGTACGTTTTTCTGAAATAGTTTTTGGGGGCATGTTGCATTTAGGAAGCCCTTATGGTGCCAGAACAGCAAAAAACCCTCACATGGCATACCATTTTGGAAACTAGACCCCTTGAGGTACGTAACAAGGAATAAAGTGAGCCTTAATACCCCACAGGTGTTTCACGACTTTTGCATATGTAAAAAAAAATATTTTTTTTTCACTAAAATGTGTGTTTCCCCCCAAATTTCACATTTTTCCAAGGGTTAATAGCAGGAAATACCCCCCAATATTTGTAACCCCTTCTCTTCTGAGTATGGAGGTACCCCATAAGTTGACCTGAAGTGCACTATGGGTGAACTACAATGCTCAGAAGAGAAGGAGTCATATTTGGCTTTTTGAGAGCAAATTTTGCTCGGGGGGCATGTCGCATTTAGGAAGCCCCTATGGTGCCAGAACAGCAAAAAATACCCACATGGCATACCATTTTGGAAACTAGACCCCTTGAGGAATGTAATAAGGAATAAAGTGAGCCTTATTACCCCACAGGTGTTTCATGACTTTTGCATATGTAAAAAAAAATAAAATAATTTCCACTAAAATGTGTGTTTCCCCCCTAATTTCACCTTTTTGCAAGGGTTAATAGCAGAAAATACTCCCCAAAATTTGTAACCCCATCTCTTCTGAGTATGTAGGTACCCCATAAGTTGACCTGAAGTGCACTATGGGCGAACTACAATGCTCAGAAGAGAAGGAGTCATATTTGGCTTTTTGAGAGCAAATTTTGCTCGGGGAGCATGTCGCATTTAGGAAGCCCCTAAGGTGCCAGAACAGCAAAAAAAAAAAACACATGGCATACCATTTTGGAAACTAGACCCCTTGAGGAACGTAACAAGGGGTACAGTGAGCATTTACCCCCCACTGGTGTCTGACAGATCTTTGGAACAGTGGGCTGTACAAGTTTTCATTTTCATGGACCACTGTTCCAAAGATCCGTCAGACACCTGTGGGGTGTAAATTCTCACTGCACCCCTCATTACATTCCGTGAGGGGTGTCGTTTCCGAAATGGGGTCACATGTGGGGTTTTGTTTTTTTTGCGTTTGTCAAAACCGCTGTAACAATCAGCCACCCCTGTGCAAATCACCTCAAATGTACATGGTGCGCTCTCCCTTCTGGGCCTTGTTGTGCGCCCCCAGAGCACTTTGCGCTCACATATGGGGTATCTCTGTAGTCGGGAGAAATTGCGTTACAAATTTTGGGGGGCTTTTTTCCCTTTTACCTCTTGTGAAAATTTAAAGTATAGGGCAACATCAGCATGTTAGTGTAAAAAATAAAAAATGTTTACACTAACATTCTGGTGTAGACCCCAACATTTCCTTTTCATGAAGGGTTAAAGAAGAAAAAGCCCCCCACTTGTAACGCAATTTCTCCCGAGTACAGCGATACCCCATATGTCGCCCTAAACTGTTGCCCTGAAATACGACAGGGCTCCAAAGTGAGAGCGCCATGTGCATTTGAGGCCTAAATTAGGGATTTGCATAGGGGTGGACATAGGGGTATTCTACGCCAGTGATTCCCAAACAGGGTGCCTCCAGCTGTTGCAAAACTCCCAGCATGCCTGGACAGTCAACGGCTGTCCGACAATACTGGGAGTTGTTGTTTTTCAACAGCTGGAGGCTCTGCTTTGGAAACAGTGGCGTACCGGACGTTCTTATTGGGGGAGGGGGGCTGTGTAGGGGTATGTGTATATGTAGTGTTTTTAACTTTTTATTTTATTTTGTGTTAGTGTAGTGTAGTGTTTTTAGGGTACAGTCACATGGGCGGGGGATTACAGCGAGTTACCCAGCGCAAAATTTGCTGCATCTCAAGATGCGAGAAACCCACTGTAAAAGCCTCGCCCATGTGAATGTACCCTGTACATTCACGGGGGTGGCGGGGGGGGGCTTGCATCAGCTGTTGCAAAACCACAACTCCCAGCATGCATGGTCTGTTAGTGCATGCTGGGAGTCATAGTTTTGCAACAGCTGGAGGCACACAGGTTAGGAAACACTGAGTTAGAAACAGACAATGTTTCCCAACCAGTGTGTCTCCAGTTGTTGCAAAACTACAACTCCCAGCATGCCCAGACAGCTGAAGGGCATGCTGGGAGTTGTAGTACGGCAACATCTGAAGGGCCAGATGTTGCTGAACTAAAACTCCCAGCATGCCTGGACAGTCAGTGCATACTGGGAGTTGTAGTTTTGCAACAGCTGGAAGAGCACAGATTGGAGACCATTATACAATGGTCTCCAAACTGGGGCCCTCCAGATGTTGCAAAACTACAACTCCCAGCATGCATGGTCTTTAGTGCATGCTGGGAGTTATAGTTTTGCAACAGCTGGAGGCACACAGGTTAGGAAACACTGAGTTAGAAACAATGTTTCCCAACCAGTGTGTCTCCAGCTGTTGCAAAACTACAACTCCCAGCATGCCCAGACAGCTGAAGGGCATGCTGGGAGTTGTAGTTCGGCAACATCTGAAGGGCCAGATATTGCTTAACTAAAACTCCCAGCATGCCTGGACAGTCAGTGCATGCTGGGAGTTGTAGTTTTGCAACAGCTGGAAGAGCACAGATTGGAGACCATTATACAATGGTCTCCAAACTGAGGCCCTCCAGATGTTGCAAAACTACAACTCCCAGCATGCCCAGACAGCCAAAGGCTGTCTAGGCATGCTGGGAGTTGTAGTTTTCAGACTCCTAGAAGCAGCAGTGAAGATCTTCACTGCTGCTTCTGAGGACCATATACTCACCCGTCGCTGCTCGTCCACGTGGCCGGTCCCGCGCTGCTCCTCGGTCCCGCCGCTGGATCAGGTAAGTCCGCCGGTCCCCACGTGTTCCCCCCGAATGCCGCAGGTCCCCGCAGCCATCGTCCCCCGTTCTGCCCGACTTCCAGGGGCGGGCAGTGCGGGGGATCTGAACTTTCACCCCAGATCACTGTGATTGGTCCACAGGGACCAATCACAGTGATCGCTGACCAGGACCATCAATTGATGGTCCTGGGGGTGAAGCAGAAGTTGTCCCCTGCTGGAAACAGCGGGACTTCTGCCAGTTAACCCGTGCGATGCTGCGCATCGCCGGGTTAACTGCATGTCATTTATAAACGCCGGGATGCGCGAACGCACTGCACAACCCGGCGTTTATATATGACATTCTGCGGGAAGGGGTTAAAAAAATCGCAAACTGTTTAACCAAATTAGTATGTTTAAAATACCCCTTATTTTGAAGACCTATAACTTTTTCATTTTTCCGTATAAGTGGCGGTATGAGGGCAATTTTTTTTTCTCTGTGATCTGTACTTTTTATTGATACCATATTTGCTTATATAAAACTTTTAATACATTTTTTATAAATGTTGGGATTTTTTTAATAAATGTTGTGATTAATAGTTGGGATATTTACTCACGCGGCGATACCAAATATGTATGTAAAAATTTTTTTTACACTTTTTCGGGCTGAAAGAGGGAAAATGGGACAATTTACGTTTTTATTGGGGGAGGGGGTTTTTCTAATTTTTTTTAAACTTTTTTTACTTAGTTTTTTACTTAGTTTTACACTTTAATAGTCCCCATAGGGGACTATTTATAGCAATCATTTGATTGCTAATACTGTTCAGTGCTATGCACAGGACCAGAGCAGAAGACCAGTGGAAGGCAGCAGAGACAGGTGAGGGGACCTGCCAAGCTGGACGATCGGATCGCTGCGGCAGTGCTGCGGGCGATCCGATCATCCATTTTAGTGTCCGCAATGCTGCAGATGCCGTGATCTGTATTGATCACGGCATCTGAGGGGTTAATGGAGGACATCTGCTTGATCGCGGCTGTTCGCCATTACTGGCGGGTCCCTGGCTGCTATGAGTAACCAGGACCTACCGCGCATGACACGAGCATCGCTCCAATGCTCGCGGTTATGCATAGGACGTAAATGTACGTCCTGGTGCTTTAAGTACCAGCTCACCAGGACGTACATTAACGTCCTGCATCGTTAAGGGGTTAAACATATATACAGTGGGGCAAAAAAGTATTTAGTCAGCCACCAATTGTGCCCACTTAACCCCTTAAGGACCAAGCCCATTTTAACCTTAAAGACCAGGCCAATTTTATTTTTGCGTTTTTGTTTTTTCCTCCTCGCCTTCTAAAATCCATAACTCTTTTATATTTTCATCTACAGACCCATATAAGGGCTTGTTTTTTGCATGACCAATTGTACTTTGTAATGAAACCTCTAATTTTACCATAAAATGTATGGCAAACCCCCCCCCCCCTTTTTTTTAGGGAGGAAATTTGAATGAAAACCACAATTGTGCACATTTTGGAGAGTTTCATTTTCACACTGTACATTTTACGGTGAAAATGACATGTGTTCTTTATTCTGTGGGTCAATACTATTAAAATGATACCTATGGCTAGATACTTTTATATGTTTGTACCGCTTAAAAAAATTAAAAAACTTTTTGTACAAAATCAGTAATCTAAAATCTCCTTATTTTGACCACCTTAAGCTTTTTCATTTTCCCTTATATAGGGTGGCATATGGGCTCATTTTCAACTTTCTGGCCCCAGTTCATTTAAAAAGAAAAAAGTTTCCCACTGGAGTACCCCTTTAACCCCTTAAGGACCCAGCCCAAATATACCTTAAGGACCCGGCCATTTTTTGCACATCTGACCACTGTCACTTCAAGCATTAATAACTCTGGGATGCTTTTACCTTTCATTCTGATTCCGAGATAGTTTTTTCGTGACATATTCTACTTTATGTTAGTGGTAAAATTTTGTCGATACTTGCATCATTTCTTGGTGAAAAATTCCAAAATTTGATGAAAAAATTGAAAATTTAGCATTTTTTTTAATTTGAAGCTCACTGCTTGTAAGGAAAATGGATATTCCAAATAAATTATACATTGATTCACATATACAATATGTCTAATTTATGTTTGCATCATAAAATTGATGTGTTTTTACTTTTGGAAGACATCAGAGGGCTTCAAAGTTCAGCAGCAATTTTCCAATTTTTCACAAAATTTTCAAAATCGGAAATTTTCAGGGACCAGTTCAGTTTTGAAGTGGATTTGAAGGGCCTTCATATTAGAAATACCCCACAAATGACCCCATTATAAAAACTGCACCCCTCAAAGTATTCAACATGACATTCAGTAAGTGTGTTAACCCTTTAGGTGTTTCACAGGAATAGCAGCAAAGTGAAGGAGAAAATTCTAAATCTTCATTTTTTACACTCGCATGTTCTTGTAGACCCAGTTTTTTAATTTTTACAAGGGGTAATAGATGAAAAATCCCCCCAAAATTTGTAACCCAATTTCTCTCGAGTAAGGAAATACCTTATATGTGTATGTCAAGTGTTCGGCGGGTGCACTAGAAGACTCAGAAGGGAAGGAGCGACAATAGGATTTTGGAGAGGGAATTTTGCTGAAATGGTTTTTGGGGGGCATGTCACATTTAGGAAGCCCCTATGGTGCCAAAACAGCAGAAAACCCCAACATGACATACTATTTTGGAAACTAGACCCCTCAAGGCACGTAACAAGGGGTCCAGTGAGCCTTAACACCCCACAGGTGTTTGACGACTTTTCGTTAAAGTCGGATGTGTAAATGAAAAAAAAAAATTTTTCACTAAAGTGCAGTTTTTCCCCCAAATTTACCATTTTTACAAAGGGTAATGGGAGAAAATGCCCCCCCAAATTTGTAACCCCATCTCTTCTGAGTAAGGAAATACCACATGTTAGGACATAAAATGCTTTGCGGGCGAACTACAATGCTCAGAAGAGAAGGAGTCACATTTGGCTTTTTGAAAGCAACTTTTGCTGAAATGGATTTTTGGGGGCATGTCGCATTTAGGAAGCCCCTGTGGTGCCAGAACAGCAAAAAATACCCACATGGCATACTATTTTGGAAACTACACCCCTCAAGGAACGTAACAAGGGATCCACTGAGCCTTAACACCCCACAGGTGTTTGACGACTTTTCGTTAAAGTTGGATGTGTAAATGAAATTTTTTTTTTTTTACTAAAATGCAGTTTTTCCCCTAAATTTTACATTTTTACAAGGGGTAATAGGAGAAAATGACCCCCAAAATGTGTAACCCCATTTCTTCTGAGTATGCAAATACCCCATGTTAGGACGTAAAATGCTCTGCTGGCGAACTACAATGCTCAGAAGAGGAGGAGCGCCATTGAGCTTTTGGAAAGAGAATTAGTTTGGAATGGTAGTCAGGGGCCATGTGCGTTTACAAAGCCCCCCGTGGTGCCAGAACAGTGGTACCCCCCACATGTGACCCCATTTTAAAAACTACACCCCTCACATAATTTAATAAGGGCTGCAGTGAGTATTTACACCCCACAGATCTTTGGAACAGTGGGCTGTGCAAATGAAAAATTTAATTTTTCATTTTTACGGACCACTGTTCCAAAAATCTGTCAGACACCTGTGGGGCGTAAATTCTCAATGTACCCCTTATTAAATTACGTGAGGGGTGTAGTTTCCAAAATGGGGTCACATGTGTCGGGGGTCCATTGTTCTGGCACTATGGGGGCTTTGTAAACACATGTGGCCTTCAATTCCGGACAAATTTTCTCTACAAAATCCCAATGGCGCTCCTTCTCTTCTGAGCATTGTAGTTCGCCCGCAGAGCACTTTAAATTCACATATGGGGTATGTTCTTACTCAGAAGAGATGGGTTTACAAATTTGGGGGGCTTTTTCCTATTTCCCGATGTGAAAATGAAAAATTTAGGGTAACACCAGCATTTTAGTGAAAAATAAAATTTTTTTCATTTTCCCATCCAACTTTAATGAAAATTCGTCAAACACCTGTGGGGTGTTCAGCCTCACTATACCCCTTGTCACGTTCGGTGAGGGGTGTAGTTCCAAAATTTAGGCCTCAAATGTACATGGTGCGCTCTCACTCCTGAGCCTTGTTGTGTGCCCGCAGAGCATTTTACGCCCACATCTGGGGTATTTCTGTACTCAGGAGAAATTGCGTTACAAATTTTGGGGGTCTTTTTTTCCTTTTACCGCTTGTGGAAATAAAAAGTATGGGGCAACACCAGCATGTTAGTGTAAAATTTTTAATTTTTTTACACTAACAGGCTGGTGTAGCCCCCAACTTTTCCTTTTCACAAGCGGTAAAAGGAAAAAAAGCCCCCCAAAATTTGTAGTGTAATTTCTCCCGAGTACGGAGATACCCCATATGTGGCCCTAAACTGTTTCCTTGAAATACGACAGGGCTCTGAAGTAAGAGAGCACCATGCGCATTTGAGGACTAAATTAGGGATTGCATAGGGGTGGACATAGGGGTATTCTACGCCAGTGATTGCCAAACAGGGTGCCTCCAGCTGTTGCTAAACTTCCAGCATGCCTGGACAGTCAGTGGCTGTCCAGAAATGCTGGGAGTTGTTGTTTTGGAACAGCTGGAGGCTCCGTTTTGGAAACCCTGCCGTACAAGACGTTTTAAATTGTTTATTGGGGGGGGGGTGGGGGGGGAGACAGTGTAAGGGGTGTATATGTAGTGTTTTACCCTTTATTAGGTGTTAGTGTAGTGTAGTGTTTTTAGGGTACATTCACACTGGCGGGTTACGGTGAATTTCCCGCTAGGAGTTTGCACTGCGGCAAAAAATTTGCCGCAGCCCAAACTTGAAGCAGGAAATTTACTGTAAACCTGCCTATGTGAATGTACCCTGTACGTTCACATGGGGGGGCAAACCTCCAGCTGTTTTAAAACTACAACTCCCAGCATGTACTGACAGACCGTGCATGCTGGGAGTTGTAGTTTTGCAACAGCTGGAGGCACACTGGTTGGAAAACCTTGTTAGGTTCTGTTACCTAACTCTATTTTCCAACCAGTGTGCCTCCAGCTGTTGCAAAACTACAACTCCCAGCATGTACTAATCACCGAAGGGCATGCTGGGAGATGTAGTTATGCAACAGCTGGAGGTACCCAACTACAACTCCCAGCATGCCGAGACAGCTGTTTGCTTTCTGGGCATGCTGGGAATTGCAGTTTTGCAACATCTGGAGAGCTACAGTTTTTAGACCACTGCACAGTGATCTCCAAACTGTGGACCTCCAGATGTTGCAAAACTACAAATCCCAGCATGTCCAGACAACAAACAGCTATGTGGGCATGCTAGGAGTTGTAGTTTTGAAACATCTGGAGGGATATAGTTAAGAGACCACTGTATAGTGGTCTCAAACTGCAGCCCTCCAGCTGTTGCAAAACTACATATTCCAGCATGCCCAAACAGCTGTCTGGGCATGCTGGGAGTTGTAGTTTTGCAACATCTGGAGGGCTACAGTTAGAGACCACGGTCTCAGACTGTAGCCCTCCAGATCTATTTACCGACTTCCGTAGGATCCCGGCAGCCGTCCTCTTCAGACGTATGTGACGCCGCCCGCCGATCAACGTCGCCGCAGCCTCCGGACGGGTAAGTGGACGTCGGCGCCCGGTCCCCTTTGGTTCCCCGTTCTGCCCCGCCTATTGTGGGTGGGCAGGACGGGGAAAACGAAAGTTAACCCCCCCGCCCCCGGTCTGCTATTGGTCGTCGCCTCTGACAATCAATAGCAGACCAATAGCAGGGATAGGAGGGGTGGCAACCCTGCCACCTCACTCCTATGCCTACAGGGGGATCGTGGGTGTCTTATACAACCACGATCCCCCTTCTATTCCGGGTCACCGGGTCACAATAGACCCGTATGACCCGGAATCGGCGCAAATCGCAAGTGTGAATTCACTTGCGATTTGCTCCGATCGCCGACGGGGGGGAGGGGGTCTGATGACCCCCCTGGGCATTTGCACGGGGTGCCTGCTGATTGATATCAGCAGCCACCCCGGCCCGGTCCCCACCCGGAGCGCGGCGGGGACCGAAATTCCCACGGGCGTATGGATACGCCCTGGGTCCTTAAGTACCAGGACGTCAAGGCGTATCCATACGCCCTAGGTCCTTAAGTGGTTAACAGTATATTTTGATAGTTCGGACATTTACACATGTGGCGGTGAGGGGACCTCCATCCTCCATTACAGATGATCGGATCCCCGCGGCAGCGCTGCGGGCGATCCGATCATCTATTTTAACATGCACACTGCCGCAGATGCCTTGATCTGTACTGATCACGGAATCTGAGGGATTAATGGCGGACATCCGCTCAATCACGGATGTCAGCCATTACCGGCGGGTCCCCGGCTGCTGTTAGCAGCTGGAACCTGCCGTGTATGACGCGAGCACCGCCCTGATGCTCGCGGTCATACACAGGACGTAAATGTGCATCCTGGTGAGCTAAGTACCGCTGCTCCAGGACGTACATTTATGTCTGCTGTCGTTAAGGGATTAAAAAGATGAGAGAGGCCTGTAAAATCACATTGTCTGATTTTGAAAGAATTTACCGTATTTGCAAATTATGGTGGAAAATAAGTATTTGGTTACCTACAAACAAGCAAGATTTCTGGCTCTCAAAGACCTGTAACTTCTTCTTTAAGAGTCTCCTCTGTCCTCCACTCATTACCTGTCCTCCAGCTTTGGGAGCAATTATTAGAAAATGGAAGACATACAAGACCACTGATAATCTCCCTCAATCTGGAGCTCCACACAAGATCTCACCCTGTGGTGTCAGAATGATCACAAGAACGGTGAGCAAAAATCCCAGAACCACATGGGGGGGGGGGAGAGGTGGGACTAGTGAATTACCTGCAGAGAGCTGGGAACAAAGTAACAAAGGCTACCATCAGTAACACACTATGCCACCAGGGACTCAAATCCTGCAGTGCCAGAAGTGTCCCCCCCACTTAAGCCAGTATATGTCACAGCTTGTCTGAAGTTTGCTAGAGAGCATTTGGATGATCCATAAGAGGATTGGGGGAATGTCATATGGTCAGATGAAACCAAAGACTGATCTTTGTAAAGGAAAAAGTGTGAAAACCTTCCATCAGCAAGGGCATCAAAGATGAAACATGGCTGGGTATTTCAGCATGACAATGATCCCAAACACACCGTCCAGGCAATGAAGAAGTGGCTTCGCAAGAAGCATTTTAAGGTCCTGGAGTGACCTAGCCAGTATCCAGATCTCAACCCCATAGAAAACCTTTTGAGGTAGTTGAAATTCTGCATTGCCCATCGACAGCCCCAAAACATCACTGCTCTAGAGGAGATCTGCATGGAGGAATGGGCCAAAATACCAGCAACAGAGTGTGAAAACCTTGTGAAGACTTACAGAAAATACTTGACCTCTGACATTGTTTACAAAGGGTATATAACAAAGTATTGAGATGAATTTTTGTTATGGACCAAATACCTATTTTCCACCATAATTTGCAAATAAAACAAAGTGATATTATGGATTTTTTCTTATGGTTATGTCTTTCATAGTTGAGGTATACCTATGATAAAAATTACAGCCCCCCCTCCTCTTTTTAAGTGGGAGAACTTGCACAATTGGTGGCTGACTAAGTACTTTTTTGCCCCAATGTATAACCTACATATTGCTACTAAAAGTATGACTGTTTTGATGTGGTATTTTGCAGTGTAAAGGGTATTTAGTTTGTAGGTTGGAATGTTTATATAAATATAACATTTTTGCTAAAATAAATATGGAATTTTGTATTATATATTTTTCACCAGCACTTTTTTCACATGCACTTTATGGTCTGCTTATGCAGGGCATAATATACAAGATGCAATATTTTGCACAAAATATATGTACTTTAAATATATTTAATATATATTCAATATGTAAGGGTTCACTAGCACATTCAGTCACTGTATTCAAATTATTTATTTGTATACAGTAGTATGAGTTGTGTTTCAGAGGTGAGAGATATATTGTAAGTTAGTGCAGCGACATCTAGTGATCATGCTCGGATAATGTTGAACAATTTTAAATAGGGATGCACAAGCTCCAGTGCCCAATGCATGTAGACTCCAGTCGGAAGGGGATCTTTAGTGTCTGTTTAGGGCAGGAACGTCATTCATCGGAGCCTTGCAGTGATGCAAAGTGATTTTCCTTCTGGTTTCGGGGCTCCCTCCAGGGACAAACCGGGCAATTGCCCAGGGCCCCAATGCCCCAGAGGGCACCCTGTGGGCTGCTGCAGTGTTTGCGGCTCGGAGAATGTGTGGGAGTGCAGCCAGCACCAATTAGAAGTGAGCCTCGCTGCTTCTTAAAAGCTGTCAGCAGAGACCATTCATGTAGTGCTGGCAGGGTGAGGCCGGGCTCCTTTAACAAACCCCCCACCACCACCACCAGCTCCTCCTCCTGCTGCTGCTGGTAGATTCGCACAGTGTATCTGCCTGTTGGCCGATGGTTGAGATAGCCTGCAGGCTCCATGAAGCACAGAATCCGACCATCAACACCTAGCTGCTAAAGTATTCTTTGCCCCCAGCCAGCTCTCAGTAAAATTAAGTATATTTATATCTAGTGCAGTGTTTCCCAACCAGAGTGCCTCCAGCTGTTGCAAAACAACAACTCCCAGCATGCCCGGACAGCCAGAGGCCAGAGCCAGACGTGAACTATTTTTCTTACATGCATATATAGTGTGTTGTGTGTGTACAGCATGTATAAACAGTGATCCCCCGACCTACGATGGCCCCAACATACGATAATTTCAACATACGATGGCCTCTCAGAGGCCATCGCATGTTGAAGGCAGCATCAACACACGATGCTTTTGTATGCTGGGGCCATCGCATAAATGACTATCCAGCAGCGCAGACTGCTTCACCTGCTGCCGAATAGTCATTTAAGGTGCCCCGTCCCCGCCACTCCGGACTGTCCCCGCCACTCCGGACTGTCCTCTTCAGGCTCCGCTGCATGGCCATCGCTCTCTGTCGTCATCACGTCGTCCCGCATGCTGTCCCGTCATCCAATAGGGTAGCTTGCACAGCGACCTGATGACAGCGATGGAGAGCGACGATCCAGGGCAGCGGTGATGGTCCAGAGCAGTGGGGACACCCTGGGGACGTGATGACAGCGATGATCCAGGGCAGCGGTGAAGGTCCGGAGCGGCGGGGACATGTGAGTATAACTTTCTATATTACTATTGCATGGATCCCTCAACATGCGATGGATTCAAGTAACAATGGTTCATTTGGAACAAATTACCATCGTATGTTGAGGGATCACTGTACACATGATATATATTTGTGTGTGTTTGTTTTTGTGATTATACATGTGTGTGTGTGTGTATATGGAGAGAGAGAGAGAGAGAGAGAGAGACTGATATATATGTGCGTGTACATTTATAAATGCATATAGCGATGTATAAATATTTATAAATAAATTACTACATCAACATGATTATATTCATGTATCTCCAAATAAAGATCTGTGTGTGTGTATATAAGTATAGCATGCAATTGCTATAAAGGTATACGCTTGTATATAAATGCTTATATGTCTCTGTGTGTTTGGGGACAGTGGGAGGATAATGGGAGTGTGATTGGCTTCTTTCACACAGTGTGACGGCCGACGAGGGGAGCCCGGGGAAATAGCGGGAGAAAAATTACTGCTTGTGCCGTCTTTTTCTCCCATTAATCCCATCTAAAAATAATGGTGCCCGGTGGTCCCCAAAATAGTAAATGGGAGCTGCTGGGACCAGTTGTTGCCCGTTGCTCCCGGTCACAAGAACGACCATTAAATTCATCAGAAAAAAAAGAGACTTTAATGGCCGTTCTCGATGGGTAGCAACTGCAGTGTGTAAGGGGCCTTAGTGTGAGGATGGTGGGGGTGAGAAAACTGGCAGGATGATGGAAGTCAGGCAGGTGGAAGGAGGCAGGTGGGAGGCTCAGAGGCCACAGCGGCACACACGCAGTAGCCAGTAATACAAAGCAAGTAATACAGAGGTGAAGGCAAGTAATGTATATTGAAGAGCTGGTTTGGAAATGTCAGGAGACCTGAGGGGAGGAGCGGATGCAAATTTGTCTGGGGCGCATGAAACTCCATCATACCACCCTCCCCACCTTAGGATCAGGCATGGTGGTGGTGGTGGTGCCCTCTGCCACAAAGAGCAGTGGCTGCTTTTAGTGGTGATGGGTAGCAGGCATGCCGTGTCATAGTTACATAGTTACATAGTTACATAGTTAGTATGGTTGAAAAAAGACATACGTCCATCAAGTCCAACCAGGGGATTGAAGGGAAGGATGTAAGGGGATAAGGGAAAGGGATGTAGTTTTATAATTCTGCATAAGCTTTAATGTTATTTTGTTCCAGGAATGTATCTAACCCTGTTTTAAAGCTGTTAATTGTTCCTGCTGTGACCAGTTCCTGAGGTAGACCGTTCCATAAATTCACAGTCCTCACGGTAAAGAAGGCGTGCCGCCCCTTTAGACTAAACCACGCACTGGTTCCGAACCTCACTATTACAACGCCATTTTGTAAAAGTTGGGGGCTTGTGTTTCTACGCAGTGCACCTTTCGGTAAAAATGACACACTATCTCTATTTTGTAGGTCCATACGGTCACAACAATACCCAATTTATATAGTTTTTTTTTTTTTTACTATAGTTTTTGTACAAAAATGAGAATGCTTAAAATTGTACTATTCTGACCCCTATAACTCTTATTATTCTGTATATGGGGATTAACCTCTTAAGGACGTAGGGCGTACCTGTACGCCCTACGCCCGGTCCCAGTGTTTTAAAACGGGGTCACACCGTGACCCCGCATCACACTGGGTCAGTCCCGGGTGCTATTCATAGCTATGGCTTTGCAGGGATCAGCATAAGAGATCAGTGTGTGCAGTGCTATAGCTCCCTATGGGAGCTATAGCACTGCAAAAAAAAAGTGAAAAAAAAAGTTAAAGGACAACTGCAGCGCAATATACACTTCTCCCCTATCCCCAATCTACCCTGTGCAGGGGGCGTGACTGCCGCAGCATGACGTTGCGGCCGGCACGCCTCCTCCATGCATCTCTATGGGAGAGGCGGGAAGGCAGTGTTCGTGCCTCCCCGGCTCCCCCATAGAACTGTATGGGGACGGGGAGGAGACGGGGGCGTCACCGTCGACCTCTAGGTCGACGCTACGCGCCTTAGCGCTCACTATGATCTAATGGCGGCGCCCCGTTAAGGAGATCTCGGGGGGTCCCAGCGGTCGGACCCCCCGCGATCAAACACTTATCCCCTATCTTGTAGATAGGGGATAAGTGTATATTGCGCTGCAGTTGTCCTTTAACAAAAGTCATTTAACCCCTTCCCTAATAAAAGTTTGAATTACCCCCCTTTTCTCATAAAAAAAAACCTGTGTAAATAAAAATAAACCTATGTGGTATCGCTGTGTACGGAAATGTCCGAACTATAAAAATATATAATTTATTAACTCGCAAGGTCAATGACGTACACGCAAAAAAATTCCAAAGTCCAAAATAGCGTATTTTTGGTCACTTTTTATATTATGAAAAAAGGAATAAAAAGCAATCAAAAAGTCCTATCAATACAAAAATGGTACCGATAAAAACTTCAGAACACGGAGCAAATAATGAGTACTCATACCAGCCCATACGCGGAAAAATAAAAAAGTTATAGGGGTTAGAAGATGAGAATTTTTAACATATAAATTGTTGTTATGATTTTTTTCAGAAGTATGACAATATCCAACCTATATAAGGCTGGGTTCACACCACGTTTTGTTAAATACGGCTCCCGTATACGGATGGGAGGAGGGGGCAGGGCTTAATCGCGGCGCCCGCACTCAGCCGTATTCGGGAACCGTATTTAATGTATGTCTATGAGCCGACCGGAGTGAACCGCAGCCTCCGGTCGGCTTTGTTTTCGGCCGCATGCAATTTCCCGACCGCAGGCAAAAACGTGGTCGACCACATTTTTGCCTGCGGTCGGGAAACCGCATACAGCTGAAAACGAAGCCGACCGGAGGCTGCGGTTCATTCCGGTCGGCTCATAGACATACTTTAAATACGGTTCCCGAATACGGCTGAGTGCGGGCGCCGCGATTAAGCCCCGCCCCCTCCTCCCAACCGTATACGGGAGCCGTATTTAACAAAACGTGGTGTGAACCCAGCCTTAGTAGGGTATCATTTTAACCGTATGGACCTACAGAATAAAGATAAGGTGTTATTTTTACTGAAAAATGCACTGCGTAGAAACGGAAGCCCCCAAAAGTTACAAAATGAAATTTTTTCTTCAATTTTGTCGCACAATTAAGTTTTTTTCCGTTTCGACGTGGATTTTTGAGTAATTGGTGGCGCAAAAAATAAGCCATCATATAGAATTTTATGTGCAAAATTGAAAGCATTATGATTTTTAGAAGGTGAAGAGGAAAAAATGAAAATGCAAAAACGGAAAAACCCTGCGTCCTTAAAGGGGTACTCCGCCCCTGGCATCTTATCCCCTATCCAAAGGATAGGGGATAAGATGTCAGATCGCCGCGGTCCCGCTGCTGGCGACCCCGGGGATCGCCGCTGCGGCACCCCGCCATCATTACTGCACAGAGCACGTTCGCTCTGTGCATAATGACGGGCGATACAGGGGCCGGAGCAGTGTGATGTCATTGCCCCGCCCCTCATGACATCATGGCCCGTCCCCTTAATGCAAGTCTATGGCCCCCTCCCATAGACTTGTATTGACGGGGGCGGGCCGTGACGAGGGGCGGAGCCGTAACGTAACGATGCTACAGCCCCAGTATTGCCTGTCATTACGTGCAGAGCGAACTCGCTCTGCGGAGTAATGATAGCGGGGTGCTGCAGCAGTGATCCCCGGGGTCCCCAGCAGTGGGACCCCAGCGATCTGACATCTTATCCCCTATCCTTTGGATAGGGGATAAGATGTCTAGGGGCGGAGTACCCCTTTAAGGGGTTAATGAGGGTCATTTTTGGTGCTGTGATTTGTAGTTTTTATCAGTACCATTTTTGTTTTGATAGGACTTTTCAATAGTTTTTTAGATATTTTTTAATGGTATTTGATGTGACCAAAAATGTGCAAATCTGCCTAGTGCACTATTACAACTTTTACTTTTGCCCAGGTCTACGCTAAGCCCAAAACCGGCCCTGGCCTCTTCCATCTGCTGATAGGCATGATATTTAAGATGAGCACCTATGGTGATAGCACCTCCTGATGAAGTGAATTATGCATGAAACATAATGGACTGTGATCTATATAATATATGTTAGTAGGATTAACTATGTATATGTGATATGTCATAATACTTATACATTTGTAATCATAGTTATACACAGTGACATTTTTCATGGGGGCTCCACTGCTGGTTTTTGGGGTTATATGTCTTATGTGCTAGGGAATTTTTTACTTGTTATGACCTATTTAGTTAGTTTGTAAAAATCCAATGAACTCTATTTTGTATATTACAGTAGTACTTGTTCATTTTTAGAGTATATACAGATTGAGATTGTTTTTATTACCTTGTGTTATTTGATATTTCCAATAGAGGAGTATAGGTTATGAGATTAAAACACAGTTTTTAAAATGGTGCGCAAAGGTTTTGCATACCTTTGGAGAATTGATAATATATGTACCATTTATTTAAATGTTATAATATATAAGTTATAATATAATAATATATAATATACATGTTATAATATATAATATAATATAATATATATGATATATGATATATAATATATATATATATATATATATATATAATATATATGTTATAATATATAGTATATATATAATTGATAATATATGTACCATTTATTTAAATGCGATCCCCGGGGTCCCCAGCAGCGGGACCGCGGCGACCTGACATCTTATCCCCTATCCTTTGGATAGGGGATAAGATGCCAGGGGCGGAGTACCCCTTTAAGGACGCAGGGTTTTTCCGTTTTTGCATTTTCATTTTTTCCTCACCACCTTCTAAAAATCATAACGCTTTCAATTTTGCACATAAAATTTTTAGAGTATATACAGATTGAGATTGTTTTTATTACCTTGTGTTATTTGATATTTCCAATAGAGGAGTATAGGTTATGAGATTAAAACACAGTTTTTAAAATGGTGCGCAAAGGTTTTGCATACCTTTGGAGAATTGATAATATATGTACCATTTATTTAAATGTTTTTAAAATATCAGTAAGCATATTTTTTAATTTTTCTTATGGGATTCATATTCAACTGTAGGTTTAAAAGTCTACATATCCTTCCTCTTAATACTATGTGTTACTCTCTTTAACATCAATGACAATTGGCAGTCTTAACCCCTTAAGGACCGAGCCCTTTTTCACCTTAAGGACCGGAGCGTTTTTTGCAATTCTGACCACTGTCACTTTAAACATTAATAACTCTGGAATGCTTTTAGTTATCATTCTGATTCCGAGATTGTTTTTTCGTGACATATTCTACTTTAACTTAGTGGTAAAATTTTGTGGTATCTTGCATCCTTTCTTGGTGAAAAATCACCAAATTTGATGAAAAAAATGAAAATTTTGCATTTTTCTAACTTTGAAGCTCTCTGCTTGTAAGGAAAATGGATATTCAAAATATATTTTTTTTGGGTTCACATATACAATATGTCTACTTTATGTTTGCATCATAAAATTTATGAGTTTTTACTTTTGGAAGACACCAGAGGGCTTCAAAGTTCAGCAGCAATTTTGAAATTTTTCACAAAATTTTCAAACTCGCTATTTTTCATGAACCAGTTCACGTTTGAAGTGGATTTGAAGGGTCTTCATATTAGAAATGCCCCATAAAAGACCCCATTATAAAAACTACACCCCCCAAAGTATTCAAAATGACATTCAGTAAGTGTATTAACCCTTTAGGTGTTTCACAGGAATAGCAGCAAAGTGAAGGAGAAAATTCTAAATCTTCATTTTTTACACTCGCATTTTCTTGTAGACCCAATTTTTGAATTTTTGAAAGGGGTAAAAAGGAGAAAATTTTTACTTGTATTTGAAACCCAATTTCTCTCGAGTAAGCACATACCTCATATGTCTATGTTAATTGTTCAGCGGGTGCAGTAGAGGGCTCAGAAGGGAAGGAGCGTCAAATGGTTTTTGGGGGGCATGTCACCTTTAGGAAGCCCCTATGGTGCCAGAACAGCAAAAAAACACACATGGCATACCATTTTGGAAACTAGACTCCTCAGGGAACGTAACAAGGGGTAAAGTGAACCTTAATACCCCACAGGTGTTTCATGACTTTAGCATATGTAAAAAAAATTATATATTTTTTTACCTAAAATGCTTGGTTTCCCAAAAATTTTACATTTTTAAAAAGTGTAATAGAAGAAAATACCCCCCAAAATTTGAAACCCAATTTCTCCCGATTCAGAAAACACCCCATATGGGGGTGAAAATTGCTCTGCTGGCGCACTACAGGTCTCAGAAGAGAAGGAGTCACATTTGGCTTTTTGAAGCAAATTTTGCTCTGGGGGCATGTCGCATTTAGGAAGCCCCTATGGTGCCAGAACAGCAAAAAAAAACACATGGCATACCATTTTGGAAACTAGACCCCTCGGGGAACGTAACAAGGGGTAATGTGAACCTTAATACCCTACAGGTGTTTCATGACTTTTGCATATGTGAACATTTTTTATTTTTTTTTACCTAAAATGCTTGGTTTCCCAAAATTTTTACATTTTTAAAAAGGGTAATAGCAGAAAACACCCCCCAAAATTTGAAGCCCAATTTCTCCCGATTCAGAAAACACCCCATATGAGGGTGAAAATTGCTCTGCTGGCGCACTACAGGTCTCAGAAGAGAAGGAGTCACGTTTGGCTTTTTGAAAGCAAATTTTGCTCTGGGGGCATGCCGCATTTAGGAAGCCCCTATGGTGCCAGGACAGCAAAAAAAAAAAAACACATGGCATACCATTTTGGAAACTAGACCCCTCGGGGAACGTAACAAGGGGTTAAGTGAACCTTTATACCCCACAGGTGTTTTATGACTTTTGTATACGTAAAAAAAAAAAAATTTTTTTTACCTAAAATGCTTGTTTTCCCAAAAATTTTACATTTTTAAAAAGGGTAATAGCAAAAAATACCCCAGAAAATTTGAAGCCCAATTTCTCCTGAGTACGGCGATACCCCATATGTGGCCCTAAACTGTTGCCTGGAAATACGACAGGGCTCCAAAGTGAGAGTGCCATGCGCATTTGAGGCCTAAATTAGGGATTGCATAGGGGTGGACATAGGGGTATTCTACGCCAGTGATTCCCAAACAGGGGGCCTCCAGCTGTTGTAAAACTCCCAGCATGCCTGGACAGTCAGTGGCTATCTGGCAATACTGGGAGTAGTTGTTTTGCAACAGCTGGAGGCTCCGTTCTGGAAACAGTGGCGTACCAGACGTTTTTCATTTTTATTGGGGAGGGGAGGGGGGCTGTGTAGGGGTATGTGTATATGTAGTGTTTTTTACTTTTTATTTTATTGTGTGGTAGTGTAGTGTAGTGTTTTTAGGGTACAGTCACACGAGCGGGGGTTCACAGTAGTTTCTCGCTGGCAGTTTGAGCTGCGGCAGAAAATTTAACGCAGCTCAAACTTGCAGCCGGATACTTACTGTAATCCTCCGCCCATGTGAGTGTACCCTGTACGTTCACATTGGAGGGGGGAACATCCAGCTGTTGCAAAACTACAACTCCCAGCATGGACGGTCTATCAGTGCATGCTGGGAGTTGTAGTTTTGCAACAGCTGGAGACACACAGGTTGTGAAACACCGAGTTTGGTAACAAACTCAGTGTTTTGCAACCAGTGTGCCTTCAGCTGTTGCAAAAGCTACAACCCCCAGCATGTACGGACAGCGGAAGGGCATGCTGGGTCTTGTAGTTATGCAACAGCCGGAGGCATACTACATTGGCTGGGGATGCTGGGGATTGTAGTTATGCAACAGCTGGAGACACACTGGTTTACTACTTAACTCAGTGTGCCTTCAGCTGTTGCACAACTACAACTCTCAGCAGTCACCGACAGCCAACGGGCATGCTGGGAGTTGTAGTTATGCAACCACCAGATGCACCACTACAACTCCCAGCATGCACTTTAGCTGATTGTGCAAGCTGGGAGTTGTAGTTACACAACAGCTGAAGGTACACTTTTACATAGAAAGAATGTGCCTTCAGCTGTTGCAAAACTATAAGTCCCAGCATGCCCATAAGGGCATGCTGGGAGTTGTGGTGGTCTGCCTCCTGCTGTTGCATAACTACAGCTCCCAGCATGCCCTTGTTGCATGCTGGGAGCTGTTGCTAAGCAACAGCAGGAGGCTGTCACTCACCTCCAACGATCCAGCAGCACAGGTCAGTCCCTCGTCGTCGCCGTCGCCGCCGCTGCTCCTGGGGCCCCGATCCCAACAGGGACGCCGGGGATCGGGGTCCCCAGCACCGGGGGTCGTCTTCCCGCACCCGCTCACGTCCTCCGGTAATCCGGCCGACGAATCAGGGCGATCGTGAGGTGGCACCAGTGCCACCTCACCCCTGCTGCCTCTGGCTGTTCGGGGCCGTCTCTGACGGCCCCGATCAGCCAGTAATTCCGGGTCATCAGGTCACTGGAGACCCGATTGACCCGGAATCTGCCGCAGATCGCTGGACTGAATTGTCCAGCGATCTGCGGCAATCGCCGACATGGGAGGACATAATGACCCCCCTGGGCGATATGCCGGGATGCCTGCTGAACGATTTCAGCAGGCATCCGGCTCCGGCTCCCCTCCGGCTAGCGGTGGGGGCCGGAAATGCTCAGGGCGTATCCATACGCCCTCGGTCCTTAACCCCTTAAGGACCAAGGACGTACCGGTACGTCCTTGGTCCTGCTCTTCTGATATAACGCGGGGTTACACAGTAACCCCGCGTCATATCATGGCGGGCCCGGCAACATAGTGAAGCCGGGACCCGCCTCTAATAGCGCGCGGCGCCGCGCGCTATTAACCCTTTAGCCGCGCGCTCAAAGCTGAGCCGCGCGGCTAAAAGTGAAAGTGAAAGTTCCCGGCTAGCTCAGTCGAGCTGTTCGGGATAGCCGCGGCTAATCGCGGCATCCCGAACAGCTGACAGGACAGCGGGAGGGCCCCTTCCTGCCTCCTCGCTGTCCGATCGCCGAATGACTGCTCAGTGCCTGAGATCCAGGCATGAGCAGTCATCCGGCAGAATCGTTGATCACTGGTTTCTTATGAGAAACCAGTGATCAATGATGAAGATCAGTGTGTGCAGTGTTATAGGTCCCTATGGGACCTATAACACTGCAAAAAAAAAGTGAAAAAAAAAAGTGAATAAAGATCATTTAACTCCTCCCCTATTAAAAGTTTGAATCACCCCCCTTTTCCAATAAAAAAAAAAACACAGTGTAAATAAAAATAAAAATAAACATATGTGGTATCACCGCGTGCGGAAATGTCCGAATTATAAAAATATATTGTTAATTAAACCGCTCGGTCAATGGCGTGCGCGCAAAAAAATTCCAAAGTCCAAAATAGTGCATTTTTGGTCACTTTTTATATCATTTAAAAATGAATAAAAAGTGATCAATAAGTCCTCTCAATGCAAAAATGGTACCGTTCAAAACTTCAGATCACGGCGCAAAAAATGAGCCCTCATACCGCCCCATACACGGAAAAATAAAAAAGTTATAGGGGTCAGAAGATGACAATTTTAAACGTATTAATTTTCCTGCATGTAGTTATGATTTTTTCCAGAAGTCCGACAAAATCAAACCTATATAAGTAGGGTATCATTTTAATCGTATGGACCTACAGAATACATATCAGGTGTAATTTTTACCGAAAAATGTACTACGTAGAAACGGAAGCCCCCAAAAGTTACAAAACAGCGTTTTTTTTCAATTTTGTCGCACAATGATTTTTTTTCCCGCTTCACCATAGATTTTTGGGCAAAATGACTGACGTCATTACAAAGTAGAATTGGTGGCGCAAAAAATAAGCCATAATATGGATTTTTAGGTGTAAATTTGAAAGAGTTATGATTTTTTAAAGGCAAGGAGCAAAAAACGAAAATGCAAAAACGGAAAAACCTCCGGTCCTTAAGGGGTTAAGGACTTGGAAACGGGGGCGTATGGATACGCCCTATGTCCTTAAGGGGTTAATAGTTGTCAATCAGGCCCCAACTTCTTACAGGTGGTATAGCTGCCAAAGTGCCTGCAGGTCATGCAAAATATTTATACAACCAGATAATTCCTCCAACAACCGGTGGGTTCAAACAGGCACTGAGATCAAGGTAGGATAAGGGGATATTTATTTCCCACAATGCAACACATTTCGTGGAGAATCCGGCATGCAGGATTGGACTGATCATGCCTGAGGAAGCAGTTTCTCCACAAAACGCCTTGCATTGTGGGTAATAAATATCCCCTTATCCTACCTTGGTCTCAGTGAGTCAGTGCCTGTTTGAACCCGCCGGTTTTTGGAGGAATTATCTGGTTGTATGCTGTCTGTTGGCGTAAAGCGTCTGCAGAGACCTGCCATTATATACTATTACCTCATTGTTGTACTTGGTCGGAGTACAACTCTCCTTGGTAAGCACAGTTCCCATTTAGCGTTACCAGGTTACCTAAGGTATTACACCACGGAGTGCATCCTGCTGTTCTTTTATCTTTTCATGCAAAATCTCTGGCTGTCTTGCATGAACTGCACATGTGAGTTCTCCCTAGAGTGGTTTGTTTATAATAAAGCCACTCTGACACCTTCTTTATTTGCACTATACCCAATAAACAGGGTTTCAGTGCAGGTGAAACTGATTAACCTTTCCAGAACTCAGCGTTTTTCCATTTTTGTTCTTTCAATTTTTCCTCCTCACCTTCTAAAATCCTAACGCTTTCAGTTTTCCACCAACAGATCTAACTGAGGGCTTGTTTTATGTGCTACCAATTTTACTTTGTAATGACATCAGTCATTTCACCACAAAATCTTTGGCGAAACAAAATAATTATTTGTGGGACAAAATTCAAAATAAAAAAATACGCTATTTTGTAATTTTTTGCGGCTTACATTTCTATGCAGTGCACTTTTTGTAAAAATGACACCTTATATTTATTCTTTAGGTCCATACAGTTATAAGGATACCCAATTTCTGTAGGTTATATTTTATTATACTACTTTAAAAAAAAGTATAACTGCATGCACCAAAATTTGTATGTTTCAAATTGTCATCTTCTGACCCCTATAACTTTTTAATTTTTTTCTGTATACGGGAATGTGTGAGGGCTATTTTTTTGCACCATGGTCTGTAGTTTTTATCCGTAGGATTTTTGTTGTGATGGGATTTTATTTTTATCGCTTTTTATTAAAAAAATTTGGGTATACAAAATTACCAAAAAATACGCAATTTTGGACTTTGGAATTGATTTACGTATATGCCATTGACAGTGCAATTTAATTAACATTTTATTTTTATAGTTTGGACATTTACACACGCAGCAGTACCAGATATGTTTATGTTTATTTTTGTTTACATGTTTTTTTTTTTAAATGGGAAAAGGGGGTTGATTCAAACTTTTATTAGGGAAGGGATTAAATCACATTTATTTACTTTTTTTTAAAAAGCTTTTTATACACCATTTTTAGTCCTCATAGGGGATTATTACATGCATTCTTCTGATTGCATAAACTGTTCAATGTGATGCCATAGCATAGCATTGATCAGTGTTATCGGCGTTCTGCTGCTCCAGCCTGCTGAACTGGCATGGAGCAGCAGATCATCGATCAGACGGCGAGGAGGCAGGTAAGTGCACTTCCGCCATCCTCTCAGCTGTTCGGGACGCCGTGGTTTCACCGTTTCGGTCCTGAACAGAGCCCAACTGAGCTGCCGGGAACGGTTTTACTTTCCCTTTATAACACGGTGATTAACTTTGATTGCCGCGTCTAAGGGGTTAATGCCGGGCCGCTTAAAGATCCAGGCTGTATACAGGTAGAAGAGCTTCTCTGCCTCTTTCTCCTTCTGTCCTCATATACCCACCTACCTCATAAATATTTATAGACTCTTCGTTTTTACGAGCACAAGGTGGTCGGGCATATGGGAGCAGAGGGGAACAAGACAGAAAAGCTCTGTATAACGGCTCCCACTTCCTTTGTGCAGGGGGGGGGATTAGTAACGGTTCTTGTATACAGCCTGGATCTCCAGAACCAGACCAAAGATCAGGGCGAGTTATACCTTTTTTAAGTGTAGGGTCACACATAATGGATCTGCCGGTGACCCGACCCAGATTGTGCCTCCTGTTGTGGCTGAACCACCCACCCCGCCCCCTTTCTTCCTTACCCTGCCCCATGGCCTGCTCGCAGCAGCAATCCGCCATTCTGAACAGCCACACTGCACGCCTGCGAGACGCCGAGTGCACTCAGACATCGCAGTGTACACAGACATCATGGCTGCTCCGGGATGTCTGAGTGCACTCGGCGACCCACAGGCCCCCAGTGTTGACTGCTCTGAGCGGCGGATTGCCACTGTGTGCAGGCCAGGGGGCGGGGCAAGGAGGAAGGGGGTGTGGCGGGTGGTTCAGCAACAGCAGGAGGCACAATATGCGCTGGGTCAATGGTGGATCCGCAGTGACCCTTTATCAGATTTGTCTGTAGAAATATATATATTAGGGCTCAGGGTTTGAGACAACTGGACAGGTTGTGTTTAAAGTAATATTTCAATTTATTGATTGTATATAATGTGACAATTGAATATTAGATAAAATATAAATAGCAGCAACTGCGTCTCACAGGGCCCTTGTGTAGGCGCAGCACCAACTATTAAGAACTATAGCATATGTATAGTACAGTATATAAAATATAAAAATATACTTGTAAAAAATTATAAAAGATATAAAATAAGAATATAGAGACCACCATAAACATATATATAGAGAGGGATCTGGATGGGAGAGTCTTAGTCCATCCTATATGGTAAATAATCTCCTCTCATAAAAAAGTCCTGCTCATATAGACCGATTCTGGTATTGTGGTAACCAATGGCAACCATAAGGTTAGTAACCCGTAGCAACCGTTCTGATGAGTCCGGCTATTTAAGCACTTCAACGTTTAAGTAGAGGATAAACTTGATATTTGTAGACAATATTCAACATGAACAGCTAGTGTGCAGTCACTGTTAATATACATGCATATTTGTATGATACTTTGTATCTCACCGCTCCCGGACACTGATGCGCTGGACTTCACGGGGATGCTGCGATCTCCTCCTGATGCGCTGTGTAATCCTGCAGTGTATTAGCACTGAGTAGCTGTCTTGGTAAGCGGCAGCATCACCGGAGACTCGGCAGTCTCCCACAGTGGTGATGTTGGTAGATGGTGGGTTGCGGGTGGTGTTGTCGCAGCGGTTCTGCGGATGCGCACGTACATGTGCCGGTGGCGTCCTCGTGGCAGCGAGGCGCGGATGTCTCCTTCACCGGGTGTCGGGTGATTGACAGTTTATTGTCCGGTATCGGACTGCTATTGACTTAAGCAGGGCAAATATACTGGTGGTCTCAATAGGTATTGAGGGGACGCTGGACGCGTTTCAGGACTGTCTCAGTCCTTTCTTCAGCAGCAAAGAATAAGTGTAATGGCGGGTCACTGTGTCGTATTTTATACATTTAACTCCTCCTCTATCAATTAGTGACATCAGATCCAGAGTAAACAAAGTAAACAAAACAAAATAGTGGTGTTAGATTTATGAATGAAAGTAGTAGAGCTCAGTACTAAATAAATAGGACTGTCTTGAATTACATATAGTCTGCTGTGTAATGCATTGAAAATAAAATAAAAAGACCTGTATTAAATAATATACGTGAGTGAATTACAAAGTGATGTCTTTTTGTGTGAATGGAATGTTTGAGATATATAAAGTAAATTCATTGTGTGGCAATTGTTGACCATAAGTATAAAATCATAGTATCTGTGTACAATTGTATAAAAGTATGAATACTATGTGAAAGTCTAAATATTGATGATAATGCAAATATTTAAAATATTGGTGTAGTGTGAAATGGGATATATATTTTGCTTGTGAGTATAATTGTGATGGTGAAACCTAATATGCAAATGTGGTGATTGTGGATTACTAGAGACCAGGTGTCTGAAGAAAAGTATCTATACTCTAAGTGTCCTACAGTCAGTATATCTGTTGCAGTATAGAAGAAGGGACTAGATAGTGTACATAAGACATACAAAAGTTATAGACAATGGAGATATAAATACCCGAGTTGTGTGGATAAAGGCAAGGGCCCGATAAAGGGTCCGTCAGGGTGCTGATAGTACAGCCAGACCCCGACGGGCCGTCCAAAGGGACCTCACCCATCTTTATTCCAAAAAGCCGAACAGTTCCAGGTCATTATTCAAGCCCTTGGGGGCTAGTGACCCAAATTCGAATATCTTGCGAGATTCTGCCCTAGACATTTTCCCAATAAAATTCCCTCCCCTCCAATCTTTGTGTATCAGTTGTAGTGCCGTATATCTTAAAAGGTTAGGGTTACCTTGGTGGACAGATTTAAAATGTGCCGATAAGGGGTGTTTATCATTTTGTTTTTTGATGTTGTATCGATGCTCCAGAATGCGTGTTTTAAGTGCACGTGACGTGCGTCCTATGTATTGTTTGTGACATGGACATTCAATTAGATAAATAACCCCCTTACTGGCACAGTTTAAAAATTCTTTAATAGTAAAGGTGTAATCATTTACTGTAGATTTTACCGTCACGGTTCTCTTGTCAAATCTCGTGGATTTACAATTCGGACATTGTCCACATCTAAAAAAAACTTTTAAGTCAACCAGAGTAGAGTCTGGTTTGGTACGTTTTTGATTGGGACGTATAGTGGGGGCTATCTTGATGCCGAGATTGGGGGCCTTTGTGTATATAATGGGAGGTTTCTCGGGGATGAGGCTCCCAATTGTTTTATCTTGTTGGAGTAATGGCCAATATTTTTTAATAATGTTTGCTATTTTGCGGTGTTGAGTATTATATGGGATGATTAGTTTGGAGTTGTCTATATTGGTGGTATTTTGAGCTTCTGGGCTTTTTTGGAGAAAGAAGGTTGTTCGGTCTAGGTTTCTAACCTTTTCTAATGATTGTGTCAAATTTTCTGATGGATATAATTTGTCTAGGAATTGTTGTGTGAGAGTTGCGGCTTCCAGTTCGAATTGTTCATTCTGTGTGCAGTTGCGTTTTAGTCTACGGTACTGACTTGTTGGTACATTGGTCAACCACTGTGGTAAGTGGCAACTGGTGTGAAGAATAAATCCGTTTTTGGCTACTGGTTTGTGGAAAGTGCTACAGATGAGTCTGTCAGTGCTAGTGGTGATTAATAGGTCCAAGAATTCTACTGAAACAGAGCTGGTATTGGGGGTGAATTTAAGATTTAAATTATTGTTGTTGAGTGAATTAATGAATAGGTCTAAGTTTGTGGTAGAGCCGCGCGGCTCTACCACAAACTTAGACCTATTCATTAATTCACTCAACAACAATAATTTAAATCTTAAATTCACCCCCAATACCAGCTCTGTTTCAGTAGAATTCTTGGACCTATTAATCACCACTAGCACTGACAGACTCATCTGTAGCACTTTCCACAAACCAGTAGCCAAAAACGGATTTATTCTTCACACCAGTTGCCACTTACCACAGTGGTTGACCAATGTACCAACAAGTCAGTACCGTAGACTAAAACGCAACTGCACACAGAATGAACAATTCGAACTGGAAGCCGCAACTCTCACACAACAATTCCTAGACAAATTATATCCATCAGAAAATTTGACACAATCATTAGAAAAGGTTAGAAACCTAGACCGAACAACCTTCTTTCTCCAAAAAAGCCCAGAAGCTCAAAATACCACCAATATAGACAACTCCAAACTAATCATCCCATATAATACTCAACACCGCAAAATAGCAAACATTATTAAAAAATATTGGCCATTACTCCAACAAGATAAAACAATTGGGAGCCTCATCCCCGAGAAACCTCCCATTATATACACAAAGGCCCCCAATCTCGGCATCAAGATAGCCCCCACTATACGTCCCAATCAAAAACGTACCAAACCAGACTCTACTCTGGTTGACTTAAAAGGTTTTTTTAGATGTGGACAATGTCCGAATTGTAAATCCACGAGATTTGACAAGAGAACCGTGACGGTAAAATCTACAGTAAATGATTACACCGTTACTATTAAAGAATTTTTAAACTGTGCCAGTAAGGGGGTTATTTATCTAATTGAATGTCCATGTCACAAACAATACATAGGACGCACGTCACGTGCACTTAAAACACGCATTCTGGAGCATCGATACAACATCAAAAAACAAAATGATAAACACCCCTTATCGGCACATTTTAAATCTGTCCACCAAGGTAACCCTAACCTTTTAAGATATACGGCACTACAACTGATACACAAAGATTGGAGGGGAGGGAATTTTATTGGGAAAATGTCTAGGGCAGAATCTCGCAAGATATTCGAATTTGGGTCACTAGCCCCCAAGGGCTTGATTAATGACCTGGAACTGTTCGGCTTTTTGGAATAAAGATGGGTGAGGTCCCTTTGGACGGCCCGTCGGGGTCTGGCTGTACTATCAGCACCCTGACGGACCCTTTATCGGGCCCTTGCCTTTATCCACACAACTCGGGTATTTATATCTCCATTGTCTATAACTTTTGTATGTCTTATGTACACTATCTAGTCCCTTCTTCTATACTGCAACAGATATACTGACTGTAGGACACTTAGAGTATAGATACTTTTCTTCAGACACCTGGTCTCTAGTAATCCACAATCACCACATTTGCATATTAGGTTTCACCATCACAATTATACTCACAAGCAAAATATATATCCCATTTCACACTACACCAATATTTTAAATATTTGCATTATCATCAATATTTAGACTTTCACATAGTATTCATACTTTTATACAATTGTACACAGATACTATGATTTTATACTTATGGTCAACAATTGGCACACAATGAATTTACTTTATATATCTCAAACATTCCATTCACACAAAAAGACATCACTTTGTAATTCACTCACGTATATTATTTAATACAGGTCTTTTTATTTTATTTTCAATGCATTACACAGCAGACTATATGTAATTCAAGACAGTCCTATTTATTTAGTACTGAGCTCTACTACTTTCATTCATAAATCTAACACCACTATTTTGTTTTGTTTACTTTGTTTACTCTGGATCTGATGTCACTAATTGATAGAGGAGGAGTTAAATGTATAAAATATGACACAGTGACCCGCCATTACACTTATTCTTTGCTGCTGAAGAAAGGACTGAGACAGTCCTGAAACGCGTCCAGCGTCCCCTCAATACCTATTGAGACCACCAGTATATTTGCCCTGCTTAAGTCAATAGCAGTCCGATACCGGACAATAAACTGTCAATCACCCGACACCCGGTGAAGGAGACATCCGCGCCTCGCTGCCACGAGGACGCCACCGGCACATGTACGTGCGCATCCGCAGAACCGCTGCGACAACACCACCCGCAACCCACCATCTACCAACATCACCACTGTGGGAGACTGCCGAGTCTCCGGTGATGCTGCCGCTTACCAAGACAGCTACTCAGTGCTAATACACTGCAGGATTACACAGCGCATCAGGAGGAGATCGCAGCATCCCCGTGAAGTCCAACGCATCAGTGTCCGGGAGCGGTGAGATACAAAGTATCATACAAATATGCATGTATATTAACAGTGACTGCACACTAGCTGTTAATGTTGAATATTGTCTACAAATATCAAGTTTATCCTCTACTTAAACGTTGAAGTGCTTAAATAGCCGGACTCATCAGAACGGTTGCTACGGGTTACTAACCTTATGGTTGCCATTGGTTACCACAATACCAGAATCGGTCTATATGAGCAGGACTTTTTTATGAGAGGAGATTATTTACCATATAGGATGGACTAAGACTCTCCCATCCAGATCCCTCTCTATATATATGTTTATGGTGGTCTCTATATTCTTATTTTATATCTTTTATAATTTTTTACAAGTATATTTTTATATTTTATATACTGTACTATACATATGCTATAGTTCTTAATAGTTGGTGCTGCACCTACACAAGGGCCCTGTGAGACGCAGTTGCTGCTATTTATATTTTATCTAATATTCAATTGTCACATTATATACAATCAATAAATTGAAATATTACTTTAAACACAACCTGTCCAGTTGTCTCAAACCCTGAGCCCTAATATATATATTTCTACAGACAAACTACAATCTGACACCTTGGGTATAAGTGTCTAATTAGGTAGCCCGGGTTTATTTGGTGGGTAGTCAGACAAGAGCCTCTCCAACTCTTCTATATTATTACCTTTATCAGATTTACCTACACTATAATCCTATTCAGTGGGTATATTGCGGGTGAACATGGTGTTAGATTCACTTTAAGGTCAAGAGACTGATGACCACTGGATGGTCAATTAGGTCTTGTGCCTGGGATCATTGTTGGACTGGAAAGTCCAAGAGCGTCCCATGCGCAGCTTTCATGCAAAAGTATGCAAATTACTATGCTTTACGGTGGAGAATCATAGCGCTTATGGTTGTGACCATAAGTCTCTTATTTGGTCTCATCACTCCAAATTCCAGTGAGCCAAAAATAAGGTGTGTAAAGGTATTGTTGGGCATGTTGCATCTGTCCTTTTTTGTGGCACTAAAGGCTTCTTTCTAGCAACTCAACCATGCAGCTTTTTTTTTGTATGTATCATCTTATTGTGCTCCTTAACCCCTTAAGAACCAAGCCCATTTTCACCTTAAGGACCGGAGCGTTTTTTGCACATCTGACCACTGTCACTTTAAGAATTAATAACCCTGGGATGCTTTTACTTTTCATTCTGATTCCGAGATTGTTTCTTGATGACATATTCTACTTTATGTTACTGGTAAATCTTTGTCGATATTTGCATCATTTCTTGGTGAAAGATTCCCAAATTTTATGAAAAAATAGAAAATTTAGCATTTTTCAAACTTTGAAGCTGTCTGCTTGTAAGGAAAATAGACATTCCAAATTAATTATATATTGATTCACATATACAATATATCTACTTTATATCTGCATCATGAAGTTGACATGTTTTTACTTTTAGAAGACATCAGAGGGCTTCAAAGTTCAGCAGCAATTTTCCAAAAAATTTTCAATATTGGAATTTTTCAGGGATTTTTCAGTTTTGAAGTGTATTTGAAGGGCCATCATATTAGAAATATCCCACAAATGACCCCATTATAAAAACTTCACCCCTCAAAGTATTCAAAATGACATTCAGTAAGTGTGTTAACCCTTTAGGTGTTAGAAAATTCTAAATCTTCATTTTTTACACTTGCATGTTCTTGCAGACCCAATTTTTACAAGGGGTAATAGGAGAAAAAGCCCCCCAAAATTTGTAACCCAATTTCTCTCTAGCAAGGAAATACCTCATATGTGTATGTGAAGTGTTCAGCGGGCACAGTAGAGGGCTCAGAAGGGAAGGAGCAACAATGGGATTTTGGAGAGTGAATTTTGCTAAAATAGTTTTTGGGGGGCATGTCACAATTAGGAAGCTCCTATGGTGCCAGAACAGCAGGAAAAAAAAAACACAGCATACCATTTTGGAAACTACACCCCTCAAGGCATGTAACGAGGTGTCCAGTGAAAGGGAGAAAATGACCCCCCAAATTTTTAACCCCATCTCTTCTGAGTATGGAAATCCCCCATGTTAGGACGTAAAATGCCTTGCAGGCGAACTACAATGCTCAGAAGAGAAGGAGTCACATTTGGCTTTTGGAAAGCAAATTTTGCTGAAATGGTTTTTGGGGGGCATGTCGCATTTAGGAAGCCTCTATGGTGCCAGAACAGCAAAAAAACAAAAAACACATGGCATACTATTTTGGAAACTACACCCCTCAAGGAACGTAACAAGGGAAACAGTGAGCCTTAACACCTCTCAGGTGTTTGACGACTTTTTGTTAAAATCGGATGTATAAATGAGGGGGAAAAATTGCACTAAAATGCAGTTTTTTCAGCAAATTTTACATTTTTACAAGGGGTAATAGGAAAAAATTACCCCCAAAATGTGTAACCCCATTTCTTCTGAATATGGAACCCCATTTCTTCTGAGTTTTATTATTTATATTATTTCTTAAATCTAGTTCTATACTGTTATGTTAGTATTCAGATCACATACACAATCAGTTGCCAGAAGGTGCACCATGCATTTGCCTCTCTTTAAAGCCTTGTTACCAATAGTATTGTTCAAGACTAACGGTCTGGGGTAGTGGGGGTTAATGCTCCCACTGCCCCTGGAACCGGATAGACGCCGCTACAGTCTCACATGTGCGCCGGCAGCCGGCAGGATTGCACGGCCCCTCGCCACTGCGGGCGCGCACATGGTGAAACAGACAGGACATTGATCACGTAAGTGGATCGTCCTTTCTTCTACAGGTATTTGTGCCTAGATTGCATCACAGGCCTATAGTACAATGTATTTTTTTTTTTTTTTGCAGGGACCGTCAGATGTTCTTCTGATTTCTTTTTTCACAGCATAACCAAGTTTACGTGACTGTGAATTATGTCAAACTGTCTATAATGGGCTGTAACTGTATCTACAACCCTATACTATACTACATTATTTCTATCTTAGGTGCATCTGCATAGGTGTACTTAGCCCCTGAGGAGGCCACTGCTATAGGTGGACTGAAATGCGTTGGGCACTGGACAGTAATTTACGCCTGAACTTAATATGATGACTGTTGTTGGTCAGTTAGACCACTATCTTTAGGCGCAACTAAGACAATTGATTACATTAAAACCTTTTAACTGTGAGTTATATCTGCGTGATAATCGCTGAGGGAGCAACCGCTGTTGTTTCTTGCCGGAAGAAGCATCGGCTGACACGAAACGAGTTGCCACCTGTGGTGTGCCCCTGCATCTGAGAGCAGCTGCTCTCACTCCCCGCTTCATTGATTAATCTTTCCTGTACATGCTGCATTATATTCCACGGAATAAAAGATCTACTACCTGGGACATCTAATGTGGTGAGTGCGATTCATTTTCGTCTCTTGGTCTTCCCATATTGGATCACATATTTGCCTTTTCTACTATTGAAGCCGCACCGCCCTTGATCTCACACCAGCAGCACGTTGTTACACTCAGCAGTACTTTGTCCTGACATACGGACTGATATACGGATTGGTAAAACTTTGCTTTGCAGTGTCTGACGGCTATCCTTCTGCTTTTTTGTTACTGATTTATTTTTTTGCATTTATGTCAGAACCGCTGTAAAATCAGCCACCCCTGTGCAAATCACCAATTTAGGCCTCAAATGTACATGGTGCGCTCTCACTCCTGAGCCTTGTTGTGCACCCACAGAGCATTTTAAACCCACATATGGGGTATTTCCGTACTCAGGAGAAATTGCGTAACAAATTTTGGGGGTCTTTTTTTCCTTTTACTGCTTGTGAAAATAAAAAGTATGTGGCAACACCAGCATGTTAGTGTAAACATTTTTATTTTTTTACACTAACAGGCTGGTGTAGCCCTCAATTTTTCCTTTTCATAAGGGGTAAAAGGAGAAAAAGCCACCTAAAATTGTAGTGCAATTTCTCCCGAGTACGGAAATACCCCATATGTGGCCCTAAACTGTTTCCTTGAAATACGACAGTGCTCCGAAGTGAGAGAGCGCCATGCGCATTTGAGGACTAAATTAGGGACTGCATAGGGGTATCCTACGCCAGCGATTCCCAAACAGGGTGCCTCCAGCTATTGCTAAACTCCCAGCATGCCCGGACAGTCAGTGGCTGTCCGGATATGCTGGGAGTTGTTGTTTTGCATCAGCTGGAGACTCCGTTTTGGAAACACTGCCGTATGATACGTTTTTCATTTCTATTGGGGGGGGACGGGACTGTGTAAGGGGATGTATATGTAGTGTTTTACCCATTATTATGTGTTTGTGTAGTGTTTTTAGGGTACATTCGCACTGGCAGGTTACGGTGAGTTTCCCGTTAGGAGTTTGCGCTGTGGTGAAAAATTTGCCGCAGCTCATACTTGAAGCAGGGAACTCACTGTAAACCCGCCTGTGTGAATGTACCCTGTACCAGCTGTTTCAAAACTACAACTCCCAGCATGTACTCACAGACCGTGCATGCTGGGAGTTGTACTTTTGCAACAGCTGGAGGCACGCTGGTTGGAAAATCTTCAGTTAGATTACCTAACTCAGTATTTTCAACTAGTGTGCCTATAGCTGTTGCAAAACTACAACTCCCAGCATGTACTGATCGCTGAAGGGCATGCTGGGAGATGTAGTTATGCAACAGCTGGAGCTACACAACTACAACTTCCAGTATGCCGAGACAGCTGTTTGGGCATGCTGGGATTTGCAGTTTTGCAACATCTGGAGGGCTACAGTTTAGAGGCCACTGCACAGTGATCTCCAAACTGTAGCCCTCCAGCTGTTTCAAAACTACAACTCCCAGCATGTACTGACAGACCGTGCATGCTGGGCACACTTGTTGGAAAACCTTCAGTAAGGTTCTGTTACCTAACTCAGTATTTTTCAACCAGTGTGCCTCCAGCTGTTGCAAAACTACAACTCCCAGCATGTGCTGATTGCCGAAGGGCATGCTGGGAGATGTAGTTATACAACAGCTGGAGGTACGCAACTACAACTCCCAGCATGCCGAGACAGCTGTTTGCTGTCTGGGCATGCTGAGAGTTGTAGTTTTGTAATATCTGTAGGGCTACAGTTTAGAGACCACTGTATAGGCAACTCACCGGCTTCCGTAGGATCCAGAGAGCCGCATCGCAGTCCTCTGCTGTCGCCGATCACCGCCGCCGATCGCTGCCCGCTGCCGCCGCTGATGGGTAGGTAGACTTCGGCGCCGGTCCTCGTCCCCATTCTGCCTGGCCTATTGTGGGTGGCCAGAATGGGGAAACCGAAAGTTAATCCCCCTGCCTCCGATCTGCTATTGGTCGTCGCTTCTAGACGACCAATAGCAGGGATAGGAGGGGTAGCACCCCTGCCACCTCACTCCTATCCCTTCAGGGGGATCATGGGTGTCTTGGACAACACTGATGCCCCTTATTTTCCGGATCACCGGAGACCCATATGACCCGAAATAGTCGCAAATCTCCGGTGTGAATTCACCGGTGATTTGTGGCGATCGCCGACATGGGGGGGGGACTCAGGACCCCCCTGGGCATTTGCACGGGATGCTTGCTGATAGATATCAGCAGTTACCCCGGTCCGGTCCCCGCCCGGCGCGAAATTCCCACAGGTGTATAGGTACACCCTTGGTCATTAAGTACTAGGGAGTAAGGGCATACCTGTACACCCTTGCTTCCCCAGAGGTTAAAAATAGACATTGGCCTTGATTAACTATTGTAAACCCAACCTATTTTGTCAGGTTGTGCACCATAATTTGGGACATTGCGCCACAAATTGTGTCTGCGACAGAATTTGCACCAGAATGTGTGCCAAAAAATTCAAAAACCCCACCAATTCTCCATTTTACTGAGAAAACCTGAAAAGGGGGAGTGGCCACCAGTGAAAGGGGGCGTGGAGGCAGAGGACATCAGTGATCATTCCTGTCTGCCTCTGAGGAGCAGCTTGCAGCTGAAAGCAGTAGTCCTCTGAGGCGGACAGATGTGATCGCTCAGGAGAGGCAAGGGGGATGGGGCAGATGGAAGCACTTGCAATGTCAGGATGCTGGACAGACCTGACCGGATCTGAATGCAGATTATTATGGTATGGGGGGGAGAGGATTTGGTGAGGCGATGGTGCTGGCTGAGTGGGTGCTTCGGATAAGCAGCGGGTGCTTTGGATGCTAGCTGGCTACTAACTTGCTTGAAGCAGGCAGAGTGGTGCCCCCATCAAGAGTATGCTTTAGGCGGCTGATTATTTTGCCTATAGGCAGAATAGGCCCTGGGTGGATTTGAGCTCTGGATAACCCCACAGCTCAGAGCAGTAGTAAAAAAGCAAGATGTAGAGAAACGTGCAAAACTTAGGGAAATATTAGTAAATACTATGGAAAAATACTTATAGGGAATTAAAACCCATGAAGAAAACTCTGTTCCACTCTTAGTAAATCAGGGCCACTGTCATTTTCCAGAGCAGTCTGTATTTCTGCTGAGGTTGCCTGTATTTTTTATTTTTGAATCCCAGACAATTCTTTTGACAATTGTGGCTGAAATCTTTCTTGGTCTACCTTAACTTGGTTTGGTATGAAGAGAATTTTCACTTCTTAATAAGTGATTGAACAGTATTGACTGGTATTTTCAATGCTTTGGATATGTTCTGATATCCTTTACCATTTTTACAAGTATTGTCATCTCATTACGCAAGTCTTTTTGTCAGTTCTTTTCTGCTCCCTATGGCGTAGTATCTGGCCTGCTCAGTGCATCTTCATGACGGCAAACAAACGCATTGACTATTCATTCACAGACTCTTATTGCAATTTTAAAAGCCACAGATGTGGGAAAATAATCCTGTGTATCTGTAACAAGGCCAAACATTTACTTTAGAGCCATTTGTGAAATTTCTGTTATCATTATGATTTAACCCCTCAACGACATTGGACATAAATGTACATCTTGGTGCGTTGGTACCTAAAACGCCAGGATGTACATTTACATCCTGTACATGAAGCAGGCACATTTATGGTATTATCATGTACGTTAATGTCCAAAATATTAAACAATAAATGTTAATGATCCTGTGCGGTGAACAGCGTAAGCATAATAAAAAATATATATAAATAAAAAACAGTCCAAAATTGGTGCTTTTTAGTTACTGTATTTATCGGGGTATACCACGCACCGGCCTATAACACGCACCCTCATTTTACCAAGGATATTTGGGTAAAAAAAGTTTTTTACCCAAATATCCATGGTAAAATGAGGGTGTGTGTGTGCGCGTGTATACCCACGATATACCCCCAGGAAAGGCAGGGGGAGAGAGGCCGTCGCTGCCCGCTTCTCTCCCCCTGCCTTTCCTGGGGTCTAGAGCGCTGCTGTCGGCCCTTTTCACCCCCTGGTTATCGGCGCCGCTGCCCGTTCTGTCCCCCTGACTATCGGTGCCGGCGCCGATAGCCAGGGAGAGAGAAGCGGCGCCGACAGCCAGGGGGAGAGAAGGGGCAGCGGCACCCATTGCCGGCGCCGCTGCCCCGTTGCCTCCTCCCATCCCCGGTGGCATAATTACCTGAGTCGGGTCCGCGCTGCTTCAGGCCTCCGGTGTGCGTCCCCTGCGTCGTTGCTATGCACTGCACGGCACGGTGCACTGACGTCATGCGCCGTGCAGCGCATAGCAACGACGCAGGGGACGCACACCGGAGGCCTGAAGCAGCGCGGACCCGACCCCGGCAACAGGTAATTATGCAACCGGGGATGGGGGGAGGCAACGAGGCAGCAGCGCCGGCAATGGGTGCCGCTGCCCTTTCTCTCCCCCTGGCTATCGGCGCCGGCAATGGGGCGCCGGCACCGATAGTCAGGGGGACAGAACGGGCAGCGGTGCCGATAGCCAGGGGGAGAGAAGGGCCGGCAGCAGGGCTCTAGACCCCAGGAAAGGCAGGGGGAGAGAAGCGGGCAGCGACGGCCTCTCTCCCCCTGCCTTTCCTGGGGGTGTATCGGCGTATAACACGCACATAGACTTTAGGCTAAAAATTTTAGCCTAAAAAGTGCGTGTTATATGCCGATAAATACGTTACTTTTCAAATTTTCGAAATTTCAAGTTAAAGGGGTACTCCGGTGGAAAAAAAATTTTTTTAGGTCTTTATAAGTCAACTGGTGCCAGAAAGTTAAACAGATTTGTAAATTACTTCTATTAAAAAATCTTTACCCTTCCTGTACTTTTTAGCAGCTGTATGCTACCGAGGAAATTCTGTTCTTTTGAATTTCTTTTTTGTCTTGTCTACAGTGCTCTCTACTGACACTTCTGTCCCTGTCAGGAACTGTCCAGAGCAGCATAAGTTTGCTATGGGGATTTTCTCCTGTTCTGGACAGTTCCTGACAGGGACAGAGGTGTCAGTAGAGAGCACTGTGGACAAGACAAAAAAAGAAATTTGAAAAGAACAGAATTTCCTCTGAAGCATACAACTGCTAAAAAGTACAGGAAGGGTAAAGATTTTCTTAATAGAAGTAATTTACAAATCTGTTCAACTTTGAACACCGCGTTTAAAGTGAAACTAAACTATCCTCGGCAAGCTAAGCTGGCTGTTCGGGATCGCCACGGTGTCCCGAACAGCTGTAGGACAGCAGGAGGGTCCCCTTACCTGCCTCCTGGTGTCTGATCGTCGAATGACTGCTCAGTGCCTGAGATCCAGGCATGTGCAGTCAAGCGGCAGAATCATCGATCAATGGTTTCCTATGGGAAACCATTGATCAATGTAAAAGATCAGTGTGTGCAGTGTTATAGCCCCATATGGGAGCTATAACATTGCAAAAAAAAGTGAAAAAAAAGTTAATAAAAGATCATTTAACCCCTTCCCTATTAAAAGTTTGAATCACCCCCCTTTTCCCATAAAAAAAACTGTTTAAATGAAAAATAAACATATGTGGTATCGCTGCATGCAGAAATGTCAGAATTCTAAAAATATATAATTAATTAAGCTGCACGGTCAATGGCGTACGTGCAAAAAAACAAAAAAAAACTAAAAAAAGAGTGTATTTTTGGTCACTTTTTATATAATGAAAAAATGAATAAAAAGCGATCAAAAACTCAGATCAATACAAAAATGGTACCCGTAAAAAGATCACAATGCAAAAAAATAAGCCCTCATACCACCCCATACGCGGAAAAATAAAAAAGTTATAGGGGTCAGAACATGACCGTTTTAAGTAGGGTATCATTTTAATTGTATGGACATACAGAATAAAGAGAAGGTGTAATTTTTACCAAAAAATTTACTGCTTAGAAATGGAAGCCCCCAAAAGTTACAAAATTGTGTTTTTTCTTCAATTTTGTCGCACAATGATTTTGTTTTCCGTTTTGTCGTAGATTTTTGGGTAAAATGACTGATGTCATTACAAAGCAGAATTGGTGTCGCAAACAATAAGCCATCATATGGATATTTAGGTGCAAAATTGAAAGAGTTAATATTTTTTTTAAGTAATAAAAAATGAAAGCGCAAAAAAAGGAAAAACCCCTGGTCCTTAACCCCTTAACGGCGAGCGTCGTAAATGTACGGAGCTGCTAAGTGTCACTTTGCTAACAGTGCCGTACATTTACGGCGCTGCGTTTCTTAATCACTGCGTCTCCGGACGCGGTGATTGGAAGGGGATGACTTCTGAAATCTATCAGCAGCCATTCCGGCTTATCGCCCAGAGGGGTTCTGAGAACCCCCCCCCCCCCCTTGTCATCGATCGCCGTGATTCGCCGGTCAATTCTGACCAGCGAATCACGACTTTTACGGGCTGATTGGGTATCTGGTGACCCGATAGCCCGGAAAATGGGGAGGTGCGCCGGGGCGCCACCTCCTCCTGTCCCCTGCGATTGGCCCATCAGGACGATCAGCAAATCGCAGAGTAGGGGCAGTCAAACTTGAGATCCCCGCTCTGCCCGCTCTGGAAGTCCGGGCAGAGCGGGGCGAAGATTGCGGCGGCGGTTACCGGTAGCATACAGCGGGGGACCGGTGGCAGATAGCGGCAGATAGTGGGGGACCGGAGGCAGCAGAATGCAGCAGTGAAAATCTGGTAAATAATCTTCACTGCTGCATTGTAGTTTCAAAACTACAACTCCCAGCATGCCCAGATAGCCAAAGGCTGTCTGAGCATGCTGGGAGTTGTAGTTTTGCAACATCTAGAGGGCTACAGTTTGGAGACCACTGTATAATGGTCTCCAAACTGTGCACTTCCAGATGTTGCAAAACTACAACTTCCAGCATGCCAAGACTGTCCAGGCATGCTGAGCGTTACAGATCAGCAACATCTGAATGGCCAGATGTTGCAAAACTACAACTCCCAGCATGCCCTTCCGCTCTCCGGGCATGCTGGGAGTTGTAGTTTTGCAACAACTGGAGGCACACTGGTTGGAAAACACTGTTTGTTTCCTAACTCAGTGTTTCCCAACCTGTGTGCCGCCAGCTGTTGCAAAACTACAACTCCCAGCATGCATTGACAGACCATGCATGCTGGGAGTTGTAGTTTTGCAACAGCTGGAGATACACTGGTGTGGAAACACTGCGGTGGTCTGCTACCTAACTTAGTGTTTCCCAACCAGTGTGCCTCCAGCTGTTGCATAACTACAACTCCCAGCATGAACGGTCTGTAAATGCATGCTGGGAGTTGTAGTTTTGCAACAGCTTAAGGTCCCGTCCCCCCCTCTATGTCAATGTACAGGGTACATTCACACGGGCGGGTTTGCAGAGAGTTTCTCGCTTTAAGTTTGAGCTGCAGCAAATTTTTCGCCCATGTGAATGTACCCTAAAAACACTACACTAACAAATAATAAAGGGTAAAACACTACCCAAAACAGAGCCTCCAGCTGTTGCAAAATAACTCCCAGTATTGCTGGACAGCCATTGACTGTTCAGGCATGCTGGGAGTTTTGCAAGAGCTGGAGGCACTCTGTTTGGGGAACACTGTCGTGCCCGTCCCTATGCAAATCCATAATTTAGGCTTCAAATGCACATGGCGCTCTCTCACTTCAGAGCCCTGTCATATGTCAAGGCAACAGTTTAGGGCCACATATGGGGTATTAACATACTCAGGAGAAATTGCCTAACAATTTTTTTTTTTTCTCCTTTTACCCTGCATGAAAAGGTAAAGTTGGGGTCTACACCAGCATGTTAGTGTAAAAAAAAATTCACACTAACATGCTGATGTTGCCCCATACTTTTCATTTTTACAAGAGGTAAAAGGAAAAAAAGACACCCAAAATTTGTAACGTAATTTCTCCTGAGTACGGAAATACCCCATCTGTGGGTGTAAAGTGCTCTGCGGGCGCACAACAAGGTTCAGAAGTGAGAGCGCACTATGTACATTTGAGGTCTAAATTGGTGATTTGCACAGCGGTGGCTGATATTACAGCGGTTCTAACATAAACGGGAAAAAAAACACCCCCATGTGACCCCATTTTGGAAACTTCATCCCTCATGGAACGTAACAAGGGATATAGTGAGCCTTTACACCCGACAGGTGTTTGACAAATTTTCGTTAAAGTTGGACGTGAAAATGAAAAAGCTGAGTTTTTTTTCACATGGGGTAATAGGAGAAAAAGCCCCCAAAATTTGTAACACCATTTTTTCTGTGTATGGAAATACCCCATATGTGGATGTAAAGTGATCTGCGGGAACACTACAGGGCTCAGAAGAGAAGGAGCGCCATTGGCCTTTTTGAGAGAGAATTTGGCTGGAATTGTATGCCATGTGTGTTTACAAAGCCCCCATGGTGCCAATAAGTTTGATGTGTCACATGACCCTCTTCCTATTGAAAAAAAACTAAAGTTGGATTCAAAATGGCCGACTTCAAAATGGCCGCCATGGTCACCACCCATCTTGAAAAGTTTCCCCCCTCACATATACTAATGTGCCACAAACAGGAAGTCAATATCACCAACCATTACCATTTTAATAAGGGGTATCCATATAAATGGCCCACCCTGTAGTTCGTCCGCAGAGCACTTTACATCCACATATGGGGTATTTCCATACTCAGAAGAAATTGTGTTACAAATTTGGGGGGGGGCTTTTTCTCCTATTACCCCTTGTAAAAATGAAAAATTTGGGAGAACACCAGTATTTTTGTGAAAAAAATAAAAATTTTCATTCTCACGTCCAAATTTAGCGAAAATTCGTCAATCATCTGTGGGGTGTTAAGGCTCACTATACCCCTTGTTACGTTCCTTGAGGGGTGTACTTTCCAAAATAGTGTGCCATGTGTTTTTTTTTTTTGGCTGTTATGGCACCATGGGGGCTTCCTAACAGGGCTGCCATAGGAAATTTTGGGGCCCATTAGACAGCTCAGACCTGGGCCCCCTGGACACCCCTCACAGTACCGCCAATTGCACATATCACATTGCACGTCCTACGATGTACAACAAGATACCAGTATCAGTATTACAAATCAGGCTGCTACCCCCCATGCACTTTTATCCCTTCCCCCCTTGATCAACCCCCTGAGCTATATCATTTGCCCCCTCTGATTCCCCCCGTGTCACTTTATTCCGTTTCTACCCAGTGCACTTTTCAGTAAAAAATTATATCTTTATTCTGTAGCTCCATACAATTACACCAATAACCAATTTTTATAGGCTTTGTTTTATTTTACTATTTTTTAAAAATAACTTTTTGTATAAAAAGTAGTATAATTAAAATCATCCTCTTCTGACCCCTATAACTTTAGTATTTTTCCATATACAGTGGTCCCTCAACATACGATGGTAATCCGTTCCAAATGGACCATCGTTTGTTGAAACAATCGTATGTTGAGGGATCCGTGCAATGTAAAGTATAGGACAGTGGTATACAACCTGCGGACCTCCAGATGTTGCAAAACTACAGCACCCAGCCGTTGGCTGTCCGGGCATGCTGGGAGTTGTAGTTTTGCAACATCTGGAGGTCCGCAGGCCCGCCGCTCCGGACCGTCACGGCTCGTCACCGCTGTCCTGGATGTCGCCTTCCATCGCTGTCGCCGCGTCCCTGTGGTGTCCCCAACGCTCCGGAAAGGCCTCTGCTTCCCCGGCATCCTCGCTCTCCGTCCCCGCCATCACGTCGCTGCGCACACCTCTCCTATTGGATGACTGGACGGCGTGCGCAGAGATGGAGAGCGCCGACGATGCAGGGGATCCCGAAGAGGATGCGCCGGAGCCCCGAGGACAGGTAAGTGATCGTCAGCGGACCACACGGGGCACCGTAAACGGCTATCTGGTGGCAGCTGAAGCAGTCTGCGCTGCCGGATAGCTGTTTATGCGATGGCCTCGACATACAAAAGCATTGTATATTGATGCTGCCTTCAACATGCGATGGCCTCTGAGAGGCCATCGTATGTTGAAATGATCGTATGTCGGGGCCATCGTAGGTCCAGGGGTCACTGTACTGGGCTGTGTGAGCGCTCAGCTTTTGCGCTTTGATCTGTAGTTTTTACTGGTACCATTGTTTGTTTTTGATGGGACTTTTCGATTAATTTTATTCATTTTTATGGTATATGAAATTACTTAAAATTGGCAAGTTAGGACTGTGGTATTTCTTATCAATTACGCCATTGACCATGCGGGTTATTTAACGTTATATTGTAATAGTTTGGACATTTACGCACACTGCGATACCACATGTTTGGATTCTTAAATTATTTTATTTTAAAAAATGGGAAATAGGGAGTGTGTGGTGGGTGTGTTAAATGCAGTGTGTGTGAATTTTATAGTGCAGTGTTTTACAAACAATGTATCTCCAGCTGTTGCAAAACTACAACTCTCAGCATGCCCAAACAGCCGTTGGCTGGGCATGCTGGGAGTTGTAGTTTTGTAACAGCTGGAGGCACACTGGTTGAAAAACGCAGATATAGTTATTTGTGTGTGAGTGTGTATGTATAGGTTACCTTCCCATGATTCAAATTCTTCCTGGGCCTCCACAGCACAGCAGTCAGGCTCCTCCCACCCATGTGACCGATCACATGGTAATGACATCATTGAAGGTCCTCTGCCTCCCATACACCGATGTTCGGCAGTTAATCGCTCCACTGTGCTGCTGCCTGTAAGATCCTCATACAGGGAAGAGAGGATAGATGCAGTATTAGTTCGCAGCTACCAGTGGAAGTAGGAGACTGCTGTTTTAAATTTTGGGGTTACAAATTTTTGCGGACATTTTTACCTATTACCCCTTGTGAAAATGAAAAATTTGGGGTTGCACCAACATTTTAGTGAAAATTTTTGTTTTTCATTTTCACGTCCAACTATAGTGAAAATTCGTCAAACACCTGTGGGGTGTTACGGCTCACTGTACCCCTTGTTACGTTCCTTGAGGGGTGTAGTTTCCATGTTTTTTTTGCTGAACCATGTGAGCTTCCTAAATGAGACATGCCCCCCAAAAACCATTTCAGCAAAATTCGCTCTTGAAAATCCCATTGTCGCTCCTTCCCTTCTGAGCCCTCTACTGTGCCCACAGAGCACTTTACATGCACATATGAGGTATTTCCTTACTCAAGAGAAATAGGGTTACAAATTTTGGGGGCTATTTTTACCTATTACCCCTTGTAAAATGAAAAAAATGGGTTTACAAGAACTTGTTAGTGTAAAAAAATCAAGATTTTGAATTTTCTCCTCCATTTTACTGCTATTCCTGTGAAACACATAAAGGGTTAACAAACTTTCTGAATGTAATTTTCAATACTTTAAGGGGTTTAGTTTATAGGGTATTTCTAACATAAAGACCCTCAAATTCACTTTGAAACTGAACTGGTCCCTGAAAAATTGAGATTTTGACGTTTTCATGAAAAATTGGTTAATTGCGGCTAAACTAAAAATCCCTATAATGTCTTCAAAAAGTAAAAACATGTCAACTTTATGATGCAAACACAAACTAGACATATTGTATATGTGAATCAACATATCATTTATTTGGAACGTCCACTTTCCTTACAATCAGAGAGCTTCAAAGTTCGAAAAATGCTAAATTTAAAAAATTTTCATGAAAAGAAATGATGCAAGTATCAACAAAAACTTACCACTAACAAAAAGTAGAATATGTCACAAAAAAACAATCTCTGAATCAGAATAAAAGCTAAAAGCATCCCAGAGTTATTAATGTTTAACCCCTTGAGGACCCAGGACCTAGAACATCCTGGCACCCTGGGCTTTAAGGACCCAGGACATACTAGTACGTCCTGGTTTTTCTCCGGTCTCTGCCGTGCCCCGGGCAAAGATCGGAAGCGGATGCCTGCTGAAATACTTCAGCAGGCATCCAGGACAAATGCAGAGGGGGGCCATGTAGGCCCCCCATGTCGGCGATCACCGCAAATCGCAAGGGAAATTGCCCTTGCGATCTGCGGCGATACCGGGCTGATCGGGTCTCTGGGACCCGACCGCCCGGTAATTTTGCATGATCCCGGCTGTCACAGACAGCCAGGACCATGCTAATGTATAGGAGCGAGGTGGCAAGCTTGCCACCTCCTCCTATACCCTGCAATCCGTCGGTTAGTTAACCGACCAATCGCAGGGGGGGGCGGTTACTTCCTCCCGCCCTGCCCGGCCCCTTGAAGTCCGGAGAGGACGGGAGGAAGACCGGAGGACGCGGCGGGGGACGGGGGAGTGCTGGGGACTGGCCCCGGTACTTACCTCGTCCCTGAAGACTCGGATCCCGGCGGCAGCGGCGACAGGTGAGTTCCTCTTCAGCCGCGGTCGGGCCCTTTACAGCAATGCACGTCGCCGTAAAGCGACATGCATTGCTGTAATGGGACCCTGTAAACTACAACTCCCAGCATGCCCAGACAGCCCTTGGCGTCTGGGCATGCTGGGAGTTGCAGTTTTGCAACATCTGGAGGTCCACAGTTTTGAGACCACTGTGCCCTTCCAGATGTTGCAAAACTACACATCCTCAGCATGCCCTTACTGTCCAGGCATGCTGGGAGTTGTAGTTCTGTAACATCTGGCCCTTCAGATGTTGCAGAACTACAACTCCCCGCATGCCTGGACAGTTTTGGCATACTGGGAGTTGTAGTTTTGCAACATCTGGAGGGCTGCAGCTTGGACACCACTACACAGTGGTCCCCAAACTGTTCTCCAGCTGTTACGTAACCACTACTCCCAATATGCCCTTCGGCTGCCTGGGCATGCTGGGAGTTGTGGTTTTGCAACAACTGGAGGCACACTGGTTGGGAAACATTGTCTGTTTCCTAACTCAATGTTTCCCAACCCGTGTGCATCCAGCTGTTGCAAAACTATAACTGCCAGCATGCACTGATAGACTGTGCATGCTGGGAGTTGTGGTTTTGCACCAGCTGGAGGTCCCCCCCCCCCCCCCCTGTGAATGTACCGGGTACATTCACATGGGCAGGGGGCTTACAGTGAGTATCAGGCTGCAAGTTTGCGATGCAGCAAATTTTGCGCGGCAGCTCAAACTCGCAGCAGGAAACTCGCTGTAATCCCCTGCCCGTGTGACTGTACCCTAATACCCTAAAAACACTACACTACACTACAGTAACACAAAATAAAAAGTAAAAAACACTACATATACACATACCCCTACACAGCCCCCCTCCCCAATAAAAATGAAAAACATCTGGTACGCCACTGTTTCCAAAATGGAGCCTCCAGCTGTTGCAAAACAACAACTCCCAGTATTGCCGGACAGCCGTTGACTGTCCAAGCATGCTGGGAGTTTTGCAACAGCTGAAAGCACCCTGTTTGGGAATCACTGGCGTAGAATACCCCTATGTCCACTCCTATGCAAATCCCTAATTTAGGCCTCAAATGCGCATGGCGCTCTCACTTCGGAGCCCTGTCGTATTTCAAGGCAACAGTTTAGGGTCACATATGGGGTATCGCCGTACTCGGGAAAAATTACCTAACAAATTTTGGGGGGCTTTTTCTCCTTTCACCCCTTATGAAAAGGGGAAGTTGGGGTCTACACCAGCATGTTGGTGTAAAAAAAATAATTTTTACACTAACATGCTGGTGTTGCCCTATACTTTTCATTTTGACAAGAGATAAAAGCCCCCCAAAATTTGTAATGCAGTTTCTCCTGACTACGGAGATACCCCATATGTGGGCGTAAAGTGCTATGGGGGCGCACAACAAGGCCCAGAAGGGAGAGTGCACCATGTACATTTGAGGTGATTTGCACATGGGTGGCCGATTGTTACAGCGGTTTTGACAAACGCAAACAAACAAAACCCCACATGTGACCCCATTTCGGAAACTACACCCCTCACGGAATGTAATGAGGGGTGCAGTGAGAATTTACACCCCACTGGTGTCTAACAGATCTTTGGAACAATGGGCTGTGCAAATAAAAAAGAAAAAATTTTGCACATAGTGGGATAACTGTTAGAGTTTAAACACCCTTTTTCATTTTTTTTTTTTCTCTGTTCCACCTCTAGGGAGAGGAGGAGTAGATTGGGCACAGGTGTATAAATCTTAGCTTGGGACTCTTATTGAGAGCTTGCTCTTCTGAGTGTTGTTGTGTAAGAGGGCGCGTGAAAGAGGAGTTACAAAAACAGGAGTTTGAAAGCAGGAGGTTGAGATCGCTGTGAGTGTTAATTTCTGAACCCACAAGGTCTACAAAAAAATTTAAGTGTAATTTTGACTGTCTGTTTTTTCCTACACATTTGTGAAATCCCCATAACTAGATGGCCTCCATGTTGGAAAATGCAGTCCAATGTACATCCTGTTCAATGTATGCAATCCTTGAACAACAGTTTGAGGGTGCATATTGTTGTGCGAGATGTGTGCTAGTTGTCCGTTTGGAAGCCCAGATCCTGCATCTAGAGGGGCGACTGGCAACAATGAGAAGCATTAACAACATGGAGAGGAGTCTCGTGCTCACTGAGCAGGCACTCTCGGGAATAGAGGTGGGGGAGGACAGTGCGACGGAGTTGCAGGACAGTCAGGCAGTTAGCTGGGTTACAGTTAGAAAGAGGGGTAGGGGAAAAAGTGTCAGGGAGGCTAGTCCTGAACTGGCACACCCCAACAAGTTTGCCCACTTGGCAGATGAGGGGGATGCCATTACAGAGCTCGCAATACTGCAGCAGGATACCGCCTCTGACCGCCAGGGGGGTGTCTGCTCCAGTAAGGAGGGAGGGAGGAGTACAGGGCAGGCCAGACAGGTACTAGTGGTGGGGGACTCAATTATTAGGGGGACAGACAGGGCGATCTGTCAAAAAGACCGGGATCGCCGAAGAGTGTGTTGTCTGCCTGGCGCACGAGTTCGGCACATCGCGGATCGTGTTGACAGGTTGCTGGGCGGGGCTGGAGAGGACCCAGCAGTAATGGTACATATTGGCACCAATGACAAAGTAAGAGGTAGGTAGGTGGAATGTCGTTAAAAATGATTTCAGGGACTTAGGCCGCAAGCTTAAGGCAAGGACCTCCAAGGTACTATTTTCCGAAATATTACCTGTACCACGAGCCACACCAGAGAGGCAGCGGGAGATCAGGGAGGTAAACAAGTGGCTCAGAAGCTGGTGTAGGAAGGAAGGGTTTGGGTTCATGGAGAACTGGGCTGACTTCGCTGTCGGTTACCGGCTCTACCGTAGGGACGGGCTGCACCTCAATGGGGAGGGTGCAGCTTTGCTTGGGGAGAAGATGGCTAGAAGGGTGGAGGAGTGTTTAAACTAGGGACTTGGGGGGGAGGGAACCCACAGCAAAGAGGGGGAAGATAGTGTAGATAGAGAGGTGGGAATTATAAATGTACCTGGGGTGGAGCCGAGGGAGGGGTTAGAATAGTTAATAGGAATAGGCTTCATAGGAAAATAAAACTTACACCCTTGAATCCCATTGGCCCCAATAACATAAAGGATGGAAATGTAAAGTGTATGTTCACAAATGCCAGAAGCCTAGCAAATAAAATGGGGGAGCTTGAGGCCTTGATACTGGAGGAACATATTGATATAGTTGGGGTCACTGAGACATGGCTGGACTCCTCGCATGACTGGGCTATCAATCTGCAGGGGTTTACATTGTTTCGCAAGGATAGAATGAACAGAAAAGGTGGTGGAGTCTGTCTGTATGTAAGAAGTGGTATGAAAGTCAATGTGAACGATGCCATAGTGTGTGATGATTTTGAGGAGGTGGAATCACTGTGGGTAGAATTACAAAAGGAGGGAAATACTGAAAAAATAATATTTGGGGTAATCTACAGACCCCCTAATATCACTGAAGAGATAGAAGTTCGGCTTCATAAACAAATAGAGAGGGCCGCCCGGGCAGGTACAGTGGTAATAATGGGAGATTTTAACTATCCAGATATAGATTGGGGTCCGGGGTTGGCTAAAACTACAAAGGGGCGTCAATTCCTAAATTTATTGCAGGATAATTTTATGGGCCAGTTTGTGGAGGACCCAACAAGAAGTGATGCCTTGTTGGATCTGATCATTTCCAACAACGCAGAGCTGGTTGGTAATGTAACTGTGCGGGAAAACCTTGGTAATAGCGACCACAATATAGTTACTTTTGACTTAAAATGTAGAAAACAAAGACAGGCGGGGAAGGCAATAACATATAACTTTAAAAAGGCAAATTTCCCTGGGCTGAGGGCTGCACTACAGGACATAGACTGGGGGGAGGTGTTGTCAAATACTGATACAGAATGTAAATGGGACATCTTTAAATCAACTCTAAATAACTATACAGCTAAATATATACCAAAGGGGAACAAATATAAACGATTAAAACTAAATCCTACATGGCTGACAAATGATGTTAAAAGAGCAATAAACAACAAAAAAATGGCCTTCAAAAAATACAAATCTGATGGGTCAGCGATAACATTTAAACAGTACAAAGAGCTAAATAAAATCTGTAAAAATGTAATAAAAACAGCAAAAATTCAAAACGAGAGACAGGTGGCCAAAGAAAGCAAAACTAATCCTAAATATTTTTTTAGATATATAAATGCAAAAAAAACAAGGACAGAGCATGTAGGACCCCTTAATAATGATAATGGGGAGGTTGTCACAGGCGATCAAGAGAAGGTGGAGCTACTGAATAGGTTCTTTAGTTCTGTATACACTATGGAAAAAGGAGCTGACATTGGCCAGGTCAGTGCTGGTAACACATCATGTAATGTACTGAACTGGCTTAATGTAGAGATGGTACAAGGTAAGTTAAGTGATATAAATGTAAGCAAATCTCCAGGGCCAGATGGATTGCACCCAAGAGTTCTTAGAGAAGTAAGTTCAGTAATATCTGTACCCCTGTTCATGATATTTAGAGATTCCCTGGTGTCTGGTATTGTGCCAAGGGACTGGCGCAAAGCGAATGTGGTGCCAATCTTCAAAAAGGGCTCTAGGTCTTCCCCAGGAAACTATAGACAGGTAAGTTTCACGTGCATTGTGGGTAAATTGTTTGAAGGACTTATAAGGGATTACATACAGGAATACATAGGGGATAATAGTATTATAAGTGATAGCCAGCATGGGTTTACTAAGGATAGAAGTTGTCAAACCAATCTAATTTGCTTTTATGAAGAGGTGAGTAGAAGCCTTGACAGAGGAATGGCTGTGGATATAGTGTTTCTGGATTTTGCTAAAGCATTTGATACTGTCCCTCATAGACGTCTGACTGGTAAGTTAAGGTCTTTGGGTTTCGAAATTTTAGTTTGTAACTGGATTGAACACTGGCTCATGGATCGTACCCAGAGAGTGGTGGTCAATGATTCGTACTCTGATTGGTCCCCGGTTATTAGTGGTGTACCCCAAGGTTCAGTACTGGGCCCGCTGTCGTTTAATTTGTTTATCAATGATATAGAGGATGGTATTAACAGCTCTGTTTCTATCTTTGCAGATGACACCAAGCTTTGTAGCACGGTACAGTCTATAGAGGATGTGCATAAGTTACAAGATGACTTGGATAGACTAAGTGTCTGGGCATCCACTTGGCAAATGAGGTTCAATGTGGATAAATGTAAAGTTATGCATCTGGGTACTAATAACATGCATGCATCGTATGTCTTAGGGGGGATTAAACTGGCAGAGTCACTGGTAGAGAAGGATCTGGGTGTACTTGTAGATCACAGACTACAGAATAGCATGCAATGTCAGGCTGCTGCTTCCAAAGCCGGCAGGATATTGTCATGTATCAAAAGAGGCATAGACTCAAGGGACAGGGACATAATACTCCCCCTTTATAAAGCATTGGTACGGCCTCACCTGGAATATGCTGTTCAGTTTTGGGCACCTGTCCATAAAAGGGACACTGCGGAGTTGGAAAGGGTGCAGAGACGCGCGACTAAACTAATATGGGGCATGGATCATCCTAGCTATGAGGAGCGATTAAAGGAGTTACAATTGTTTAGTCTTGAGAAGAGACTTTTAAGGGGGGATATGATAAACGTATATAAGTATATTAATGGCCCATACAAAAAATATGGAGAAAAACTGTTCCAGGTTAAACCCCCCAAAGGACAAGGGGGCACTCCCTCCGTCTGGAGAAGAAAAAGTTTAGTCTCAAGGGGCAACACGCCTTCTTTACCGTGAGGATTGTGAATTTATGGAACGGTCTACCTCAGGAACTGGTCACAGCAGGAACAATTAACAGCTTTAAAACAGGATTAGATACATTCCTGGAACAAAATAACATTAATGCTTATGAAGAAATATAAAATCCCATCCCTTCCCCAATATCGCGCCACACCCCTACCCCTTAATTCCCTGGTTGAACTTGATGGACATATGTCTTTTTTCGACCGTACTAACTATGTAACTATGTACCCCTTGTTACGTTCCTCAAGGGGTCTAGATTCCAAAATGGTATGCCATGTGGAGATTATTTTGCTGTCCTGGAACCATAGGAGCTTCCTAAATGAGACATGCCCCCGAGCAAAATTTGCTCTCAAAAAGCCAAATATGACTCCTTCTCTTCTGATCATTGTAGTTCGCCCGTAGTGCACTTCAGGTCAACTTATGGGGTACCTCCATACTCAGAAGAGATGGGGTTACAAATTTTGGGGGGTATTTTCTACTATTAACCCTTGCAAAAATGTGAAATTTGGGGGGAAACACACATTTTAGTGAAAATTTTTTATTTTTTTTTACATATGCAAAAGTCGTGAAACACCTGTGGGGTATTAAGGCTCACTTAATTCCTTGTTACGTTCCTCAAGGGGTCTAGTTTTCAACATGGTATGGCATGTGTTTTTTTTTTGCTGTTCTGGCACCATAGGGGCTTCCTAAATGCAACATGCCCCCCTAAAAACCATTTCTGAAAAACGTACTCTCCAAAATCCCCTTGTCGCTCCTTCGCTTCTGAGCCCTCTACTGTGCCCGCAGAACACTTTACATAGACATATGAGGTATGTACTTACTCGAGAGAAATTGGGCTACAAATACAAGTATAAATTTTCTCCTTTTATCCCTTGTAAAAATTCAAAAATTGGGTCTACAAGAAAATGCGAGTGTAAAAAATGAAGATTGTGAATTTTCTCCTTCACTTTGCTGCTATTCCTGTGAAACACCTAAAGGGTTAAAACGCTGACTGAATGTCATTTTGAATACTTTGGGGGGTGTAGTTTTTATAATGGGGTCATTTGTGGGGTATTTCTAATATGAAGACCCTTCAAATCCACTGCAAACCTGAACTGGTCCCTGAAAAATAGTGAGTTTGAAAATTTTGTGAAAAATTGGGAAATTGCTGCTGAACTTTGAAGCCCTCTGGTGTCTTCCAAAAGTAAAAACACGTCAATTTTATGATGCAAACATAAAGTAGACATATTGTACATGTGAATAAAATAAAATAAATATTTGGAATATCCATTTTCCTTACAAGCAGAAAGCTTCAAAGTTCGAAAAATGATAAAATTTTTAAATTTTTCATCAAATTTGGGGATTTTTCACCAAGAAAGGATGCAAGTTACCACAAAATTTTACCACTATGTTAAAGTAGAATATGTCACGAAAAAACTGTCTCGGAATCAGAATGATAACTAAAAGCATTCCAGAGTTATTAATGTTTAAAGTGACAGTGGTCAGATGTAAAAAAAAAATGTCCGGGTCCTAAGTTGTAAAATGGCTGGGTCCTTAAGGGGTTAAAGAGACAGTAGTCAGATTTGCAAAAAACGGCTGCATCCTTAAGGTCAATATGGGCGCAATCCTTAATGGTTAAGGGGTTAAAATAGCAAAAAATCGTTATTTTTTAAAAAATTTCATGATTCTTTGCATTGTAAAAAAACCACAGATGATATCGGCTTACTTTTACTATGTACATGAAGGACAACTTGTCACAAAAAAATAATGTCACAACAATCGTGATTGTCGAAATGTTACCAGCGTTATCTTATATATAAAAGGAGAAGACCTGACTCACTGACTCGTCAATGCCCAGCCTAAACCCTTGGACCTAGAAACCAGAATTTTTGCACAGGTGTTGTTTTTAAGACATAGACCATAGACAAGGAATAAGAAAGGATTTTTTCGAAATTCCACCCTTAAGGGGGTGCAAAAGGTTTTTTTTTTCTTTTTTTTAAGTCACATACAAGTCTATGGGAAATATATGTTACTGCATAACTTCCAAACGGCTGGAGATATTTCGATAATATTTGGTCACATGTTACTTATATGTCCACTTAAAATATAGGATAGTTAAATTAACCCTTAATTTCCCCCATTTGTGAGGGTCGGGGTTTTTGTTTAAAGTCCCATGCAAATCAATGGGAAATGTATGTTCCCACATAACTTCCGTACGGCTGGAGATATTTCAATACCTGGTACACATATTACAGGTCGGGATATGAGGACGGGATGGGAGGTCGAGATAGCAGGTCGAAATAGGAGGTTGAGATAGGAGGTCATGATAGGAGGTCGAGATAGGAGGACAGGATAGGAGATCAGGATAGGAGGACGGGATAGGAGGACGGGATAGGAGGACAGGATAGGAGGAAGGGATAGGAGGGCGGGATAGGAGGACGGGATAGGAGGTGGGGAATGTCGGGATAGGAGGTCGAGATAGGAGGACGGGATAGAAGGTCAGGATAGGAGGTTGGGATAGGAGGACGGTATAGGAGGTCGGGATAGGAGGTAAAGATAGGAGGTTGAGATAGGAGGAAGGGATAGAAGGTCGGGATAGGAGGTCGACATAGGAGGTCAAGTTAGGAGGATGGGATAGGAGGACGGGATATGAGGTCGAAATAGGAGGACGGGATAGGAGGACGGGATGTGAGGACGGGATAGGAGGTCAGGATAGGAGGTCAGGATAGGAGATCGGGATAGGAGGTCGGGACAGGAGGTTGGGATAGGAGGACTGTTGGCAGTATATAAGCAGCGCGAGAAGGCGGGTTCCCCTGCGCGCAGAAGGCGGGTTCCAAAGGATGTCGATCTTCAATTCCATGAAGCATCAGATGTAATGTTTCAGATTGTTTGGATGCCCGTAGACTTTACCCAGAGCGGCCTCATTACTATAGGATCGTAAAAAGTAAATCAACATGGACTTTCAACTCCCTCCAAAGTTTTTCTATGGGGTTGAGATCTGGAGACTGGCTAGGCCACTCCAGGACCTTGAAATGCTTCTTATGACGGGCCCAGAAATGTTCTGGCTTAAGCAGGGGGACACGTCTAGCACTACATGATTTCAGTCCCTGGCGGTGTAGTGTGTTACTGATGGTAGTCTTTGTTACTTTGGTCCTAGCTCTCTGCAGGTCATTCACTAGGTCCCTCCCCCCCCCGGTCTGGTTCTGGGATTTTTTGTCACCGTTCTTGTGATCATTTTGACACCAAGGGGTGAGATCTTGCGTGGAGCCCCAGATTGAGGGAGATTATCAGTGGTCTTGTATGTCTTTCATTTTCTATTCCTCCCACAGTTGATTTCTTCACACCAAGCTGCTTGCCTATTACAGATTCAGTCTTCCCAGCCTGGTGCAGGTCTACAATTTTGTTTCTGGTGTCCTTCGAGAGCTCTTTGGTCTTGGTCATAGTGGAGTTTGGAGTGTGACTTTTTGAGGTTGTGAACAGGTGTCTTTTATACTGATAACAAGTTCAAACAGGTGCCATTAATACAGGTAACGAGTGGAGGACAGAAGAGACTCTTAAAGGGGTACTCTGACCCAAAGGATAGGGGATAGGATGCCTAATGCAACATCGCTCAGGGTCTGATTAATCACGATCACGGGATGTCACGATCCACCCCCTCAATGCAAGCCTATGGGAGGAGTGACAGCCACCTAGCCCCCTCCCATAGACTTGCATTGAGGAGGCAGAGCGTGGCGTCACACGGGGGCAGAGCCATGACATCACGATCATTTCCTATATATGTTTATGGTAGCACTAGGTACCATATGTCTTCAATGGAAATTTCTAAATTCATCTTTTATTCTTAGAGATTGTGAGGCCCTATTGTCTCCTCATCTACCTCCAACTCCAGGCTGTGCCATTCAGATGCTATATGGTCTCTTCATGTTGCCACAATCTCCAGGCTGTGCCATTCAGCCACTATATAGTCTCCTCATACTGATGCCATCTCCAGGCTCTGTCATTGTGCCGCCATGTTACATGTGACTCCTTGTTAAATATGGTCCTTTGTAAGCACACACCAGGGCATGAGGCACTAAAATTTGGGATTTAGAATTTCAATTTCAAAATTATAAATGTAAATTAAAAAAATCTTAAATTTCAATGGTCTCATCATGCTTCTGCCAACTCCAGGCTGTGTCATTCAGACACTATATGGTATCCTCATGCTTCAGCCACCTCCAGGCACTGTCATTCAGCCAATATATGGTTTACTGATGCTGTTGGGCCAGGGACTAAAAAAAATTTCATGGTAGCACTGGCTACCATAAATCTTCAATTTAAATTTCAAAATTCATCTTTTAATCTTAGGGATTGTGAAGCCCTAGTGTCTACTCATGCCACTGCCAGCTCCAGGCTGTGTCATTCCTCATGCTGCCAACACCTCCACGCTGTGTGATTCAGCCACTATATGGTCTACTCATGCTTCAGCCACATCCAAGCTGTGTCATTCAGCCACTATATGGTCTCCTCATGCTTCCAACATCTCCACGCTGTGTCATTTAGCCACTATATGGTCTCATCATGCTGCCAACACCTCCATGCTGTGTCATTCAGCCACTGTATGGTCTCCTCATGCTTCAGCCAACTTCAGGCTGTGCCATTCAGACACTATATAATCTCTCTTCATGCTTCAGCCAACTCCAGGCTGTACAATTCAGACACTATATGGTCTCTTCATGCTTCAGCCAACTCCAGGCTTTTTCATTCAGCCACTATATGGTCTCCATATATTGACTGTGTATTGTAGGAAACATGTGGGTATCCTTAAATTACTCTCCCAGCATTATTGCCATGTTAATACTAGTGTTGCTCGCGAATATTCGCAATGCAAATTTTATTCGCGAATATCGCTTATTCGCGAATTCGCAAATATTCGCGAATATAGCACTATATATTCGTAATTACGAATATTCGGTTTTTTTTGTTATTTTTTTGTTGTTTTTTTTTCACAGTACACATCACAGTGATCACATCTCTCTGCTTCCAGCTTGTGAGGTGTAAAGAAGGCTCTAATACTACTGTGAGAGACTGGCGTGCGAATTTCCGCATATGTTAATTTTCGCATTATGCTACTTTTTGGATATGCTAATTTTTGCATATGTAAATTTTCGCATACGCAAATTTTCGCATATGCGGAAATAAAACGAGAATATTACGAATATGCGAATTTTGCGAATATATGATGAATATTCGGCCATATATTCGCGAATATGCGCGAATTCAAATATGGCCTATGTCGCTCAACACTAGTTAATACCAGTAATAAACGGAATATTGCCAAGGACTTGCAGAAACAGGGAACTGTGGATAGTGACCACCGGCTGTTGGAATTAACTGACTGTCCCTGGTGGTAGATTTACTATTTTGAAGTTCCTCAGTTCCAGTACGCTTTAAGTCGTTCATTCTTTGTTGTGGTTCTTAAGTTGCAGAATTAAGTTGTATCATGTTTTCCTGTTCCTCCGATGAGCTAATGTCACTGGAATACACAATACTCATATTGTCATCTAATGAAGGATCCTTTTCTTCAGAGAACGTATGTATCATTTTCTTATTTTGAATGTCAGGTAGTATTCTGAAATTTTCTGATTATAAAGGAATTTTGGAATCTGGGAAACTGGTAAAAATAAGTTTTTTTAAGAGTACTGTAGCACATTTTTCTGCCCTCATAAATGCATACCACATAACTACATCTAAGTAGTGTACTATTTTGTACCTGTTAATCTGTCAGGAGTCTATATTTTGTGAAAGGACAGCCAATAGTACACACCTGCTGCTGTTCTAGACAAATACTGTTTTAAGCATAGTGAAGCGTAGTGTACTCCCCTCATATACGCAATAAGTATGTCAGGAAGAGTATTTAAATTTCAATTTCAAAATCCTCATTGAAATGTAAGATTTTCAAATTTAGGTTTGTCTCCTCATGCTTCTGCCAACTCCAGGCTGTACCATTCAGACACTATATGGTCTCCTGATGCTTCAGCCAACTCCAGGCTGTGTCATTCAGCCAATATATGGTTTACTGATGCTGCTGGGCCTAGGTCTAAAACATTTTTATGGTAGCACTAGCTACCCTAAATCTTCAATTTAAATTTCAAAATTTGTCTTAGGTATTGTGAAGCCCTAGTGTCTCCTCATGCTGCTGCCAACTCCAGGTTGTGCCATTTAGACACTATATGGTCTCCTCATGCTTCAGCCAACTCCAGGCTGTGTCATTCGGCCAATAAATGGTTTACTGATGCTGCTGGGCCTGGGTCTGGGCCTACATTATTTTTATCATTTTACATTTTAACCATTTAAATGACGCACATCAGTGCCAGCTCCGATGTCAGTCATTAGCGAAGATGTCAGCTGCTAATAGCGTGGGCCCGCGACATATTCCCCTCACCCAACCTATGAAGTACCGGTACGGAAAGTTAAGACCAAAATGGGCTGTGTCCTTAAGGGGTTAAAAAGAATGGAAACAACTATTTGATAATAAATGGCTACATATGATTATTATCCTTATATAAAGGACAATTATTTTTCTTTGCGTGATCAGTTATATTTTTCGAAATTAGCACGCCCCCTCCCATAGACTTGCATCGAGGGGGCGGGGTGTGATGTCATGAGGGGGTTTGGCCCCGGACTGCTGGGACGTGGGTCACAACTGTACGACTTTTTTCAATTCTGACCACTGTCACTTTATGCATTAATAACTCTCGGATGCTTTTACCATTTATTCTGATTCCGAGATCTTTTTTTTCGTGACATATTCTACTTTAACATAGTGGTACATTTTCGTCGTTACTTGCATCCTTTCTCAGTGAAAAATCCCCAAATGTCATAGAAATTTTTAAAATTTTGCATTTTTCTTACTCTGAAGCTCCCTGCTTGTAAGGAAAAGTACATAGTACAAATGTACATAGTGCACTCACATTGGGGGTCTTTTTTTTTCCCTTTTACCTCTTTAGAAAATAAAAAGTATGGGGCAACTCCAGCAGGTTAGTGTAAAATTTTTAATTTTTTTACACTAACAGGCTGGTGCAGACCCCAACTTTTCCCTTTCATAAGCAGCAAAAGGAGAAAAAGATCGCCAAATTGTCGTGCAATTGCTCCCGAATACGGAAATACCCCATATGTGGCCCTAAACTAATTCCTTGAAATACGACAGGGCTCCGAAGTGAGAGAGCACCATGCGCATTTGAGGACTAAATTAGGGAATGCATAGGGGTGGACATAGGGGTATTCTACGCCAGTGATTGCCAAACAGGTTGCCTCCACCTGTTGCTAAACTCCCAGCATGCCTGGACAGTCAGTGGCTGTCCGGAAATGCTGGGAGTTGTTGTTTTGCAACAGCTGGAGGCTACGTTTTGGAAACACTGCCATAAGATACTTTTTCATTTTTATTGGGGGGGACCATATAAGGGTGTGTATATATAGTGTTTTACCCTTTATTATGTGTTACTGTAGTGTAGTTTTTTTATGGTACATTCACACAGGTGGGGGTTTGAGCCTGCAGCGGAAAATTTGCCGCAGCTCAAACTTGAAGCAGGAAACTCACTATAAACTCGCCCGTGTAAATGTACCCTGTACATTTACATGGGAGGAGGGGGTCAAACCTCCAGCTGTTGCAAAACTACAACTCCCAGCATACACTGACAGACTGTGCAGACTGACAGACTGACAGATCAGTAAATGCTGGAAGTTGTACTTTTGCAACAGCTGGATGCACACTGGTTGGAAAATACTGAGTTAGGTAATCGAACCTGTGTGCCTCCAGCTGTTGCAAACTACAACTTCCAGCATTTACTGATCGCCGAAGGGCATGCTGGGAGATGTAGTTTTAGAACAGCTGGAGATATGCAACTACAACTCCCAGCATGGCGAGACAGCTGTTTGCTGTTTGTGCATGCTGGGATTTGTAGTTGTGCAAGATTTAGTGTGCCTCCAGACTGCAGCCCTCCAGCTGTTGCAAAACTACAAATCCCAGCATTCCCAGACAGCAAACTGCTGTATGGGCATGCTGGGAGTTATAGTTTTGCAAGATCTAGAGGGACACAGTGATCTCAAAACTGTAGCCCTCCAGCTGTTTCAGAACTACAAATCCCAGAATGCCCAAACAGCTGTCAGGGCATGCTGGGAGTTGTAGTTTTGCAACATATGGAGGGCTACAGTTTAGAAACCACCATATAGTGGTCTCAAACTGTAACCCTCCAGATGTTGCTAGGCAACTCACCGGCTTCCGTAGTCTGCAGCAGGGAGCCAGCCGCACGTCATCGCCACCCTTTGATTGTTGCCCGCTGCTGCCACCCATCACCGTTGGTTCCCCCGTTTGGCCCGGACTTCTGTGGGTTGGCAGAACGGGGGAAGCGAACTCTAACACCCCCCCCCCCCCCGATCTGCTATTGGTCAGTCGCTTCTGAGCGACCAATAGCAGGGATAGGAGGGGTGGCACACCTGCCACCTCACTCATATCCCTTCAGGGGGATCGGGATTTGTCTTGGACAGGCTTGATCCCCTTTATTCTCCGGGTGTTTGACCTGGGATCGCGCAGATCGCCGGTCTAAATTGACCGGCGATTTGTGGTGATCGCCAACATAGGGGGGTTTCAGGACCCCCCTCGGCGATGTGCCGGGATGCGTGCTGAATGATTTCAGCAGGCATCCCGGTCCAGTCCCCGATTGGCTAGTGGTGGGGACCGAAATTCCCACACCCTCAGTCCTTAAGGACTCTAAAACGGGGGCATATGGATACGCCCTCAGTCCTTAAGGGGTTAAGCATACTAATTTTGATGCATGTAGTTATAATTTAAAAAAAAGTTAAAATAAAATAAAGCCTACATAAATTGGACCTTGTAAACATATGGACCTACAGAATAAAGATTAGATTTTTACCGAAAAGTGCACTGCATAGAAACGAAGCCCCAAAAGTTACAAAATGGTGTGGTTTTTTTTTTTTCAATTTCATTCAACAATTTTTTTTTGTTTTGCTATAAATTTTGGTATGAAATTATTGATGTATTTACAAAGTACAATTGGTGACTGTAGGTTCAAAACTGAAAGTGTTATGATTTTTAGACCGGGAGGAGGAAAGTGCTATAAACAAAAATTGGCCTGGTCTTTAAGGCCAAAATGGGCTTGGTCCTTAAAGGGGTACTCTGCCGCTAGACATCTTATCCCCTATCCATGGATAGGGGATAAGATGTCTGATCGCAGGGGTCCCGCTGCTGGGGACCCCCGCAATCTTTCCTGCAGCACCCCGAGTCATCAGCTTTCTGGAGCTAAGTTTGCTCTGTGGCTGATGGCAGGGGCCGGCGGTTCCTGATGTCATGGCTCCGCCCCCTCGTGACATCACACCCAGCCTCCTTAATGTAAGTCTATGGGGGATGTGGCAACAGACATGCCCCCTCCCATAGACTTGCATTAATGGGGCGGGGCATAACGTCATGAGGAGGCAGAGCCATGATGTCTCGAACTGCCGATCCCTGTATCGTGAGTCATCAGTCACGGAGCAAACGGAGCTCTGGAGAGCTGATGACTCAGGGGCTGCAGGAGAGATTGCGGGGGTCCCCAGCAGCAGGACCCCTGCGATCAGACATCCATGGATAGGAGATAAGATGTCCAGGGGCAGAGTACCCCTTTAAGTGGTTAAAGGGTTATTCCAGAGGGAAACATTTTTTTTATCAATTCAATGGAATAATGCTTTAAAGTGCCATAAGGCCAAGAGTTACTCAAGAGATGTAAGAAGTGAAATATTGGATAGTGAATAATTTTTTAAAAAATATTTACACATACAAAATATGAATCACTGAGTAGCAATAATATATAAAGTGCAAAGTTATGTATTTGGTTATAAGACCTTGAGAATGAATCAATTAACAAAGCATAAAAAGAGTTCTCTTGGTCACATATTTTGCTGCCTTGTTGTAAGGTCATAGCTTACAGTATGGCTCTCAAATGATTGTTTTATATTACCTGTGATTTTGAGGCCTCGCAGATGTTCTATGGTAAATATTTTCTTTTTGCTCTGCGCTATCTTGTATTATACGAGCACTGAGAGTAGAATAGCTGATGGCCACAGATCGTAAGACCCAACGCAAACCTTTTAGAATAGCCCAGTCATGATTCGAATGAAAGTCTGTGCTTGCTGAACATGGTTCCTATATTATGAAATATGGACACAAATATTATCAAACACTTTGTTGTTGTATTTGGTTATAGTAATATAAGATTGTATTTTTCCAAGTGCCATCTGGTATCTATTATTTCTTACAATTAATAGGAGATTTATCAAAACCTGTGCAAAGGAAAAGTGGAGCAATTGCCCATAACAACCAGCCAGATCATTTCTTTCATGTTAAAATTATATAATAGCGCTCCATGGTACAGTACTCTGAAAAGAAAGAGAGAGATGAATAAAAGCTAATATTACACAATCACCAGATCCAGTTGTGCAACATTGGCACGACTCTGAGGTACAAATAATGTACAGCTTAGAGGAAATCCTCCAACTCCTTTGAGAAATGAACAGCGCAGATTGCACGACAGGTAGATGACAATTCTTCGTGTGAGGTATGAACTTTTTATTATTCAACATGTGACACGTTACCAGGTCAGTCCCACATCTTCGTCAGACATATCTTTGCCTGACAAAGAGGTCGGACAAATCTGGAAATGTGTCGCATGTTGAATAATAAAAAATGTATACTTCATACAGAGAATTGTCATCTACCACTACCACTTTAACCACCACTGTCGCCCAACCTGCAAATTTTTATTTATTTATTTTTTAAGAAAGGTCTCTAAAAACTAAAAGAAGCAATCTAATTGATTGCTATGGGCAACTGCTCCCCTTTTCCTCTGCACAGGTTTTAATAAATCTCCCCATAGATTGCTTACACATAAATATTTTAATGGTCTGACAAAGTAGGTGCTAACCTAGGAAACAGGCTTGCATGAAGCTGTTCCCGGCATTTTATTTCATGTAAGATGTCTCCGATTAAATAAAGAGGAAGTTGAAAGAATTGATGTGGTGAGTGCCATCCTCTCTATATACATGTTATTGGATGTAGCATTATGGGCAATACAGGACTAAGCACCCCCGCTATCACACTTAACCCTGCACAGATCGAGGAACACAGACACCTACAGACATGATTGCACAGAGGTCTATATAACACAGTGCCAGACATAACATTCTATATCTGCTCTCAGTATTTTAATATTTCTGTTTTTAGAAAAATACAGTTGTCAACATTGGTTGTAAAGTTACAGGTTATATGATACTTAATTTTATGCAATAATATACTATGATAATTATTACAGCAGAATTAAGTTTTATATTGAGACCTGTAAGTCTTGCTTTATTGTATAGCTAGGGACTTATTATTCAATTTATTTCAACCATAAAATTGAAGGAAACTTACAATTCTGCATAGAGTTTTATTTTCATTTGCCAGTTTTTCTAATGACAGCATCTCAATTATCTCACTTGGAAGAAGCGCAGAAGCTTGGTCCTGTTTATTTGCCAATCTGAAAAGAAGAAATGTCTGAAATGAGAATGGGTATATTATATTTTCATTAACAAGGCTTAGTCAACATAACTGATTTTTATGTTCAAACATGTGGAGCACTAAAGATCATGTAGACGCAAGTCAAAATGCTGTATAAACTTTTCAAAAACATTTAGGATATGTTCACAGTGAGGAATTTTCACTGAATTTGCCACAAAAATAACTGGCAAATGCAAAGTCCTATTGACTAATAGGCTTCTGCAGGCAGATTCTGGCCCAATCTTTTTTTTTTTTTTTGGGGGGGGGGGTTTGGTGGCTGGCAGCTAAGATAGCTGCTTAGTTGTAATACTCTCAGAGACTCTCTGCTCCTTTTTAGCTTACCGCAGCTCACATTGACTCCATACCACAATGCCACACATTGTACCACTACCTGCATCCCTGATTCTTCTTACCACCATAAATGGTGAGTTCAGCCTCTCTCTCTTCTCAGGAGACCTCCAACCTAGTTGGCATGCATATGCCCTCAGGCAGCGCCATTTAAATTTACAGCCTTGCAGTGTTTACAGCAGACACAGTTTTCATCTTTACTGCCTGAGTTCACTGCCTGGATTTTCACTCGCACCTCTGGACTGTATAGACAATTCCCAGTCTTAATGCTCCGGTACTAGACAAATCATCAAACATCTGGGTTTTCACATCCCTAAAATATATAGAATATCTACTCTGTCATAGTTGGCAGCCTCTGGAAAGCTGCCATACTGCTTTTACCAGGCTTTCCATAAAACTTCATATAGAGAAGTGCCGTTTTGCTATTGATTTACCTGAGACTATGTGATTCTGGAATCTTGATACTTTCTTAGCTAGATTATAAGTGTGTATGTTATGACTACGAAAAAGGATTAATTTAGGACCTCAAGGAAGTTTGCAGAGTTTTACTTTGCTGCACACCCACTTCATGGGAATGACTCTATGGGAGAGATAGATGCCACTGATCAACCTTCATCCCCACCGGTTGATCATACTACGAGTGGAAAGAGGCCGTGGCAACTTACTCCTCATGAACCGTAGGGAAACAAAGGCCCAGCTCAAAAAAATTTGCCTCAATAGTCTGAAACCAGTACCACCAAAGCATCAATCTGGTTCTCATAAATTAAAAAATCTTCCTTCCACTGAAGCTCTTTTTTACAAAAGCTTCTCTCAAAACATGCTTCTAATGCTCCAGAATAATATTTCCTCTCATGTAAAGGACTTTTAATCTTCAATCAAACATAGATACCTAAGTCATCGCAGTGTATATCCAACAAATTTGCTCTCAGACACATGTGAAGGTAACTGCATCAATAACAACAAATAACCCCAAAGGAGGTCAATATTCCTTCTTACTCATATGTCCTGTTGTTTAAAATATAATTGTTGTTTTTAAACTAATAGGTGAGTATACAAATAAGTAGCAGAGTGCACTATGGCCCATAATGTCCTACAAGATGCTCATAATGACTTGGAAGAAGATGTTTCCTGGTTCAAAGCAAAAAAAAATCTGATGAAAAAGATTGCTCTAGACATAATAATGAAAGTGAGGGGGGGGGGGTCGTCTTGGTAGAAGACACTTCTTCGATCACCTACAGATTTGGATCTTACCATAGACAGAGAGCACAGAATCCCAAAGTCTAATGCAGGACATACTCATGCTCCAAAAGACCTTCTAGTTAGAGTCCACTTCTACCATGTCAAAAGTTGGTTGATGTGTAAAGCAGGAAGGAGAGGCACTCTTTCTGATCCTTACGCTAAAGTTGTTTTCTATGCAGATCTATTTGCCGTTATTCTACTAACAATTTGCTCCACTAACATAAGCCTTTCAGGATACAAATGGAGATATCCAACCAAGATTTTGACTTTGCCGCTTTGCCGAGGGGGTGGCTTGCCGCTGATGGAGTAGGTTGCACGAGTCCTGAGCTCCGCTCCGCCGTTGGACTAAAGAGTGGTATCCTGTACTGCTATAGCCCTAAAATCTGTCCTGGACCACAAACTCCCACAATCAGCACTCTCCGGACTCACAGGTGCCTGATGAAGACCCTCCGCTCTATGTCTGGTGATGGCTCTGGACTCCGGCCGTGGCCGCCATTACTGACTGTGTGTGCGGTGGGACTCCTCACTGAGCACACGCCGACTGCCACAGAAGAACCTTGCCAGGACCCCTACAGCTAACTGGCAGCTCTGGACTGCACCTCCTTGGCTCCGAACCTCTATGCGGTGACAGACCTCTACAGCCGTGACCACCGCTGTCCCTGGGCATACAAACAGCAGCTGCCATTACAGCCTGAGCGCATGGTGCACTCATAACAGTGCATGCACCTGCTACTCTCAGCCATAACCACATGTAATGCGCTTCCTTAACCCCTTAAGGACCCGGGGTTTTTGCACTTTTGTTTTTTCCTCCTTTAAAAAATCATAACTCTTTAAATTTTGCACCTAAAAATCCATATGATGGCTTATTTTTTGCACCACCAATTCTACTTTGTAATGACATCAGTCATTTTACCCAAAAATCTACGGAAAACAGGAAAATAAATTAATGTGCAACAAAATTGAAGAAAAAACGCCAATTTGTAAGTTTTGGGGGCTCCTGTTTCTACAAAGTACATTTTTCAGTACAAATGACACCTTATTTTTATTCTGTAGGTCCATAAGATTAAAATGATACCCTACTTATGTAGGTTTGATTTTGTTGTACTTCTGAAAAAAATCATAACTACATACAGGAAAATGTATACGTTTAAAATTGTCATTCTTCTGACCCCTATAACTTTTTTATTTTTCTGCTTATGATCTAAGTTTTTAGCTGTACAATTTTGGAATTTTTTTGCGCGTACGCCACTGACCGTGCGGTTAAATTAATGATATATTTTTATAATTCAGACATTTCCGCATGCAGCGATACCACATATGTTTCATTTTATTTTTACTTACACTGTTTTTTTTTTTAAATGGGAAAAGGGGGGGGGATTGAAACTTTTATTAGGGAAGGGGTTAAATGATCTTTATTAACTTTTTTTTCACTTTTTTTTGCAATGTTATAGCTCCCATAGGGGACTATAACACTGCACACACTGATCTTTTACATTGATCAATGGTTTCTCATAGGAAACCATTGATCAATGATTTTGCCGCTTGACTGCTCATTACTGGATCTCAGGCACTGAGCAGTCATTCGGCGATCGGACACCAGGAGGCAGGTAAGGGGACCCTCATTGTGTCCTATAGCTGTTGGGGATGCCGCAATTTCCCCGCGGCAATCCCAAACAGCCCCATGAGCTAACCGGCATTAGCTTATTTTCACTTTAGACGCGGCGATCAACTTTGAACGCCGCGTCTAAAGGGTTTATAGTGCGCAGCACTGCGATCAGTGCTGGGTGCTATTAGCCACAGGTCTCAGCCATTACTAGGTGCCGGGCCCAACCCGCTATAACACCCTGGCCCTGCGTTATAGAACGGGAGCGGACTCATGACGTACCGGTAAGTCATGGGTCCTTAAGAGGTTAAAGCCGGATTCATTTATAGAAATCAGCACCTGAGGTCCCAACTTCTGCAGCTCACAGACCTACAGTACTCACAGCTATACCCGACTTCTATTACATCCCCCCTGTCCTACCTGCAGCTACCACACAGGGTTGGGTGTAAAGAAGATATTATACTTATATTGGAGGGCTATACAAATATCACATGCCCTTGCTTTGAATATCACTAAACTGCAGCTGAAACTGCAACAGCCATTTAACTCTCTATTCCCTGCTTGATGTATACCTATATTCCTTCATCCTAGGCTCCTTACGTTAATTGCTCTACAATAAAAGCTGAGATATTGAAGTGACTTGTGAGGACTTCTCTACAATAACCTATCTTGAGCAATGTCTCTGTTCTGGATATACAACAACTAAATACGTACTGCTCACTGTCACGCACCTCGATGTAGGCTGTCATGAAGCTGGAAGTGGATCCTTCACCTGTGTGGCAGATGACTCGGACCTTATCGGAGAGCAGTGTCTAAGGTGCCGCTGGTCCCGCTAAGGAGTCTAAGGTGCCGCTTTCACCAGAGCCCACCTCAAGGCAGGATGGTCTTGCTGTGGCAGGCGGCACCCAGGTTGTTACTCCTGACACGGCTCGACCACACAGGTAACTGGGCAAGGCAAGGTACCGAAGGATGAGGCTGTAGTGTAGTCAAACGTAGCTGCAGGTCAAGGCAGGCAGCAAGGGTTCATAGTCAAAAAACGTAGCAGGAAGGTCTGGACACACGGGAATAGCAAAACAGGCATTGGGAATGCTTTCTCTAAGGCAAATGGCACTAAAGATCCGGCAGAGACGTGTAGGAGGTGCAGGGATTTATAGAGTAGTGCCAGGTGTTACACATAATTATGGGCATACTGGCCTTTTAAATTTCAGAGCTCCGGCGCGTGCACCCTAGGAGACAGGGAAACGCACGCCGGAGCTGAGACACAGTGGAGGAGGTGGCAGAGGAGCATGGTAAGTGACGGGCCGGGATTCGCATGCGGGCGCAGGGAGAAGGAGAGATGTCCCTTTGAGAAAAACGGTTGAAGATGGCTGGTTTCAGGAGGGAAACATGGAAGGAATTTGGGATAGAGGAGGGAAGATGGAGGGAATAAGCCACAGGATTGAGCCGTTTCTTGACTTTATAAAGACTCAAATAACGAGGACCTAGTTTTTAACTGGGTATCTTGAAACGGATTTATTTAGTAGAAAGCCAGACTTTGTTGCCAGGAGAATATTCAGGAGGAGGACGTCTCTTCTTGTCTCCCTGAAATTTCCTGCGAGGAGTAGCCTGTAGAAGTGAAAGACGTGTCTTTTGCCAGATGGAAGAAAAATTCCGTACTTGTTCATCAACAGCAGGAAATCCAGAGGAAGATGATAAAGGATGAGGAGGATGAGGGTGAAGTCCATAGACCACAAAAAAGTGAAAAGCACCTGTGGAATCGGAATCCTTGTGGTTGTAGGAGAATTCTGCCCAAGGTAGCAGATCGACCCAGTCATCTTGACGCGCAGAAATAAAATGGCGTAGATAGTCCCCCAAAACCTGATTCACCCTCTCGACCTGTCCATTGGATTGTGGATGGTAAGCCGAGGAGAAATCCAACTTAATTTGTAGACGTGAGCATAGGGCCCGCCAGAATTTAGAGACAAACTGAACCCCTCGGTCAGAAACAATATGGGAAGGTAGTCCATGCAAACGAAAGATATGATGATGAAAAAGCTTGGCAAGCTGTGGTGCTGATGGAAGGCCAAGTAGCGGTACAAAATGAGCCATTTTAGAAAATCGATCCACTACCACCTATATTTCAGCATTACCATGGAAAGATGAAAGGTCTGTAACGAAATCCATGGCAATATCAGACCAAGGAAGCTCAGGAACTGGCAAGGGCTGAAGCAGACCTGTTGGCTTGTATCGGGGAGTCTTGTCCCGGGCACAGACTGAACAGGACTGAACAAAATAAACGACATCCTTTTTCAAAGTTGGCCACCAATAATATCTGGAGATGAGCTGTAGGGACTTACAAATACCAGGATGGCCGGCCAGAAGAGAAAAATGTCCCCATTTCAAGACTCGGAGTTTCATACGAGGAGTTACGTAACTTTTTAGAAATGAGACGCTCCGGTGGCATAATAAGCTGTGGAAGAGATTCACCATCGTGCACATCGGAAGACCTGGAAATAGCGCCAGCTCAGACATTCTTTTCTGCAGGACGGAAGTGGATGAAGAAGTTGAATCTGGAGAAAAATAAAGACCATTGGGCCTGTCGTGGGTTGAGACAATGGGCAGACTGAAGATAAAGCAAATTCTTGTGGTCTGAATAAATTGTGACAGGATGTACCGAGCCTTCCAAGAAGTGAATCCACTCTTCTAAGACCAGCTTAATGGCTCGCGATCTCCAATAGTATAATTTCTCTCCGCAGGGGAGAAGGTTTTAAAGAAAAAGCCACAGGTTAAAGTTCTTCCCTTAGTAGATTTTTGTGTTAAAACTGCCCCAGCTCCAACTGAAATAAAAAAGCACAAACGGATGCACTCCGTAGTGTAACACCAGAGTGTAATCGGTAACGCTAAATGTAAACTGCGCTAACCGCAAGGAGTTGTACTACAGCCAAGTACAACAATGGAACAAGATGTTTCATCAAGATGTCTCTGCAGCTTTTTCCCGCTGGGGTAAAAACATGATGAGAACAGATAATCTCCAGACAGCAAAGCGGGATGGATAGGAGCGCTGAGACAAGGTAGAGGTTTAAAATGGTTTATTTCCCATCATGCAACGCGTTTCACGGTTACCCGCTTCCTCAGCTCCAACTGAGGAATCATCCACTTCCAAGTAAAAGGGCTTGTTAGCATCAGGTCTAGATAAAACAGGAGCAGAAGCAAAGGCGGGCTTCAACAGTTGGAGGGCTTTTTCAGCCTCTGGTGTCCCCACCTTTGTATTAGCCGTCTTTTTGGTAAGGGAGACGATGGAAGCTACCAGAGTAGAGTAGTGAGGTATAAATTGTCGATAGTAGTTGGCAAAACCAAGGAAGCGCAGGGTCGCTTTCAAACCAGAAGGCTAAGGCCAGTCCAGAACTGCAGACAACTTGTCGGGATCCATTTGAAGATCTTGACTTGTAACAATATTGCCAAAGAAAGGAAGACTGTTTTTTTCAAAAGTGCATTTTTCAAGATTGGCATAGAGACGATTTTCACAGAGACGCTGTAAGATTTGGTGGAGGTAGGAGCGATGTGATTGAATATTGGGCGAATAGATGAGTAAGTCATCCAAATAGACAACGACACAGGAGTATAGAAGATCTCAAAAAATAACGTTGACGAACTCCTGAAAGACTGCTGGAGCATTGCAGGGTCCAAATGGCATGACAAGATACTCGAAATGTCCATCACAGGTATTAAACGCAGTCTTCCATTCGTCCCCTTTACGAATACAAATCAAATTATATGCCCCACAAAGATCAAGTTTTGAGAAGAATTTGGCACCTCTCAGGCGATCAAATAATTCTGAGATTAGAGGTAGTGGATAGCGGTTCTTTACAGTAATTTTATTCAAACCATGGTAGTTAATACAAGGTCGTAAAGAACCATCTTTTTTCTCAACGAAGAAGAACCCAGCTCCGGCAGGAGAAGAGGACTTCCTGATAAACCCCTTCCAAAGGTTTTCTTGGATGTAGTCTGCCATGGCCTGGGTTTCTGGAACAGACAAGGGGTAAATTCTGCCTCTGGGAGGAGTGGTGCCGTGCAGTAAATCTATAGGGCAATCGTAGGGATGGTGTGGAGGCAATATTTCAGCTTGCTTTTCGCTGAAGATGTCAGCAAAGTCCTGGAGGAAAGAAGGAAAACCCGGGCAGAGGTCTAGAAGTTGGTTTCAACTTAGTTACAAGTTCATGGATACAATGGCTGTTATAATGTGGACCCCAGTGTAGGACTTCTCCAGTTTTCCAATCCAGCTGTGGGGTATGGAGCTGTAACCAAGGTAGACCAAGCAGGAGAGGAGAAGTACAGTGTGGGAGTACATAGAAGGACACGTTCTCCTTATGTGAGGCTGCTCCGACCTGCATCGACAGGGATTCTGTGCAGTATAGCACTGTACAGTCCAGTCTTTCTCCATTGACCGTACAGATGTACAGGGGTTTCAGGAGGTGGAACACAGGCAGACGATACTTATGCACAAGTGAGGCATCAATAAAGTTTCCCGCAGAGCCAGAGTCCAGGAAGGCCAGAACGGAGATAATCTCTTTTGGACTGTAAAATTTAAGCATGGAGAGGAGGAATTCACACCTAAGGAGGCCTCTACTAACCCTAGGTGCGAGCGTTTCCCTGTGGCTGAGGGCACAGAGGACAATTCTTAAGAAGTGGTCTGCACTGGTGCAGTAAAGACAAAGATTTTCGGTTCGTCGAAGGTAGCGCAGAGAGCTTCATTATTCCAGGACAACTCCGACGCTAGAGTTCAGAACCGGATGGCTTACTTGCCAACAATGGAGTTGCCCCGAGAAAGATTCAGCAGAGCCTTCTCTGCGGAGGAGGCTCGAGCAGGTTCCCCAAAGACAGTACGAAATTCCGTCAAGAATGCCTGGAGATTAGTAGTGATGACATCACTGTGATCCCTTAGCGGGGTTGCCCAGGCCAAAGCCCTTTCAGATAGGAGACTAATGACGAAAGCCACCTTTGCACGTTCCGTGGAGAACTGATTCGTCATGAGTTCAATGTGATGGAGCACTGCGTCACAAAACCATGACAGGACTTGGGATCTGCCTCATATTTTTCTAGAAGTGACAAACGGAGCTTGGTTCCGGAGGAGACTGCAGCAGCGGGAGGCTTTCCTGGAGCTGCAGGAGGAAGCTGAGGCTGTGGCAGTTGCTGCTGAGCAGAAAGCAACTGCTGCATCATGGAGAATAGCTGGTTAAGCTCCTGTGCCTGCTGGGCCAACTGCTGTGACTGGAGTGCTACGATAGATGCAAGTGTGGTGTCCCGGTACCGTATTGCATCCAGTACCTAGTGTAGAGGTCCCCAAAGTCAGAGTAACTACATTCAGGTAGGGTTCCTCAGGTGGGACAGCCCCTAGTCGCCTCTCCTTAAGTTTAACTTGTATATTAATAAATGTATGTATTAGTAATTCTATCTATATTATATAGGAATGTATAGTACTTACCTTGTTCAGTATCGCAGGACCTTCGGTCATGTGACCAAACTAGTGACCTCTATGGTATGTTGCAGGACCTTAGGAGGTCCTTGGGTCACGTTTTACCCAGCATTCTCTGTAATGGTGATTGACATCAGTATGGACCAATTAGCTTTAGTCCAGCCCCTGCCCATATAAGGGAGCTGCGTCCAATTATCGCTCTCTTGGGTTGCTGCTCTCGTGGATGCCGGGCTAACAGGTCGGTGTGCTACGCAACTTTCAACGAAACGCTAGGCCTCAAAACCTACAGCCTCAGCAGAACCAAAAATCATGAGTCTTATACTAATTCCTGCTAATACTAGCCTGACTACTGGACCGCAACTAATTCTCTAAATCCAGTGGAGCAGCGCAATAGTCTAGAGACTCTTAAAGCTAAAGTCCCAACCATTGTCAATCTCCAAAAGGAAGCTGTATTGATGAGAGACTGTTATGTTGATGAAGTGTACAGAAAATCTTCAGTAAAGTTTAAAGTTAACGCTGTTTGCAGAAACTTTACGGTTGTGGACAATCCATTATTACTATCTACTTAAACTCAGTATCATCTACCTCCCTATCGTTCCTGGGAAGGTCGGCGGTAGGAAAAGCTTTATTGAGGAGCCCCCCACCCTGGTGTCACGAATAGCAAAGGTTAACAAGCACCCTTTATTACCTGCGCAGCTACACTCCCCATACCCTACACCCCCCAAGCTACCACATAGCTTTTTGGCATCTTACGAACAGGATACGGGTGTGTGCTGCCAGCTGTTGCCACCAAGTAAAGTGCACTCCCCCTGTATAATAGACTGTCCCCATGTGTTACGGAGCACCATATACTTGTACGGAAGATTGCATATGGTGCCGCTTGCAGAGAGCACACGCGAAAAGTAAGGAGGGAGACGAAAATTTTATTGCTGCAGAAATGTGTAAAGTGAGATGCGAATGTATGCTACGATCCTTAGGTCCGGTCAGCACTGCAACAGTTAACTCGCTGCCAGAAAAGCATGCGAAGAAGGCCCGCGCTGCGCCACAACCCGCCCCTGGGCGTGGCTATCAAGTGAGTGTATCGTAGTTGAAAGGGAACTTAGAGACGCGGTTGTTGTTAACGGGAGGACAGGAAGTGGGGGCTGCACTGATGACGTTCTTCCGGCCGGCAGCCATTTTGGCGAAGCCCAGTATAAAGGACACCCTGCACAGCGACCTCTTCAGTCTGCACAAAGGAGAGCCGGAAGGTACAGACATGGCGGAGAGCAGCGGTCCACGTGGCTTGCGCACAAAGATGGCACCAGAACAAAGGAAAGTTGCGGCGGTCGCAGCCCAGCTGTTCCACGATCTTGCCGACCGATTGCAGTGGTTGTCATTGGATGAAGAGGGGGCCTGCAATCTTCCCCCACTGCCCGATGACGACGACGACTGGCAGGATACCCCTTCGGGGGACACCGCAGGGACACCCGGAACCCCATCACCGGTGAGATTGTCCCCTCACCACCGCACCTGGGGCTCCCGACAGAGGAATCCTCGGCAAGCACACCACTTGAAGCTGCCTTCTCTTCCTCTAGCAGCCCTGAACCAGAGATACCCTTATCTGCCTAGCAAAATGCACGACCATGCTCACCGAAATTGCCCCAATTGGTCTTTGGGGATGAATCTGACTTTATCCAATATATGCATGATATGCTTTAACCCCTGCATGGGAAACTTCTACCATCGGTTCCTAAGGCACAACAAGAAAGGGCCCACCAGGAGGCCGAAATAGCCGACCTGATGGAACAATTAAAGGCCCGACACAGAGAACTTTATGCTCCTAAACATGTACATCTGCCTCTTGAGAAGAGGATCCGCTATCAGGAGAACACCAAGGAGATGGAGGCACTCTTTATCCGCAGATGGGATCATCCCCGAGAAGCAGAGAAACCCTTGGAATGTCGCAGAGCAACAGTGGCCAAGTTCGACAAGGTCAGAGGTTATGGTACCCTCATTGATTGCCACACCGGCTATACCATCCTCGTAAACCGGCGAGCTGTACAGAGGTCATATCTACACAAAAAGTTTCATTCCCTGGAGGTGGGTGAGATAGTGGAATACACCCCCGCCCGGGGCCTGCGAGGAGAGTGGGCCGCCGCAGTAACCAGGCCAGCAGCTCCAACACATTTGCCTTTCAAGTATTTTCCATCAAATGGTTGGGAAGCGGATCACTTCCAGCTGAGGCCGAAATGGCCTGCTCCTGATGCCTCCACTAACGTACTCAAGGAGGAGGAGCCTCTACAACAGCAACCAATTCCTACTGTCTACAGCAAAGCACCCTGGCCTACTCCTGTCCAGGAGGTTTGGCCTCGACCACGGGTGCCAACAGAAGTACCTGGGCCTACTCCCGACAAGGAGCTTTGGACTGCCCCCCAGGTACCAACAAATGTGCTGCGGCTCACGCCTGGTGAGGAGTTGGGGCAGAATCAACCAACACCGACGGTTAACCTCAATCCTTCTGTGTCACATTCTACCCTGACCAATGTGGTGTGGGAGAGCCACATTAACTCTTTACCTGCTCGTGATCCTGAGAGGGGTAGAGGCTCTAGGCGAGGAGCAGGATGAGGTCACCAGAGTTTTATTTGAAGCTGACTGTTCCAGTTGTAACGTAACCATCAAGCTTTTGTGCCTGGTCTTTAGACCAAGAGACTCCTAGAGAAAGGAGATTCGAAAGTGTGTGCCCGGCTGATAGCTGCCGCCCAGAAAGTTTAGACTCTTAGTGAAGGTGGACTGCTGATCCTTGCACGCACGTTTACATGTACATACCTCAATCGTAACGTGACATTCTTCGTGAAAGTTGCACTTATCAGGTGTATGCACCTGAACCCTGTTGAAGTGTTTAATAAATATTCATACTAAAATAACTAAAGGTAAATGGTTATTGTACACATGTACATAAAAAATTTATATAATAGGTGTTGTAGTAGTAGCTCATAGGTGATTTCCTCGGCTGAGGAAAAACAGTGTTGTCACCCATCACTAACACCTTCTCAAAGGTCCACTCAAGGGAAATTGCCCTTAAGATATCAAGACTGACCTACCTCACACAGTACTAAACACATAGTACTTCACAAAACAATCACTTAAGTGTACTTATTTCACTTAAATTTATTACATCAAGCAAACAAAAACTTATCTCACATTAAAGTAAATGCCTTGGGAATTGTAGCTAATGTTATTTTTCCAATTCCTGCCACTGTCATGTACACTAATTCTCTGTTCTTATACGTGTGCAAGATGTTGTTCTACCTGGCCAGTAGATACTCTTGCTAGCTTAAAGGTAATGCACATACTTAAAGGTAACCTAGATAAGGTTTATCTGTTGTGTTCTAGCGATAGGAGCGTGTAGCCAATAGACCCTAGTAGACACCCTTATTGGTAGAAAGCCTCGGGCAAGCCAATATACTTCCAGTGTACTAAACAGGTAGCTAATATGGCACAAATGTATAGTGAGATTTCAATTGTCTAGTGAACCTAAACAAAAATGTATACTGAGATTTCAATTAACTAGTGAGCTAGAGAAAAGAAAATGCTAAGTAGGATGTATCTCATGTGACTAATACCATTCTGTTACTAAATTCATGAACTAACCAACCTTGTTCGTGAGTTTACCGAAACCAATTTATGTACACCAAAAAGAAATGTTAAGTAGGTTTTATAGGTTGTACCCGACCTTCACTTCGTCCCTCTGTCTTAGGGGACTGACGTAGAGGCCGACTTATCTTAAGTAAGGGGGTTTTTGGTGTCCCGGTACCGTATTGCATCCAGTACCTAATGTAGAGGTCCCCAAAGTCATAGTAACTACGATCAGGTAGGGTTTTTTTTAGGTGGGACAGCCCCTAGTCACCTCTCCTTAAGTTTAACTTGTATATTAATAAATGTATATATTAGTCATTCTATCTATATTATATAGGAATGTATAGTACTTACCTTGTTCAGCGTCACAGGACCTTCGGTCATGTGACCAAGCTAGTAACCTCTATGGTATGTTGCAGGACCTTAGGAGGTCCTTGGGTCACGTGTTACCCTGCATTCTCTGTAATGGTGATTGACATCCGTATAGACCAATTAGCTTTAGTCCAGCCCCTGCCCATATAAGGGAGCTGCGTCCAATTATCGCTCTCTTGGGTTGCTGCTCTCGTGGATGCCGGACTTTCAACGACACGCTAGGCCTCAAAACCTACGGCCTCAGCAGAACCAAAAATCGTGAGTCTTATACTAATTCCTGCTAATACTAGCCTGACTACTGGACCACAACTAATTCTCTAAATCCAGTGGAGTGTAATAGATGTTTCTATGGTTTTCTTCCATGTAAAAAATTTTCATGTAGGAGGCCCCCTCATCTGTTTTCCCCCCTCTGCTCCTTCCGGTATCTGCTCTGGACCCCTCCCATCGTGTAGAGGAAGTGAAATGCCATGAGGCCAAGGCACATTCCTCATGATATTTGCTCACTCCCCATATGCTAGAACGTCCCCTAGCAGGGGGTGGGAACTTATGTTAATGACAAAGGTGATATAAGCTTGAACGATTTGAAATACATCCCAGTGGACAGCACACGGAACACTAAAGCACAATGGCTCTGTCTGAGTTATTTCTCTATGCTTCGGTATATACATTATGTATAAGAACGATGAGTTTAATCCACCACAAATGTCGCCCAATTTAGTGGGGCTGGATTATAGGCCTCATGTGCAGGTCAGGTCGCAGTACCCAGACCAGACGATGGAACAAAGACGGACGCAGATGGGATTTGATCAACTCCAGGCATACGGTAGGACATACTTGTATCTAGCCAAAAGCACCCATGTCTCCCCTTTGTTTTGTCATGCTGATCTAGCTGACTTGCATGTGACCTACCAGAGAAAGACATAGATAAGTGATCTAGGACGGATAGGTGCTGGTCACCTGGTTTAACATCATAATTAGAGCTTATTTAGGACTGGGGGTACAAGGGATTTTTTTCCCGGCAATAGCAGACTTCTGGAACTTGTCCCATTATAAGTGATTGAATATGTGATATGTGTCGTCTTGTCTTAAAATGTCCATGGAAATTAGCTAATTCAGACGAAGAGGGGCAAATAACTTCCCTTCTAATACTAGAACTAATGTATTAGTGTTTTAAAGATATCTCCTAAAAGTACAGCAAGGTTTTTGAGAGGGTTTTAGTTGTCAACAGCTGGGGGCACCCTAGGGTTTATGGGCTGTTTGGAGGAGACAGAGGGGGCTGAAGAGAGCTGCAGGGCTTCGGAATGTGCAGAAGTAATTTGACCTCATTGATATAATAGCATATGGAGAGGAAGTGGGGGAAGGGAATTACACAGAGTTGTATAGAAAAAAAATTGAGTTTTGATTGAAAGCATGTGGTGAGTTCAAAATGGAATTGATAAATTAAAGATAATAAGGCAGTTGCAAGTTTGAAATATATTGATGGTTGATGGGATAAGAAGGCATATATATATATATATATATATATATATATATATAGCAGAGTAATATACAGTTATATATAACAGTGTGATTCTTGAGAACAATTGTGATTTGACTTAGTTATGTTGAAGTTCTCTGAATGGATATAGATAGGCAAAAGAATGTGAAGCGAATAGATAGGCATAAGGTGTAGACTGAAAGTATGATGCAAATATTTAGGTATTGAAGTTAAGTACAGACATACATTTGTTTATAAACTGGTGATAGGAGGGTGAGAATTATCATATTTTCAATTAAGAGAGTCTTTGTATTAAGCAGGGGGGAGGGACTGTGAAAATTGGTCTGTGTAATATTATTATTATTATTATGGAGCTAAGAATCCCTTATGGAGTAACACCCTAATACTAATCCCTAAAGTTATAGCCCAGATCTTACCTTTCTTCAGCACAATGCTTTTTTTCTCTCTCTTTCTCTCTCTCTCTCTCTCTCTCTCTCTCTCTCTCTCTCTCTCTCTCTTTCCATGAGGCTGCTAGTCTCTGCCACATGCTTATTCTGTATGGGGGCAGCCATGTTACCACTCCTAGAAGTGAAGTTCCTCCCCCAGCAGCCATTTTAGTTCATACAATTAGTTCTCACCTCCACTCCCCAGCAGCCATTTTGGCTCTTGCAATTAGTTCTCACCTCCACTCCCCTGTAGCCATTTTAACGCACCTAATCAAGTGAAACATATATGATAAATTAGGAATACACGGAGTATGACCAGTGAATGGATTTAGGTGAAACTGTGTATGTACATGTTTATGTCATAATGAAACTACTTGATGATATTTTATTAATCTCTTAATAAGTTTGTTTTCGTAGGAGTGCAAGATGGATAAAAAAAAAAGGGAAATTGATAAGGAAATGCAATTAACTGTCTGATTATATTATAGGAGTAACGAGAGAAGTTTGGCCAAGGAGAATAAAATAAAATGTAAAATAAATGAAAAAATGATCACTGTTTAATTAATGAATATTACTTTAGGGATTTAAAATCAGCTAATGGTTTATTGATTATAAATAATGCGCATTGAAGATGATTTTTCCCCAATTTTTTAAAAGAGCTCTGTATATATATTTTTTTTCTTTCACATTTTATTTTTGGTGAGAATGTGGGCCCTGTCTGTGTGTGTTGTATGTTGAGTATTTGTAAATGTTGGTATTGTTACATGTTACATGTGTATGGTATGTCTCCATGTAGGCACTGATTGCTGAAGAATTTTTTGAGAAATGACCAAACCAAAATGAGGAAAAAAGCCAGACTCAAAGGGGTGGTGACCAGTGACATAGAGGAGTGGGAGGAGAAAGGCGGGCTTATATAAGATTGACAGAACAGCCTTGGTCTAAGGAAACACAGTCACATTAAATTGAAGGAACTACAAATCTACTGTTTAAACTTGAATGTGTTATAGTACCTGCATACACAATGTGATATATCTATACATTCTACATTATATTTATTTGAATAACATTAATTTTAAGTGAATAACTTTATAATAATATTTAGTGTAATATGAAGATGCTGATTGTCTTGAACTTATAAAAAAAAAAAATAAATGTCAAGAGCCATGATAGGATATCGGAGAATCCATGGTTAATGCTGAGTCATAAATGTAAGTTTGTTCCAAGTAATGTAAAGATGTAATACATAAGACAGGATATATGGTGCCCACACGCAGAATGAAGTTCTACTGCAATAAACCACTCGATCTGAGCTGGTGGTTCAGAGAAGTAGAGTTGAAGGTATTCACTGAGATGTGTAAGATATCTAAAGGTATGACACAATGAGTACGGGTACACTTTAATTATCGCCCACAAGTATGGGCCTATTGACATAAGAGTGTTGTTGAATGCTTGAGCGAACCAATCTGTAAATTTGTAGTTCAAGTGTTCAAAGTCCGAGAGCTGCCAGAGAAAGTGGCCATCGTAAAGATCAGAGACACATGAAGAAAACAGCCCCAGAAGCCAAGGGGACTGAATGGTGAAGGAGGCTGCCAAGGCTGCAGCGCTCCTGTTCCCCCACAATGATGGTACAAAGTGTACAGGTGGATGGACAATGTGGAATTTTCTGGTTAGGTCTCTTGCAGGAACCAGCAATGCATGCTGAGAGAGACCAATGGAAGAAGAAAGAGGTGGTACAGGGCAAAGACAGCATCCGGAAAGAGTTGGTAAGAAAATGTATGTGCCAGCAGTCTTGTACCCCATGGTAACATATATGACCCCATACACTAAGCAACGGGGAGCTATGTGCATAGTACTGTCAGTACATTGGGTCGCTTCAAGATTCAACAATGCAGAAAGAAGGTTTGTACAGACGTCATCATTTACATTTGACATATGACCTAGGTAAAAACAATAAAGGTACCTGACCAACACTCTCCATAAACATCTTACCTGTTTCAGAGACTATGAATAGATTTCATCTAACTGCCTGGGGTAGGTCAATATCAGTATCTCCTTGTCTAATTGTACTGATCCCTAACCATAGATACAGTAAAGTATACACTTAAGAACCTTTTGTGAAACTGTACCTAGTTCAGATTCTGTAATTGTCGCCCATTTCTTCAAAACCTATGCAGGAAATAAGTGGGGAAAGAGAAGATTGCATATGATGATCCCGTATAGATGTATCTCTAATAACTGTTAAATCTATGTCTGTGCATAACCATGGTTGTTCCAAAGGGAAAGATAATCACAACGGATTGTTAGGATGTGACGTTGTATGAGGAGAATCAGTAGGTGAACATGTACAAATAGCGGGGTGCAATAAGTATTTCAGTGAGTAATAATGTTATAAAGAAAATAAATACTTGGTGTAAGATTATAGAAAGGATAGACCTAGCTAGCCGAATGAGTAAATGGTAACTATCGTAAAGTATGGGATACTTGGGGATATGAAGTTTAGAGTTAAATTAGAAAGTAATTAAACTGGGGAATACACATTAGTCAAGACACGTCTGCCTATACACACTTCCATTACCGAACCTACAAAGAAATCTAAACCGCACTTTAGAGGAAAACGTACAGCCCCTGCTGGGAGTTTAGATCCCTTTGTGTTTATTAAAGGAGTCCCAAGGGGGGTCCCAGATGAGTTTTATAGCTAGAGGTCAAATAAAAAGACTGAGTTGAGTCAATAATATCCCAGATTTCCATGAGTAAAATTAATTATATCTATTATAACCAACTAAGATTAATACATTTCTTTGTAAATGCTCTTCAAGGTTAGACCGAACAACTAAGAGTCACATCCGCTATAATATTCCAAAATGGTACGGCATTAGATATGATGTATGGTGTAAAAGGAAAAAGGGGGGTATGCACAATGTTTGGGAGATTTGTTGCACGTATATCTCAGCCAGTATAGGACTGGTAAAATAATCATACTCATAATTCTAATAATCTTGCTTTGTTGCGTGTTGTGTTTTGCCTAAAGAAGAAGAAGTGTGAGACGACCGTCGAGAATGCCACACCAGTGATGACAAATGTGGACTTTGAGATTACAGATGAAGCCTATACCCCATTACAAAGCTTCAATGCCATCTATAACACCAGTGACCCATAGGGACAGCATCTGACTCCATATGTGTAAAGTCTGAGGCTAAGGGGGTCCATGGATAAGCCATGGGTCGTCTAAAGTACAGTGAAACGTTCGAGAAAACACATTGGGGCAGATGAGTTAGGATGATGGAAATTAGGGTAAGGTAGAATGATCATTTTTTAGGGGGGCTTGTAATAGATGTTTCTATGGTTTACTTCCATGTAAAAAATGTTCATGTAGGAGGTCCCTCTTCCTCATCTGTTTTCCCCCCTCTGCTCCTTCCGGTATCTGTTCTGGACCCCTCCCATCATGTAGAGGAAGTGAAATGCCATGAGGACAAGGCACATTCCTCATGATATTTGCTCACTCCCCATATGCTAGAACGTCCCCTAGCAGGGGGTGGGAACTTATGTGAATGACAAAGGTGATATAAGCTTGAACGATTTGAAATAAAGCCCAGTGGACAGCACACAGAACGCTAAGTAGGAAAAGCTTTATTGAGGAGCCCTCACCCTGGCGCCACAAATAGCAAGGGTTAACAAGCACCCTTTATTACCTGCACAGCTACACTCCCCATACCCTACACCCCCCAAGCTACCACACTACTTTAACACAGTGGTAAATTTTTGTCGTTACTTGCATCCTTTCTTGGTGAAAAATCCCCAAATTTCATGAAAATTTTGAATTTTTCTTACTTTAAAATTCTCTGCTTGTAAGGAAAATGGATATTCCAAATAAATTATATATTGATTCACATATACACTATGTCTACTTTATATTTGCATCATAAAGTTGATATGTTTTTACTTTTGGAAGACATCAGAGGGCTTCAAAGTTCAGCAGCAATTTTTCTCAAAATTTTCAAAATCTGAATTTTTCAGGGACCAGTTCAGTTTTGAAGTGGATTTGAGGGGTCTTCATATTAGAAATACCCTATAAATTACCCAATTATAAAAACTGCCCCCCCCCCCAAGTATTCAAAATGACATTCAGAAAGTGTGTTAACCCTTTAGGTGTTTCATAGGAATAGCAGAAAAATGAAGGAGAAAATTTAAAATCTTCATTTTTTATACACCCAGTTTTTTTAATTTTACAAGGGGTAAAAGGACAAAAAGCCCCCCAAAATATGTAACCCAATTTCTCTTGAGTAAGGAAATACCTGACATGTGTATGTCAAGTGAGTGCTCTGTGGGTGCACTACAAGGCTCAGAAGCTAAGGAGCGGCAATAGAATTTTGGAGAGTAACTTTTTCTGAAATGGTTTTTGGGGGGCATGTCACATTTAGGAAGCCCCTATAGTGCCAAAACAGCAAAAAAAAAAACACAATTTGGCATACTATTTTGGAAACTTTCCCCCGCAAGGAACGTAACAAGGGGTCCAGTGAGCCTTAACACCCCACAGGTGTTTGACGACTTTTCGTTAAAGTTGGACAGGAAAATGAAACATTTGATTTTTTTTTCACTAAAATGCTGATGTTACCCCAAATGTTTCATTTTCACAAGGGGTAATTGGAGAAAAAGCTTCCCCAAATGTGTAACCCCATTTCTTTTGAGTAAGGAAATACCCCATATGTGGATGTAAAGTGCTCTGCGGGTGAAATACAATGCTCAGAAGAGAAGGAGCGCCATTGAGCATTTGGTGAGATAATTTGGTTGGAATAGAAGTCGGGGGCCATGTGCGTTTACAAAGCCCCCCCTGGTGCCAGAACAGTGGACTCCCCCCCCCCACATGTGACCCCATTTTGGAAACTACACCCCTTATAGAATTTAACGCTGGCGTTTGACAGATCTTTGGAACAGTGGGCTGTGCAAATGAAAAATTAAATTTTTCATTTTCATGGCCCACTTTTCCAAAAATCTGTCAGACACCAGTGGGGTGTAAATGCTCACTATACCCCTAATTACATTACGTGAGGGGTGTAGTTTACAAAATGGGGTCACGTGTTCTGGCACAATGGGGGCTTTGTAAACACATGTGGCCTTAAATTTTGGACACATTCTCTCTCCAAAATCTGAATGGCGCTCCTTCTCTTCTGAGCATTTTAGTTCACCCGCAGAGCACTTTACATCCACATATGGGGTATGTTCTTACTCAGAAGAAATGGGGTTACGATTTTTGGGTGGCTTTTTCCTATTCTCCCTTGTGAAATTTTTCTTTTCATTTTCACATTCAACTTTAACGATAATTTGTCAAACACCTGTAGGGTGTTAAGGCTCACTATACCCCTTGTTACATTCCATGAGGGGTGTATTTCCAAAATTGGGTCACATGTGGGTATTTATTGTTTTGAGTTTATGTCAGAACTGCTGAAAAATCAGCCACCCCTGTGCAAATCACCAATTTAGACCTTGAATGTACATAGTGCGCTCTCACTCCTGAGCTTTGTTGTGCGCTGTAGATGCCTTTACACCCACATATGGGGTATTTCCATACTCAGTAGGAATTGCGTTACACATTTTGGGGGTCTTTTTTTCCTTTTACCGCTTTTGATAATTAAAAGTATGGGGCAACACTAGCATGTCAGTGTAAAAATATATTTTTTTTACACTAACATACTGGTGTAGACCCCAACTTTATCTTTTCATAAGGGGTAAAAGGAGAAAAAGCCCCCCAAAATTTGTAACGCAATTTCTCCCGAGTACGGAGATACCCCATATGTGGCCCTAAACTGTTTCCTTGAAATACAACAGGGCTCCAAAGCGAGAGAGCGCCATGCGCATTTGAGGCCTAAATTGGGAATTTGAATCCGCCACAAAAATACCTCAGAGCAGTGTTTCCCAAACAGGGTGTCTCCATCTGTTGCAAAACTCCCAGCATGCCTGGACAGTCAGTGGCTGTCTGGCAATACTGGGAGTTGTTGTTTTTCAACAGCTATAGGCTCTGTTTTGGAAACAGTTTGGTACAAGACGTTTTTTTTTTTATTATTATTGGGGGGGGAGGGGGGGCAAACCTCCTGACCATACATGCTGGGAGTTGTAGTTATTCAACAGCTGGAGGCACATTGGTTGCCAAACACTGAGCGTTTGTTACTTAACTCAGTGTTTCGCAACCAGTGTGCCTCCAGCTACAACTCCCAGCATGTACAGTCTCTCAGTGCATGCTGGGAGTTGTATTTTTGCAACAGCTGGAGGCACACTGGTCGCAAAACACTGAGTTAGGTAACAAACTCGGTTTCACAACCAATTCATCTCCAGCTGTTGCAAAACTGCAACAATCAGCATGCATTGACAGGGCATGCTGAGAGTTGTAGTTTTGCAACTGCTGTCCCACTGATACAACTCCCAACATGCCCTTTGGTAGTCTGTGCATGCTGGGAGTTGTAGTTATTCAACAACTGGATGCACACTTTTTCATAGAAAAAATGTGCCTCCAGCTGTTGCATAACTACAACCTCCAGGATGCACAGACTACCAAAGGGCATGCTGGGAGTTGTAGTTGGAACTCCAGCTGTTGCAAAACTACAACTTCCAGCATGCCCTTTGGCTTTGCATGCTGCGAGTTGTTGCTAAGCAACAGAACGAGGTGAACAGGACTCACCTCCTGCTGTATCCCTCTGCCGGGACCGCCGCCGGGACCGATCCTGCTGCTCCTGTTGCCGTCACCGAACCTGAGGAGACCCCCACCGGACCCGGGCAAGGTAGGAGACCCCCCGCCGGTGCCGATCTCCGCTCCGATCGCCTTCCCGATCACCACCCAGCAGGTCCGTGATTGGACGGTCGTTCTGACCGATCAATCATGGGATCGTGAGGCGGCACCCATGCCACCTCACTCCTGCTGGGTAAGGGTGAATGGGGCTGTCTTGGACAGCCCCATTCACCCTTGTTTTCCGGTTCACCGGGTCACCAGAGACCCGATTGATCCGGAATAGCGGCAAATCGCAGGTCTGAATTGACCGTCGATTTGCCGCGATCACCGACATGGGGGGGTCTCAGGACCCCCCTGGGCGATATGCCAGGATGGCTGCTGATAGATATCAGCAGTTATCCCGTTTCGATCACCACTGGGGTGGAGGCAGCTTTGCCTCAGGAGGCTTTCTACACCGTTTGCCGCAAGATCTCCATAGACCACAATGGGCCCATTGATTTCAATGGGCAAAAATTCACAAGGTTATAGATCTAGCCCATTCATTCCTATACACCAACAATAGACCCTGGAGGCTGACGTCATACTCCAATGGCATTCAGACCCGGCAAACTTCAAATGTTTAATGGGTTAGTGTATTCATGGAAATATGTTTATATAAAGTACTGTATCCACACACTGTAACTCGGACCTGAGGAAGGAGGGAGCCCCCAGAAACGAGTAGTCCTATGATGTATTGCCACTTTTAAAGCAGAAAACCCTGCACCAGAATTTACCGTGCAACAGAATACCCTGCGACAGAAATTACCGTGCAACAGAATTTTTCCCTGCGACTAAAAATATTGGGAAAAAGTGCGACAGATTAGTAAATACCAAGTAAAAAAAAGGTTGAAACAACAAAAAAGAAACACAAACCGACACTCCACTCTTAGTAAATGAGGGCCAATGTGTGTGTGTATGTATGTGTGTACGTACGTGTGTATGTTCTAGCATCACGTCCAAACGGCTAAAGATATTAACATGAAACTTGGCACACATGTTACTTATATGTCAACAACAAACATAGAATAGGTAATTTAACCCTTACTCACCCCCATTTGCCAGGGTCTGGGTTTTTGTTTAAAGTCTCATACAAGTCTATGGGTAATATATGTTACTGCATAACTTCGAAACGGCTGGAGATATTTTGATAATACTTGGTCACATGTTACTTATATGTCCACTTAAAATATAGGATAGTTAATTAAACCCTTAACTACCCCCATTTGTGAGGGTTGGGTTTTTGTTTAACGTCCCATGCAAATCTAAGGGAAATGTACGCTCCCACATAACTTCCGTACGGCTGGAGATATTTCAATAATACCTGGTACACATATTACTTATATGTCAAATAAAAATACATGATAGTTAAATTAACCCTTACCTACACCCTTATATAAAAGATGGGTTTTTGTTTCAAGTCCCATGCAAGTATATGGAACTTTCAGTACCTTACTCCACAAACTCTGCTCAGCATCTCCTGGTGAATGTGTCAGTTTGGCTTGCAAGCCACACCCCATCTCACAAAGACATGCCTACATTTTAAGCCCTACCCTTTTTATTATCTACCCTTTTTGTGCATCAGTCTGGCTTGCAAATCACGCACAGTCCCACAAAGCCACGTGTCCTTCTATTTTTAGCTTAAAATATCTTCATCACAAATCAGTCCCACCTTAGGACAGGATATGAGGATGGGACATAATGACGGGATATGAGGTCGGGATATGAGGATGGGATATAAGGACGATATATGAGGTCGGGACATGAAGACTGGATGTGAGGACAGGATATGATGTTGGGATATGAGGACGGGATATGAGGTCAAGATAGGAGGTTGGGATATGAGGATGGGATATGAGGACGGGATGTGAGGACGGGATATGAGGACAGAATATGAGGATGGGCTAGGAGGTTGGGATAGGAGGTCGAGATACGAGGTTGAGATATGAGGACGGGATATGAGGTCGGGAAAGAAGGTCGAGTTATGAGGTCGGGATATCAGGATGGGATATGAGGACAGGATTGGAGGACGAGATAGGAGGACGGGATAGGAGGTCGGGATAGGAGGTCGGAATATGAGGTTGAGATATGAGGATGGGATAGGAGGATGGAAAATGAGGTAGAGATATGAGGATGGCATAGGAGGTCAGGATATGAGGTCGAGATATGATGATGGGATGAGGTCGGGATATGAGGACGGGATAATCCTCCCCAACAAGGATTAGTAAGGAAAAACCGGGCAACGCTGGGTACTCAGCTAGTTTATATAATAAATCACAGTTAATTATTATTGTAGTCCATATCCATTTTTTACCTGAGCGCCAATATATTTCCAATTGTACTTTTTTTTATACAGTCAGTCAATTTTTCCCTCTCTATCCTTTGCTACCATCAGAAAAGGAAACAAAGAAGACAGTATTTTGACATAGCATTACCAGGGGTAGAATATGCCACATTGACAACCTTAAAGTACAAAATGTAAATAGGAGATTTAAACAGGTACTTACATTAAAAGTGGTTTTCCAGCCACTGTAGGGTGTTTGAGGACACTAGAAAGGACACCTGCAACTTCCTGTATGCGTCCATGATCACTAGCATCCAATACAAAAACAAGAGCATGTGCATGAGGGTAGTACAATCGCCAATTTGCCCTTGTCTTTTGTCCACTGGGAAGCTCAAGGAGAGTGAGCTCAAACTGATCAAAACGAAGCTCTGTTCTGAATGGATCATTGGATGAAGATACCTGACATGGAGGGCCTACAAAGAGTATAAAGGAAATATCCATATGTTAGATTATTTTTCACCAAGTTCAAAATTCTTGCATTAAATCCCAAATGCATAGCAGATTATACTCTTTTGTGTCCCTCAAACAAAACATACATGGTTGTGAAATAGACTAAATGTGTAATGTCCATTTATTTGTTTTTGCATTTTTCCATTTTAGGCCCTGTTCAGACCTTGTTTTTCATGCATTTTCTGTTTTCTGTGCTTTCCTTTCCAGGCGTGGATGAGTTAAGCATTTCACCCATGTGCTAGGTGGATGTGGCTATACAGTATGACTCCAGCTCAGTCTATATTCTAGTTGCTGGCTATTTAGTGCAATAAACTTTGCTTGTGCAATAATGCTGTTATGATGTCTGTGCATTGTACTACTATCTCTGCTTGAGCATTTACCTTGTAATAATTTTGTGATATTATCTGACTTTTTAGCCATGGTTTAATAGTCTCGTTTATTGTAGTTTTTAGTTTGTTACATTGGTCGGTTTTAGTATGTATGTCTGTTCTGCTTTGTTTGTGTTCACTGTTACAATGCTGGATGTGGATCCTACTAACCTGTGTAGCGATGACCGTATCAGGGAGCGGAGTCTGGTGCCACTGGTCTTCACCAGAGCCCGCCGCAAGGCAGGATGGGCTTGCTGCAGCAGGTGACACCCAGGTCGCTAACCCCAACACGGCTCGACCACACAGGTAGCTGGGCAAGACAAGGTACCAGAGGATGAGGCAGAAGCGTAGTCAAACTTAGCAGGAGGTCAAGGCAGGTGGCAAAGGTGCGTAGTCAAATAACGTAACAGGAAGGTCTGGATACACGGGAATAGGCAAACAGGCAAAAAGAATGCTTAATCTCCGGCTAGGTACACAGAAGATCCGGCAGAGAAGTGGGGGAGAAGCTGGCATAAATAGCATATGGGACTGACCAGACACCGATTAGTGGTGCGCTGGCCATTTAAATCTAGAGAAGGTGCTGTGCGCACGCCCTAGGAGGTGGGGGCATGCGTGCGGGGAAGCAGAGAGCCGGGCAGCAGGAGGTAAGCCATGGGCCACAATTTGCATGCGGCTGTGTGCTGTGATGCGAATTGCGGTCCCAGCGGGAGCAGGAGACGGCGGGTGCTCACGGTCAGGGTGCCAGACCAGAGCGCTCGCCATGACCGTACCCCCTCTTTTGGTCTCCCCCTCCTTTTTGAAGACAAAAATTTGTAGATAAGGTCATGGTCTAAAATATTGTCCTGTGGCTCCCAAGACCTTTCCTCCGGGCCAAATCCTTCCCAATCCACTAGGAAATAGCATTTACCTCTGATAAACTTAGAGTCCAAAATTTATTTAATGACATAAACATCATCAAGTACCTGAGATGGGAGTAGGTGAGATGTTTTTGTTTGAAAAGCGGTTGTGGATGACAGGTTTCAAGAGGGAGACATGGGACGAATTCAGGATCCGGGGTGAGAATGGCAGATGGAGAGAATAGGCCTCAGGGTTTAGACGTTTCTTGATCTTATAGGGACCCAAATAGCAAGGATCCAGTTTATAACTGGGTACCTTAAAGCATATATACTTTGAAGACAGCCAGACTCTATCACCAGGAGAGAACTCGGGAGAAGATCACCTGTTCTTGTCCGCTTGAGACTTCATACATGTAGTGTACAGAAATGTAGAAAAATGCCGCACCCTGCGCTACCTCTGCTTTTTTCTGCTATATACTGTTCATACATGTATTGGCATACAATAGAGATTGACGAGTCTTCTGCCAGATGGTAGAGAAACTCTGCACGGGCTCATCAACCACAGGAACTCTGGAGGAAGAGGACAACGAGGATGAAGCCCATAAACCACAAAGAACGGTGATGACCCAGAGGATTCAGAGTCCCTATGATTGTATGAGAACTTTGCCCAAGGGAGTAGATCTACCCAGTTATCTTGACGAAAAGAAATTGAATGATGGAGATACTCTCCTAAAACCTGATTCCCCCTCTCGGCCTGTCTATTGGGTTGGGGATGTATGCTGAGGAGAAATCCAATCTGACTTGGAGATGAGAACAGAGAGCTCTCCAGAACTTGGAGACGAATTGAACACCTCAGTCGGAGACAATATGGGAAGGTAAACCATGAAGGCGGAAAATATGGCAAAGGAATAGCTTGGCAAGCTGCAGTGCTAATGGTAAACCTGGTAGAGGCACAAAATGAGCCATTTTAGAGAATCGGTCCACTACAACCCAAATGACTGTATTGCCGCCAGAAGAAGGAAGGTCTGTAATAAAGTCCATAGCAATATTGGTCTAAGGCTGATGTGGCACTGTCAAACCTGGCACTAGTAGGCTTGGAACGGGGGGTCTTGTATCATGCGCAATTTGAACAAGCATGGAGAAAATCAACGACATCCTGCTTTAAAGTGGGCCACCAGTACTGTCGGGAGATGAGCTGTAAGGATTTACATATTCCGGCATGACCAGCTAGAAGAGAGGAATGAGCCCATTTCAGGACTCTGAGTCTTAAACGAGGAGGTACGTAAGTCTTCCCAGAAGGCAAGTGCTGAAGACATGCTGGTGCTGCAGAGGTGAGATGATCAGGAGGAATGATATGTTGAGGATGGGACTTCTGGTCTTATACATCTGAGGATCTGGACAGAGCGTCAGCACGAAGATTCTTCTCGGCAGGGCGAAAGTAGATAAAGAAATCAAATCTGGAGAAAAGAGACCAACGAGCCTGTTGGGGGTTGAGACAATGGGCCGACTGGAGATAGAGCAAGTTCTTGTGGTCTGAATAGATAGTTAGCGGATGTAAAGAGCCTTCCAAGAGGTGACACCATTCACGATCTCCGATAGTATAATTACTGCAGGTTACAGTTCTTCCTTGAGAAGATTTTTGCATCAAGACTGCACCTGCTCCAACCGAACAGGCATCTACTTCTAAGATAAATGGCTTGCTGGGATCGGGTCTAGATAAAACAGGAGCAGAAGTGGAGGTGGACTTTAACTGTTTGAAAGCTTCTTCAGCCTCTGGAGTCCAGACCCTAGGATTAGCAGTCTTTGTGGTAAGCAAAACGATGGGAGCAACCAAGGTGGAGTAGTGAGGAATAAACTGTCGATAGTAATTAGCAAAAGCCTAGTAAGTGCTGAATAGCTTTCAAACCAGTGGGGCGAGCAAGGTCGCAAGGATCCGTCTTTTTTCTCCACAAAGAAGAATCCGGCTCCAGCAGGAGAGGATGACTTTCTAATAAAACCTTTCTTTAGATTTTCTTGTATATAGTTAGACATGGCCTGAGTTTCTGGGACAGACAAGGGGTAAATTCTGCCCCGAGGAGGTGTGGTTCCAGGCAATAATTCAATAGGACAATCGTAAGGACGATGTGGAGGTAAAACTTCAGCTTGTTTCTCGTTGAAGACGTCAGCAAAATCCTGAAGAAGAGACAGCAGACCAGGCAGAGGGGTGGAAGAAGACACCTACTTGGACGGAAGGGTATGGAAACAGTTGTTATAGCAGTAAGTTCCCCAACTAAGGCCTTGTAGAAGAGTGGAGGTACAATGTGGAAGTACATAGAAGGACAATTTTTCCTTATGCAAAACTCCAACTTGCATAGAAAGGAGTATAGTGCAGAATAAGATAGTACAGTCCAGATTTTCTCAGTTGACCGAGGAGATGTACAAAGGCTTCAGAAGACGGGTTACTGGCAGACAACACCTATGCACTAATGAGGCATCGATAAAGTTCCACGCAGAACCAGAGTCCAGGAAGGCCAGAACGAAGATAGTCTCTTTGGAGGGTAGAGACAGCTGGACCTTCAAATTCAAGCGTGGAGAGGAGGTATTCACACCTAGGGAGGCCTCTCATACAAACCCTAGGTGCGAGCGTTTCCCTGTGACTGTGGACACAGAGGACAATCTCTGAGGAAATTATCTGCACTGGTGCAGTATAAGCAGAGGTTCTCAGCTCGTCGGCGGGTTCTTTACTCCAGGGTCAGACGAGACCGATCCCCCTGCATAGCCTCCACAGCGAGAGGCATCATAGAAGGTTGCGGTGGATGCTGGAAGACGGGTGCCAGACGAGGAAAACGCTGAGGTCGTGCAGACTCCCTTTCTTGGCGAACTTCCTCACGTCGTTCAGAGAAAAAGATATATATCCGAGACGCCAACTGTATGAGTTCATTCAGGGTAGCGGACAATTCCCGGGTGGCAAGGACATCCTTGATATGGCTAGAAAGTCCTCTCTTGAAAGTGGCACATAGAGCTTCATTGTTCCAAGATATTATCTGATGCCAGGGTACGAAATTGAATAGCGTACTCGGCCACAGAGGAGTTGCCCTGCAAAAGACTGAGCAGTGCCGTCTCAACAGAGGAGGCTCGGGTTGGCTCTTTAAAGACACCCTAAATTCCATCAGGAAAGCGTGGAGATTGGTTGTGAGAGCATCACTGCGGTCCCAAAGCGGAGTTGCCCAGGCCAAAGCCCTTCCAGTAAGGAGATTGATGATGAAGGCCAACTTTGCTCGTTTCGTAGGGAACTGTTCCGCCATGAGTTTGATGTGCATGGAGCACTGAGTCACGAAACCATGACAGGACTTGGGGACCCCCTCATATTTCTCCGGAAAAGACAAGCAAAGTTTTGTTCCGGAAGAGACTGTAGAAGCGGAAGGCAGCACTGAAGCAGGAGGAGGCTGTTGCAGATGTTGTTGAGCAGTTACCAATTGCTGCAACATGGCAGATAACTGGCTCAACTGCTGTCACTTTTGGGCCAACTGCTGTGACTGGAGCGTCACGAGAGAAGCGAGATCCGGATTTTCTGGAAGAGGAACCCCAGCGGGATCCATGGCCGGATCTTGCTGTTACGATGCTGGATGTGGATCCTACTAACCTGTGTGGTGATGACTCGGACCGTATCGGGTCTTCACCAGTGCCTGCCGCAAGGTCGCTACCCCCGACACGGCTCCACCACACAGGTAGCTGGGCAAGACGAGGTACCAGAGGATGAGGCAAAAGCGTAGTCAAACTTAGCAGGAGGTCAGGGCAAGCGGCAAAGGTGCGTAGTCAAATAACATAGTAGGAAGGTCTGGATACACAGGAAGAGGCAACAGGCAAAAGCAACACTTAATCTCAGGCTAGGGGCACTGAATATCTGGCAGGGAAGTGGGGGAGGAGCTGGCATAAATAACATATGGGATGGACCAGACACCAATTAGTACTGCGCTGGCCCATTAAATCTAGAGAAGGTGCCGCGCGCACGCCCTAGGAGGCGCGGGAAAGCAGAGAGACGGGCAGCAGGAGGTAAGCCACGGGCCGCGATTCACATGTGGCTAGGTGCCTCGATGAAAATTGCAGTCATGGCGGGCGCTCACAGTCGAGGTCCGGGACCGAAGCGCTCGTCGTGACATTAACGCTGTAGAATCCTGTCCTGTTCCTCCTCTTTGTGGAGTTTGGTTTTGAAATATATCCTGTTTTGTATCTTGTGTAATTTCTTGTCTAGTATCCTGACCTGAGTTCCTCTATGTTGTAGAGTTTGGTTTTCTTGTATCCGTGTTTATGAAGTTTCATGTATTATATATCTGTTTCCTACTGGACCAGCATCCTGATTACACGGTGCAGTGTGCCCGCTGGCCAGTAGTCTATTTGGCTTTATTATAATGGCTACTCCTTTTGTGGCGTGGAGTGGAGTGTCCTGTTTGTTTGTTCTGTGTCTCAGTGTGAACAGTGTCCAATGTTACCTGATCAGTTTTGTGTTTTATCTCTCAGTTCTTCCGTCCATCCCCTGCATTACCTAAATTCTGCTGTATTCCTGTTCCATACCTAGTCTTGTTCATTTTATCATGTCTGCCATTTATCTGATATCTGGTTTATGAACTGTTTGTTGATACACTATATTCTGCACTGTTAGTATTTGTATCCTGTCTGGTAGTTTTTGTATTCCTGTTCTGTTTCTGGCCTGTGACCGACTATGTTTATAATTTTTTTTTACACCACTGCACCTTAGCGCAGGCAGGGACCGGCTCCAAGTTGTCGAATCAACGCTTAGGGTGTTTGGGCAAGTAGGCAGGGAGAGTGTCTCTAGGGACAGCTTAGGGCTCACTCTCCCTGTCCCTCCAGTCGGTCCTGACAAAATGTTATCAGTAGTAGACTATGTTTGTTCTGTTAAAGTCTACAGCCATCAGGAAGACACCTGTGCAATGAGAGTCTGGGGCAGGCAGCTCAAGTAGAACATATGCAAACACAGAATATCCAGCAGCCTGGTCTTCAGTTAAAATATAACTTCAGATCTTCATGAAATCTTACATTAAACATTGGGAAGCCAAGTGTCTGATGCATATTAGGTCACTATCCTAATAGAAATAAGGTCTGGCAAAGTGCAAACAAATAGATATATATATACCCCATAGCCATATCACATAACTACATTGTGGTATAGACCCCCATGTCACCTGAAACATTGTCACTAGATAAGACATATAGAGAGAACAATAAAGCCTAAAGATATATAAAATTGTGCTGCTAGTGACACTATGGGGAGCTATCATGGAAGTAACTTTAAAATATTTCATTAAATACGTAAAACCATGTGGTACATCCCATAGAGAATGAACATAGAAATTTCAATGACATGTCACATCAACACTGGAGCCGCCCACTCAATCACATGTGCATGAGGTCAGTAAACATCAATGAATATACATAAAACAACTTATAACTATTTAAAAAAACAAACTAGGCCTAGAGGAAATAATGCATTGTGGTGTAGTATACAATTAGCCTCAGCTTGCAGCAAGAACAAATGCCAATCTCCTAATTTTGGAGGATTAACCCCTTCATGACCCAGCCCATTTTCACCTTCATGACCTGGGCATTTTTTGAAAATCTGACCACTGTCACTTTAAACATTAATAACTTTGGAATGCTTTTACTTTTCATTCTGATTCCGAGATTGTTTTTTCTTGACATATTCTACTTTATGTTATTGGTAAAATTTCACTGATATTTGTATCCTTTCTTGGTAAAAAATCTAAAAATTTCATGAAAATTTTGAAAATTTAGCATTTTTCTAACTTTGAAAGTCTCTGCTTGAAAGGAAAATGGATATTCCAAATAAATTACATATTGATTCACATAAACAATATGTCTACTTTTTGTTTGCATAAAAAAATTGACAAGTTTTTACTTTTGGAGGGCACCAGAGGGCAGCAATTTTCCAATTTTTCTCAAGATTTTCAAAATCGTAATTTTTCAGGGCCCAGTTCAGGTTGGAAGTGGATTTTAAGGGTCTTCATATTAGAAATACCCCATAAATGACCCCATTATAAAAACTGCACCCCCCAAAGTATTCAAAATGACATTCAGTAAGTGTTTTAACCCTTTAGGTGTTTTACAGGAATAGCAGCAAAGTGAAGGAGAAAATTCAAAATCTTCATTTTTTACACTCGCATTTTCTTGTAGACCCAATTTTTGCATTTTTACAAGGGGTAAAAGGAGAGAAATCACCCTAAAATTTGTAACCCAATTTCTCTCGAGTAAGGAAATACCTCATATGCGTATGTAAAGTGTTCGGCGGGCGCAGTAGAGGGCTCAGAAGGGAAGGAGCGAAAATGGAATTTTGGAGAGTGAGTTTTTCTGAAAGGGTTTTTGGGGGGCATGTCCCATTTAGGAAGCCCCTATGGTGCCAGAACAGTGGACCCCCCCCACATGTGACCCCATTTTGGAAACTATACCCCTCATGGAATTTAATAAGGGGTGCAGTGAGCATTTACACCCCACTGGCGTTTGACAGATATTTGAAACAGTGAACTGTGCAAATCAAAAATTTTATTTTTCATTTTCACAGACCACTGTTCCAAAAATCTGTCATACACCAGTGGGGTGTAAATGCTCACTGCACCCCTTATTAAATTCCGTGAGGGGTGTAGTTTCCAAAATGGGGTCACATATGGATATTTATTGTTTTGCGTTTGTCAGAACTGCTGTAACAATCAGCCACCCCTGTGCAAATCGCCTCAAATGTACATGGCGCACTCTCCCTTCTGGGCCTTGTTGTGCACCTCCAGAGCACTTTGCGCCCACATATGGGGTATCTCCGTAGTCGGGAGAAATTGCGTTACAAATTTTGGGGGTCTTTTTTCCCTTTTACCTCTTGTGAAAATGAAAAGTATAGGGCAACACCAGCATGTCAGTGTAAAAATTTTTTTTTTTACACTAACATGCTGGTGTAGACCCCCAACTTCACCTTTTCATAAGGGGTTAAAGAAGAAAAAGCCCCCCAAAATTTGTAAGGCAATTTCTCCCGAGTACGGCGATACCCCATATGTGTCCCAAAACTGTTGCCCTGAAATACGACAGGGTTCCAAAGTGAGAGAGCGCCATGCGCATTTGAGGCCTGAATTAGGGATTTGCATAGGGGTGGACATAGGGGTATTCTATGCCAATGATTCCCAAACAGGGTGCCTCCAGCTGTTGCAAAACTCCCAGCATGCCTGGACAGTCAATGGCTGTCCGGCAATACTGGGAGTTATTATTTTGCAACAGCTGGAGGCTCCGTTTTGGAAACAGTAGCGTACCAGACGTTTTTCATTTTTTGGGGGGAGGGGGGCTGTGTAGGGGTATGTGTATATGTAGTGTTTTTTACTTTTTATTTTAGGTTAGTGTCAGTGTAGTGTAGTGTTTTTAGGGTACAGTCACATGGGCAGAGGTTCACAGCAAGTTTGCCGCTGGAAGTTTGAGCTGCAGCGCAAAATTTGCGCCATCTCAAACTTGCAACACTCACTGTAAACCTCCGCCCATGTGAGTGTACCCTGTACATTCACATTGGGGGGAGGGGGCAAACATCCAGCTGTTGCAAACTCCGAGCATGCCCTTTGGCTGTCCGTGCATGCTGGGAGTTGTAGTTTTGCAACAGCTGGAGGAACACTGGTTTGGAAACACTAAGTTAAGTAATAAACTTTCAAGTGTTTTGCAACCAAACTTAGTGTTTCGAAACCAGTGTGCCTCCAGCTGTTGCAAAACTACAACTCCCAGCATGCATGGTCTATCAGTGCATGCTGGGAGCTATAGTTTTGCAACAATTGCAACAGCTGGAGGCACTGAGGTAGGAAACAGACAATGTTTCCCAACTAGTGTGCCTCCAGTTGTTGCAAAACTACAACTCCCAGCATGCCCAGACTGCCCAGGCATGCTGGAAGTTGTAGTTCGGCAATATCTGAAGGATCAGCTGTTGCCGAACTACAACTTCTAGCATGCTTCGGCAGTCTGGGCATGCTGGGAGTTGTAGTTTTGCAACATCTGGAGGTCCACAGTTTGGAGACCACTGTATAATGGTCTCCAATCTGTGCTCTTCCAGATGTTAGAGAACTACAACTCCCAGCATGCCTGGACAGACTGAGCATGCTGAGATGTGTAGTTTTGCAACATCTGGAAGAGCACAGATTGAAGACCATTATACAGTGGTCTCCAAACTGTCTGGGCATGCTGGGAGTTGCAGTTTTGAAACTCTCAGAGGCAGCAGTGAGATCGCTTTACGGCGATCTCACTGCTGCCAATGAAGATGCCGCACTGCTGCTGCAAACTCACCTCCGGGACGCAGCGCCGCCGGGACCGCATGGAGGACGCCGGGACCGCTCGGGACACCGCTCGGACGGGTAAGTGACGCCGGGGGACGGGTCAGGGACACTTAGCAGAGCGGTGTGTGTCCCGATCCCCGTGATCGGAACTCACACACCGTGCTGCTAAGTATTTTCATAGCGAAACGCTGCTATCAGCTAGTCAGATTTGACCAGCTGATAGCAGCGATCGCTGGGGGGGGTGGGGGATGAAACCCTCCGTGGTCGCACTGTAAGATGGCTGGCTATCAGTGATAGCCACCATCTTACCGGGCGCTGCGGGATGCGGCGAGTAGCGGCAGTAATGTTCATGACGTACCTGTATGTCATGGGTCGGGAACACCTTTGTCACGATTCGGCTTACAGGTTGTGGATCCACTGTGTCAGCGAGGGATTGGCGTGGACCGTGCTGGTGGACCGGTTCTAAGAGGCTACTGGTGTTCACCAGAGCCCGCCGCAAAGCGGGATGGTCTTGCTGCGGCAGTAGCAACCAGGTCGTATCCACTAGCAACGGCTCAACCTCGCTGACTGCTGAGAAGGCGTGGGACAGAAGGACTAGGCAGAGGCAAGGTCAGACGTAGCAGAAGGTCGGGGCAGGCGGCAAGGTACGTAGTCAAGATGGATAGCAGGAGTTCAGGTAACACAGGCTTGGACAACACTAAAACGCTTTCACTGGCACAAGGCAACAAGATCCGGCAAGGGAGTGCAGGGGCAGTGAGCAGATATAGCCAGGGAGCAGGTGGAAGCCAATAAAGCTAATTGGGCCAGGCACCAATCATTGGTGCACTGGCCCTTTAAGTCTCAGAGAGCTGGCGCGCGCGCGCGCCCTAGAGAGCGGAGCCGCGCGTGCCAGCACATGACAGCAGGGGACCGGGACAGGTAAGTGACTTGGGATGCGATTCGCGAGCGGGCGCGTCCCGCTGTGCGAATCGCATCCCCGACGTCCATGTCAGTGCAGCGCTCCCGGTCAGCGGGACCGACCGGGGCGCTGCAGGGAGAGAGACGCCGTGAGCGCTCCGGGGAGGAGCAGGGACCCGGAGCGCTCGGCGTAACAGTACCACCCCCCTTAGGTCTCCCCCTTTTTTTGTCCGACAACTGCTTTACCTGGGACGAGGACACCGGGAAAGAATGGAGGGTTTCCTCAACGGCAGGCAGTACAGCAGGAGTGGGAATGGGGAGGGAGGGCAGAGGGTGAAGCTTGGCACGGGGCAGGGTGACACCAGGACGGGGGCCATGAGGAGGCACTGAGGCTTGCCTGACGGGACTGGGAGGGGGGGAGAGGCATTTCTTGTGGCAAGCAGAGTCCCAGTTCTTGATCTCCCCGGTGGTCCAGTCAAGGGTGGGAGAATGAAGCTGGAGCCATGGCAGACCGAGGAGGACCTCAGAGGTGCAGTTGGGAAGGACGAAAAATTCAATCCTTTCGTGGTGGGGTCCAATGCACATTAAGAGGGGTTTTGTGCGGTAACGCACGGTGCAATCCAATCTAACTCCGTTGACCGCGGAAATGTAGAGCGGCTTGACGAGACGGGTCACCGGGATGCAGAACTTATTCACCAAAGACTCCAAAATGAAATTCCCAGAGGCACCAGAGTCCAAGCAGGCCACGGCTGAGAGGGAGGAATTGACTGAAGGAGAAATCCGCACGGGCACCGTGAGACGTGGAGAAGCAGACTTTGAACCAAGAGACGCCACACCCACGTGAGCTGGGTGCGTGCGTGCGTTTCCCAGACGTGGAGGACGAATAGGGCAATCCACCAAGAAATGCTCGGTACTGGCACAGTACAGACAAAGATTTTCTACCCTACGGCGATTCCTCTCTTCCTGGGTCAGGCGAGACTGATCCACTTGCATGGCCTCCTCGGCGGGAGGCCCAGGCGTAGATTGCAAAAGATGCTGTGGGAGAGGTGCCCAGAGATCTAAGTCTTTTTCCTGGCGGAGCTCCTGATGTCTCTCAGAAAAACGCATGTCAATGCGGGTGGCCAAATGGATAAGTTCTTGCAGGTTGGCAGGAATCTCTCGTGCGGCCAGCACATCCTTGATGCTACTGGATAGGCCTTTTTTAAAGGTCGCGCAGAGAGCCTCGTTATTCCATGATAATTCGGAAGCAAGAGTACGAAATTGGATGGCGTACTCGCCCACTGAAGAATTACCCTGGACCAGGTTCAGCAGGGCAGTCTCGGCAGAAGAAGCTCGGGCTGGTTCCTCGAAGACACTACGGACTTCAGCGAAGAAGGACTGGACTGTGGCTGTGGCAGGATCATTGCGGTCCCAGAGCGGTGTGGCCCAAGACAAGGCCTTTCCTGAAAGAAGGCTCACTACGAACGCCACCTTAGACCGTTCTGTAGGAAACAAATCCTACAACATCTCCATATGCAGGGAACATTGAGACAGAAATCCACGGCAGAGTCTAGAGTCCCCATCAAATTTGTCCGGCAGGGACAAGCGGAGGCTAGGAGCGGCCACTCGCTGCGGAGGAGGTGCAGGAGCTGGCGGAGGAGATGGTTGCTGCTGTAGCAGAGGCAGAAGTTGCTGTAACGTGGCGGTCAACTGCGACAGCTGCTGTCCTTGTTGGGCAATTTGCTGCGATTGCTGAGCGACCACCGTGGTAAGGTCAGCGAGACTTGGCAGCGGCACCTCAGCGGGATCCATGGCCGGATCTACTGTCACGATTCGGCTTACAGGTTGTGAATCCACTGTGTCAGCGAGGGATTGGCGTGGACCGTGCTGGTAGACCGGTTCTAAGAGGCTACTGGTGTTCACCAGAGCCCGCCGCAAAGCGGGATGGTCTTGCTGCGGCAGTAGCAACCAGGTCGTATCCACTAGCAACGGCTCAACCTCGCTGACTGCTGAGAAGGCGTGGGACAGAAGGACTAGGCAGAGGCAAGGTCAGACGTAGCAGAAGGTCGGGGCAGGCGGCAAGGTACGTAGTCAAGATGGATAGCAGGAGTTCAGGTAACACAGGCTTGGACAACACTAAAACGCTTTCACTGGCACAAGGCAACAAGATCCGGCAAGGGAGTGCAGGGGCAGTGAGCAGATATAGCCAGGGAGCAGGTGGAAGCCAATAAAGCTAATTGGGCCAGGCACCAATCATTGGTGCACTGGCCCTTTAAGTCTCAGAGAGCTGGCGCGCGCGCGCCCTAGAGAGCGGAGCCGCGCGCGCCAGCACATGACAGCAGGGGATCGGGACGGGTAAGTGACTTGGGATGCGATTCGCGAGCGGGCGCGTCCCGCTGTGCGAATCGCATCCCCGACGGCCATGTCAGTGCAGCGCTCCCGGTCAGCGGGACCGACCGGGGCGCTGCAGGGAGAGAGACGCCGTGAGCGCTCCGGGGAGGAGCAGGGACCCGGAGCGCTCGGCGTAACAGCCTTGCCACCCATGACGTACAGGTATGTCATAGGTCGGGAAGGGGTTAACCTTCTAAATGCCAGCAAATCAGAGGATAGAAGTATCCCCTCCATGGAGATACACTATGTGGGCTATAAGTTTGGGAGCTCCCTTACCAGTACAGACAGTACTTATTTCTGCAAATAATTTGTGCTTAGTCTTGCCCACATATTAGAATCCACATGGACAAAAGAGTACATAAACTACAAAGGATGATCTACAGGTTAAAAAATCTCTAATATTATGATGAATCCCACCTAATTGAAAATGCTTTAAACCAGAATTAAAGGGAAATAAAGAAACACTGACAACAGGCAAAATTACCACGTGGAAAGGCTTTGATAATCCAATTCTTCTGAATCTGGCTTTTATGTATTTTCCCCTTGATAATATTACCCACTGTCTTATGATATATAGGTAATTTTAGGTTTGTTATGTGCTACCTCCTGCAAATATGGGTCAGCCTCCAACATATACCAAAACTGTCTAATATCTTTACCTATGACAGTATTCTGGGGAGTATCATCAAATGCAAAAGTCAAGAGTTTATTTTTCAACTGTCTTGTCTTTGTTTTTTACATAGAAACATAGAATGTGTCGGCAGATAAGAACCATTTTGCCCATTTAGTCTGCCCAATAACCTGAATCCTATCAATAGTCCCTGGCAGGGCTGCCATCAGAAATTCTGGGGCCCCTTACACAGCACAAGGCCTGCCCCAACTCCACCCATATGCACATGACTCCGCCCCAGAACTGTTATTTTTAGGGAAGGTGCTTATTCACACAAATTTTTTCTTTTTTTTTTCTTTTACACATTTTTTTCACAATAATTTTATCCCTATAGGATATGATTTCAGCCTGGACCCATAGGATATGACTTCTGATAGCAGCCTGGACCCACTGGGTATGAAACTCTCAGCTTTTGAGCACGCTTTAAATTGCAAAAGTGGTTGCAGGGGCTCCATATAGTTTGGGTGGGCCGCTCTGTTAATAGTTGCCCCCTTATAGTTGTTGTAGGCCCGGGTCCCTCTCAACAACTATGTGGGTACAACCTGCCCCTATATAGTTAGTTGTAGTCCTCTCTCTGCTGCTAATTGTATTCTCCTTACAACTGGGGTTACAAACTGTAACAAACCCCCTCCTCATGTAATCTACTTACTACTGGGGTGACATACTATAACAAACCCCCTTCTCATGTAATCCCCTTACTACTGGAGTGACACACTGTAACAAACCCCCTCCTCATGTACTCTCCTTAATACTGGGGTGACACACTGTAACAAACCTCCTCCTCATGTAATCACCTTACTACTGGGGTGACACACTGTAACAAATCTCCTCCTCCTCATGTAATCTCCTTACTACTGGGGTGACACACTGTAACAAACCTCCTCCTCATGTAATCTCCTTACTACTGGGGTGGCACACTGTAACAAACCCACTCCATATGTAATCTCTTTACTACTGGGGTGACATGCGACCTCCACTCCAGCTCAGCCCCACTTCCTCCACAGCATCACACAGGTCCTTCAACCACTATTATCCTGCAATCCATGTACTAGTTTAGTAGCTCTTCTCTGAACTCTCTCTAGAGTATCTATATCCTTTTGGAGATGTGGCCTCCAGTACTGCACATAATACTCCAAGTGAGGCCTCACCAGTGTTCTGTACAGTGGCATGAGCACTTCTCTCTTTCTACTGCTCATACCTCTCCCTATACATCCAAGAATTCTGCTAGCGTTTCCTGCTGCTCTATTACATTGTCTTCCTACCTTTAAGTCTTCTGAAATAATTACTCCTAAATCCCTCTCCTTAGATACTGAGCTCAGGACTGTGTCAAATATTCTATATTCTGCCTGAGAGTTTTTACGCCCCAGGTGCATTATCTTGCGCTTATCCACATTAAATTTCAGTTGCCAGAGTGTCCTGACCATTCTTCTAGTTTTCCTAAATCCTTTTCCATTTTGCGGATCCCTCCAGGAACATCAACCCTGTTACACATCTTTGTGTCATCAGCAAAAAGACATACCTTACCATTGAAACCTTTTGCAAAACCACTAATGACGATATTGAAGGGGTATTCCGGTGAAAAACTTTTTTTTTTTTTTTTAATCAACTGGTGCCAGAAAGTTAAACAGATTTGTAAATTACTTCTATAAAAAAAAATCTTAATCCTTCCAGTACTTATTAGCTGCTGAATACTACAGAGGAAATTCTTTTCTTTTTGGAACACAGAACTCTCTGCCGAATCATGAGCACAGTGCTCTCTGCTGACATCTTTGTCCATTTTCGGAACTGTCCTGAGTTGGAGAAAATTCCCATGGCAAACATATGCTGCTCTGGACAGTTCCTAAAATGGACAGAGATGTCAGCAGAGAGAACTGTGCTCGTGATGTCAGTAGAGAGCTCTGTGTTCCAAAAAGAAAATAATTTCCTCTGTAGCATTCAGCAGCTAATAAGTACTGGAATGATTAAGATTTTTTAATAGAAGTAATTTACAAATCTGTTTAACTTTCTGGCACCAGTGGATAAAAAAAAAAAGTTTTCCACCGGAGTACCCCTTTAAACAAAATTGGTCCCAGTACAGATGACCTCACTCTGAATATACTCCATTGACTATAACCCTCTGTTGTCTGTCACTCAGCCACTGCCTAATCCACTCAGCAATATGGGAGTCCAAGCTCAATGACTGTAGTTTATTGATAAGTCTTCTATGTGGGACAGTGTCAAATGCCTTACTAAAATCTAGATATGCAATGTCTACTGCCCCTCTGCCATCTATTATTTTAGTCACCTAGTCAAAAAAATCAATGATTTGTTTGACATGTTCTCCCTGAAGCAAACCCATGTTGTTTTTCATCTTGCAATCCATGGGATTTTAGATATTCCACAAACCTATCCTTTAGTACAGTTTCCATAAATTTCCCCACAAATGGTGTCAGACTTACTGGCCTATGGTTGCTTGATTCCTCCCTACTACCATTCTTGTGAATGGGCACATTTGCTAATTTCCAATCTTCCGGGATGACTCCTGTTACCAGTGATTGGTTAAATAAATCTGTTAACGGTTTTGCTAGCTCACCACTAAGCTCTTTTAATAATTTTGGGTGTATCCCATCAAGCCCTTGTGACTTATTTGTCTTCACTTTAGACAGCAAATGTAGAACCTCTTCCTCTGTAAAGACACTTGCATCAAATGATTCATTAGTCTTCCTCCCTAATTGAGGTCCTTTTCCTTCTTTTTCTTCTGTAAAAACTGAACAGAAGTATTCATTAAGGCAGTCGGCTATCCCTTTATTCTCTTCTGCATACCTTCCTTCCTTTGTTTTTAATTTAGTTATTCCTTGTTTTCATTTCCATTTTTCATTTATATATCTGAAAAATGTCTTGCCCCCTTTTTTCGCAGACTGAGCTAGTTTTTCTTCTGCCTGCGCTTTAGAAGTTCTTATAACTTACCCTCTTTCTGCCTAGTCTTGTAGATTTCCCTATCTTCATTGCTCGGGGTTGTTTTATAATGACTAAATGCTAGCTTTTTGCTTTTTATGATTTTGGCCACTTCTGCTGAGTAGCACAATGGCCTCTTCCTTTTTCTGCTTTTACAGAAAAGTCTAATGCAATTTTCTGTTGCCTTCAATAATGCATCTTTTAAGTAGTCTGTTCCAGCCTAATAGGGACTCATTTATGATTAATCTCATTTTTGAAAAGTCTGTTTTTCTAAGAACTAAAACTTTTGTGTGGTGTCACTCCTTCACTGTTCTTATAATAAACCAAACTGACTGGTGATCACTAGATCCCAAGCTTTCACCTACAATAAGATCATATACCAAATCCCCATTTGTGAGTAACAAATCCAAAATGGCCTCAACCACTTGTAGAGATAATTCCAGTAGGGAATTTAGAATATCTGTACTCCTGGCAGAACTAGCTATTTTGGTTTTCCAGTTAATAACTGAAAGATTGTAGTCTCCAATAATGATAGCTACTCCTTTCATTGTGATTTTAGCTATTTCTTCAACTAGTAGATCATCTAATTCTTTAACTTGGCCTGGTGGTCTATATATCACACCTACACGACTTACTGTCTGATTTCCAAACTGCAACATAACCCAAACTGACTATTTTGGCCTCACTACCTTATATTAGGTTAGATTTTATGCTATCTTTCACATATTTGGCCACTCCTCCTCCTTTCTTGCCTTTTCTGTCTCTTCTGCATAAAGAGTACCCTGGTATGGATATGTCCCAGTCATTACTTTCATTAAACCATGTCTCAGGAACAGCCTCTAAATCTACATTCTCAGATTCCATTATTGACCTAAACTGCGGGCATTTGTAGACGGGACTCTGAGATTGTCATTTCTTAACTTCTGTGCTACTGACATGTTCTGGCATTGTTTCGGGGGCAATTGGACTCATGGATTTTCACTCTTTTGCCCCCTTTTCCTAGTTTAAATACTCCTTAGCAAATTCTTGGAATTGTTCTCTGAGTATATCCGTTCCTCTGAGAGAAATATGCAAACCATCTTTTTTGCACAGTTCCTTTCTATATATCCAAGTAGAGCTATGATGAGACACAAAGCCAAATCTTTGCTCTTGACACCTTTTACTAAGCCATGAGATGAACTACTAAATGCGCCTCTGCCTATCATTCTGAACATTATGCACAGGCAGAACTTCAGAAAATGAAACAGTGGATGCAAAATCCTGTACATCATTACCAAGTGTGATAAAAGATTTATTCACCTCTGAAACTTCATTGCAAGCCAGGTCATTTGTCCCTAGATGGACAAGAACATCCACATCCCCTTCCTGCTTTGCTTGCTTAACAAAATTAAGATTAAGAATATGTCTTCTATCTCTTCTAGAAGTAGCATCCGGGAGACATCTCACAAAACCATTTTCCTTAAGCTCCACACTCCCATCACCCAGAAACAGCTGCTTCCTTTCAGACTTTACTTTATCTTTTTTGTCCTTAGCTGCAGTCTTGCATGCATTACACATAGGAGTCCATGGTTCTTCACCCTCTGTGCTTGAGCCAATATCCATGTTGCCCTTACATTTTTAATAGAACTCTATCTCTACTTTCTGTTTTTTATATCCCTCCAAAGAATACATGTCAGTCTGGCTGCTGGGACCCCCCACGATCTCCCGACTGCCACCTTGGCACCCCTTCTAAATGGAGTGTGTCGAATGACATGCCCCCTCCTTGTAGCTCTATGGCAGAGCCAGGGATTCTGGAGTGCAGTACTCCAGCTTTCCCATAGAGCTTCATGGAAGGGGCTAGTCGGATGCCGCTTCGCACAGTGGTCAACATGCCCCATTCTGGAGGAAAGCCGGGGCGCCGAGTAGAAGATCACTAGGGGTCCTACCAGTCTGACCCCCCCAAGATCTAAAAGTTATCCCCTATTCTTAGTATAGTGAATGTGTGAATGTGTGAACAGATGATGCAACACCCATGTCCATATTTGTAACTTCCTGTCACATCCAACCAAGTGTGCCTATAGCACTAGGAACAATCTCTGATATAAATAATCTGAAGGATAAAAGAGAACCCACATATGAATTCCTCTGTGGTATATATTGAATGTCCTCAACCACTATTTTCACCAAAATCGTATCTTGCTGAAGAATGGGAAGATGGCGTTAAATGACCTGTCTAATCTGACTAAACTGTCTGCTTTAACAAATAAACACAAGTTTCACCTAATTTTTTAGAACTTGATTTAATAAAAGATTATATCTGCCTACAGAAGAGTCCATATTTAAAGTCTGGTCCGAAAGGTTCGACGGGTAGCCCCTAGAGATGCTGATGCAAGTGCTCAGACTGAGCAGCAAAAGCATCCTGTAAACAGCTGTGTTAGTCTAAACTATTCCTCACAAGGGATATTTCAGGTTACATGCTTGGGATGGTACAGAGAATCTGTACCATCAGGACAGAATTATTGGTAGCTTCCTTCCTAAAAGGAGTAACATGTATGCCCTTATCAGATGCATGAAGCAGAATATTTAGCTCACTGCCATTAGCAATGCCCTTTATTATTTGTTGTTGGGTATATATTTGTAAAGCTACTCTTCCCCAACTCTTCCTTTTCATAAGAGTTAAAAGGAGAAAAAGCCCCTCAAAATTTGAAATGCAATTTCTCCCGAGTACGGAAATACCCCATATTTGGCCCTAAACTGACACCTTGAAATACGACCGTGCTCAAAAGTGAGAGAGCACCATATGCATTTGAGACCAAAATTAGGGATTTGCATAGAGGCCGACCCGGATGCAAGCATTACACTTGCCTCTGCCACCAAAAGAAACCTACGGCAGTGTTTTCCAAACAGGGTGCCTCCAGCTGTTGCAAAACTGCCAGCATGCATGGACAGTCAATGGCTGTCTGACAATGCTGGGAGTTGTTGTTTTGCAACAGTTGGAGGCTATGTTTTGGAAGCAGTGCCGTACGATCCATTTTTCATTTTTATGGAGGGAGGGGTGTAAGGGTGTGTAGTGTTTTACTACACACACCAATGTAGTGTTTTACTCTTTATTTTGTGTAAGTGTAGTCTAGTATTTTTAGAGTACATTCACATGGGTGGGGGTTTACAGTGAGCGTCCCATTGGGAGTTTGAGCTGTGGTAGAAAATTTGTTGCAGCTCAAACTTGAAGGGGGAAACCCACTGTAAACCTCCACCCATGTGAATGTACCCTGTACATTCACATGGGAGGGGGGGGGGGCGCAAACTTTCAGCTGTTGCAAAACTACAACTCTCAGCATGCATTGACAGACATGGACTGTGCTCCAGATATTGCAGAGGCCACTCACCTGATCACCGCCGCTTGAGGACCATGCCACACGAGGACTGCCACCCACTTTGCCTTTGATGCCTTTATGGAAGGGGAAGGTCTCAGGACCCCCCTAGGCATTGCCACGGGATGCCTGCTTACAATTTCAGCAGGCATCCTGTTACGATCACTGCCCGGCGAGCAGCGTTGATCAGAAATGCAGAGTGCGTACAGGTACGCCCTTCCTCCTTAAGTACCAGGACGCAAGGGCGTACCAGTATGCCCCCCATCCCCAACAGGTTAATGCTTGTCTGAAGTGCATTCCGTGTGTTCTGCCACACTTAATGCACTTGGGTATGCAAATCATCAAGAACAGCCTATCACCGGCCGCAGCGATGTCCCGCCTCAGCCGATGATAGGCTGAGACCACTGTCATGTAAGGAACCAGCCGGCTTCTTACATGACAGTGGGCTCAGCCTATCATTGGCAGAGACGGGACATCGCTGCGGCCGGTGATAGGCTGAAGGCTCTGTGACGTTCCCATCTCCAGGAAGCAGCAAGAACAGCGGAGGGACCATGAGGCCGGTTCCTTAGCAACGGGGGAATGGAGGACGAAGGTAAGTTAAAGTTTGTTTTTTAATATTTGCACAGCCAAGGCACAGGAATACAAAGAACAGCGCAGCGGCTGATAATTATTTGGCGGGGGGGAGAGAAGCAGCGCTCGCGGGTGACATATGGTACGATTAGTCCTCCGATGTGGGGTGCAGCGCTCGGCTGATAAACCGGCGGGGGGGGGGGGACGTTGGGGGACAATGTATGTTGTTCAATGTACATAAATACATAAATAAGCCCTACCCCGAATATAAGCCCTAGTGTGTTTTTTGTGACTAAAATTAATATAAGACCCGGTCTTATTTTCGGAGAAACACAGTAGCAGCTTCTTTTGCAATTGCCTACCAATGACTTTCCTTCTGTTTCCTCAATTTGCATTATATTACATCTTGTCCTTCTTGGTTTTGCACTTTCAATGTTGAAGAGTGTAAATGTGACATCAACTTACCACACAGCCTTAGCAACAGGCAAGCGCACCCTGTGAGTCTGTAAAAACTCATTGTAAATCTTTGCATAAAAAAAAAAAACAGAATGCACATATTCCAGAGTGAACCACACTCATTTTAGAGCTTTGTGAATGTAGAGCACCCCCCCAAGGCACATAACAAGGGGTCCAGTGAGCCTTAACACCCTACAGGTGTTTGATGACTTTTCGTTAAAGTTGGATGTGTAAATTATATATTTTTTTCATTAAAATGCTAGTTTGCCCTCAAAGAAAACATTTTTTACAAGGGGTAATAGGACAAAATGCCCCCCAACATTTGTAAACCCATCTCTTCTTAGTATGGAAATACCCCATGTGTGGACTTCAAGTCCTCTTCTGGCACACTGCAATGCTCAGAAGAGAAGGAGCGCCATTGAGCTTTTGGAAAAAAAATTGAATGGAAGTCAGGGGCCATGTGCATTTACAAAGTCCCCCGTGCTGCCAGAACAGTGGACCCCCCCCCCCCCACATGTGACCCTATTTTGGAAACAACACCCCTCACAGAATCCAATGAGTATTTACACCCCACTGGTGTTTGACAGATCTTTGGAACTGGGGGCATTTTTAATTTTCACGGACCATTGTTCTAAAAATCTGTCAGACATCTGTGGGGCATAAATGCTCACTGTACCCCTTATTACATTACCTGAGGGGTGTAGTTTCCAAAATGGGGTCACATGTGGGGGGGGGGTCCATTGTTCTGGCACTAAGGGGGTTTTGTAAACACACGTGGCCTTCAATTCCGGACAAATTTTCTCTTCAAAAGCCCAATGGCGCTCCTTCTCTTCTGAGGATTGTAGTTCGCCCGCAGAGCCCTTTACATCCACATATGGGGTATGTTCTTACTCAGAAGAAATGGGGTTACAAATTTTGGGAGTCTTTTTTCTTTTTTCCCTTGTGAAAATGAAAAATTTAGGGTAACACCAGCATTTTAGTGAAATTTTTTTTTTCATTTTTCCATTCAACTTTGAAGAATTTTCATTAAACACCTGTGGGGTATTAAGGCTCACTATACCCCTTGTTACATTCCGTGAGGGGTGTAGTTCCCAAAATGGGGTCACATGTGGGTATTTATTTTTTTGCGTTTATGTCAGAATCGCTGTAAAATCAGCCACCCCTGTGCAAATCACCAATTTAGGCCTCAAATGTACATGGTGTACTCTCACTCCTGAGCCTTGTTGTGCGCCCACAGAGCATTTTACGCGCACATATGGGGTATTTCCGTATTCAGGATAAATTGCGTTGAAAATTTTGGGGGTCTTTTTTTTTCCTTTTAACACTTGTGAAAATAAAAAGTATTTTTTTTACACTAAGAAGCTGGTGTAGCCCCCAACTTTTCCTTTTCATAAGGGGTAAAAGGAGAAAAAGCCCCCCAAAATTTGTAGTGCAATTTCTCCCGTGTATGGAAATACCCCATATGTGGCCCTAAACTGTTTCCTTGAAATACGACAGGGCTCCTAAGTGAGAGAGCGCCATGCTCATTTGAGGACAAAATTAGGGATTGCATAGAGGTGGACATTGGGAATCAGTGGCCTACCATACCCCTAACAGGGTGCCTCCAGCTGTTGCTACACTCCCAGCATGCCTGGACAGTCAGTGGCTGTCCGGAAATGCTGGGAGTTGTTGTTTTGCAACAGCTGGAACCTCCGTTTTGGAAACACTGCCATACGTATTGTATGGCAGTTTTTCATTTTTATTGGGAGGGGGACAGTGTAAGGGGGTGTATATGTAGTGTTTTACCCTTTATTACGTGTTAGTGTAGTGTTTTTAGGGTACATTCACACTGGCAGGTTACGGTGAGTTTCCCGCTAGGAGTTCGCGAAAAATTTGGCGCAGCTCAAACTTCAAGCAGGAAACTTACTATAAACCTGCCCGTGAGGATGTACCCTGTACATTCACATGGGGGGGGGGGGGGCCAAACCTCCCACTGTTTCAAAATTACAACTCCCAGCATATACTGACAGACCGTGCATGCTGGGAGTTGCACTTTTGCCACAGCTGGAGGCACACTGGTTGGAAAACCTTCAGTTAGGTTCTGTTACCTAACTCAGTGTTTTTCAACCAGTGTGTCTCCAGCTGTTGCAAAACTACAACTCCCAGCATGTACTGATCGCCGAAGTACATGCTGGGAGATGTAGTTATGCAACAGCTAGAGGTACGCAACTACAACTCCCAGCATGCCGAGACAGCTGTTTGGGCATGCTGGGATTTGCAGTTTTGCAACATCTGGAGGGCTACAGTTTAGAGACCATTGCACAGTGATCTCCAAACTGTGGCCCTCCAGATGTTGCAAAACTACAAATCCCAGCATGCACAGACAGCAAACTGCTGTGTGGTCATGCTAGCAGTTGTAGTTTTGCAAGATCTAGAGGGCCACAGTTTGGAGATCACTGTGCAGTGGTCTCTAAACTGTGGACCTCCAGCTATTGCAAAACTACAACTCCCAGCATGCCCAATAGCTGTCTGGGCATGCTGATAGTTGTAGTTTTGCAACATCTGGAGGGCTACAGTTAGAGACCACTGTATAGTGGTCACAAACTGTAGCTCTTCAGATGTTGCTAGGCAACTCATCGGCTTCCGTGGGATCCAAGGAGCCAGCCGCATGACATCGCCGCCCGCCGATCACCATCGCCCGCAGCCTCCGCAGATCAGTAAGTTACCTTCGGCGCTGGTCCCTGTCAGTTTCCCCGTGCTGCTCTGCCTATTGTGGGTGGGCAGAACGGGGAAAACCCCGTTTGGTCGTCACGTGCTTTTGGTCGTCACATCTATATGACCAACAGCAGGGATAGGAGGGGTGGCACTCCTGCCCCCACACTCCTATCCCTTCAGGGGGATCGTCGGTGTCATGGACAACCGCGATCCCCCTTATATTCCAGGTTACCGGGTCACCATAGACCCATATTGACCCGGAATCGCGCAAATCGCAAATGTGAATTCACTTGCGATTTGCCGCGATTGCCGACATGGGGGGTCTGATGACCCCCCTGGGCATTTGCATGCGGTGCCTGCTGATAGATATCAGCAGTCACCCAGGTCCAGTCCCCGCCGGCGCGCGGGGACCGGAATTCCCTCGGGCATACCTGCACGCCATGGGTCCTTAAGACCCAGGTACACAAGGCGTATCCATATGCCCTGGGTCCTGTATGGGTTAATGTATTTTTACACCAAGTAAGGTTTGCTATTGCTGATTTTTTTTTTTTTTTATCTTTGTGGGCTCCTCTTTGTGGGCCTAAATATATATACATTTTGTATTTATTCTTTTTGACATATATTTACCTCTTTTTATAACTTTGATTATTGAACTTTTTCCAGCATTTTCCATTCCCAAGAAGAGAATAGTAACACTCCTGCATAAAAGAAACATATAAATCATAAAATACATTGAGGCACATTAATTTTTTCTTAAACAACAATATTTTGCCCTCTAAATAGCAATCATTAGGATGTTATATTATCATAATGCACAGTTATACTAAAGAGGCACTTTCCTGGCCACAGATGCCTTTGATTCTTATTCCCAAATGCTCCACATGAGTTTTATTGATTTCTGTTGACTTTTCAGTGTTCTGACTCCTTGCCTGTTCTCTTGGTTTCCTGCATCCAGTTCTGGTTTTAATGTTCCCTTCTAGCAATCTGACCTCTTGCTTGACATCTGACCCTCCATTGGTATCTGACTTTTACCAGGTGTGAGGTGCAGAACTGTGCCCTGTGCATTTTTACAATGGCCCCTTCCCTCAGCTGTCTGGAGATTTCCAAACATACAGCGAAGGGAGAAGGAAGGCAGAGATAGGCAGGACGCAGTTCTCCCCATACACAGCTCCTTCCTCGCCCCTCCGTCAGGACAAGAGGAGGGATGTAGATTTTCAAAGCCCCACTCCTAGATGGAGATTTTGATCGAGAAAATCTACGTCCAGGAGCAGAGCTGTAAAAATCTCTACTTGTGGTTGTGTCACTGAGCCATTGTTCAAATCTACATCCAGGGGGGCTGTGCACCTCCCTCGGCAGTAGAGGGATTCCCACAGTCCCGCTCCCTCGGCCCCCTGGACGTAGATTTTCACAGTTATCAAAATCTCCATCCAGGAGTAGGGCTGTGAAAATCTATGTCCTCCTCCTGAGGGAGGGACAAGGAGGGAGCTGTGTACAGGGCTGAGGGAGGTGCAGAACTGCATCCTGCACAGCTCCGCCTTCCCCCTCCCCTCATTGCATGTTCGAAAATCTCTGGACAACTGAGGGGCCCGATGTAAAAATGCACGGGGTGCAGTTTTGCGCCTCACACCGGCACTACTCACTGGCATTAGAACTTAGCTCTGACTTTAGACTACAGTAAAGAGACAGTCATCAAGTTGGGGCCACCACCTTTGTGACTAAAATAATAGAACAAGGAGGTGCAGTAGACCATGCTTATCTAGAATGTATTTAGGCCTTTGACACTGTCCCACATAGAAGACGTATCGATAAACTGAAGTCTTTGAGATTGGACTCCCATATTGTTGAATGGATTAGGCAGTGGCTGAGTGACAGACAACAGAGGATAGTAGTCAATGGAGAATATTCAGAGCAAGGTCTTGTTACTCTACGGGGTACCTCAGAATTCTGTACTTGGACCTATTCTGTTTAGCATTTTTATTAGTGATATTGCAGAAGGTAAAAAATAGGTAAGAAATGACTTTTTAACCTAGTTTTATAACAATGTATAAAAAGAAGAACAAATCTTAAATCAATTACACAGCCAGTGTATACAGTGCAATGGTATGATGTACATATAATATACAACTAATGAGAGCAGATTACCTGTAGATAAGTACAGAGATTTACTCAGAACCAACAATGGTATGGCACATACAGCAAGTTAATGATACTCAACTCAAGGGGACAGATAAGGCAAGCATGAGTCTCTATGATGTAGATATCGGCTTGGGGTTTAGTTATTGAGTGAGGAATTACACCACGCCCCCCCCCCCCCCCCCCCACAACTTATGAAATTTGTGTGAACAGCCTCTATTATCTAACACAATGAGGGACAGAATTATCAAAACTTTTTGATCAACTCAGCAACTTTTCCTCTGGACAGGTTTTGATACACCCCCCCCCCCCAAGTACTCGAAGGGGACATCAATAGTTACCAGGGCTTTCCATACTAACATACATACTTGTCAGTGGAAGGCCATGGGCCGATCCACCCTATCACAATAGTTTTTCTGGCCAAAAACACGGATTCTCTAAGGAATATATGTTGGTGATGGGTCATGGGTCCAGACATCTTGCGTACCAAATTAGCATAATTTGGGATCTAGTGGGACAGGGACACCAAAGAGCACTGATAGTGTTGGGTCTATAATATTCTGATATTGTCACGATGCCGGCTGGCAGGAGGTGGATCCTCTGTGCCAGAGAGGGATTGGCGTGGACCGTGCTAGTGGACCGGTTCTAAGTCACTACTGGTATTCACCAGAGCCCGCCGCAAAGCGGGATGGTCTTGCTGCGGCGGTAGTGACCAGGTCGTATCCACTAGCAACGGCTCAACCTCTCTGACTGCTGAAGATAGGCGCGGTACAAGGGAGTAGACAGAAGCAAGGTCGGACGTAGCAGAAGGTCGGGGCAGGCAGCAAGGATCGTAGTCAGGGGCAACGGCAGGAGGTCTGGAACACAGGCTAGGAACACACAAGGGAACGCTTTCACTAGGCACAAGGGCAACAAGATCCGGCGAGGGAGTGCAGGGGAAGTGAGGTATACATAGGGAGTGCACAGGTGAAGACACTAATTGGAACCACTGCGCCAATCAGTGGCGCAGTGGCCCTTTAAATCGCAGAGACCCGGCGCGCGCGCGCCCTAGGGAGCGGGGCCGCGCGCGCCGGGACAGGACCGAGGGAGAGCGAGTCAGGTACGGAAGCCGGGGTGCGCATCGCGAGCGGGCGCCACCCGCATCGCGAATCGCATCCCGGCTGGGTGCGGTATCGCAGCGCACCCGGTCAGTGGGTCTGACCGGGGCGCTGCCGTAGCGAGGATGTTGCGAGCGCTCCGGGGAGGAGCGGGGACCCGGAGCGCTCGGCGTAACAGTACCCCCCCCCCCCCTTGGGTCTCCCCCTCTTCTTAGAGCCTGAGAACCTGAGGACCAGACTTTTATCTAGGATATTGTCCTCAGGTTCCCAGGATCTCTCTTCAGGGCCACAGCCCTCCCAGTCCACTAAAAAAAAAGTTTTTCCTCTGACCTTTTTGGAGGCTAGTATCTCCTTTACGGGGAAGATGTCTGAAGAACCGGAGACAGGAGTAGGAGAAATAAGTTTGGGAGAGAAACGGTTGATGACGAGTGGTTTAAGAAGAGAGACATGAAAGGCATTAGGAATACGAAGAGAAGGAGGAAGAAGAAGTTTGTAAGAGACAGGATTAATTTGGCACAAGATCTTGAAAGGACCAAAATAGCGTGGTCCCAATTTGTAGCTGGGAACACGGAAGCGGACATATTTAGCGGAGAGCCATACCTTGTCTTCGGGAGAAAAAATGGGGGGAGCTCTTCTTTTCTTATCAGCAAACTTCTTCATGCGTGATGAAGCCTGTAAGAGAGAATTTTGGGTCTCTTTCCATATGGTGGAAAGATCACGAGTTATTTCATCCACAGCGGGCAAACCAGAGGGCAAGGGAGTAGGGAGGGGGGGAAGAGGGTGACGGCCGTACACCACGAAAAATGGGGATTTGGAAGAAGATTCAGAGACTCTGAAGTTGTACGAGAATTCGGCCCATGGAAGAAGATCTGCCCAGTCATCCTGGCGGGAGGAAACAAAATGCCGTAAATAATCACCCAGGACCTGGTTAATTCTTTCTACTTGCCCATTGGATTGAGGATGATAAGCAGAAGAAAAGTTTAATTTAATCTTGAGTTGTTTACAGAGAGCCCTCCAGAATTTTGACACGAATTGGACGCCTCTATCCGAGACGATCTGCGTGGGCAACCCGTGAAGACGAAAAATGTGTACAAAAAATTGTTTTGCCAACTGAGGCGCTGAAGGAAGACCAGGAAGAGGAATAAAATGTGCCATCTTGGAAAATCGATCAACGACCACCCAAACAACAGTGTTGCCACGGGATGGGGGTAAGTCTGTAATGAAGTCCATACCAATCAGAGACCAAGGCTGTTCGGGGACAGGCAGAGGATGAAGAAGACCAGCAGGCTTCTGGCGAGGAGTCTTATCCCGGGCACAGACAGTACAGGCCCGCACAAAATCAACAACATCCGTTTCCAGAGTCGGCCACCAATAGAAACGAGAGATGAGTTGCAAGGATTTCTTGATGCCCGCATGGCCTGCGAGATGGGAGGAGTGACCCCATTTGAGGATTCCGAGGCGTTGGCGTGGAGAAACGAAGGTCTTCCCTGGAGGAGTTTGCCTGATGGAGGCTGGAGAAGTGGAGATCAGGCAGTCAGGAGGAATGATGTGTTGCGGAGAGAGCTCTACTTCCGAGGCATCCGAGGAACGAGAGAGAGCATCGGCCCTAATGTTCTTATCGGCAGGGCGAAAGTGAATTTCAAAATTAAACCGGGCAAAGAACAGAGACCACCTGGCCTGGCGAGGGTTCAGCCGTTGGGCAGACTGAAGATAGGAGAGATTCTTGTGATCGGTGTAAATAATAACTGAAAATTTTGATCCCTCCAGCAGATGCCTCCATTCCTCAAGTGCTAATTTAATGGCCAGTAGCTCTCGATCCCCGATGGAGTAGTTCCTCTCCGCCGGAGAGAAGGTCCTAGAAAAAAAACCACAAGTAACAGCATGCCCAGAAGAATTTTTTTGTAGAAGAACTGCTCCAGCTCCTACTGAGGAGGCATCAACCTCCAATAGGAAGGGTTTAGATGGGTCAGGTCTGGAGAGCACGGGAGCAGAAGAAAAGGCAGACTTGAGCTGTTTAAAGGCGTCTTCCGCTTGAGGAGGCCATGACTTAGGATTGGCGTTCTTCTTGGTTAAAGCCACGATAGGAGCCACAATGGTGGAAAAATGTGGAATAAATTGTCTGTAATAATTGGCGAACCCCAAAAAACGTTGGATAGCACGGAGTCCGGAGGGGCGTGGCCAATCTAAGACGGCAGAGAGTTTGTCTGGGTCCATTTGTAGTCCCTGGCCAGAGACCAAGTATCCTAGGAAAGGAAGAGATTGACATTCAAACAGACATTTCTCCATTTTGGCATAAAGTTGGTTGTCTCAAAGTCTCTGAAGAACCATGCGGACATGCTGGCGGTGTTCTTCTAGGTTGGCAGAAAAAATCAGAATATCGTCCAGATACACAACAACACAGGAATATAAGAGATCACGAAAAATTTCATTAACAAAGTCTTGGAAGACGGCAGGGGCGTTGCACAGGCCAAAGGGCATGACCAGATACTCAAAGTGTCCATCTCTAGTGTTAAATGCCGTTTTCCATTCGTCCCCCTCCCTGATGCGGATGAGATTATAAGCACCTCTTAAGTCCAGTTTGGTAAAGATGTGGGCACCTTGGAGGCGATCAAAGAGTTCAGAGATAAGAGGTAGAGGGTAGCGGTTCTTTACCGTGATTTTATTAAGTCCGCGGTAGTCAATGCAAGGACGTAGGGAGCCATCTTTTTTGGACACAAAGAAAAATCCAGCTCCGGCAGGAGAGGAGGATTTGCGGATAAACCCCTTTTTTAAATTTTCCTGGATGTACTCAGACATAGCAAGAGTCTCTGGGGCGGACAGAGGATAAATTCTGCCCCGGGGTGGAGTAGTGCCCGGGAGGAGGTCAATAGGACAGTCATAAGGCCTGTGAGGAGGTAGAGTCTCAGCTTGTTTTTTGCAAAACACATCAGCAAAGTCCATATAGGCCTTAGGGAGACCGGTTACAGGGGGAACCACAGGGTCACGGCAGGGAGTACTGGGAACCGGTTTAAGGCAGTCCTTGAAACAAGAGGTACCCCAGCTCTTGATCTCCCCCGTGGACCAATCCAGGGTTGGGGAATGGCGTTGGAGCCACGGTAGTCCAAGGAGAATTTCGGAAGTGCAATTGGGGAGGACCAAGAACTCAATTTTTTCTTGATGAGGTCCGATGCACATTAGAAGGGGCTCCGTGCGGTAACGTATGGTACAGTCCAATCTTTCATTGTTAACACAATTGATGTAGAGGGGCCTGGCGAGACTGGTTACCGGGATGTTGAACCTGTTGATGAGAGAGGCCAAAATAAAGTTTACTGCAGATCCGGAATCCAAGAAGGCCATAGTAGAGAAGGAGAAGGTAGATGCAGATATCCGCACAGGCACAGTAAGACGTGGAGAAGCAGAGTAGACATCAAGGACTGTCTCACTTTTGTGCGGAGTCTGCGTGCGTCTTTCCAGGCGGGGAGGACGGATAGGACAATCCCTCAGGAAGTGTTCGGTACCGACACAGTACAGGCAGAGATTCTCCATGCGGCGTCGTGTCCTCTCTTGAGGTGTCAGGCGAGACCGGTCAACTTGCATAGCCTCCACGGCGGGAGGCACAGGAACGGATTGCAGAGGACCAGAGGAGAGAGGAGCCGGGGAGAAAAAACGCCTTGTGCGAACAAAGTCCATATCCTGGCGGAGCTCCTGACGCCTTTCGGAAAAACGCATGTCAATGCGAGTGGCAAGATGAATGAGTTCATGTAGATTAGCAGGAATTTCTCGTGCGGCCAGAACATCTTTAATGTTGCTGGATAGGCCTTTTTTAAAGGTCGCGCAGAGGGCCTCATTATTCCAGGATAGTTCAGAAGCAAGAGTACGGAATTGTATGGTGTACTCGCCAACGGAAGAATTACCCTGGACCAGGTTCAGCAGGGCAGTCTCAGCAGAGGAGGCTCGGGCAGGTTCCTCAAAGACACTACGAATTTCCGAGAAGAAGGAGTGTACAGAGGCAGTGACGGGGTCATTGCGGTCCCAGAGCGGTGTGGCCCATGACAGAGCTTTTCCAGACAGAAGGCTGACTACGAAAGCCACCTTAGACCTTTCAGTAGGAAACTGGTCCGACATCATCTCCAAGTGCAGAGAACATTGTGAAAGAAAGCCACGGCAAAACTTAAAGTCCCCATCAAATTTATCCGGCAAGGATAGTCGTAGGCCTGAAGCGGCCACTCGCTGCGGAGGAGGTGCAGGAGCTGGCGGAGGAGATGATTGCTGAAGCTGTGGTAGTAGCTGCTGTAGCATCACGGTCAGTTGAGACAGCTGGTGGCCTTGTTGCGCTATCTGTTGTGACTGCTGGGCGACCACCGTGGTGAGGTCAGCGACAACTGGCAGAGGTACTTCAGCGGGATCCATGGCCGAATCTACTGTCACGATGCCGGCTGGCAGGAGGTGGATCCTCTGTGCCAGAGAGGGATTGGCGTGGACCGTGCTAGTGGACCGGTTCTAAGTCACTACTGGTATTCACCAGAGCCCGCCGCAAAGCGGGATGGTCTTGCTGCGGCGGTAGTGACCAGGTCGTATCCACTAGCAACGGCTCAACCTCTCTGACTGCTGAAGATAGGCGCGGTACAAGGGAGTAGACAGAAGCAAGGTCGGACGTAGCAGAAGGTCGGGGCAGGCAGCAAGGATCGTAGTCAGGGGCAACGGCAGGAGGTCTGGAACACAGGCTAGGAACACACAAGGGAACGCTTTCACTAGGCACAAGGGCAACAAGATCCGGCGAGGGAGTGCAGGGGAAGTGAGGTATACATAGGGAGTGCACAGGTGAAGACACTAATTGGAACCACTGCGCCAATCAGTGGCGCAGTGGCCCGTTAAATCGACGAGACCCGGCGCGCGCGCCCTAGGGAACGGGGCCGCGCGCGCCGGGACAGGACCGAGGGAGAGCGAGTCAGGTACGGAAGCCGGGGTGCGCGTCGCGAGCGGGCGCCACCCGCATCGCGAATCGCATCCCGGCTGGAGGCGGTATCGCAGCGCACCCGGTCAGTGGGTCTGACCGGGGCGCTGCCGTAGCGAGGATGTTGCGAGCGCTCCGGGGAGGAGCGGGGACCCGGAGCGCTCGGCGTAACAGATATATTGATCGCTATATCAATACTCATATGCCTTTGCTAAAATGCTATATGCTATTGCTAAATATTGCAGAAGAACTTTGCTTTTCTTAATTCAAAACATTTTAGCTGCTCTTTGCCTGTAATCAACACTAGAACCTAGAGATCTAGACTATGGATACAAGAAGTCTAAACATTGGGCTTTGTGGAAAGATGGAGAAATCCCAAGCTAGAGGGCTTCCAACATAAATGACTTATGCTACGTCATGCTCAAATGACCAGCATTGATCAGCATATAGAACGATGCATTGTTTTACCCTTTACCCTTCCCCTTTTTGTCAGATTGTAAAAAAAACTAATGGGATTTCCGGATAATAAAGAGAACTCCATGGAGGAAACTCAAACCAACCAGGCCTGGTGTGAATTTTCTTACATTGACGATCGGCAAAATAGTACAGCGGTTGTCACTCACAGATTACATTAACCCATCCTTAACATTTGGTGGCAGCGGTGGGATCTGGAATCACACTTGAGGGAAGATACAGATCCAGTGGAGCGACACTTTGAGCCGCCTGAGGCAACCCATTATTACCCAAACTAGGGGAGTGATCAACCCCACGAAAACACGATAAGCCTGCAGATTTTATGAATCTGTAGTCTTATTTGTGTTTTGGGTAGATTTGTGGGAGTCTGGACGGCCTAAGTGGACTCTCTAGGATTTAACTCTTAGCGACAGAGATATTTCCGCTGTGTTGTTCTCTTGTTCTCTGTTTTTAGTCGCTTGTGATTGACTGCCACTTTAAATAGGTTCAGAAGGCAAAAGCAGAGATTTGTTTTCCTTTTGCCTGTCACAAACTTGAAGGCTTATAAAAACAATTTTTTTTCTCTCTTAGTTAGCTGTGAGTTCCTTATCAGCAACTGCTGTATACAGTGTACCAAAGCAAGGTCAAATTTGGTTCTTAATGCCAACAATAACAATCATGGCAGGGATTTAACTGTGAGAGACTCGTTGATTTTTTTGAGTCTTTAAAAATAAATTTTTTCTCTTCCTGATTTGATTTAATTTAATTTTTGACTTTTAATTTAGTGGATTCTGTCAAGGAAGTATGAGTGACGTAGATTTTTGAGTTCTAGGTCCCTTTTGGTTTGGCGTTTAGTATCAATTTGTTTGGCCAATCCACTGAGAGTTTTTTGTTAATAGGGTAATTTGCAACCCCTTACTCAGCCTGAGACTTAAAAAAATATATATAAAATAAAATAAAAAGATTTAAAATTGTTCAGTTCTTGCATTGATTGACTTTTGGAGATAAAGATGAACACTTTGCCGTCTTTGTTTAAAAGTCAGATTGCTTCTGTCCCTGGATATTTAGAGGCACATGCAATAGTCATGCACAGTGAAGGGAAGAAGCATCTTGAAAAAATGAAAAAAACGTATGTGTGGCATTCATGAAAAGGGCAGATTACACCAAGATTTATGGTCTGAAGTCATTAAGAAGCATAAAGGGATTCTAGAAGCTAATGATTTGCTGGCATCCGCCCAGGCATGGCACCATACTTCATGTGCTATTGCTAAAGAAGGTTATGTGGAGGAGGAGTACAGAGATAAGAAGAGCAATGTGATTATGTATTTTCATTACAGAGATAGAGACGCATCATCGCTCGATAATGATGATGATCCTAGCTGTTGGTTGTGTCTCCGTTGTGGTAAGCAAAATCTGCCTTCAGTAAAAGACTGTGTTTCCTGTGGCCAAGCCTGTGCAAATGAACAGCACCATGTACTGCCACAGCACCTCCGTATACTGGAAAAATGGAAAAAAAAATGCACCCACCCCACTATATGCTATTCAACCTCCGTCTAGTGGTGGCCATGTTACTACAGTAACTTCCTGTGCTGTCAGCCATGTTGGAGTGCCAGGAAGTATTGCTCGCCCCACTTCCTGTGCTGTCAGCCCTCTTGGAGGACCAGGAATTGCTGCCTCATCCATTTCCTCTACTGTCAGCCATATGGGCTTACCCAATCTACTTACTCTCTGTAATGAGCCCTCATCCAGTACACCCAAACAGGACTTGCCAGTTGCTGGAAGGTTTCCAAATAGAACTTCCTCTAGCAGTCATCCTAGTGCTATAGCACTTGATCTCTTTTCAGCTATGACTCAGGATGGGGGTTGCTTTGTACGTAATGACCAGATCACTGGCCTATACCCAAATCAAACCCACACACTCCCAGATCAGGCCTCACCGGAAAGCTCAGTATTTCATTCTGCTAATAATTGCTGTGCCTCACCAAGAAGTCAGACCTCTCTACCCAGTGAAGACAGTCCTCCAGCCCAAGATGAACCTCATGCACAGTTTTAGTCTCCTATCACTGATCATCATCATCAGTCTCCTATCAATGATGATCATCATCATCAGTGCCCAGGAAAGATACCACTTTCATCTGTTAATACAATCACACCTACTGAGGTGTAATTTCATGAGCCTCCCAATACCTCCAATAGTACCATGTATCAAACCATTAGATCAAGTAGGGTGTCTGAAAATTTTCATCTGGCCCTGGGAACAAAGATCTGGAATAACACCCTACTCCGGATTGGCATGGGTTCCATAGAAACCAAGGAAGTGCAAGCTATAGTTAACCCTGCAAATCCGTATCTTCAGCATTATGTTGGCCTTGCTGCTGCCTTAGTGCATGCAGGGGGGAATAGTATACAGCATGACTCTGATCTGTTGGTAATACAAAAAAGGGCCCATTTCAACCTCCCAACTGGCCATTACAGGCTCTGGGACACTGCCTTGCAACATGATAATACATGTTGTTGGTCCCAGATATTCCTCTGCCCAACATGATGCCTGCATAAGGCAGCTTCAGTCCACAATACATCACATTATTGATCTAGCTGAAGAGAAGGAAATTTCCTCTCTGGCCATTCCACCCATCAGTTCTGGACTCTTTGTATTTCCTCCTAATATCTGTGCCAATGCAATAGTGTCCTGTATTAAACATCACAAGCCAATACCAACCTTGCAAGAAATCAGGCTTATCTCTAAAACATACGAAACAGTCCAAGCTCTCGTGAATGCTATCAACTTGTTCAACAAACCTAAACTCTTGGGTAAACACCCAATGCCACATGATGTTTCAGATAGCCTACAACATGGATTACCCAGATCCACGTCAACTAAACTTTTGCCCATACAGCCTGATGATTCCAGAGATCTCCTGCATAGTTTTGGTGAATCCAGTCCACCTAAAACTATGTCAATACCACTTACCTATGGTGGTATTAAAGGATCCGAAAAACCTCTTTCAGAAACTCTTTATAAATACGTTCCGTTTACCTCGGTGCAAGTAAATAATCTCCTGGAATAGAATTCTGCCGACAACTACAATCCTGGGCCAGAGGCAGACTAGCTTCAAGCTCCACCAATTTCTCTGATGCCTCTCAGCAACCTAGAGAATCAGCTGAAAAGTCTATTCTCTAGACTACATATTCTGTTCCAGGATCAAGGTTATAAAGATAAAGAGAGAAAAAAAAAAAAGGAACACAAAAGCGCCCCTGGTGAAGTACGTTAAGCACAGGTAGGGTGATGCTGGTAATAACACTCACCCTGTGGTGTTGCGCTCAGAGCACAACATCTGATATCGCATATATCATAGAATGGGATCCTGCAGCTTGATTCCCCCGATCCCAGGCAGCGTCTGGTCCGGTAATGGTATGGGCAGCAGAAGAAACAAAAACTGAACTTATTCCAAGCGCCAGATCCCTTGAGGTAGTCAGTCTGGTAATAAACCCCTGCAGATTAACAGCCCAGTCATGTGAGGAGTCCAGCCATGTCTCAGTGACCCCCAACTATATCAATATCAATCAATTGGGGAGCTTGAGGCCTTGATACTGGAGGAACATATTGATATAGTTGGGGTCACTGAGACATGGCTGGACTCCTCGCATGACTGGGCTGTCAATCTGCAGGGGTTTACATTGTTTCGCAAAGATAGAATGAACAGAAAAGGAGGTGGAGTCTGTCTGTATGTTAGAAGTGGTATGAAAGTCAGTGTGAACGATGCCATAGTGTGTGATGATTCTGAGGATGTGGAATAATTGTGGGTAGAATTACAAAAGGAGGGAAATACTGAAAAAATAATACTTGGTGTAATCTACAGACCCCCTACTATCACTGAAGAGATAGAAGGTCGGCTGCATAAACAAATAGAGAGGGCCGCTCGAGCAGGTACAGTGGTAATAATGGGAGATTTTAACTATCCAGATATAGATTGGGGTCCGGGGTTGGCTAAAACTACAAAGGGGCGACAATTCCTAAATTTATTGCAGGATAATTTTATGGGCCAGTTTGTGGACGACCCAACAAGAAGTGATGCCTTGTTGGATCTGATCATTTCCAACAACGCAGAGCTGGTTGGTAATGTAACTGTGAGGGAAAACCTTGGTAATAGCGACCACAATATAGTTACTTTTGAAAACAAAGACAGGCGGGGAAGGCAAAAACATATAACTTTAAAAAGGCAAACTTCCCTGGGCTGAGAACTGCACTACAGGACATAGACTGGGGGGAGGTGTTCTCAAATACTGATACAGAAGGTAAATGGGACATCTTTAAATCAACTCTAAATAACTATACAGCTAAATATATACCAAAGGGGAACAAATATAAACGATTAAAACTAAATCCTACATGGCTGACAAATGATGTTAAAAGAGCAATAAACAACAAAAAAATAGCCTTCAAAAAATACAAATCTGATGGGTCAGCTATAACATTTAAACAGTACAAAGAGCTTAATAAAATCTGTAAAAATGTAATAAAAACAGCAAAAATTCAAAATGAGAGACAGGTGGCCAAAGAAAGCAAAACTAATCCTAAATATTTTTTTAGATATATAAATGCAAAAAAACCAAGGACAGAGCATGTAGGACCCATTAATAATGATAATGGGGAGGTTGTCACAGGCGATAAAGAGAAAGCGGAGCTTCTGAATTGGTTCTTTAGTTCTGTATATACTAGGGAAGAAGGAGGAGCTGACATTGGCCAGGTCAGTGCTGGTAGCACATCATGTAATGTACTGAACTGGCTTAATGTAGAGATGGTACAAGGTAAGTTAAGTAATATAAATGTAAGCAAATCTCCAGGGCCAGATGGATTGCACCCAAGAGTTCTTAGAGAGGTAAGTTCAGTAATATCTGTACCCCTGTTCATGATATTTAGAGATTCACTGGTGTCTGGTATTGTGCCAAGGGAATGGCGCAAGGCGAATGTGATGCCAATCTTCAAAAAGGGCTTTAGGTCTTCCCCAGGAAACTATAGACCGTAAGTTTAACGTGCATTGTGGGTAAATTGTTTGAAGGACTTATAAGGGATTACATACAGGAATACATAGGGGATAATTGTATTATAAGTGATAGCCAGCATGGGTTTACTGAGGATAGAAGTTGTCAAACCAATCTAATTTGCTTTTATGAAGATGTGAGTAGAAGCCTTGACAGAGGAATGGCTGTGGATATAGTGTTTCTGGATTTTCCTAAAGGGTTTGATACTGTCCCTCATAGACGTCTGACAGGTAAGTTAAGGTCTTTGGGTTTGGAAATTTTAGTTTGTAACTGGATTCAACACTGGCTCATGGATCGTACCCAGAAAGTGGTGGTCAATGATTCGTACTCTGATTGGTCCCCGGTAATTAGTGGTGTACCCCAAGGTTCTGTACTGGGACCGCTGTTGTTTAATTTATTTATCAATGATATAGAGGATGGCATTAACAGCTCTGTTTCTATCTTTGCAGATGACACCAAGCTTTGTAGCATGGTACAGTCTATAGAGGAGGTGTATAGGTTACAAGATGACTTGGATAGACTAAGTGTCTGGGCATCCACTTGGCAAATGAGGTTCAATGTGGATAAATGTAAAGTTATGCATCTGGGTACTAATAACCTGCATGCGTCGTATGTCTTAGGGGGGATTAAACTGGCAGAGTCACTGGTAGAGAAGGATCTGGGTGTACTTGTAGATCACAGACTACAGAATAGCATGCAATGTCAGGCTGCTGCTTCCAAAGCCGGCAGGATATTGTCATGTATAAAAAGAGGCATGGACTCGAGGGACAGGGGCGTAATACTCCCCCTTTATAAAGCATTGGTACGGCCTCACCTGGAATATGCTGTTCAGTTTTGGGCACCAGTCCATAAAAGGGACACTGTGGAGCTGGAAAGGGTGCATGGAACATCTTAGCTATGAGGAGCGATTAAAGGAGTTACAATTGTTTAGTCTTGAGAAGAGAAGTTTAACAGGGGATATGATAAATGTATATAAGTATATGTATTAAACAAAATAACATTAATGCTTATGAAGAAATATAAAATCCCACCCCTTCCCCAATATCGCGCCACACCCCACCCTTCAATTCCCTGGTTGAACTTGATGGACATATGTCTTTTTTCGACCGTACTAACTATGTAACTATGTAATATGTTCCTCCAGTATCAAGGCCTCAAGCTCCCCAATTTTATTTGCTAGGCTTCTGGCATTTGTGAACATACACTTTACATTTCCATCCTTTATGTTATTGGGGTTAATGGGCTTCAAGGGTTAAGTTTTATTTTCCTATGAAGCCTATTCCTATTAACTATTCTAACCCCTCCCTCCGCTCCACCCCCAGGTACATTTATAATTCCCACCTCTCTATCTACACTATCTTCACCCTCTATGTTGTAGGTTCCCTCCCCCCCAGTCCCTAGTTTAAACACTCCTCCTCCCTTCTAGCCATCTTCTCCCCGAGCACAGCTGCACCCTCCCCATTGAGGTACAGCTCGTCCCTACGGTAGAGCCAGTAACCGACAGCGAAGTCAGCGCAGTTCTCCATTAACCCAAACCCCTCCTTCCTACACCAGCTTCTGAGCCACTTGTTTACCTCCCTAATCTCCCGCTGCCTCTCTGGTGTGGCTCGTGGTACTGGCAGTATTTCAGAAAATACTACCTTGGAGGTCCTTGCCTTAAGCTTGCGGCCTAAGTCCCTGAAATCATTTTTAAGGACACTCCACCTACCTCTTACTTTGTCATTGGTGCCAATATGTACCATGACTGCTGGGTCCTCTCCAGCCCCACCCAGCAACCTGTCAACCCGATCCACAATGTGCCGAACTCGAGCGCCAGGAAGACAACACACTGTTCGGCGATCCCAGTCTTTGTGACAGATCGCCCTGTCTGTCCCCCTAATAATTGAGTCCCCCACTACCAGTACCTGTCTAGCCTGCCCTGCACTCCTCCTTCCCTCCTTACTGGAGCAGACCCCCCCCTGGCGGTCAGAGGCAGAGTCCTGCTGCAGTACTGCTAGCTCTGGAATGGCATCCCCCTCATCTGCCAACCGGGCAAACTTGTTGGGGTGTGCCAGTTCAGGACTAGCCTCTTTGACACTCTTCCCTCTACCCCATTTTCTAACTGTAACCCAGCTAACTGCCTGACTGTCCTGCACCTCCATCCCACTATCCTCCCCCACCCCTACCCCAGAGAGTACTTGATCAGTAAAGTAACACTCACAGCGATCTCAAACTCCTGATTTCAAACTCTCAGAATTATAACTCTCTTAGCAATACCACTCTTTGCAAAGCCCACTCACAGACAGAGCTCGTTCACACAGAGTCCCAAGCTAAGATTTATACACCTGTGTGTGACTACCCCTCCCCCTAGAGGTAGACTGAAGAAAAAAATTAATAAAAAAAAGTTAAAGGTCAGAAGGCTGTTTAGATTCTAGCAGTGATCCCTTATGTGAAACTTTACTCACAATTCACTCCGCACAGTAGATAATCACTCCATACAGCAGAGATATTTCAGAATTAAAGCCCACTCACAGACAGAGCTCACTCACACAGAGTCCCAAGATTTATTCACCTGTGTGTGACTACCCCTCCCCCTAGAGGTAGACTGAAGAAAAAAATTATAAAGTTAAAGGTCAGAAGGCTGTTTAGGGGGGATTAAACTGTCAGAGTCACTGGTAGAGAAGGATCTGGGTGTACTTGTACATCACAGACTACAGAATAGCATGCGATGTCAGGCTGCTGCTTCCAAAGCCGGCAGGATATTGTCATGTATCAAAAGAGGCATGGACTCAAGGGACAGGGACATAATACTCCCCCTTTATAAAGCATTGGTACGGCCTCACCTGGAATATGCTGTTCAATTTTGGGCACCTGTCCATAAAAGGGACACTGCGGAGTTGGAAAGGGTGCAGAGACGCGCGACTAAACTAATATGGGGCATGGATCATCTTAGCTATGAGGAGCGATTAAAGGAGTTACAATTGTTTAGTCTTGAGAAGAGACGTTTAAGGGGGGATATGATAAACGTATATAAGTATATTAATGGCCCATACAAAAAATATGGTGAAAAACTGTTCCAGGTTAAACCCCCCCAAAGGACGAGGGGGAACTCCCTCCGTCTGGAGAAGAAAAAGTTTAGTCTCAAGGAACTGGTCACAGCAGGAACAATTAACAGCTTTAAAACAGGATTAGATACATTCCTGGAACAAAATAACATTAATGCTTATGAAGAAATATAAAATCCCATCCCTTCCCCAATATCGCGCCACACCCCTGCCCCTTAATTCCCTGGTTGAACTTGATGGACATATGTCTTTTTTCGACCGTACTAACTATGTAACTATGTAACTATGTTTAGATTCTAGCAGTGATCCCTTATGTGAAACTTTACTCACAATTCACTCCGCACAGCAGATAATCACTCCATACAGCAGAGATATTTCAGAATTATAACTCTCTTAGCAATACCACTCTTTGCAAAGCTCACTCACAGACAGAGCTCGCTCACACAGAGTCCCAAGTTAAGATTTATACACCTGTGTGTGACTACCCCTCCCCCTAGAGGTAGACTGAAGAAAAAAATTAATAAAAAAAAGTTAATGGTCAGAAGGCTGTTAAGATTCTAGCAGTGATCCCTTATGTGAAACTTTACTCACAATTCACTCCGCACAGCAGATAATCACTCCATACAGCAGAGATATTTCAGAATTATAACTCTCTTAGTAATACCACTCTTTGCAAAGCTCACTCCCAGACAGAGCTCGCTCACACAGAATCCCAAGCTAAGATTTATACACCTGTGTGTGACTACCCCTCCCCCTAGAGTTGATCTGCTATCTTTTCTTTCTTCAATCAACTGCAAGGTGTCCCTTGAAAAAGTTCAGTGGGCACAACAAAAAGTTGTCTTCCTAGGACATTGTATCTATCAAGGTGCTAAACACCTCACGGAAGACAGGAAGCAAGCCATACAAGAGATTCCTGTACCTACAACTGTCAATCAACTACAGGCCTTTCTTGATATGATCACTTACTGCCGACAATGGATTCCTGCTGCCTCAGCACTGATGCAAACCCTGTATGATGCCATTCCAGCTGACTCAGAAGCAACCTCTTTCATCGGAAGCTATACAATGTTTGAACTACCTAAAAGACCTTATGTCCACTCCTGCACTTGGCTTCCCGAACTATGAGCCGTTTTTTCTGTTTGTCTCTGAAACAAAGGGGTTTGGGCTCATGGAGAACTGGGCCGAATTTGCTGTCGGTTACCAGCTCTACCGTAGGAACGGGCTGCACCTCAATGGGGAGGGTGCAGCTGTGCTTGGGGAGAAGATGGCTAGAAGGGTGGAGGAGTCTTTAAACTAGGGACTGGGGGGAGGGAACCTAAATGAATTAAATCATGTTATAGACAGACCCCTATTTTTAATATTCCGGGACTCTATAGCAACAGGGACTGTTCCACTGGACTGGTGCATAGCAAATGTGGTACCAATATATAAAAAGGGAACAAAAGGTGACCCCGGGAATTATAGACCTGTTAGTTTAACTTCTGTTCTATGTAAATTGTTTGAGGGTTTTCTAAGAGATGCTAATTTGGAATATCTTGATACAAATAAATGTATGACTCCATATCAGCATGGCTTTATGAGGGATTGGTCCTGTCAAACTAACCTGATCAGCTTCTATGAGGAGGTGAGCTCCAGACTGGACCAGGGGGAATCTCTGGATGTCGTATATCTGGATTTTTCCAAAGCATTTGATACGGTGCCACATAAAAGTTTGGTGCATAACATGAGAAGGATCGGGCTGGGGGACAATGTGGGTAAGTGGGTAAGTAACTGGCTCAGTGATAGGAAACAGAGGGTGGTTATTAATGGTACTTATTCTGATTGGGTGACTGTTACTAGTGGGGTACCACAGGGGTCCGTCTTGGGTCCTGTTCTGTTTAATATATTTATTAATGACCTTGTAGAGGGGTTGAATAGTAAAGTAACAATCTTTGCAGATGATACTTAACTCTGTAAAGCGGTAAACACAATAGAGGACAGTGCACTGTTACAACTGGATCTGGATAGGTTAGAGGTTTCGGCTGGGAAGTGGCAAATGAGGTTCAACACTGATAAATGTAAGGTAATGCACATGGGGAGGAAAAATCCGGGCTGGGATTATCTATTAAATGGGAGAACACTTGGGACGACTGACATAGAAAAGGACTTAGGAGTCTTAGTTAACAGTACATTTAGCTGTAGTGATCAGTGTCGGGCAGCTGCTGCCAAGGCTAATAAAATCATAGGGTGTATCAATAGGGGCATAGATGCCCATGACAAGGAAATAATTCTACCACTGTACAAATCACTAGTCAGACCACACATGCAATACTGTGCGCAGTACTGGGCACCAGTGTACAAGAAAGATATAGTGGAGCTGGAGAGGGTTCAAAGACGGGCAACCAGGGTAATACGGGGAATGGGAGGACTACAGTACCCAGAAAGATTATCACAATTAGGGTTATTTAGTTTAGAAAAAAGAAGGCTTAGGGGCGACCTAATAACTATGTATAAATATATCAGGGGGCCATACAGAGATCTCTCCCAAGATCTATTTATACCCAGGACTGTATCTATAACAAGGGGGCATCCTCTACGTTTAGAGGAAAGAAGGTTTCTACACCAGCACAGACGGGGGTTCTTTACTGTAAGAGCAGGGAGACTGTGGAATTCTCTCCCGGAGGAGGTGGTCATGGTGAACTCTGTAAAAGAGTTCAAAACAAGTCTGGATGCATTTTTGGAGAGTAATAACATCGCTGGTTATGTATACTAGATTTATAGGGACAGAAGGTTGATCCAGGGATTTATTCTGACTGCCATATTTAGAGTCGGGAAGGAATTTTTACCTCTAGTATGAGGGGTTTTTGCCTTCCTCTGGATCAACTCAGTAGGGACTCAGTAGGGATATAGGGTGAACTTGATGGACTCTGGTCTTTTTTGAACCTCATGAACTATGTTACTATGTTACAACATAGAGGGGGAAGATAGTGTAGATAGAGGGAGGGACTTAATAATGTACCTGGGGGGGGAGCGGAGGGAGGGGTTAGAATAGATAATAGGGATAGGCATCATAGAAAGAAAAAAACATACACCATTGAAGTGCATGTTGACTAATGCCAGAAGTCTGTCCAATAAAACTAACGAACTGGAGTTGAAAATTTCTGAGGAGGATTATGACATAGTCGGTAGAACAGAGACTTGGTTGGACGATAGCTGTGACTAGGCGGTCAACATACAGGGTTATAGTCTATTCAGGAATGATCGGACAAAACGTAAAGGGGGAGGAGTCTGTCTTTATGTAAAGTCCAATTTGAAGGCCCCACTGCTGAAGGATATTTGGGAGGGAAACAATAACGTGGAGTCATTATGGGTTGAAATATATGGAGATAAAAATAAAAAAATTCTGATAGGGGTTTGCTATAAGTCACCAAACATAATGGAAGAGGCAGAAGATCAATTATTGAGGCAAATAAACAAGGCAGCAAATCAAAATGATGTGATAATAATGGGGGGCTTTAACTATCCTGATATAAACTGGGAGACTGAGACCTGTGAATCTCATAAAGGAAACATGTTTCTGACTATAGCTAAAGACAATTATCTGTCCCAAATGGTGCAGGTGCCCTACTAGACTTAATATTAACCACCGCACCTGACAGAGTAATTAATGTGCAAGTAGATGGACATCTAGGAAATAGTGATCATAATATAATACATTATAACTTGTTCTTCAATTATGGAATCTCTCGAGAGGCCGCAAAAACAATGAACTTTAGGAAGGCAAAGTTCGATCAACTCAGAGAAGCCCTTAACAATATAAAATGGGATAATGTCCTCAAAAAGAACAATACTGACACTAAATGGGAGACTTTTAAAAATATCTTACATTTTCACTGTAAGATGTATGAATGAAAGGGTCAGAAATAAAAGAAAACCAATATGGATGAATAAAAATGTTAAGGGGGCAATAAATGACAAAAATAAAGCATTTAAATTACTTAAAAAGGACAGCAATGAAGAAGCATTAAAAAGCTATAGAGAAAAATGTAAAATATAGAAAAAAAAACAGATAAAAGACGCAAAAATAGAGACAGAAAGACTAATTGCCAAAGAGAGTAAAACTAACCCCAAAATGTTTTTTAACTATGTAAATAGCAAAAAGGTCAAAAATGAAAGTGTTGTCCCTTTAACCCCTTAAGGACATAGGGCGTATCCATACGCCCCCGTTTCCAAGTCCTTAAGGACCGAGGGCGTATGGATACGCCCTGAGCATTTCCGGCCCCCGCCGCTAGCCGGAGGGGCGCCGGAGCCGGATGCCTGCTGAAATCGTTCAGCAGGCATCCCGGCATATCGCCCAGGGGGGTCATTATGTCCCCCCATGTCGGCGATCGCAGCACATCGCTCATCAATTCAGATGAGCGATGCGCTGCGATTCCGTTCCCCGCCGCTCGCCGGGCGGGGATCGGAGCCGGATGTCTGCTGATTTCTATCAGCAGACATCCCGGCAGTGTGCCGGAGGAGGTCCGGAGGACCTCCTATACCGGCGATCGCTGCAGGACGCCGGTAACTACTTACCGGCGTTCTGCAGCGGTTCCGGGTCATCAGGGTCACGTGTGACCCTGTGACCTGGATATAGATGGTGACTGGTGGTGTAGTATACACCACCAATCACCATCCGTACTGTACTGGGGGCTGGCATTGTGGCCACCCCCCTCAGTACAGTTGTGATTGGGTGGCCAAAGTGGCCACACCAATCACAATGTAATAGGAGGGGATGGTGGGGGCTAGGAGCACGTTGCTCCGTTCTGCCCCCCATTCCACTTAGATCTGGTGTGCAGGACGGAGCCCCGTGCTGCCCACCATCCCCTCAGTTGAAAAAAGTGCCCCTTGCCCCCTTTTCTGTGGCCCCTTGGCACAGAAATCACACAGGGTTAGCTTTAGATTAGGTAGGGACAGGTTAGGGTTAAAAAAAAAAGCCTTTTTTTTTCATTTTTTTTTCGGCGTACCTCAGTGGGTGTCCGTGGGTCCGTAGCACCTTTAGCTGCGTGACCCCGGCCCTGCTGGGTCGCTGCGGTCTGCCGCCAGCCTTTTTTTTTGGCGCAGATCTTTTTTTTTTTCCCCTAAGCGTGTGTGCGGACCCTCTTAGTTATAAAAGAGCGGTCCGCCACCGTTTGTTAAAGCCCACCCGCCGCTGATCAGTCCCGTAGTACTGATCAGCGTTTTTTTTGTGGTGCCGGCGCTTTTTTTCGCATTTTCTAGCGCTTTTTTTGCACCCATAGGCGGTCCGTGCCACCAGTAGCAGGCGTGTACTGTGTGGCCGGACCGTACCTGTGTGTGCGGCGTGCCTCACCGCTGTCAGTGATTTATCACTGATCAGCGTTTTTTTTTGTGGTAAAGGCACTTTTTTCGGTTAACGCGTATTTTTTTTTTGCACCCATAGGCAATCCGTGCCACCAGTAGCAGGAGTGTACTGTGTGGACGGACCGTACCTGTGTGTGCAGCCTGTCCCACCGCTGTCGGTGATTTATCACTGATCAGCGTTTTTTGGGGGTTCAGGTGGGTGCATTTTTTTTCGGGGTAAAGCGTTTTTTTATTTTATTTTTCGGGTTTTTTGTGTGGGGGTCTGTGAACAAGCCACCAGCCACTGTTCTGGGCTGAGTGGCTGGACCCCCCACTGACTTCTGCGCCCCCTGCCGCCACAAGCGCTAATCAGTGCGCACACCACTGAATAGATAAACGCTTTTTTTTGGCGCAGGGCTTTTTTGCGCTAGAAGTCCCCTTTTAAAAAAAAAAAAAAAGTCCCCTTTTTATTTTATATATTTTTTTTGTTAGGGCGGGTTAGGTTAGGTTAGGTTAGGCTAGGGCGGGTTAGGGCGGGTTAGGGAGGTAGTATCGCACCACACCACACGCAACACACACCAATAAAGTTTCCCCCCCCACACACACACATACCCGTATCCCCATTAGAGTAGGGAAATGGCCCGCAGAGCGTTTTCGGCGGAGGAGGCATATGCCATAATTGCCTCCGACACCGAGAGCGGCTCAGAGGACGATGAAGACCCCACCTTCCTTATTTCATCGTCCTCCTCATCATCTAGTTCTGATGATGAGCCACCAAGGCGGCGGAGACGCCGCCGTGCGGTGCCGCAAACCTCCTCTGCCCTTGACCCTGTGCCCCATGCTAGTATGAGTCCCCCTGGCGCTCATACTAGTGAAGCCCCCCTGCCAAGATCACTGGTACATCGTACCGGAGAACTTGACTGGGCTGAGCCAGCGGACCACGAGCCCGTGATTCCTGAGTTTGTTGGCGACTCAGGAATCAAAATTAACATCGCCGGGTTCACTGAAAAGGACTTTTTCGGTCATTTTTTCAGTGACGACTTTGTTAATCTAATGGTTACACAGACGAATCTGTACGCCCAACAGTTCGTCGCCGCTAACCCGGGCTCACTTTTAGCTAGACCCGGCGGCTGGACTCCAGTCGATGCAGCCGAAATGAGGACCTTTTGGGGCCTCGCGCTGCATATGGGTATAGTTAAAAAACCCTGTGTCAGGCAATATTGGACTGGGGACGTCTTTTACCAGACACCCCTCTACAGTATGGCCATGGCACGCTCCCGGTTCGAGGCCATTCGGAGATGTTTGCATTATGCTGATAATGCGGCATGTCCCCCCCGAACTGATCCCGCGTATGACCGCCTGTATAAAATCAGGCCGGTCATCAATCACTTCGGGGCCAGATTTTGGGAGGCCTATGTCCCGGGGCGGGAGGTCTCTATTGATGAGTCGCTCATCAGCTTCAAGGGGAGACTCAGCTTCCGGCAATACATCCCGACCAAGCGAGCGCGGTATGGCGTGAAGATGTATAAACTTTGCGAGAGTACCTCCGGGTACACTTGCAAGTTTATAGTGTATGAGGGACGAGATTCCCGTTTTGAACCCCCAGAATGTCCCCCCACTCTGGGTGTTAGCGGGAAAATCGTTTGGGGCCTTTTGCACCCATTGCTAGATAAAGGTTACCACCTTTACGTGGATAACTTTTATACTAGTATCCCTCTTTTCACATCCCTCGCCGCCAGATCCACGGTCGCTTGTGGGACAGTCCGGAAGAATCAAAGAGGCCTTCCGCCCCATCCCCTACATGCTCCTATCCCCCGGGGTGAGTCCCGTGCCTTTTCCCATGAGAACCTGTTGTTGGTCCGGTATAAGGACAAGAGGGATGTCCTTATGCTCACCACAATTCATGGGAATGGCAGCACTCCTGTCCCTGTGCGAGGTACCGTGGGACCGGTCCTCAAGCCCGATTGTATTCTGGACTACAATCGGTATATGGGGGGAGTTGATCTTGCTGATCAAGTCCTCAAGCCATATAATGCCATGCGGAAAACACGTGTATGGTATAAAAAGGTTGCGGTCTACATGGTACAGGTTGCCATGTACAACTCTTTTATACTGTACCAGAACGCTGGCAACACAGGGACATACCTGGAGTTTCAAGAGGTAGTTCTAAGGGCCCTCATCTTTGGTGACCGCCAAAGAGCGGGTCAGAGCACCTCTGGAACTTCAGTGCCCCGGATCGTCCCCGGCCAACACTTTCCAGGTGAGGTCCCCCACACTGGAAAGAAGGGACGATCTCAGAAAAAATGCAGAGTGTGTCACAGGAGGGGGTTCGGAAGGACACCACCACTCAATGTGACACTTGCCCCGATCATCCGGGCCTCTGCGTTAAAAACTGCTTCAGGGAGTATCACACTTCCATGGAGTACTAAATTTTTTATCCTTTTCCCTGATTTTAATTCCCCAGAATTCGGCTCCAATGTACCAGTCCAGGGTACATTGACTTCCAAATTTTATACCAAAATACCCTACCCACAAAAAAATCAAACCCAAAACCTCTTTCCCAATGCCCCTCATAACATCTTTGTCCCCCAAAAAATGGGTTATGGGACACAGAGTCAACGGCATTGGAGGTTTGCAGTTGCCTCAAATGCGCAACGCTCTCTCTCCCCACCTGAGCGGGTTGCGCATTTGAGGTAACAGAATAGGGACGGCCCCACACATTCCCTTCCCAGAATGATGATTCAGAGTATAGGGTTTGGGGCGGGCATCATTTTTACTTTTGGCTGTACTCTGGGTCATCATTCTGGGAAAATAATTGGCACATCAGTTCTAAAATTGCAATTTTCTTCCCCCCATAGTACTCTTCATCCATTCCTGGAAAATAAATGAAGGGAACACCCGTCTGTTCCAAATCTCCACTTCACCCTATACACCTTCCCTAGGGGTGTACTGTTTGTAGTATTCTCACATGTGGGTGTTCCTTTCTTGTATTCTCCTCTGAATGTATGTAACTGTTAGGTCCGTAACAAACATCCACCTCAAATGCGAAGAGTTCTCGCTGAGCTCTGTCGTATTTCCAGGCGACAATTCGGAGTCACATGTTAGTTGTTCCCAGAAAGATGAAGCAGAGCATAGGTTGAAAATTGCAATTTTCAAAAGCTACCCTTCATTCATTCCTGGAAAATAAATTTAGGAAACACCTGTGCGTTAAAAATGTCCTCTTTACCCCTATACCCATTCCTCAGGGTGGGTACTTTCTGTAATAGTGTCACATGTGGGTGATTCATTTTTGTATTTTCCTCGGAATGTATGTAACCGTCAGCTACTGATATGCCATAGGCCACAAATACAAAGTGACCTCTATGACTTCTGAGCCTTGTTGTGCGCCCGCCCAGCATGTTACCCCATATGTGGATGTATTTTTATAGTCAGGTGGAAAAGCCCTCAAAAATTTGTAACCCAATATCTCATATTAACCCTTGTGAAAATGTAAAAAATTGGATAACGCCAGCATTTTAGTGTAAAAAAATCAAATTTTCCAATTTATGGACCACTTTTCAAAAAACCTGTGAGGTGTTATTTCCCACTGTACCCCTTGTTACGTTCATTGAGGGGTGTAGTTTCTAAAATGGTGTCACATGTGGGTTTATTTTTGCTTTTGAGGGCTTTATAAATGCACGGGACCCCCGACTTCAATTTCAACAAAATTTTCACTCCTTCTATTCTGAGGATTGCAGTGCGTCCACAGAGCAATTTACATCCACATATGGGGTATTTTTTTTTCTCAGACAAAATTGTTCTACAAATTTTGGGGGCCTTTTGCCCTATTACCCAATGTGAAAATGAAACATTTGGGGTAACACTATCAATATAGTGCAAAAAAAATCAAATTTTTCACTTTTACGGCCCACTGTTCAAAAAACCTGTGAGGTGTAAGTACTCACTGTATAACTGTTACTTTCCCGGAGGGGTCTAGATTCCAAAATGTGATGCCATGTGTTTTTTTTTTGCTGTCCTGGCACCATACGGGCTTCCTAAATGCGACAAGCCCCCAGAGCAAAATTTCCTTCAAAAAAGCCAAATGTGACTACTTCTCTTCTGAGACCTGTAGTGTGCCAGCAGAGCACTTTTCACCCCCATATGGGGTGTTTTCTGAATCGGGAGAGATTGGGCTTCAAATTTTGGGGGGTATTTTCTGCTTTAACCCTTTGTAAAAATGTAATTTTTTTGGAAAATCAAGCATTTTAGGTAAAATTATTATTATTTTTTTACTTATGCAAAAGTCGTGAAACCCCTGTGGGGTATTAAGGTTCACTTTACCCCTTGTTACGTTCCCCAAGGGGTCTAGTTTCCAAAATGGTATGCCATGTGATGTTTTTTTGCTGTCCTGGCACCATAAGGGCTTCCTAAATGCGGCATGCCCCCAGAGCAAAATTTCCTTCAAAAAAGCCAAATGTGACTCCTTCTCTTCTGAGACCTGTAGTGCGCCAGCAGAGCACTTTTCACCCCCATATGGGGTGTTTTCTGAATCGGGAGAGATTGGGCTTCAAATTTTGGGGGGTATTTTCTGCTTTAACCCTTTGTAAAAATGTAATTTTTTTGGAAAATCAAGCATTTTAGGTAAAATTTTTTATTTTATTTTTACTTATGCAAAAGTCGTGAAACCCCTGTGGGGTATTAAGGTTCACTTCACCCCTTGTTACGTTCCCCAAGGGGTCTAGTTTCCAAAATGGTATGCCATGTGAGGTTTTTTTGCTGTCCTGGCACCATAAGGGCTTCCTAAATGCGGCATGCACCCAGAGCAAAATTTCCTTCAAAAAAGCCAAATGTGACTCCTTCTCCTCTGAGACCTGTAGTGCGCCAGCAGAGCACTTTTCACCCCCATATGGGGTGTTTTCTGAATCGGGAGAGATTGGGCTTCAAATTTTGGGGGGTATTTTCTGCTTTAACCCTTTGTAAAAATGTAATTTTTTTGGAAAATCAAGCATTTTAGGTAAAATTTTTTATTTTATTTTTACTTATGCAAAAGTCGTGAAACCCCTGTGGGGTATTAAGGTTCACTTTACCCCTTGTTACATTCCCCAAGGGGTCTAGTTTCCAAAATGGTATGCCATGTGAGGTTTTTTTGCTGTCCTGGCACAATAAGGGCTTCCTAAATGCGGCATGCACCCAGAGCAAAATTTCCTTCAAAAAAGCCAAATGTGACTCCTTCTCTTCTGAGACCTGTAGTGCGCCAGCAGAGCACTTTTCACCCCCATATGGGGTGTTTTCTGAATCGGGAGAGATTGGGCTTCAAATTTTGGGGGGTATTTTCTGCTTTAACCCTTTGTAAAAATGTAATTTTTTTGGAAAATCAAGCATTTTAGGTAAAATTATTATTTTTTTTTTACTTATGCAAAAGTCGTGAAACCCCTGTGGGGTATTAAGGTTCACTTTACCCCTCGTTACGTTCCCCAAGGGGTCTAGTTTCCAAAATGGTATGCCATGTGAGTTTTTTTTGCTGTCCTGGCACCATAAGGGCTTCCTAAATGCGGCATGCCCCCAGAGCAAAATTTCCTTCAAAAAAGCCAAATGTGACTCCTTCTCTTCTGAGACCTGTAGTGCGCCAGCAGAGCACTTTTCACCCCCATATGGGGTGTTTTCTGAATCGGGAGAGATTGGGCTTCAAATTTTGGGGGGTATTTTCTGCTTTAACCCTTTGTAAAAATGTAATTTTTTTGGAAAATCAAGCATTTTAGGTAAAATTATTATTTTTTTTTTACTTATGCAAAAGTCGTGAAACCCCTGTGGGGTATTAAGGTTCACTTTACCCCTTGTTACGTTCCCCAAGGGGTCTAGTTTCCAAAATGGTATGCCATGTGAGGTTTTTTTGCTGTCCTGGCACCATAAGGGCTTCCTAAATGCGGCATGCCCCCAGAGCAAAATTTCCTTCAAAAAAGCCAAATGTGACTCCTTCTCTTCTGAGACCTGTAGTGCGCCAGCAGAGCACTTTTCACCCCCAAATGGGGTGTTTTCTGAATCGGGAGAAATTGGGCTTCAAATTTTGGGGGGTATTTTCTGCTATTACCCTTTTTAAAAATGTAAAATTTTTGGGAAAACAAGCATTTTAGGTAATTTTTTTTTTTTTTTTTTACATTTGCAAAAGTCATGAAACACCTGTGGGGTATTAAGGTTCACATTACCCCTTGTTACGTTCCCCAAGGGGTTTAGTTTCCAAAATGGTATGCCATGTGTTTTTTTTTTGCTGTTTTGGCACCCTAGGGGCTTCCTAAAGGTGACATGCCTCCCAAAAACCATTTCAGAAAAATGTTTTCTCCAAAATCCCCTTGTCGCTCCTTCCCTTCTGAGCCCTCTACTGCGCCCGCCGAACACTTTACATAGACATATGAGGTATGTGCTTACTTGAGAGAAATTGGGTTACAAATAATTGTAAAAATTTTCTCCTTTTACCCCTTGCAAAAATTCAAAAATTGGGTCTACATGAACATGCGAGTGTAAAAAATGAAGATTTTGAATTTTCTCCTTTACTTTGCTGCTATTCCTGTGAAACACCTAAAGGGTTAAAACCCTGACTGAATGTCATTTTGAATACTTTTGGGGGTGTAGTTTTTATAATGGGGTCATTTATGGGGTATTTCTAATATGATGACCCTTCAAATCCACTTGAAAACTGAACTGGTCCCTGAAAAATATCGAATTTCAAAATTTTGTGAAAAATTGGAAATTTGCTGCAGAACTTTGAAGCCCTCTGATGTCTTCCAAAAGTAAAAACTCATCAATTTTATGATGCAAACATGAAGTAGACATATTGTATATGTGACCCAAAAAGAAATTTAATTTGAATATCCATTTTCCTTACAAGCAGAGAGCTTAAAAATTAGAAAAATGCAAAATTTTCAATTTTTTCATCAAATTTGGGGATTTTTCACCAAGAAAGGATGCAAGTTACGACAAAATTTTATCACTATTTTAAAGTAGAATATGTCACAAAAAAACAATCTCGGAATCAGAATGATATCTAAAAGCATTCCAGAGTTATTAATGTTTAAAGTGACAGTGGTCAGATGTGCAAAAAACGCTCTGGTCCTTAAGGTGAAAAAGGGCTCGGTCCTTAAGGGGTTAAAAAATGATGAGGAAGAAATTATAAACGGGGATAAGGTAAAAGCAAATATATTAAACAAATTCTTCCCCACTGTATTCACTGAGGAAAATGAAATGCCAGGTGAAATACAATGTGATAAGGTAAACTCCCCAGTACAGGTCAACTGTCTAACCCAGGAACAAAGTACGGTATGAAGAAACAGGAAAAAACCCTTTTCGTCGGCGCTGCTCGGATGGTGCAAAAATATGGATGGTACCCAGAGTATTATGTAACAATATTTTATTGAAACACATACATTAGGGGGTACAGACAGGACAAGACGCGTTTCGGGAGTGAGCCCTCCCTTTCTCAATTGTGGACATATGCAGTCTGATGTGACAGGGGATGTGGTACATATAAATACATTTACAATCTGGCGCCAAAAATATTCCGGCACAGGTCAAAGGTTCAACATAAGAAAACAGTGATGCTGCATATTCATTTCGAATAAAAATGGTCATATTTAGAAAACAATATAGAGAATACTGTGTTTAGTGCTTGTACATTATTGTAATTTACTTAAATCATTGCAAATCCACTTTACATAGTCTAACAGTTACGTACTAGTCATGGTAGCCACGGACTCAGAACGAGGCTTGGGCTAGCTAGTGTTGATAGTGAGGCATAGTCACAATGGTCGTGGTTAAGGCTTGCCGCTGTTTGTCTATGTGCAAAGGGCAGCCAATTAGAGTATAGATACGCGATGACGTACTATACCGTCCTTACGGGTAAGTCGGGATTTGTACGTGCCGCTTATTTTAGTGTAGAGTCGGCAACCAATCAGATTGTGAGATTGGGGTGACATATTGTGTTGTTGTTGAGAGCGCTTCTCTTTGTTTATATAGTCACGTGGTGTGCATTTCCAACCAATGGGAGATAAAGTTAGCCAGCTGTTCAGCCAATCAATGAGCTGAAGGGTATGGCGGTAAACATAGGTATTATGAATGTAAGAGACCATATGATTCAAGTCAATCACAGGTTTCTTAAGTGACGAGGGTGGGTGGTTGGACCAATCAGATCACTGCCTATCTCATAATGTAAGGTCTATGAAGATAATTACTGCGGGATGGGAGGTTTCTGATAGGTGGACGTATGGACCAATGAGGGCGTCGCCTAATCCGTCTTAGATTAGCAGTAGAGGGCGGGTGTATTCAAAATTCCTAATAGACGCTTTAGCCAATCAGAGAATCGCCTACTTCATCTTGTATTTCCACTTGGGGGATACAGGGCATGATCAAGAATCCCTGATAGGTAGGTTGTAGATGTTTGTTCAGCCATTCGCTCCGGCATCTAGAGAAGAGCGGATGGACATAAATGACATCGGCAAGGTGAGTGAATCTAACCTGATGATTTATGTTGGATTTTCAATATATTCATTAAGTCCCTGAGGGATAAGGGTTTTTAGCTTAAAAATCCAGTAGTTCTCCCTCCTGCATAGTTGTGTATAACGTCGGTGGCAGGTGATTGGTATCTGCTCGATCGGGGTGACAGAAAAATGTGAAAAATCGCAGTTGTGCATTAGTGAGGCATGGCGTGATACGCTGTGCAGTTGGTACCCAGTTTTTACATTAAACCGGTGTTTGTTTAATCTGGCATTAAGACACTGGATTGTTCGGCCTATATATTGGCTTTTGCAAGTGCATTCCAGTAGATAGACAACAAAGGATGATTTACATGTTAATATGGTCTTAATTGGGAAAGCTTCACCTGTGATGTTCGAAGTAAAGGATTTCTTGCGATGCGTAATGCTTGTGCAGCATTTGCATGCTGATGTTCCACATTTGTAGGAACCCTCTAGTCCTTCTTTCAGAAAGGTGGTTTTTGTAGGTTCCTTTAGTTTGCTTGGTGCCAGTATGTTTTTTAGTAACTTATTCTTTCTGAAGGTCACCTGTGGTTTTGAAGGAATAATGTCTTTCAGAAAAGGGTCCAATAAAAGAGTAGCCCAGTGTTTTTCCAAAATCTTCTTTATATTTTTGTGGTCTGTTGAGTATGTAGTAAGAAAGTTGTAGGCGTAGGATTTCTCCAAACTTTCTGTGGTGGTAAGGTTTTTACATTTTGGTTGAAGACAAGTGTTCTGATCAGTCTTCATAGCTTTTTGTTTGCTATTCTGAATCAGGGATCTAGGGTATCCCTTTGCTTTAAATCTTTTGTTCAAGATTTCGCTTTGTGTAAAAAAGTCTTTGTCCGATGTGCAGTTGCGCCGAATTCTCTTAAATTGGCCGTATGGAATGTTTTGGATCCATTTCTGATAGTGGCAGCTAGAATAATCCAAATAACTATTCCCGTCTACTGCTTTGAAAAAGGTTTTAGTGGTGATCTTTTTTTCTTTATTGTGTGACACCATGACGTCTAAAAATTCTGCATTGTTATCATACTGGTGGTGGGTGAACTGAATGTTCCACGTGTTATTGTTTAGTGATGTGATGAAATCCTTGGGATTCGTGATGGTGTTATCCCAGACAATAAAGATATCGTCTATATACCTCTGGTATGAGATACAGTTACAAAACAGGGGGTCTTGGTACAGGATTTGTTCCTCAAACGCTCCCATGAAAAGATTCGCAAAACTTGGTGCGAAACGGGTCCCCATCGCAGTCCCACAGTGCTGTCGATATGTTTTTCGGTTAAATTTGAAAAAATTGTGTTCAAGGATAAATTGAATAGCTTTCAGGAGAAATTCCCGCTGGGGTATAGGCATGGTAACGTCTTGTTCGAGAAAGTATGAGACTGCGGTTAGACCGAGATCGTGTTTGATGATAGTGTAAAGAGATGTGATATCCATGGTTAGAAATGTGTAGTTTTCTTTCCAGGTAAGTTTGCTTATAGTGGATATGAAGTCGCTGGTATCACGGGTAAAGGACGGTAATGTGGTGACGTATTTCTGTAAATGGTAATCGATATATTGGGAGAGGTTGGAGGTGAGTGAATTTATTCCAGAAATAATTGGTCGCCCAGGTGGTTGTGTGGGATGTTTATGGATCTTTGGTAGATGATAGAATAATGGGGTATCGGGTTCGGAAATCTTGATGAAGTTGTATTCTTGTTTATTCAGAACTCCTTCTTCCAGACCTCTGGATAAAAAATCCGTAAGTTCTTTCTCATACGATTTTGCTGTAGAACTTTGTAAAATGATTTATCGGATAATAGGCGGTTTGATTCCATGATATAGTTTTCACGGTCGAGAATCACAATACCTCCTCCTTTGTCTGCTGATTTTATTATAATCGATTCATCATCTGTCAAGGTTTTTATTGCTTTTCTCTGAGCTCTGTTCAGATTGTCTTTATTGTTTGGTCTCTTGTCTTTATTGATGGTGTTTAGACTCTCAAAATCTGCTGATACTTCGGCCATAAATGTCTCTATGAAATTCCCTCGATGTTGAGTCGGGTAGAAAATCGATCTGGGTTTAAGACCGGTATCTATTGGAGGGGGATCCAATACTAGGGCATATTCAGACTTGCTGGATTTAGCCTGTGTATTGTGGTTCATTTTTGGTAAGTTGAAGAATCTCTTCAGAGTCATTTTCCGAATGAAGTTGTTCAGATCTAGGAATAGATCAAAATCATTGGATATTTTTGAGGGGCAGAAGGACAAGCCTTTTGCTAGGGCACTTAGTTCTATTGGGTTTAGAATCTTTTTGGACAGGTTGAAAATTTTGATGGTGTCTAGAGTAATTTCATTTTGTCCAGGACTACGGTCATCTTCCATTAATAATTTTTCGGATTTCTCTTCTTGTTGTACGGTTTCTTGTTTGCTTCTCTTTCTTCCTCCTCTTCTTCCTCTCTTTCTTTTCTTTTTGTTGTTTTTGGTCTGATTGGCGCTGCTATGTGGATTGTTTCTATGGTTGAAAGTGGTGGATCCGGTGTGCAGGTCAGGGCTGTAGGAAGCCCTAAAAAAGATTCCGATAAAAGTGTGTGGTTGGAGAGTAGAGTGGAGTCTTCTTTAGATTTTAACCGGTGTGGCAATGGGTTGCACGGTGTGAAAAATTGATTAGTCGAAATGTCTGCATTGGTTTGATTTATTGTTGGTGGTGTGAGACTTCCATGCGTGGTGATGAGTGAATCTTCAAAAATATCGTCCTCTGATATGGTCGGTGTTTGGAATCGTCCTGAGGGCAGATCTGATTTAGCATCTTTGATAAATTCCAGTAGTTCTTCTGGGATTTCTTTGGATGTGGGATTCCCGGCGATGGGTATTGTTTTGAAGGGTGTTTTGAGGGGTGTTCTGTGGGATATGGGTCTGGATTTGATCGGAGTTTTCTTCAGGGTTTTTGCCAGAGGGAAATGTTTCCTAGGGGCTGGTATAGGAACATTCGTACTGAGTGATTTGGGTGTTTTATTGGGGTGGTGTGATGGTTGTTGGGAGTACTGCTTTCTTGCAGGTTTAGGAAAGGGTTTATGGGATGTTTTTTGTTTATTGTTTTCTTTCAACCAATATTTGATATTTGCATTTTTGTAGTCTAAGCGATCTCTATTGAGTTTTTTAAGTTTCAGTTCAGCTGTTTCTTTTTCATATTTTGAGATTCTGTTATTAGTACTTTTGTCCCACCCAGGGTAATCTTTTACATGTTTTAAGTCAGACAGTGCATAAATACATTCGTCTATTTTATCCGAAACCTTATCAACTAAATTGTTATGTTTGTCAATAAGTATGTTAATAAGAATACAAGAACAGTTATGTAGCGCTGTATCCCACTTTTCCATGACTTCAACGTCGCCAAGGAAAGAGGGGGCAGTCCTTATTCTTAACCCCCTAGGGAGGATTTTTTCAGACAGATACACACTGAGAAAAAAGGCATCCAATTGATGTTGTATTTCGGTTTTGGAGAGGGCTTCTAGTTCAAAGAAAAGTTCCCTCATTTTCTTAAAGTCATTTTGATAGTTGTGTGTGTTACCTTGATCCGGTATCGATGTCAGTACCAAATTTTTCTGGTTGTGGACCAAGTATTTAAAGTTGCAGTCTCTCTTAGTTAGGCGTGTGGTTTTTAGATCCATACCACTTCAAATAAAATGTCAAATAGATAGGAAAAAACACTGTCGCTCGGCTCCGTCGATAACCCCTTAGGGTGATCGGTTCCTGGAATCGGTACAATCCGACCCAGAATAACTGTGTAAAATAGAAAAGCAAAAAAGGAGGACGGCGCCTCGTGTAATTCCGATGATATGTATTAAAGCGAAGGATTAAGTAGTATGCTCACCTTGTGTGAACCTTGGGTTCATGCATGTAACCCCTCCGTGTTGGGGTAGTGAGCGGTAGTCCGGAGCTGCAGCCTGCGGGTTGCGGCCGATGTCCTCGCAGGGATCGGCGGAGGTCTTGGAACAAAGTACGGTATGAAGAAACAGGAAAAAACCCTTTTCGTCGGCGCTGCTCGGATGGTGCAAAAATATGGATGGTACCCAGAGTATTATGTAACAATATTTTATTGAAACACATACATTAGGGGGTACAGACAGGACAAGACGCGTTTCGGGAGTGAGCCCTCCCTTTCTCAATTGTGGACATATGCAGTCTGATGTGACAGGGGATGTGGTACATATAAATACATTTACAATCTGGCGCCAAAAACATTCCGGCACAGGTCAAAGGTTGAATATAAGAAAACAGTGATGCTGCATATTCATTTCGAATAAAAATGGTCATATTTAGAAAACAATATAGAGAATACTGTGTTTAGTGCTTGTACATTATTGTAATTTACTTAAATCATTGCAAATCCACTTTACATAGTCTAACAGTTACGTACTAGTCATGGTAGCCACGGACTCAGAACGAGGCTTGGGCTAGCTAGTGTTGATAGTGAGGCATAGTCACAATGGTCGTGGTTAAGGCTTGCCGCTGTTTGTCTATGTGCAAAGGGCAGCCAATTAGAGTATAGATACGCGATGACGTACTATACCGTCCTTACGGGTAAGTCGGGATTTGTACGTGCCGCTTATTTTAGTGTAGAGTCGGCAACCAATCAGATTGTGAGATTGGGGTGACGTATTGTGTTGTTGTTGAGAGCGCTTCTCTTTGTTTATATAGTCACGTGGTGTGCATTTCCAACCAATGGGAGATAAAGTTAGCCAGCTGTTCAGCCAATCAATGAGCTGAAGGGTATGGCGGTAAACATAGGTATTATGAATGTAAGAGACCATATGATTCAAGTCAATCACAGGTTTCTTAAGTGACGAGGGTGGGTGGTTGGACCAATCAGATCACTGCCTATCTCATAATGTAAGGTCTATGAAGAAAATTACTGCGGGATGGGAGGTTTCTGATAGGTGGACGTATGGACCAATGAGGGCGTCGCCTAATCCGTCTTAGATTAGCAGTAGAGGGCGGGTGTATTCAAAATTCCTGATAGACGCTTTAGCCCATCAGAGAATCGCCTACTTCATCTTGTATTTCCACTTGGGGGATACAGGGCATGATCAAGAATCCCTGATAGGTAGGTTGTAGATGTTTGTTCAGCCATTCGCTCCGGCATCTAGAGAAGAGCGGGTGGACATAAATGACATCGGCAAGGTGAGTGAATCTAACCTGATGATTTATGTTTGATTTTCAATATATTCATTAAGTCCCTGAGGGATAAGGGTTTTTAGCTTAAAAATCCAGTAGTTCTCCCTCCTGCATAGTTGTGTATAACGTCGGTGGCAGGTGATTGGTATCTGCTCGATCGGGGTGACAGAAAATGTGAAAAATCGCAGTTGTGCATTAGTGAGGCATGGCGTGATACGCTGTGCAGTTGGTACCCAGTTTTTACATTAAACCGGTGTTTGTTTAATCTGGCATTAAGACACTGGATTGTTCAGCCTATATATTGGCTTTTGCAAGTGCATTCCAGTAGATAGACAACAAAGGATGATTTACATGTTAATATGGTCTTAATTGGGAAAGCTTCGCCTGTGATGTTCGAAGTAAAGGATTTCTTGCGATGCGTAATGCTTGTGCAGCATTTGCATGCTGATGTTCCACATTTGTAGGAACCCTCTAGTCCTTCTTTCAGAAAGGTGGTTTTTGTAGGTTCCTTTAGTTTGCTTGGTGCCAGTATGTTTTTTAGTGACTTATTCTTTCTGAAGGTCACCTGTGGTTTTGAAGGAATAATGTCTTTCAGAAAAGGGTCCAATAAAAGAGTAGCCCAGTGTTTTTCCAAAATCTTCTTTATATTTTTGTGGTCTGTTGAGTATGTAGTAAGAAAGTTGTAGGCGTAGGATTTCTCCAAACTTTCTGTGGTGGTAAGGTTTTTACATTTTGGTTGAAGACAAGTGTTCTGATCAGTCTTCATAGCTTTTTGTTTGCTATTCTGAATCAGGGATCTAGGGTATCCCTTTGCTTTAAATCTTTTGTTCAAGATTTCGCTTTGTGTAAAAAAGTCTTTGTCCGATGTGCAGTTGCGCCGAATTCTCTTAAATTGGCCGTATGGAATGTTTTGGATCCATTTCTGATAGTGGCAGCTAGAATAATCCAAATAACTATTCCCGTCTACTGCTTTGAAAAAGGTTTTAGTGGTGATCTTTTTTTCTTTATTGTGTGACACCATGACGTCTAAAAATTCTGCATTGTTATCATACTGGTGGTGGGTGAACTGAATGTTCCACGTGTTATTGTTTAGTGATGTGATGAAATCCTTGGGATTCGTGATGGTGTTATCCCAGACAATAAAGATATCGTCTATATACCTCTGGTATGAGATACAGTTACAAAACAGGGGGTCTTGGTACAGGATTTGTTCCTCAAACGCTCCCATGAAAAGATTCGCAAAACTTGGTGCGAAACGGGTCCCCATCGCAGTCCCACAGTGCTGTCGATATGTTTTTCCGTTAAATTTGAAAAAATTGTGTTCAAGGATAAATTGAATAGCTTTCAGGAGAAATTCCCGCTGGGGTATAGGCATGGTAACGTCTTGTTCGAGAAAGTATGAGACTGCGGTTAGACCGAGATCGTGTTTGATGATAGTGTAAAGAGATGTGATATCCATGGTTAGAAATGTGTAGTTTTCTTTCCAGGTAAGTTTGCTTATAGTGGATATGAAGTCGCTGGTATCACGGGTAAAGGACGGTAATGTGGTGACGTATTTCTGTAAATGGTAATCGATATATTGGGAGAGGTTGGAGGTGAGTGAATTTATTCCAGAAATAATTGGTCGCCCAGGTGGTTGTGTGGGATGTTTATGGATCTTTGGTAGATGATAGAATAATGGGGTATCGGGTTCGGAAATCTTGATGAAGTTGTATTCTTGTTTATTCAGAACTCCTTCTTCCAGACCTCTGGATAAAAAATCCGTAAGTTCTTTCTCATACGATTTTGCTGTAGAACTTTGTAAAATGATTTATCGGATAATAGGCGGTTTGATTCCATGATATAGTTTTCACGGTCGAGAATCACAATACCTCCTCCTTTGTCTGCTGATTTTATTATAATCGATTCATCATCTGTCAAGGTTTTTATTGCTTTTCTCTGAGCTCTGTTCAGATTGTCTTTATTGTTTGGTCTCTTGTCTTTATTGATGGTGTTTAGACTCTCAAAATCTGCTGATACTTCGGCCATAAATGTCTCTATGAAATTCCCTCGATGTTGAGTCGGGTAGAAAATCGATCTGGGTTTAAGACCGGTATCTATTGGAGGGGGATCCAATACTAGGGCATATTCAGACTTGCTGGATTTAGCCTGTGTATTGTGGTTCATTTTTGGTAAGTTGAAGAATCTCTTCAGAGTCATTTTCCGAATGAAGTTGTTCAGATCTAGGAATAGATCAAAATCATTGGATATTTTTGAGGGGAAGAAGGACAAGCCTTTTGCTAGGACACTTAGTTCTATTGGGTTTAGAATCTTTTTGGACAGGTTGAAAATTTTGATGGTGTCTAGAGTAATTTCATTTTGTCCAGGACTACGGTCATCTTCCATTAATAATTTTTCGGATTTCTCTTCTTGTTGTACGGTTTCTTGTTTGCTTCTCTTTCTTCCTCCTCTTCTTCCTCTCTTTCTTTTCTTTTTGTTGTTTTTGGTCTGATTGGCGCTGCTATGTGGATTGTTTCTATGGTTGAAAGTGGTGGATCCGGTGTGCAGGTCAGGGCTGTAGGAAGCCCTAAAAAAGATTCCGATAAAAGTGTGTGGTTGGAGGGTAGAGTGGAGTCTTCTTTAGATTTTAACCGGTGTGGCAATGGGTTGCACGGTGTGAAAAATTGATTAGTCGAAATGTCTGCATTGGTTTGATTTATTGTTGGTGTGAGACTTCCATGCGTGGTGATGAGTGAATCTTCAAAAATATCGTCCTCTGATATGGTCGGTGTTTGGAATCGTCCTGAGGGCAGATCTGATTTAGCATCTTTGATAAATTCCAGTAGTTCTTCTGGGATTTCTTTGGATGTGGGATTCCCGGCGATGGGTATTGTTTTGAAGGGTGTTTTGAGGGGTGTTCTGTGGGATATGGGTCTGGATTTGATCGGAGTTTTCTTCAGGGTTTTTGCCAGAGGGAAATGTTTCCTAGGGGCTGGTATAGGAACATTCGTACTGAGTGATTTGGGTGTTTTATTGGGGTGGTGTGATGGTTGTTGGGAGTATTGCTTTCTTGCAGGTTTAGGAAAGGGTTTATGGGATGTTTTTTGTTTATTGTTTTCTTTCAACCAATATTTGATATTTGCATTTTTGTAGTCTAAGCGATCTCTATTGAGTTTTTTAAGTTTCAGTTCAGCTGTTTCTTTTTCATATTTTGAGATTCTGTTATTAGTACTTTTGTCCCACCCAGGGTAATCTTTTACATGTTTTAAGTCAGACAGTGCATAAATACATTCGTCTATTTTATCCGAAACCTTATCGACTAAATTGTTACGTTTGTCAATAAGTATGTTAATAAGAATACAAGAACAGTTATGTAGCGCTGTATCCCACTTTTCCAACGTCGTCAAGGAAAGAGGGGGCAGTCCTTATTCTTAACCCCCTAGGGAGGATTTTTTCAGACAGATACACACTGAGAAAAAAGGCATCCAATTGATGTTGTATTTCGGTTTTGGAGAGGGCTTCTAGTTCAAAGAAAAGTTCCCTCATTTTCTTAAAGTCATTTTGATAGTTGTGTGTGTTACCTTGATCCGGTATCGATGTCAGTACCGAACTTTTCTGGTTGTGGACCAAGTATTTAAAGTTGCAGTCTCTCTTAGTTAGGTGTGTGGTTTTTAGATCCAAAACATTCCATACGGCCAATTTAAGAGAATTCGGCGCAACTGCACATCGGACAAAGACTTTTTTACACAAAGCGAAATCTTGAACAAAAGATTTAAAGCAAAGGGATACCCTAGATCCCTGATTCAGAATAGCAAACAAAAAGCTATGAAGACTGATCAGAACACTTGTCTTCAACCAAAATGTAAAAACCTTACCACCACAGAAAGTTTGGAGAAATCCTACGCCTACAACTTTCTTACTACATACTCAACAGACCACAAAAATATAAAGAAGATTTTGGAAAAACACTGGGCTACTCTTTTATTGGACCCTTTTCTGAAAGACATTATTCCTTCAAAACCACAGGTGACCTTCAGAAAGAATAAGTCACTAAAAAACATACTGGCACCAAGCAAACTAAAGGAACCTACAAAAACCACCTTTCTGAAAGAAGGACTAGAGGGTTCCTACAAATGTGGAACATCAGCATGCAAATGCTGCACAAGCATTACGCATCGCAAGAAATCCTTTACTTCGAACATCACAGGCGAAGCTTTCCCAATTAAGACCATATTAACATGTAAATCATCCTTTGTTGTCTATCTACTGGAATGCACTTGCAAAAGCCAATATATAGGCCGAACAATCCAGTGTCTTAATGCCAGATTAAACAAACACCGGTTTAATGTAAAAACTGGGTACCAACTGCACAGCGTATCACGCCATGCCTCACTAATGCACAACTGCGATTTTTCACATTTTTCTGTCACCCCGATCGAGCAGATACCAATCACCTGCCACCGACGTTATACACAACTATGCAGGAGGGAGAACTACTGGATTTTTAAGCTAAAAACCCTTATCCCTCAGGGACTTAATGAATATATTGAAAATCCAACATAAATCATCAGGTTAGATTCACTCACCTTGCCGATGTCATTTATGTCCATCCGCTCTTCTCTAGATGCCGGAGCGAATGGCTGAACAAACATCTACAACCTACCTATCAGGGATTCTTGATCATGCCCTGTATCCCCCAAGTGGAAATACAAGATGAAGTAGGCGATTCTCTGAGTGGCTAAAGCGTCTATCAGGAATTTTGAATACACCCGCCCTCTACTGCTAATCTAAGACGGATTAGGCGACGCCCTCATTGGTCCATACGTCCACCTATCAGAAACCTCCCATCCCGCAGTAATTTTCTTCATAGACCTTACATTATGAGATAGGCAGTGATCTGATTGGTCCAACCACCCACCCTCGTCACTTAAGAAACCTGTGATTGACTTGAATCATATGGTCTCTTACATTCATAATACCTATGTTTACCGCCATACCCTTCAGCTCATTGATTGGCTGAACAGCTGGCTAACTTTATCTCCCATTGGTTGGAAATGCACACCACGTGACTATATAAACAAAGAGAAGCGCTCTCAACAACAACACAATACGTCACTCCAATCTCACAATCTGATTGGTTGCCGACTCTACACTAAAATAAGCGGCACGTACAAATCCCGACTTACCCGTAAGGACGGTATAGTACGTCATCGCGTATCTATACTCTAATTGGCTGCCCTTTGCACATAGACAAACAGCGGCAAGCCTTAACCACGACCATTGTGACTATGCCTCACTATCAACACTAGCTAGCCCAAGCCTCGTTCTGAGTCCGTGGCTACCATGACTAGTACGTAACTGTTAGACTATGTAAAGTGGATTTGCAATGATTTAAGTAAATTACAATAATGTACAAGCACTAAACACAGTATTCTCTATATTGTTTTCTAAATATGACCATTTTTATTCGAAATGAATATGCAGCATCACTGTTTTCTTATGTTCAACCTTTGACCTGTGCCGGAATGTTTTTGGCGCCAGATTGTAAATGTATTTATATGTACCACATCCCCTGTCACATCAGACTGCATATGTCCACAATTGAGGGCTCACTCCCGAAACGCGTCTTGTCCTGTCTGTACCCCCTAATGTATGTGTTTCAATAAAATATTGTTACATAATACTCTGGGTACCATCCATATTTTTGCACCATCCGAGCAGCGCCGACGAAAAGGGTTTTTTCCTGTTTCTTCATACCGTACTTTGTTCCAAGACCTCTGCCGATCCCTGCGAGGACATCGGCCGCAACCCGCAGGCTGCAGCTCCGGACTACCGCTCACTACCCCAACACGGAGGGGTTACATGCATGAACCCAAGGTTCACACAAGGTGAGCATACTACTTAATCCTTCGCTTTAATACATATCATCGGAATTACACGAGGCGCCGTCCTCCTTTTTTGCTTTTCTATTTTAAACTGTCTAACCCAGGAAGAAGTACAGTGCCGCCTACAAAAAATTCAAATAGACAAATCACCAGGTCCAGATGGCATTCACCCCCCGTGTTCTAAAGGAATTAAGTAATATAATAAACAGACCCCTATTTTTAATATTCAGGGACTCTATAGTGATAGGGACTGTTCCCCAGGACTAGTGCATGCAAATGTGGTGACAATATTTAAAAAGGGGTCAAAAGGTGACCCTGGGAATTATAGACCTGTTAGTTTAACCTCAGTTGTATGTAAATTGTTTGAGGGTTTTCTAGGAGATGCTATTTTGGAATATCTTGATAAAAATAAATGTATGACCCCGTATCAGCATGGATTTTTGAGGGATCGGTCCTGTCAAACTAACCTGATCAGCTTTTACGAGGAGGTTAGCTCCAGACTGGACCAGGGGAAATCGCTGGATGTCATATATCTGGATTTTTCCAAAGCATTTGATACGGTGCCACATAAAAGGTTAGTGCATAAAATGAGAAGGTTTGGGCTGGGGGAGAATGTATGAAAGTGGGTAAGTAACTGGCTCAATGATAGGAAACAGAGGGTGGTTATTGATGGTACTTATTCTGACTGGGTGACTGTTACTAGTGGGGTACCACATGGGGCCGTCTTGGGTCCTGTCCTATTTAATATATTCATTAATGACCTTGCAGAGGGGTTGAATAGTAAAGTAGCAATCTTTGCAGATGACACTAAACTCTGTAAAACGGTAAACACTATAGAGGACAGTGCACTGTTACAAATGGATCTGGATAGGTTGGAGGTTTGGGCTGGGAAGTGGCAGATGAGGTTCAACACTGATACATGTAAGGTAATGCACATGGGGAAGAAAAATCCGGGCTGGGATTATGTATTAAATGGGAGAACACTTGGGACGACTGACATGGAAAAGGATTTAGGAGTCTTAGTTAACAGTAAATTTTGCTGTAGTGACCAGTGTCGTGCAGCTGCTGCCAAGGCTAATGAAATCATGGGGTGCATCAATAGGGGTATAGATGCCCACGACAAGGAAATCATTCTACCGCTGTACAAATCACTAGTCAGACCACACATAGAATACTGTGTACAGTACTGGGCACCAGTGTACAAGAAAGATATAGTTGAGCTGGAGAGGGTTCCGAAAAGGGACAACCAGAGTAATACTGGGAATGGGAGGACTACAGTACCCAGAAAGATTATCAGAATTAGGGTTGTTTAGTTTAGAAAAAATAAGGCTTAGGGAAGAACTAATAACTATGTATAAATATATCAGGGGAAAGTACAGAGATCTCTCCCATGATCTATTTATACCCAGGAATGTATCAATAACAAGGGGACATCCTCTACATCTAGAGGAATGAAGGTTTCTACACCAGCACAGATGAGGATTCTTTACTGTAAGAGCAGTGAGACTGGGGAACTCTCTCCCGGAGGAGGGGATCATGGTGAACTCTTTAATAGAGTTCAAAAAGGGTCTGGATGCATTTTTGGAGAGAAATAACATTACTGGTTATGTATACTAGATTTATAGGGACAGAAGGTTGATCCAGGGATTTATTCTGACTGCCATATTTGGAGTCGGGAAGGAATTCTTACCTCTAGTATGAGGGTTTTTTGCCTTCCTCTGGATCAACTCAACTCAATAGGGACTTATTAAGGTTATGGGTTGAACTTGATGGACTCTGGTCTTTTTTCAACCTTATGAACTATGTTACTATGTTACTATGCCTCTGGAGTAGAGATGAGCGAACTTTTCAAAAATTCGATTCGGCCGATTTGCCGAATTTTCCTGAAAAGTTTGTTTTGATCCGAATTTATTTGCGGTGAATCTATGTTAAAAAAGGCTATTTCTAGCCTACATACAGCCTCTATAGGGGTATAGAACACTTTGCTGTGTCATAAAACGCATATGGAGTGTGCTGGGGTAGTGAAATAATACTGTTATTCAGAATAGCATGCAGATTACCGGCATCGCTCTTAGAATCACTGCTGCACAGCAGCACAATGACAGAGCCTGGTGGTGGCATCAGTGTCAGGAGACCATATAGTGACTGAATGACATAGCGTGGACATGTTGGCAGCAAGAGGAGACCATTTAGTGGCTGAATGGAACAGCGTAGAGTTGGCTGATGCACTACTACACTACACACCAGGGCTTCACAATCCCCCCCCAAAAAACAACACAATATATGACATTTTTGACAAAGATTTCCATTGGTAGCATCCGCTATCCAAAAATTTGAAATTTCCAGACCCAGGCCCCACCTCTGCGGCATCAGTAACCCATATATTGCCTGCATGACACAGCCTGGAGTTGGCTGATGCACCAGTACACACCAGGGCTTCACAATCCCCCCTCCAAAATCAACACAATGAGACATTTTTGTCAAAGATTTCTCATTGGTAGCACCCGCTATCCGAAAATTAGAAATTTCCAGAACCAGGCCCCACCCCTGTGGCATCAGTAACCCATATATTGCCTGCATGACACAGCCTGGAGTTGGCTGATGCAAGAGTACACACCAGGGCTTCACAATCCCCCCCCCCCCCCAAAAAAAAAAAAAAAAAAACAACACAATATATGACATTTTTGTCAAAGATTTCTCATTGGTAGCACCTGCTATCCAAAAATTTGTAATTTCCAGAACCAGGCCCCACCCCTGCGGCATCAGTAACCCATATATTACCTGCATGACACAACCTGGAGTTGGCTGATGCAAGAGTACACACCAGGGCTTCACAATCCCCCCCCCCCCCCCCCCAAAAAAAAAACAACACAGTATATGACATTTTTGTCAAAGATTTCTCATTGGTAGCACCCGCTATCCAAAAATTTTAGATTTCAAGACCCAGGCCCCACCTCTGCGGCATCAGGAACCCATATATTGCTTGAAGGACACAGCCTGGAGTTGGCTGATGCACCAGTACACACCCGGGCTTCACCATCCCCTCCAAAAAACAACATTTTAGACATTTTTTAAAGAAATACCTTTGTGTAAGAACAAGCACATATCCAACAGTTCACAAGACTCTATAATGCAGGACGGTGGACCACCCAAAGACATTCTTCTCAAAAATAATGAACCACACATGGTTTGACATTTTTTTACAAAAACTAATTCAATATGTGTGTAAGTGCATCTGTCTCCAAAAGATCAGATCACCAAAGGACTTTTTTCGCCCAAAATGATGAAGCAGAGTTAATCCCTGTCCGTTTTTTTTTTTTTTTTCATTAGAAAATCACATTCAATAAGCGTTTCGTTGTGTAACGATTAGCATTCTGGAAAATTCAATTTTATTACTGATAAAATTATCAGTAAAAAAAAAAAAAAACACTACCCGAGAGTGTTTAATTACCCCATACATTGCACCAGGAGCAGTCAAGAGTAGGCCTAAGCAGTACCCAAGAGGCTTTAATAACCCCCTACCTTTGCACGATCAATTGCGAGATCGAGCAATACCAGGTGTGTTATGCCCTCTGATTTCCGGGGCCGCAGGCGCGCTCCACTGAACGGATTAGCGTGTCTCTATCTTTCATCGACCGGTGCTGGTAACCCGCTAACTCCCGAAAAGGTAAGCTGCCGCGAAGCAGGTGTTCTCCCCCGGGCACGTTTGGCTCCATAATTTCCACTACTGCCACACCACGCTGACTGCCAACCATGCTACCGCCTTGCTGACTCAAGGGCAACCTGCAACTCTCTTCTCCCGATGATGAACCCCCTTCTCCTGTGATCGAGCAATAACAGGTGTGTTATTAACAGATGGTATTAACAGCTCTGTTTCTATCTTTGCAGATGACACCATGCTTTGTAACACAGTACAGTCTATAGAGGATGTGCATAAGTTACAAGATGACTTGGATAGACTAAGTGTCTGGGCATCCACTTGGCAAATGAGATTCAATGTGGAGAAATGTAAAGTTATGCATCTGGGTACTAATAAAATGCATGCATCGTATGTCTTAGGGGGGATTAAACTGGCAGAGGAGGATCTGGGTGTACTTGTAGATCACAGACTACAGAATAGCATGCGATGTCAGGCTGCTGCTTCCAAAGCCAGCAGGATATTGTCATGTATAAAAAGAGGCATGGACTCGAGCATAGTTGTCCCCCAGATTAGGCAGCATAGATGTCCCCCAGATTAGGACCATAGTTGTCCCCCAGATTAAGCAGCATAGATGTCACCCAGATTAGGCAGCATAGATGTCCCCCAGAGTAGGCAGCATAGATGTCCCCCAGAATAGGATCATACTTGTCCCCCAGATTAGGCAGCATAGATGTCCCCCAGATTAGGAGCATAGTTGTCCCCCAGAGTAGGCAGCATAGATGTCCCCCAGATTAGGAGCATACTTGTCCCCCAGATTAGGCAGCATCGTTGTCCCCCAATTAGCGCGGGCCGGTCAGAGCCAATCAAAGGGCCGTATGTGTCAAGCGGGCCGTACAATCCCCAGGTCTGCCCCAGAGGGTTTCATAACCAACCACAATAGAGAAAATTTTGTTGTAGGAGCATGGTCAATCTACTCAGACCTATCTGTCATTGGTGGCTGGAAATCCTGGCTGATTCATCCCTGATTCATCTTGACAAACGTCAGTCTCTCCACATTTTTAGTGGACAGACGAGTTCTCCTTGGGGTGACTATGGCCCCGGCCGCACTAAACACCTGCTCTGATGGCACACTACTGGCCGGGCAGGACAGCTTTTCCAGGGCAAACTCCGCTAGTTGCGGCCATAAATCGAGTTTGGCTGCCCAGAAGTCGAGCAGATCTTCAACGGTTGTTGGCAGGGTCATGTCGAGGTAAGCCATCACCTGCTGGTTCAGGTCCTGCTCCATGTCCACCTGCTGCTGATTAGTAGCTTCACTATGCGGCTGAAGGAAGCTGCTCATCAGCGACTGTAGACTCAGGCTGCTGCTGATTGAGCCGGTACTGCTCCTGCCACCCCTCCCTCCCCAGCAACCGTGGCAGTGGAAGGTGAGCGCAGAGGGCCCCACGAGTCAGACCTGCGAGTGGATGGACCATGTGTCCGATAGGCATCGGCCAACCGACTACGTAGAAGCTCCCTGAAGTAGGTCAGTTTGTCCTCCCTCTCAGTGGGTGTGAAAAAAGGCCCCCATTGTGGGCCGGGAGCGAGGGTCTAATAAGTCATCGCGCTGACGAATTTTGACAATTCGGGGGTCACTACACAAGCAACTCAGCATGCATCGTGCCATTTGTGACAGTGACTCACTGGGACTACCTGCCTCCATCTCCACTGCATACTGCCACGGTGTGTCTGGGTCCTCTGTCTCGCCTCCCTCGTAGTAACCGTCCAGCTCCGCTGGCTGCTCCTGCTCCTCCCCTCCTATCCAATGACCAGAAACACCGGCCATCTCATCCACCGTAAACTGTGCTCCGCTCTGCCCCTCATCATCCTCCTCCAGTTCATCCCCCACAAGACTCATGTAGCCTTCTGATGTAGGCGCAACATCTTCATTGCCGTGACCAGCCATGTTTTCAATAATTTTTGGGAGTAAATGTAGGAGTGGAATTACGTCGTTCATGGCGTAATTCGAGCAACTAACAAAAAATGTGGCTTCCTCAAAGGGCCTCAGCAAACGGCAGGTGTCACGTATGAGCTGCCACTTGTTCACATTGAAGTTACACAGGGGAGTACTCCTATCTGCTTGTATCATCAAAAAATCCATGATGGCTTTTCTTTGTTCGTATAGTCTGTCCAACATATGGAGGGTGGAATTCCAACCTGTGGCAACGTCACTAATGAGACTATGTTGTGGGATACCGTTCTGAAGCTGCAGCTCAAGCAAAGTGTGCTTGACGGTGTATGAGTGTCTGAAGTGCATGCACAGTTTCCTTGCCAATGTCAGGACGTCTTGCAAATGGGGTGAAGACTTGATGAACTTCTTGACAACCAGATTCAACACAGGTGCCATGCAGGGTGAATGGTTCACACTTCCTTGTCGCAGCGCGGCCACAATGTTCTTCCCATTGTCGGTCACCATGGTTCCCATTTCCAGATTTCGTGGAGTAAGCCATACTCGGATTTCTTCCCTAATGAACTTCAGCAGTTCCTCCCCTGTGTGACTCTGTTCGCCAAGTCAAACCGTGTGAAGGACGGCTTGACACCGCTGTGCCCTACACACGTGGTACGATGAAGGGCCACCGAGATTTGGATGTGCAGTGGAGGCCGAGGACACGGGAGAGGAGGAGGCGCACACTGTAAAAGGACCAACTGCCTGGGAGCTAGAGCGTGGAGGAGGAAGTGGTGTGACCTGTCCAAGTTGCTGCTGTGGCTGTGCAGGAACAACATTTACCCAGTGGGCCGTAAAAGACATGTATTGTCCCTGCCCGTAGTTACAGCTCCACACATCGGCGCTGCCGTGCACTTTTGAACACTCCGACAGGCTCAAGAACTGGCTCACCTTCTCTTGTACAAACTTATGCAGGGCTGGTACTGCCTTCTTCGCAAAGAAATGACGGCTTGGGACTCTCCACCTCGGCTCGGCACAAGCCATCAATTCCCTGAAAGCTGCAGAGTCCACCATTTGGAAAGGGAGGGACTGCAACACCAGCAACTTGGACAGGAGCCCATTCAACTTCTGCGCCGTTGGATGAGTGGGCGGATACTGTTGTCTCTTGGACATGGCTTCGCCGATTGATTGTTGGCGGAATGGCTGACTACGAGCGGAGGAGCAGGAGCGCAAGAAGGATGGGTGATGCGGCAGGCTGGACCACTACCTCGGAGCCACGGATATCCCAGGCCGCTTTATGGTGGCGAATCATGTGTTGATGCAGGGCCGTGGTGCCGAGATTAGGACCCTGGCCACGCTTCACTTTCTGCCCACAGATTTTGCATGTGACTACGCTAAGGTCCTCCGGATTCTTTGTGAAGGACAACCACACCGCAGAGTAGCTGATTTTCCCACCCGTAGTTCGCACTATTTCACTGCTATTGGCGCCGTCTCCAGGAACCCCTGTTCCACTACCTCCCTGAATGGTAGCTTGCCGCGAAGCAGGTGGTCTCCCCCTGGCACGTTTGGCTCCTGAATTTCCACTACTGCCACCACCACGCTGATTGCCAACCGTGCTACCGCCTTGCTGCCTCATAGACAAAGAGCAAATCTCTTCTTCTGATGATGATGAAGCCCCGGCTTCTGCACCCGGCTCCCAATTGCAATCGGCTTCATCATCATCAAAAGATTTGTGCACGTCACTGATGTCCTCCTCGTGTTCCACAACAGTGTCTGCCTCAGGACCCTGAGCAATTGAAATACCGCCTCCCACGTCACTCTCCGCATCACTACTTGGCCGCCTTGCAGAGCAAGGGACGCATGTCTCCTCACATTCTTGGCTGCCCATTAGATGCTGACTGTCCTCTATTACATCGTCCTCGCTAAATAGTGGAGCTGAACCCAAAGCATGAGATACTTCTTTGGGAGAGGGAACAGCATAGGACAAAGGCAATGGGATTACAGGGACTGCTCCCGGGCCATGCCAACTGAGGGTTGTGTCTGAGGAACCCACCGACTCTTGACTGGGGTTGTCAGATGTTGCTTGTGATGATGGGGATGAGTGTGCAAACCAATTGACGAGGAGAGATGGGTCGACGACACGACTGCTGGGTGTTAACGGGAGCTCAGGCCTATTGCTGCGACTCCTGCTGCCACTCGCCCCAAGTCTGCTGCCAACTCTGCCTGACGTATGTAGGCCTCTGCCCCTTCTCTGTGCATGTCCTGGCACTTCCCTGCCTGACATACTTAGTGCGTTTATGAGGTTATAGAACAGCAGCAGGCGATTACTTACGTCTGTCCTTTGAAAGTATGTAGGCCCTAGACAGAATAACAGTTACTAAATAGTACACTCCTTTGTTGTATGTATGCCCTTTGCAATGATGAGCGCACTGTTAAGCGTATTTTTACGCAGAAAAAAATATTTTTTTGTTGTATACACCAGCCAGTGTATACTAATCTGTGGAATAGCACTGAATTTAGCACTGAGACAGAAATACAGGTACTAAATAGTACACTACTTGGTTGTATGTATGCCCTTTGCAATGATGAGCGCACTGTTAAGCGTATTTGTATGCAGGAAAACCTTTTTTTTTTCTTTAAGACACCGGCAGGTGTATAATGTGTGATATAACACTTAATTTAGCACAGAGACAGAAAAAAAGGTGGTATATGGTACACTATTTGCTTGAATTTAGGCCCTTTGCAATGATAAGGCCACTGAAAAAGCATATTTTTACGCAGGAAAACCCTTTTTTTCTTTAATACACCGGCAGGTGTATAACGTGTGGTATAACACTTAATTTAGCACAGAGACAGAAAAAAAGGTAGTATATGGTACGCTATTTGCTTGTATTTAGGCCCTTTGCAATGATAAGGCCACTGTTAAGCGTATTTGTACTCAGGGAAAAAAAAAACATTTCTTTAATACACCGGCAGGTGTATAACATGTGTTATAACACTGAATTTAGCACAGAGACAGAAAAAAAGGTAGTATATAGTACGCTATGTGCTTGTATTTAGGTCCTTTGCAATGATAAGGCCACTGAAAAAGCGTATATGTACTCAGAAAAAACTTTTTTTTCTTTAATACACCAGCAGGTGTATAACGTGTGGTATAACACTTAATTTAGCACAGAGACAGAAAAAAAGGTAGTATATGGTACTCTATTTGCTTGTATTGATAAGGCCACTGTTAAGCGTATTTGTACTCAGGAAAAAAAATGTTCTTTAATACACCGGCAGGTGTATAACGTGTGGTACAACACTGAATTTAGCACAGAGAAAGAGTAACAGATGAAAAATTGTAAAAAGGCACTAAAGTCCACACTAATATGACTTATTTCTGAACAGCAGCAGGACCCAACAATGCAGCACCACCCAAAAAAAAAATCCAGGGAATAAACCCTAAATTGCACTCAATAGAACTCAGTAGAGCTGAAAAGTGAGATGAGATGATTCAGAAAGTTCAGGCAGCTTGGAGATCTGTATGAGGCAGCTGACAGCTATCTGCCCCTCTCTGCTGCAATGCTCAATATTGTGAATAAGAGGTTTAGCTATCAATGATCCTTATCAGAGTAACAGCACTCTGCACTCCTGCCTTTCCCTAATGCTGATGTGACCAGCAGTTGCAGTTTAACGCTGTGGTATGAGCTATTCACACACACACAGACCCGTCCTCTCCATCTGAGTGCATAGATTAAATGAAATGAGACAAGATGGCCGCTGATTATTGTCACGATTCGGCTCACAGGTTGTGGATCCACTGTGTCAGCGAGGGATTGGCGTGGACCGTGCTGGTGGACCGGTTCTAAGAGGCTACTGGTTTTCACCAGAGCCCGCCGCAAAGCGGGATGGTCTTGCTGCGGCAGTAGCAACCAGGTCGTATCCACTAGCAACGGCTCAACCTCGCTGACTGCTGAGAAGGCGTGGGACAGAAGGACTAGGCAGAGGCAAGGTCAGACGTAGCAGAAGGTCGGGGCAGGCGGCAAGGTTCGTAGTCAAGATGGATAGCAGAAGTTCAGGTAACACAGGCTTTGGACACACTAAACGCTTTCACTGGCACAAGGCAACAAGATCCGGCAAGGGAGTGCAGGGGCAGTGAGCAGATATAGTCTGGGAGCAGGTGGAAGCCAATTAAGCTAATTGGGCCAGGCACCAATCATTGGTGCACTGGCCCTTTAAGTCTCAGAGAGCTGGCGCGCGCGCGCGCCCTAGAGAGCGGAGCCGCGCGCGCCAGCACATGACAGCAGGGGACCGGGATGGGTAAGTGACCTGGGATGCGATTCGCGAGCGGGCGCGTCCCGCTGTGCGAATCGCATCCCCGACGGCCATGACAGTGCAGCGCTCTCGGTCAGCGGGACCGACCGGGGCGCTGCAGGGAGAGAGACGCCGTGAGCGCTCCGGGGAGGAGCGGGGACCCGGAGCGCTAGGCGTAACAGTACCCCCCCCCCTTAGGTCTCCCCTTTTCTTTGTCCGGTAACTGCCTCCCCTGGGATGAGGACACCGGGAAAGAATGGAGGGTTTCCTCAACGGCAGGCAGTACAGCAGGAGTGGGAATGGGGAGGGAGGGCAGAGGGCGAAGCCTGGCACGGGGCAGTGTGTCACCAGGACGGGGGCCATGAGGAGGCACTGAGGCTTGCCTGACGGGACTGGGAGGGGGGGAGAGGCACTTCCTATGGCAGGCAGAGTCCCAGTTCTTGATCTCCCCGGTGGTCCAATCAAGGGTGGGAGAATGAAGCCGGAGCCATGGCAGACCGAGGAGGACCTCAGAGGTACAGTTGGGAAGGACGAATAACTCAATCCTTTCGTGGTGGGGTCCAATACACATCAGGAGGGGTTCTGTGCGGTAACGCACGGTGCAATCCAATCTGACTCCGTTGACCGCGGAAATGTAGAGCGGCTTGACGAGACGGGTCACCGGGATGCGGAATTTATTCACAAAAGACTCCAAAATAAAATTCCCAGAGGCACCAGAGTCCAAGCAGGCCACGGCTGAGAGGGAGGAGTTGGCTGAAGGAGAAATCCGCACGGGCACCGTGAGACGTGGAGAAGCAGACTTAGAACCAAGAGACGCCACACCCACGTGAGCTGGGTGCGTGCGTGCGTTTCCCAGACGTGGAGGACGGATAGGGCAATCCACCAAGAAATGCTCGGTACTGGCACAGTACAGACAGAGATTTTCTTCCCTACGGCGATTCCTCTCTTCCTGGGTCAGGCGAGACCGATCCACTTGCATGGCCTCCTCGGCGGGAGGCCCAGGCGTAGACTGCAAAGGATGCTGTGGGAGAGGTGCCCAGAGATCTAAGTCTTTTTCCTGGCGGAGCTCCTGATGTCTCTCAGAAAAACGCATGTCAATGCGGGTGGCCAAATGGATAAGTTCTTGCAGGTTGGCAGGAATCTCTCGTGCGGCCAGCACATCCTTGATGCTACTGGATAGGCCTTTTTTAAAGGTCGCGCAGAGAGCCTCGTTATTCCATGATAATTCGGAAGCAAGAGTACGAAATTGGATGGCGTACTCGCCCACTGAAGAATTACCCTGGACCAGGTTCAGCAGGGCAGTCTCGGCAGAAGAAGCTCGGGCTGGCTCCTCGAAGACACTACGGACCTCAGCGAAGAAGGACTGGACTGTGGCTGTGGCAGGATCATTGCGGTCCCAGAGCGGTGTGGCCCAAGACAAGGCCTTTCCTGAAAGAAGGCTCACTACGAACGCCACCTTAGACCGTTCTGTAGGAAACAAGTCCGACAACATCTCCATATGCAGGGAACACTGAGACAAAAATCCACGGCAGAGTCTGGAGTCCCCATCAAATTTGTCCGGCAGGGACAAGCGGAGGCTAGGAGCGGCCACTCGCTGCGGAGGAGGTGCAGGAGCTGGCGGAGGAGATGGTTGCTGCTGTAGCAGAGGCAGAAGTTGCTGTAACGTGGCGGTCAACTGCGACAGCTGCTGTCCTTGTTGGGCAATTTGCTGCGATTGCTGAGCGACCACCGTGGTAAGGTCAGCGAGACTTGGCAGCGGCACCTCAGCGGGATCCATGGCCGGATCTACTGTCACGATTCGGCTCACAGGTTGTGGATCCACTGTGTCAGCGAGGGATTGGCGTGGACCGTGCTGGTGGACCGGTTCTAAGAGGCTACTGGTTTTCACCAGAGCCCGCCGCAAAGCGGGATGGTCTTGCTGCGGCAGTAGCAACCAGGTCGTATCCACTAGCAACGGCTCAACCTCGCTGACTGCTGAGAAGGCGTGGGACAGAAGGACTAGGCAGAGGCAAGGTCAGACGTAGCAGAAGGTCGGGGCAGGCGGCAAGGTTCGTAGTCAAGATGGATAGCAGAAGTTCAGGTAACACAGGCTTTGGACACACTAAACGCTTTCACTGGCACAAGGCAACAAGATCCGGCAAGGGAGTGCAGGGGCAGTGAGCAGATATAGTCTGGGAGCAGGTGGAAGCCAATTAAGCTAATTGGGCCAGGCACCAATCATTGGTGCACTGGCCCTTTAAGTCTCAGAGAGCTGGCGCGCGCGTGCCCTAGAGAGCGGAGCCGCGCGCGCCAGCACATGACAGCAGGGGACCGGGATGGGTAAGTGACCTGGGATGCGATTCGCGAGCGGGCGCGTTCCGCTGTGCGAATCGCATCCCCGACGGCCATGACAGTGCAGCGCTCTCGGTCAGCGGGACTGACCGGGGCGCTGCAGGGAGAGAGACGCCGTGAGCGCTCCGGGGAGGAGCGGGGACCCGGAGCGCTAGGCGTAACAATTATATAGGGGCTGTGACATCACAGGGGTCAGTGAACACTGATAGGCTGCATCTCACATGTGGTTCTGGGTCAGCCCGCCTACCTTCATTCCCGCCACTGTTTCCCGCCCTCCCATAATCCCCTGCCCAATGTACTCACATGTGGATCCGCCATCTTAGCTCTACAATAGCCTGGAACGCTGTAAAATGGAGTTTAATAAAGCGATTCGTGCGATAGAATCGCGGCGATATTCGTATTCGTTGCGAATCGAATTTTTCATGAATTCGTAACGAATTCGGGTTCGTCAAGTTTGATTCGCTCATCTCTACTCTGGAGTTCTTGCACAAAAACATGGAGACAAATTGAGACCTTTGGGATACGACTCATGCAGACTAGATCCTGTTGCACAAACTGAACCCACCTGACTTTGAACTGTGAAAGCTGCTAAAGACCTTTTGGAAAGACCTCGGACATCATTCTTGGACATTCCATCGTTATCCTCGCTCCACATGATCTGAAAGCTGTTCTAACACAATGCCAAAGAAATCCACTTTCTCTACAAAGACAAGTGAGACTTCAATGCACTCTCTTACTCCCGGATAATGTCACCATTCAGAGATGCACAATCCTCAATCCAGCTACCCTGCTTCCTTTCTCGAGGGGGGATGAGGAAGAAAAACAAATTGAGCAAAATGATGGAGACCTTGGGGACCCTAAGCTCAATTGTTTAGAGGTTATGGAAATGGAGACATCACATCTACCAACGGTCCAAGAAACACGATTGGACAATACAACCTTTACTCTCTACACAGACGGGTCCAGATATGCTGATGAAAGTGGCAACTTCCACACAGGATACTCAGTGGTTATCCCATTCGAAGTTCTGCGAGCAAGACTATTCCCTTCCCATGTTTCAGCACAAGAGGCAGAACTTATTGCCCTAACTGAAGCCTGCCGCATCTCGGAAGGACCAACCGCCAACATCTACATGGACTCTGCCTATGGGCATGCAGTGGCGCTGGACTTCAGATTAAAATGGGCCCTAAGGGGGTACATGACTGCAAGTAGAACCCCTATAAAGAACTTTGAAACTGTCAGAACCCTGATTGAAGTCTTAAAATTGCCTGAACAAGTGGCATCAAAATTAAAGCGCATGGAAGATAGGACTCTGAAGAAGCCGAAGGGAATTTCTTGGCAGACCAGGCAGCTGAAGAAACTGCAATACTGCCCCTTGCTCGAGAGGAATTAGGGGTATATGTGGGGACAAAAAGACAGAAGAAAGTGTCAGAAGAACCAGAAGAGGAAAAGGAGAACCCCGAACTCAAGACACTGAAACTGTTCCAGACTCAAGCCTTGAACAAGGGAAAGAGAAAATGGGAGAAAATGGGGGCTGAACTCAATGAATCGGCCTATGAAGAAAAGCAAACAAGATTTGTCTTCCCAACGCGTTTCTACCACATTTGTGTGGTGTCATCAGGGGACTAAAGAAGATACTGGTATGAGGCTATTTGTTCTAAGCCTACCAAGCACTAGAAATAATGCAATTAGAAAAATTGCAAGAGCTAGGGGAGGGTGGCAGGGAATATACAGGGGCCTAGGGTGCCTAATCTATCCCTGACCTAGCTAGAATGGAGGAGGTACGCGAGCGGGGCCGCCCTTTTTAGGGCGTCTACCCTGCCTAGGGATTAGGGCATTCTAGCTAGGTCAGGGATAGATTAGGCACCCTAGGCCCCTGTATAATCCCTGCCACCCTCCCCTAGCTCTTGCCCTGGTGTTTGTTGCAGGTCACGAAAGGCCCCCGCATCTTACCTCTCCTTGGGATCTTTTAAGTCGTTTCAGTTTTTGAGTTTCTAATTATCTGGTTTTTGAATTTCCTAATTCTCCAATTGAAGATATATATATTTATGGTCCACATATTTGGACCATTCTCTATATCAATTATATACCCTGACCCCTTATTCCTCTTATATTGGTCAGGTTGATTCCTGCAGGTCATGCGCTTTCTCTAGTTATCATCATCATTCATCATTTTTCAAATTTTCAAATATTCACTATATAAATTACCACCATTCCATCTGGTATTACTATGACTGATCATTATATCATTCTAGAGACATGGACCAAGAGTCTGTATCCCCTATTAAACTTATTCACACTAGCGATTATCATTCTACACGCATGATATGTTATATGTGTGTGGGGGTTTGTATTCATCTATATCTATATATATATATATACTCTAGAATAATATAGAGGCATTTGGGTGCTCCAGATCATAGTCCACTATTTCCCTCCACCTTAATGGGGGTTTCTTTGTTAGGAGAGTTATAATTCATGGGATCTTACACTGCTTAGTTAGCTCGCGGGACCTTGCATCCTTTTAAAGTTAATGGATGCGTTGTAGATTTCCCCCTCCTCTCCTAGATAGGCACCCCCTCCTTTGTTTGTGATTTCATTCTCATACGCTTTGGTCTCTAATGTTTTGTCCTCTGGTAGGACTTAACTTACCTCGCTCCGAGCATATACATATATAGTGACACATTTGTGTGTGTCTCTGTTTGTACCAGGCATATTGTCCGATCATTAGCACATCGCTGCGGTTACTAAGGACACTGTTCTGTCACATCCAGCGCCGTCCTCTGTTCGCGTCTGGAGGGCTGGGCGCTAAGACGCGGCTTCCGGTCAGCAGCGGATATAACGTCAGACGCTGGCATGGTCTCAGTGTGCGCCCAGCAGCCGCGATTATCAGACGGCTCCCCGCCACTGCGGGTAGGAGCGCTGCACTGAGACCCTATTTGCCGGAAGCAAGCACATCCTAACAGTGAGTACACTTGCTGGTGCTTTATGCACCCTTTTCCTTTTCAGGTACACATAAGCAGTACACTTATGGGAATTATATTCTATTTCCCTCTAGGTACCTATGGACTCTTCAGGGCTATGTGAGTGATTATATAAGTGGAATCTATCAGCACTTCTGAGGAATGTTTATTGAAACCATCCATTCTGTGTATGTTTTCTTTACAGATCCACTGATGACAACTAACCCTGTTGCCTAGGAGTCTGTGTCCTGAAATTTTGTATGGGGCACACTATGTATCGGGTGTACCCCTTCTATGAGTAATCATGGTTCTCAGTTCTTAAACATTTTTCTAATTGCATTATTTCTAGTGCTTGGTAGGCTTAGAACAAATAGCCTCATACCAGTATCTTCTTTAGTACCCTGATGACACCACACAAATGTGGTAGAAACGCATTGGGTCTACACTACTAGCATTAGATTGGAATAATTCTTGATCAATCCACATTGACATGTGGTAACCCTTTGATTTATTATTTGGTGTTGGATATAGTTTTGAGCACTCTTTTCTGATTACTCTGGTGGCTTTTAAACTATAAACATTAAAAGCTAAATTTTATGGAGTTCCCCTCCGATCAGCACAAGAATTATTGTTATTTTTTGTTGATTTCCTTACTTTAATTATCCGGGAATATATTGGTCACATGCAGGCCGTATTACTATTATAGGCATATTTTTTCTGAGGATTTGTCTTACCCAAGCCCTTTACCAGGGGGGGGACTTAATGTTCTCATGGAGTCACCCACAGAAGAAAAAAACTAATGATCACTTCTATCAACAAAATTTACCTTGCACCAGGAATAACAACACTAGTTGAACAATATGTCAAGGGATGTGACATTTGCAACACCTGCAACCCTGGAAGAACAGAAGTTTCTCCGAAGAAATACTTGGCCAAACCTTGCTACCCATTTCAGAGGATCCAGATTGACCACATGCAATTGCCCAAAAGTGGAAAGTTTGAGTACATGCTAATAGCAGTGGACATTTTCTCAGGATTACCAGAAGCCTACCTAGTAACTGATATCACAACAAAAACTACTGTAAGGAAACTACTAAGAGCTGGTATGCACATTTGGAGTCCCTGAAGTAATTGAAAGTGACCAAGGACTGGCTGTCATTGCTGATTTACAAGACAAACTTTGAAAAATGGTGGGGGCAGACCTCAGACTCCATACCCTATATCATCCAGGAGCAGTGGGAATATTGAAAGACTGAATGGCACCCTAAAGAATAAAATCCTAAAAGTCAGCATAGAACTGTCCCTTCCATGGCCAGAAGTGCTGCATATAGCCCTGTACTCTGTAGGAAACACACCCTGACAGCCAACAGGCCTAACTCCATATGAGACCTTTTTTTTTTTTTTTTTTTGGGGGGGGGGGGGGTCCCTAAGCTAGGATGTTATTACCCTCAGCAGCTTAGTGCAGGGAATTATAGTTTGGTAACATTTTTTATTACCCTGTGTAATGAGCTGAAAGTAACACGTTGCAGTTTTATTCTTCCATTCCAGATCCAGACACTGAGCAAGGAAGTCACAATCTGCAGCCCGGAGAATTTTTCTTGGTGAAAAGACATGTGAGGGGACCTGCTGGAACCTAGATTTGAAGGTCCTTAACAGGTTCTACGGACAACTCTGATTTCCATGAAACTGGAAGGAAAATCAACATGGATACGCCTCACACTGCAAGAGGGTTCCTACACCATGTTCCTGATACATATCCTTTTCGGTATAAGTGGAGTACAAACCCAGCAACTCAATCCGACTCCACCATACTATTGGGCTGACTTGACAGTGACCCAAGAGTTGTGTCCCACGTTTTGATAACTCTTCCAGTGCCCAAGTGACTACCTTTAAATTTGACTACTGTGACATAGTGAATTGTCCCGTGATGCCAAAACAATGTCAGATGTATGGGGATGACAATTCAATATACACATGTGTGACGGATGACCACTGGGGGAACAACTGTGACTATTGGAGAGCAGTGGGATGACTGGGACTATAGACCACAGAGTGCCAATAGAAGAAAAGACAATACTGACAAATCCCTACTACAGAGAATGACAATTGGATGTTGCGTAGTCCTCTGTGTAAAGAAAACAATAATCTCTACTGTAGAGGCCGCATATCAAACAGGGACAATGTATGCGGGTATTGAATTTACTATTTCAGCTTATCTGAACCAAATTGATACATGAGACCCAAGCAAGACCGAGGGAATTCTCCCCATGAGAGCAACTATCCTGTATGCCAATGGTGCAAGTGCAAACCCAGCAGAGTAGGGTGAACATAGAAGTCCCAGGTAAAGGACAAGTCTGAGCACAAGGGGGCGGTTCCCCAGGAGCCGCTCGTCTCAAATCAGTGAAGCATCCCATACCCGTTTTTTATTTTTCTCTAGGGAAAGATGAAAGGAAACAAAGTTCTTAGGGGGGGAATTGTTGGGTCTATAATACTCTGATAAATTGATCGCTATATCTATGTCTTTGCTAAAATGCTATATGCTATTGATAAATATTGCAGAAGAACTTTGCTTTCCTTAATTCCAAACATTTCAGTTGCTCTTTGCCATTAATCAAGACTAGAACCTTGAGATGGAGACTATGGATACAAGAAGTCTAAACATTGGGCTTTGTGGAAAGATGGAGAAATCCCAAGCTAGAGGGCTTGCAACATAAATGACTTATGCTACGTCACGCTCAAATGACCAATCAGCATATAGAACGATAAATAGTTTTAACCATTACCCTTCCCCTTTTTGTCAGATTGTAAAAAATTAATGTGATTTACGATTAAGAAAGAGAACTCCCTGGAGTCAATACCGAGGAGGGAACTCATTCGAACCTGACCTGGTCTGAATTTTCTTACGTCGACACTCGGCAAAATAGTATAGTGGTAGTCACTCACAGATTACATTAACCCATCCTTAACAATAGCACTGCCTCCCAGTATGCAGTTATAAAGGAACAGTCCAGGCATCTATGGCACTCACTCATCAGTTAGGCAACAACCTATTCTATAGATGCACTGATGTAGGGTAGCTCTGATGAATCATGAATAATTAAATATGTTTATTATTAACAGCTGAAGACACATAAGTGTGCGAGGAAAGAATATTAGACTAATCACTATTGTAAGTGCATTCTTTTCTTAAAGGCACCCCTATTCTAGAGAGAACCTAAGGCACAGTAGGAGACTATACTAATGCATCATATTGACATTAACCCCTTAAGGACGCAGGGTTTTCATTTCCATTTTTTCATCATCACCTTCTAAAAATCATAACGCTTTCAATTTTGCGCATAAAATTCCATATGATGAATTGTTTTTTTGCGCCCAATTCTACTTTGCAGTGACATTAGTCATTTTACCCAATAATCCACGGAGAAACAGAAATAAAATTCATTGTGCGACAAAATTGAAGAAAAAATGTCATTTTGTTACTTTTGTGGGCTTCTGTTTCTACTTAGTGCATTTTTCAGTATAAATAACACCTTATCTTTATTCTGTAGGTCCATATGGTTAAAATTATACCCTACTTATATAGGTTGGATATTGTCCTACTTCGGAAAAAAAATCATAACTACATGCAGGAAAATTTATATGTTAAAAATTCTCATCTTCTAACCCCTATAACTTTTTAATTTTACCGCATACGGGCTAGTATGATGACAAATTTTTTGCGCCGTGTTCTGAAGTTACCATTTTTGTATTGATTGGACTTTTTGATCGCTATTTATTCATGTTTTCATGATATAAAAAGTGACCAAAAATACGCTATTTTGGAATGTCGATTTTTTTTGCGCGTACACCATTGACCGTGCGATTTAATTAATGATATATTTTTATATTTTGGACATTTCTGCACGCAGCGATACCACATATGTTTATTTTTATTTTTATTTACACAGTTTTTTTATGGGAAAAGGGGGGTGATTAAAACTTTTATTAGGGAAGGGGTTAAATTACCTTTGTTAACTTTTCTTTTTCACTTTTTTTTTTTTTGCAGTGCTATAGCTCCCATAGGGAGCTATAGCACTGCACACACAGATCTCTTATGCTGATCCCTACAAAGCCTGTCACAGCCTCTCTTGATTCTTGTGGATAGTTATTTGCAACCAGAAATCAAAAAAATTAGTAGATGTCTGCTTGACACCAATCAGTTTTTGGATAAAGTAGAAGAATGTAAATTTGAAGATTTACATTAGATGTACAAAGAATGTAAATTTGCAGATGCACATTAGATGTACAAAGCATTTACACAAACATACCCCAAAGTGAGGGCATGCAATGTGCACAGGAACTTCTGGCAAGAAATACTAGTATAAATAATCGAAAGCTTAATTTTTGTGATGTCCCTGTTGGATCTCGCTCTGTTCAAAAATTATTTTCGCTTTGACAATGATTTTTTCTCCAAATAGGAGGAGTTTCTATGGGCTCGTCAGTAGCCCCCAGCCTGGCTAATGCCTTTATGGCAAAGTATGAAGAAATACATGTCTTTGGTACATGTGGCCTGAAGACGTCATCCATATGGCTTCGCTACGTGGATGATGTCTTCATGTAAAGGTAGAGTGATGAAAAATCCTTATTAACATTTGTGGAAAAATTTAATCAGTGTCATGAGACTATCAAATTCACTTTAACATATAAAGCAGAAGTCATACATTTTCTAGATGTAGAAATTCATAAAAAGAGCACAGATATCATCACCACTCTATATAATAAACCCACAGATAGAAATAGTATGCTACATCTTAAGTCTTATCATTCCCCCACCACCTTTAACCCCTTAAGGACTCAGCCCATTTTGGCCTTAAGGACTCAGACAATTTAATTTTTACGTTTTCATTTTTTCCTCCTCGCCTTCTAAAAATCATAACTCTTTTATATTTTCATCCACAGACTAGTATGAGGGCTTGTTTTTTGCGCGACCAGTTGTCCTTTGTAATGACATAACTCATTATATCATAAAATGTATGGCGCAACCAAAAAACACTATTTTTGTGGGGAAATTAAAACGAAAAACGCAATTTTGCTAATTTTGGAAGGTTTCGTTTTCACGCCGTACAATTTATGGTAAAAATGACGTGTGTTCTTTATTCTGAGGGTCAATACGATTAAAATGATACCCATTATTACATACTTTTATATTATTGTTGCGCTTAAAAAAAATCACAAACTTTTTAACCAAATTAGTACGTTTATAATCCCTTTATTTTGATGACCCCTAACTTTTTTTATTTTTCCGTATAAGCGGCGGTATGGGGGCTCATTTTTTGCACCATGATCTGTACTTTTTTTTGATACCACATTTGCATATAAAAAACTTTTAATACATTTTTTATAATTTTTTTTTTAATAAAATGTATTAAAAAAGTAGGAATTTTGGCCTTTTTTTTTTTCGTTCACGCCGTTAACCATACGGGATAATTAACATTTTATTTTAATAGTTCGTACATTTACGCACGCGGCGATACCAAATATGTCTATAAAAAAATGTTTACGCTTTTTGGGGGTAAAATAGGAAAAAACGGACGTTTTACTTTTTTATTGGGGGAGGGGATTTTTCACTTTTTTTTTACTTTTACTTTTAAATTTTTTTTACATTTTTTTTTACACTTGAATAGTCCCCATAGGGGACTATTCATAGCAATACCATGATTGCTAATACTGATCTGTTCTATGTATAGGACATAGAACAGATCAGTGTTTTCGGTCATCTTCTGCTCTGGTCTGCTCGATCACAGATCAGAGCAGGAGACGCCGGGAGCCGCACGGAGGAAGGAGAGGGGACCTCCGTGCGGTGTTATGAATGATCGGATCCTCGCAGCAGCGCTGCGGGCGATCCGATCATTCATTCAAATCGCGCACTGCCGCAGATGCCGGGATCTGTATTGATCCCGGCACCTGAGGGGTTAATGGCGGACGCCCGCGAGATCGCGGGCGTCGGCCATTGCCGGCGGGTCCCTGGCTGCGATCAGCAGCCGGGATCAGCCGCGCATGACACGGGCATCGCTCCGATGTACGTCCTGGTGCGTTAAGTACCACCGCACCAGGACGTACATTTACGTCCTGCGTCCTTAAGGGGTTAAAGGACTCCCTAAAAGTCAATTTATAATAGCAAGAAGAATTTCTAGTAACGATGAAGAATATACCAAAAGTAAAAGAAAATCGATAGAAAAATTTGTAGAGAAAGGCTACAAAAAGAGAGAAGTGGAAAAAATAGCAGAAGAAATTGGAAAAGCACCAAGAGAAAAATTTAGAAAATTAGGGTATTAAAAATATGAAAAACAGATAGAATAATGTATATAGGGAGATATGATAAACGGTCTAAAACAATACAAAATATAATTTAAAAATACTTGAGAGCTGATACAAAATATGGTAAACTATTTAAAGATCCACCAATGCTTGCATTTTAAAAAGATAAAACTATTGGAGATAGACTGATAAGAAGTGATGTTAAATTAAAAAAAACAAAAAAACAAGATTTTTTTGCAAAAATAAATAAAATGATACTTATCCGTGTTTATCATGTTCCCAATGCCATAGTATCTTAAGAAGTGATTGTAGTTGTCATCCTACTAAAGGTACTAAAATAAAAAATAAAGGTTTTTATTCCTGTCTAAGTTCCAATGTGATCTTCCTCCTAAAAAGCCTTTGCGGCAAAGCCTGTGTGGGCCAAACTTCAAGACAAATTAAAGTGAGACTTGGTGAACACAAATCAATGATAAGAAGGTATTCACACTTGGAACAAGAAGGAATGAAAGAAACGCACTATGGAGAAACTAGTGTAGCACGTCATTTTAAATTATTTGGACATACAGTAATAGATCTCAGATGGCAAGTAATTGAAGAAGTAGAAAAAAGAAAAAATAAGGAAGATAATAAAAAAAGCACTACTGAGACGTGAGGCATATTGGATAACGGAATTAGAAATGATTGAACCGAAAGGGATGAATGAAGTGTGCATAAGGCATGTCACGATGCCGGCTGGCAGGTAGTGGACCCTCTGTGCCAGAGAGGGATTGGCGTGGACCGTGCTAGTGGACCGGTTCTAAGCCACTACTGGTTTTCACCAGAGCCCGCCGCAAAGCGGGATGGTCTTGCTGCGGCGGTAGTGACCAGGTCGTATCCACTAGCAACGGCTCACCTCTCTGGCTGCTGAAGATAGGCGCGGTACAAGGGAGTAGGCAGAAGCAAGGTCGGACGTAGCAGAAGGTCGGGGCAGGCAGCAAGGATCGTAGTCAGGGGCAACGGCAGAAGGTCTGGAAACACTGGCAAGGGACACACAGGGAACGCTTTCACTGGCACTAAGGCAACAAGATCCGGCAAGGGAGTGCAAGGGAAGTGAGGTAATATAGGGAGTGCACAGGTGATAACTCTAATTGGAACCACTGCGCCAATCAGCGGCGCAGTGGCCCTTTAAATCGCAGAGACCCGGCGCGCGCGCGCCCTAGGGAGCGGGGCCGCGCGCGCCGGGACAGAACAGACGGGGAGCGAATCAGGTAGGAGAGCCGGGGTGCGCATCGCGAGCGGGCGCTACCCGCATCGCGAATCGCATCCCGGCTAGCAGCAGGATCGCAGCGCCCCGGGTCAGAGGACGTGACCGGGGCGCTGCAGCGGAGGAGGTGAAGCGAGCGCTCCGGGGAGGAGCGGGAACCCGGAGCGCTCGGCGTAACAGTACCCCCCCCCTTGGGTCTCCCCCTCTTCTTGGAGCCTGAGAACCTGAGGAGCAGACTTTTGTCAAGGATGTTGTCCTCAGGTTCCCAGGATCTCTCTTCAGGACCACAACCCTCCCAGTCTACTAAAAAAAAATTTTTTCCTCTGACCTTTTTGGCAGCCAAAATCTCCTTGACCGAGAAGACGTCCGAGGAGCCGGAAACAGGAGTGGGAGGAACAGATTTGGGAGAAAAACGGTTGAGGATGAGTGGTTTGAGAAGAGAGACGTGAAAGGCATTAGGGATACGAAGAGAAGGAGGAAGAAGAAGTTTATAAGAGACAGGATTAATTTGACACAGAATTTTGAAAGGACCAAGATAGCGTGGTCCCAACTTGTAGCTAGGGACACGGAAGCGGACATATTTAGCGGAGAGCCATACCTTGTCTCCAGGGGAAAAAACGGGGGGAGCTCTTCTTTTCTTATCCGCGAACCTCTTCATGCGTGAAGAAGCCCGTAAGAGAGAATTTTGGGTCTCTTTCCATATAATGGAAAGGTCACGAGAAATTTCATCCACAGCGGGCAGACCAGAGGGCAAGGGGGTAGGGAGGGGGGGAAGAGGGTGACGGCCGTACACCACGAAAAATGGGGATTTGGAGGAAGATTCAGAGACCCTGAAGTTATACGAGAATTCGGCCCATGGAAGGAGATCTGCCCAGTCATCCTGGCGGGAGGAAACAAAATGTCGCAAATAATCACCCAGGATCTGGTTAATTCTTTCTACTTGTCCATTGGACTGGGGATGATATGCAGAGGAAAAATTTAATTTAATCTTGAGTTGTTTACAGAGAGCTCTCCAGAATTTAGACACGAATTGGACCCCTCTATCCGAGACAATCTGCGTAGGCAACCCGTGAAGACGAAAAATGTGTACAAAAAATTGTTTAACCAACTGAGGCGCAGAAGGAAGACCAGGAAGAGGAATGAAATGTGCCATTTTGGAGAATCGATCAACGACCACCCAAATAACGGTGTTGCCACGGGAAGGGGGTAAATCAGTAATAAAATCCATACCAATCAGAGACCAAGGCTGTTCGGGGACAGGCAGAGGATGAAGAAAACCAGCGGGCTTCTGGCGAGGAGTCTTATCCCGGGCACAGATAGTGCAGGCTCGCACAAAGTCCCCAACATCCGTCTCCAGAGTTGGCCACCAATAGAAGCGGGAGATGAGTTGCACAGATTTCTTGATGCCCGCATGACCTGCGAGATGGGAGGAGTGACCCCATTTGAGGATTCCGAGGCGTTGGCGTGGAGAAACAAAGGTCTTTCCTGGAGGAGTCTGTCTGATGGAGGCAGGAGAAGTGGAGATCAGGCAGTCAGGTGGAATGATGTGTTGCGGAGGGAGATCAACTTCTGAGGCATCCGAGGAACGAGAGAGAGCATCGGCTCTAATGTTCTTATCGGCAGGACGAAAGTGAATCTCAAAATTAAATCGGGCAAAGAACAGAGACCACCGGGCCTGGCGAGGATTCAGCCGTTGGGCCGACTGGAGGTAGGAGAGGTTCTTGTGGTCGGTGTAGATAATAACAGGAAATCTTGATCCCTCCAGCAGATGCCTCCATTCCTCAAGTGCTAATTTAATGGCTAGAAGTTCTCGATCCCCGATGGAGTAGTTCCTCTCCGCTGGAGAGAAGGTCCTAGAGAAAAAACCACAAGTGACAGCATGCCCGGAAGGATTTTTTTGTAGAAGAACAGCTCCAGCTCCTACTGAGGAGGCATCAACCTCCAATAGGAAGGGTTTGGAAGGGTCAGGTCTGGAGAGCACGGGAGCCGAAGAAAAGGCAGACTTGAGTTGTTTAAAGGAGTCTTCTGCTTGAGGAGGCCAGGACTTGGGATCAGCATTTTTCTTGGTTAAAGCCACGATAGGAGCCACAATGGTAGAAAAATGTGGAATAAATTGCCTGTAATAATTGGCGAACCCCAAAAAGCGTTGGATAGCACGGAGTCCGGAGGGGCGTGGCCAATTTAAGACGGCAGAGAGTTTGTCTGGATCCATCTGTAGTCCCTGGCCAGAGACCAAATATCCTAGAAAAGGAAGAGATTGGCATTCAAACAGACATTTCTCAATTTTGGCATAGAGTTGGTTGTCACGAAGTCTCTGAAGAACCATACGGACATGCCGGCGGTGTTCCTCTAGATTGGCAGAAAAAATTAGGATATCGTCCAGATATACCACAACACAGGAGTATAATAGATCACGAAAAATTTCATTGACAAAGTCTTGGAAGACGGCAGGGGCATTGCACAGTCCAAAGGGCATGACCAGATACTCAAAGTGTCCATCTCTGGTGTTAAATGCCGTTTTCCACTCGTCCCCCTCTCTGATGCGGATGAGGTTATAGGCGCCTCTTAAGTCCAATTTAGTGAAGATGTGGGCACCTTGGAGGCGAACAAAGAGTTCAGAGATGAGGGGTAAGGGGTAGCGGTTCTTAACCGTGATTTTATTAAGACCGCGGTAGTCAATGCAAGGACGTAGGGAGCCATCTTTTTTGGAGACAAAGAAAAATCCGGCTCCGGCAGGAGAGGAGGATTTACGGATAAAGCCCCTTTTTAGATTCTCCTGGACGTATTCGGACATGGCAAGAGTCTCTGGGGCAGAGAGAGGATAAATTCTGCCCCGGGGTGGAGTAGTACCCGGGAGGAGGTCGATAGGGCAATCATAAGGCCTGTGAGGAGGTAGAGTCTCAGCTTGTTTTTTGCAGAAAACATCCGCGAAGTCCATATAGGCCTTGGGGAGACCGGTTACTGGAGGAACCACAGAGTTACGGCAAGGGTTACTGGGAAGCGGTTTTAGACAGTTCTTGGAACAAGAGGACCCCCAACTCTTGATCTCCCCAGTGGACCAATCCAGGGTTGGGGAATGAAGTTGAAGCCAGGGAAGTCCAAGGAGAATCTCCGAGGTGCAATTGGGGAGGACCAAAAGTTCAATCCTCTCATGATGAGATCCGATGCTCATAAGAAGGGGCTCCGTGCGGAAACGTATGGTACAGTCCAATCTTTCATTATTTACACAATTGATGTAGAGGGGTCTGGCGAGACTGGTCACTGGGATGTTGAACTTGTTGACGAGAGAGGCCAAAATAAAATTTCCTGCAGAACCAGAGTCCAAGAAGGCCACTGTAGAGAAGGAGAAGGCAGAAGCAGACATCCGCACAGGCACAGTAAGACGTGGAGAAGCAGAGTAGACATCAAGGACTGTCTCACCTTTGTGCGGAGTCAGCGTACGTCTTTCCAGGCGGGGAGGACGGATAGGACAATCCCTCAGGAAGTGTTCGGTACTAGCACAGTACAGGCAGAGGTTCTCCATACGGCGTCGTGTCCTCTCTTGAGGTGTCAGGCGAGACCGGTCGACCTGCATAGCCTCCACGGCGGGAGGCACAGGAACAGATTGCAGGGGACCAGAGGAGAGAGGAGCCGAGGAGACGAAACGCCTCGTGCGAACAGAGTCCATATCTTGGCGGAGTTCCTGACGCCTTTCAGAAAAACGCATGTCAATGCGAGTGGCTAGGTGAATAAGTTCATGTAGATTAGCAGGAATTTCTCGTGCGGCCAGAACATCTTTAATGTTGCTGGATAGGCCTTTTTTGAAGGTCGCGCAGAGGGCCTCATTATTCCAGGACAATTCTGAAGCAAGTGTACGGAATTGTACGGCATACTCGCCAACGGAAGAATTACCCTGGACCAGGTTCAACAGGGCAGTCTCAGCAGAAGAGGCTCGGGCAGGTTCCTCAAAGACACTTCGGATTTCCGAGAAGAAGGAGTGTACTGAGGCAGTGACGGGGTCATTGCGGTCCCAGAGCGGTGTGGCCCATGACAGGGCTTTTCCGGACAGAAGACTGACTACGAAAGCCACCTTAGACCTTTCAGTGGGAAACAGGTCCGACATCATCTCCAGATGCAGGGAACATTGGGAAAGGAAGCCACGGCAAAACTTAGAGTCCCCATCAAACTTATCCGGCAAGGATAAGCGTATCCCAGGAGCGGCCACTCGCTGCGGAGGAGGTGCAGGAGCTGGCGGAGGAGATGACTGCTGAAGCTGTGGTAGCAACTGTTGTAGCATAACGGTCAGTTGAGACAGCTGTTGGCCTTGTTGCGCAATCTGTTGTGACTGCTGGGCGACCACCGTGGTGAGGTCAGCGACAACTGGCAGAGGAACTTCAGCGGGATCCATGGCCGGATCTACTGTCACGATGCCGGCTGGCAGGTAGTGGACCCTCTGTGCCAGAGAGGGATTGGCGTGGACCGTGCTAGTGGACCGGTTCTAAGCCACTACTGGTTTTCACCAGAGCCCGCCGCAAAGCGGGATGGTCTTGCTGCGGCGGTAGTGACCAGGTCGTATCCACTAGCAACGGCTCACCTCTCTGGCTGCTGAAGATAGGCGCGGTACAAGGGAGTAGGCAGAAGCAAGGTCGGACGTAGCAGAAGGTCGGGGCAGGCAGCAAGGATCGTAGTCAGGGGCAACGGCAGAAGGTCTGGAAACACTGGCAAGGGACACACAGGGAACGCTTTCACTGGCACTAAGGCAACAAGATCCGGCAAGGGAGTGCAAGGGAAGTGAGGTAATATAGGGAGTGCACAGGTGATAACTCTAATTGGAACCACTGCGCCAATCAGCGGCGCAGTGGCCCTTTAAATCGCAGAGACCCGGCGCGCGCGCGCCCTAGGGAGCGGGGCCGCGCGCGCCGGGACAGAACAGACGGGGAGCGAATCAGGTAGGAGAGCCGGGGTGCGCATCGCGAGCGGGCGCTACCCGCATCGCGAATCGCATCCCGGCTAGCAGCAGGATCGCAGCGCCCCGGGTCAGAGGACGTGACCGGGGCGCTGCAGCGGAGGAGGTGAAGCGAGCGCTCCGGGGAGGAGCGGGAACCCGGAGCGCTCGGCGTAACAAGGCATTTTTATATATAGCTCTGGTTATATAAAATAGTTGGTGTTATTTCTGTAATGTTGAAATAGAACGAGCGCTAAAAGGGATAAAACACTTGTGATCCACCAGCATATTTAACCTAGCTAGAGCTCCAAACCTGTGTGCATGATTAAGGGGTTGTTCCCTGTATTCGTCATTTTCGAAAATTATTGAAAAGAAATATCTTATGTGACCAGAAAGAAATCATACAAATAAATAAGAAATATGCAAGAAGACCTGACGGTGTGCTCGTGAGTAATTCACTGAATGCATATTCACTCATATAGATATGTGCTCGTCGCATACTATCCAGGTATATCCAACCAACATTGAGATATACTAACATAGCCAGAGAACATTATCCTGCAAAGAAGGCTTAGGATTGTCTTGGCAATGCAAGGAACAAATTCTTGAACTGTTGCAGATAACTTCAACATTATGCAAACGTGGCCACACAAAGGAAAATTTTTCAAACAGGAGGCTTTTTTTTTTTTTTGCCAAAGTAGCAGTTTATATATTTTTTGTTTCAAGAAACTTCAATATGTTGGGACTCTCCTATCCCTGCGATCTGCAACTTTCTTGGCCACAGGGGCTAGCCAGCCCCACAGGTTGGAGTTCAAGTCCTCTGCAGGTTAGTAAACAAAAAGGAAGCTGGTTAGGATTTTTGAGCCAGGTCACCGCTGCAACCCATTTTCCTGCATGTAGTTATGATTTTTTCCAGAAGTACGACAAAATAAAACCTATATAAAGTAGGGTATTATTTTAATCGAATGGATGTACAGAATAAAGAGAATTTGTAATTTTTACCCAAAAATTTACTGCGTAGAAACGGAAACCCCCAAAAGTTACAAAATGGTGTTTTTTCTTCAATTTTGTCGCACAATCATTTTTTTTCATTGCGTCGTAGATTTTTGGGCAAAATGACTGAAGTCATTACAAAGTAGAATTAGTGGTGCAAAAAATAAGCCATCATATGGATTTTTAGGTGCAAAATTGAAAGAGTTAGGTAAGGAGGAAAAAATTAAAGTGCAAAAATGGAAAAACCCCTTGTCAGGGTCCGGAGTGGTATGCAGGGATGACACAGGTAGTGGATCCTCTATGTCAGTGAGGTGATGGCGTGGGCCGTACCAGGGGAACGGAATCTAAGGGGTTACTGGTTTTCACCAGAGCCCGCCGCAAGGCGGGATGGACTTGCTGCGGCAGGTAACCCCCAGGTCGTTCCACCCAATAGCGACTCAACCTCACTGACTGCTGAGTCAGGCGCGGTACACAAGGACTAGGCAAAAGGCAAGGTCAGACATAGCAGAAGGTCAGGGCAGGCGGCAACGGTTCGTAGTCAAGGGCAACAGCAAGGGTCTGGATACACAGGCAATGGACACACGGGAACACTTTCACTGGCACAAGGCAACAAGATCCGGCAAGGACAGGAAGGTGAAGTGGGTTTTTATGATGTGGGAAGTGATTGGTACTGATTGGGCCAGGCACCAATTAATGGTGCACTGGCCCTTTAAATTTCAGAGAGCCGGCGCGCACGCGCCCTAGAGAGCGGGGCCGCGCGTGCCGGGACAGGACAGCAGGAGGACGGGGCAGGTGAGAAGATTGGGATGCGACCCGCGGGCGCGTCCCGCTACGCGGATCGCATCCCCGCCGGTGATAACAGAGCAGCGCTCCCGGTCAGCGGGTCTTACCGGGGCGCTGCACGCTGAACAACGCCGCGAGCGCTCCGGGGAGGAGCAGGGACCCGGAGCGCTCGGCGTAACACCCCTGGTCCTTAACCCCTGTCAGATAAAAACTTTTGCTATGTTGTAAAGCATGCAAAACCAAAAGGTTTTGCAATTGCTTTCATTAGAACATTTTCAGTATTTAAAAAAAAAGCCAGTCAAACAACTGCCCCGCAACCCCCCCCCCCTGCCTGCTTAGACACATACTAGTCTTGCTGTGTCCATGCATCATCCCCTATGTCATGGACACACCACACTTCCTTGATAGACAGCTGTGCGTGCAGGGCTCACAGCTAGGGGAAAAATCCTCCCACTGTCAGCTTGTGTCCTGCTACTGTCAGTGAGGAAAAGCTGGGAGTTGTAGTTTTGCTAATGCCAGGGGAGATGTGAGCAGACAACATATTGAGGGAGGGGGCGGAGAACTGCACAGTGAGGCCACGCCCCCTCCCTTTTAGAGGAATTCAGACTAGTGAGCTAAATTAAAAGTGTACTAAAAAAAATAAAATAAAGGTGATAGAGACATAAAAATAGATGTACTGAGTGATACTGAGTGATACATTTAAAAAAAAGTTCTTTTTTGGGGGGGGATCTGACGGGTACGCTTTAAGGACTGAGCCCTTTTTCACCTTAAGGACTGAGCCCTTTTTCACCTTATGGACTGAGCCCTTTTTTGCAATTCTGACCACTGTCACTTTATGCATTAATAACTCTGGGATGCTTTTACCGATTATTCTGATTCCTAGATTTTTTCGTGACATATTCTACTTTAACACATTGGTAAATTTTTGTCATTACTTGCATCCTTTCTTGGTGAAAAATCCAAAAATGTCATGAAAATTTTTAAAATTATGCATTTTTCTAACTTTGAAACTCTCTGCTTGTAAGGAAAATGGATATTCCAAATAAATTATATATTGATTCGCATATACAATGTGTCTACTTTATATTTGCATCATGTTTACATGTTTTTACTTTTGGAAAACATCAGAGGGCTTCAAAGTTCAGTTCAGTTTTTAAGTGGATTTGAGGGGGTCTTCATATTAGAAATACCCCCGTAAATGACCCCATTATAAAAACTGCACCCCCATAGTATTCAAAATGACATTCAGAAAGTGTGTTAACCCTTTAGGTGTTTCACAGGAATAGCAGCAAGGTGAAGGAGAAAATGCAAAATCTAAATTTTTTACACTCGCATGTTCTTGTAGACCCAGTTACCCAGAGGTAAAAGGAGACAAAGCCCCCCAAAATGTGTAACCCGATTTCTCTCGAGTACGGAAATACCTCATATGTGGATGTCAAGTGCTCTGTGAATGCACTACAAGGCTCAGAAGGGAAGGAGAGACAATGGGTTTTTGGAGAGTGAGTTTTTCTGAAATGATTTTTGGGGGGCATTTCACATTTTGGAAGCCCCTATGGTGCCATAACAGCAAGAATAAACCAAAATTGCATACTATTTTGGAAACTACACCCCTCAAGGAACGTAACAAGGGGTACAATGAGCCTTAACACCCCACAGGTACATGACAAATTTCTGCTAAAGTTGGACTTGAAAATGAAAAATTAGATTTTTTTCACTAAAATGCTGGTGTTACCCTTAATTTTTCATTTTCACAAGGGGTAATTGGAGAAAAAGCCTCCCAAAATTTGTAACCCCATTTCTTCTGAGTATGGAAATACCCCATATGTGGATGTAAAGTGCTCTGCAGGCGAACTACAATGTTCAAAAGAGAAGAAGCGCCATTGAACTTTTGGTGAGAGAATTTGGTTGGAATAGAAGTGGGAGGCCATGTGCGTTTACAATGCCCCCCCATGGTGCCAGAACAGTGGACCCCCTTTTTGGAAATTACACCCCTCACAGAATTTAATAAGGGGTGCGGTGAGCATGTACACCCCACTGGCGTTTGACAGATCTTTGGAACAGTGGGCTGTGCAAATGAAAAATTTTATTTTTCATTTTCACGGACCACTGTTCAAAAAATCTGTCACACACCTGTGGGGTGTAAATGCTCACTGTACCCCTTATTACATTACCTGAGGGGTATAGTTTCCAAAATGGGGTCACATGTGGGGAGAGTCCACTGTTCTGGCACTATGGGGGCTTTGTAAACACACATGGCCTTCAATTTCGGACACATTCTCTCTTCAAAAGCCCAATGGCGCTCCTTCTCTTCTGAGCATTGTAGTTTGCCCGCAGAGAACTTTACATCTACATATGGGGTATGATCTTACTCAGAAGAAATGGGGCTACAAATTATGGGGGGCTTTTTTCTTATTCTACCTCGTGAAAATGAAAAATGTAGGGTAACACCAGCATTTTAGTGAAAAAAAAATGTTTTTTCATTTTCACATCCAACTTTAACGAAAATTTGTGTAACACCTGTGGGGTGTTAAGGCTCACTATACCCCTTGTTACATTCCGTGAGGGGTGTAGTTTCCAAAATGGGGTCACATCTGGGTATTTATTGTTGTGCATTTATGTCAGAACCGCTGTAAAATCAGTCACCCCTTTGCAAATCACCAATTTAGACCTCAAATGTACATGGCACGCTCTCACTTCTGAGCCCTGTGGCTCTTCCAGAACATGCGATTAAAAAATTAAGATTTTGAATTTTCTCTTTTCACTTTGCTGCTATTCCTATGAAACACCTAACTGAATGTGAATTTGGAATACTTTTAGTGGTGCAGTTTTTATAATGGGGTATTTCTAACATGAAAGCCCCTCAAATCCACGTTTAAGAAGCTGTGGGAACCAGAGTATCAGCAATAGAGCAACAGAACCTTAATAATAAAATGTAAAATGTCCATTAGATGGCACTGTATGGCAATCGGTGAAAGAACAAGCAGCACTACAGTTCCTGTGGGAATGTATTAAAGAGAATCTGACAGCTAATTCTCCTGTATTAAACCCAGTATACTGGGTTATAGTGGGGGTGAAGAGCTGTAAAATGAGGTGTCACTCACTGAAAATCATTAGGTGCTGTGTTTTGCTTGTAAATTGTTTCATTCATGATGCACCCCAGTGCATATTTGAGATGGGGAGCCAGCTCCTCAGACTGGGAAAGGGCAGACACGACATCATCAGACATGACATCATCTGAAGCCGTGCAGGGGATAACTTCCTCCATTACTCTGCTATGCTGCTCTGAACACATAGCCTAGACCAGTTTAGTGTATGATGAGCTGTGATTGGCTGAGACTGCACCCCCCCCCCCCAGCTCTGAACTCTAACTGAACTCTACAGTGTGCTCAGTTGCAAAAGGGAGCAGAAACACAATGTCTAGCACAATATTTAGCATTATACCCTGAAGGCATCATGACTCTACAGAAGTGTTTTTCTACCAGGGTGCCTCAGCTGTTTCAAAACTACAACTCAGAGCCTTTGGCTGTGCAGGCTTGCTGGCAGTTGTAGTTTGGGAACAGCTGGAGGCACCCTGGTTGGAAAACCCTGCTCTACAGTCTAGCTCAAAGGGAGCTAAAATAATTATTTCTATATACTCTATACACTGCGCAGAGCTGAGGTCCCACCTGCACAACACATTCTATGTTTCCATGTTTTCTTAAGGCAGCAGGTCCAAGTAGGTAGTGGCAGGGTGCGGGTGAAGATAAGGGTTACATTACTGTACTTACATTACTATATTTGCTAGATTGCTTTTAGATGTTTTTAGGGCCTCATTTTATGACTAAAATTGACACTGAGCACTAAGGTTCTGACAGGTATATAGCTGCAGTTGAAACCATTATAAAAGCTATGGGGTACAATAAAATCTTCTGATTGATAACATAGTAAGAAGGTGATCACTATGGGATATCTTGTTTAAGATTGGAGGTATTAATTCAATACAAAAAATTCTTATAGAGGCTTGGAAAGGATGTATTCTGCTACTATATATTTTTATAGACTACACACTTGCATATGTCTGGGGCAAAAACAGTCCCACAAGGTTTTTAATTTGATTTACATGTGATGGTAATAGAATGTGACAATATTAAAGAACATGAACTAGATTATTGAACAACAGTTTTATACCTAATTGGTTCCTGCTTTATCTGGACCCATCGCCAACAGTGAGAAAACAAGTGGAACATTGTCCAATGCCTGCCAAAAGAAAGATAATCTGTGATCAAAATACAGAATTCCAAAAGCAGTTTCACACATACCGATCATATGCCGCAAAAAAAAGTTACTCAGTACCTTATCCTGATCATGTACATTTATTTATGTGTATAGCCCCTATATTTCTCTCACAATTACCTTCTATCTGTTGCTCACTTGCTTTGTCATTCTGTGCTTTGGAGGAGGCTTGTCCTCACTGTGCATGACTTATCTTCCTCCCTAAATGCTGGGTCCCCTCATTCAATCACTGCAGGCTGCTCTGTTGCTCCCTCCTCCCTTTTTTGCCAGCTACAGTCTGATAGGATAGGAGTGAGCACAGAGGAGTGCTAGTACAGCCCTCACTCACTGGACTTTGTCAATGCCTGTGCTTCAGCTTGGACAAAGATGATGCTGCAGCCAGACAGGGTTATGTTCTGGATAATATCGGGTGTTTATTTATTTTTATTTTTTTATAAGCCATGATTTTTCCTATGAAGTTTTCTTATTGGAAAGGTTAATGTATATTGGAAAGGTTAATGTTTTGCCAAGACGTACAACATAAACGTTTTTGAATCTGACAGTGCACATTTAAAGAAAAATGTTACAACATTCTGATTTTGATTATTTGCCCACTGACAAAGAAATGATTAGTGATGAGCGGCAGGGGCCATATTCGAATTTGCGATATTTTGAGAATATATGGACAAATATTCATCCTATGTTTGCAAATTTTGCATATTCGTTCACTTTTTTCCATGTGAAAATCGTTATGAAATTCGTATAGTGCGCATGAGCAATTATAGCTTTCAACTATCTGTGGGCAACTTTCCAATTGGCTGCTAGGGATGTTGCTAACCTCTAACAACTGTATTCGCATCCTTCCCATTGGCCCACAAGCTAAAAGAAAGGAGCAATCAGTGTCCTCTGGAAGTGCCGATATTCGCATGTACGAAATATCCGCGCTCCACACCAACTCACACAGTAAATAATATTGTAGCTTTCTTTGGACCACAAGTTGGAAGCAGGGAAGGATGATCATTGTGATGTGTACTGTGAAAAAGAAAAAACAAATATTCATCATTACGAATACATATCGCTATATTCTAAATATTCGCAATATCGCGAAGTGCCGATATTTGTGGTAAAAATTAGCATTTTGAATATTCGCGCTCAACACTAGAAATAATCAGTCAATAGTTTTATTGATGGGTTTATTTGAACAGTGAGTGACAAAGAGGGGGTCCCGCCCTTCGAAACGTGTTGTACGTGTACTATCTATGCTAAATAAATCTTTGTTATTTTACCTGTCCGTGGTTATGGTTAAAATGATTTATGTCCCTTGGAGAGCGCCGTGAGCCCGCTCCAGCTTTAATCCTGATTATACAGGTAATAAGATGAGATTAGAAAAACTATCTAAGGCTGGGTTCACACTACGTTTTGTCCCATACGGGAGCGCATACGGCAGGGGGGAGCTAAAACCTCGCGCTCCCGTATGTCACCGTATGCGCTCCCGTATGTCATTCATTTCAATGAGCCGACCGGAGTGAAACGTTCGGTCCGGTCGGCTCATTTTTGCGCCGTATGCGCTTTTACAACCGGACCTAAAACCGTGGTTGACCACAGTTTTAGGTCCGGTTGTAAAAGCGCATACGGCGCAAAAATGAGCCGACCGGACCGAACGTTTCACTCCGGTCGGCTCATTGAAATGAATGACATACGGGAGCGCATACGGTCACATACAGGAGCGCGAGGTTTTAGCTCCCCCCTGCCGTATGCGCTCCCGTATGGGACAAAACGTAGTGTGAACCCAGCCTTAAATGGAGTCTCCTAATCTCAGCTTGTTACTTGTATAAAAGACACCTGTCCACAGAAGCAGTCAATCAATAAATCACATTCCACACTATCCACCATGGCCAAGACATTAGAGCTTTCCATGGACAAGATTGTATAATAAAGAAACCTCAGCACTTACCAAGTAGACACATTTATGTGAGGTTTATGCACATCAAATAATTCTCTCCAAATATAGAGGCCAATTATGATAGTAAAATAAACTTTCTTTATTAGAAAATAAACATACAGATCACTACAATCAGACATAGAAGATAAGGCATCAAGGTACACATAAAGAAAAATGGGGGTGAGGATGGTAACTGGAATATCATGGGGTACTGGATAACAGTATCAGTACAATTAACCCCTTCATGACCCAGCCCATTTTCACCTTCATGACCTGGGCATTTTTTGAAAATCTGACCACTGTCACTTTAAACATTAATAACTTTGGAATGCTTTTAGTTATCATTCTGATTCCGAGATTGTTTTTTCGTGACATATTCTACTTTATGTTATTGGTAAAATTTCACTGATATTTGTATCCTTTCTTGGTAAAAAATCTAAAAATTTCATGAAAATTTAGAAAATTTTGCATTTTTCTAACTTTGAAAGTCTCTGCTTGAAAGGAAAATGGATATTCCAAATAAATTACATATTGATTCACATATACAATATGTCTACTTTGTGTTTGCATAAAAAAATTGACATGTTTTTACTTTTGGAGGGCACCAGAGGGCTTCAAAGTTCCGCAGCAATTTTCCAATTTTTCTCAAGATTTTCAAAATCGTAATTTTTCAGGGCCCAGTTCAGGTTGGAAGTGGATTTTAAGGGTCTTCATATTAGAAATACCCCATAAATGGGAAAAACCCCATTATAAAAACTGCACCCCCCAAAGTATTCAAAATGACATTCAGTAAGTATTTTAACCCTTTAGGTGTTTCACAGGAATAGCAGCAAAGTGAAGGAGAAAATTCTAAATCTTCATTTTTTACACTCGCATTTTCTTGTAGACCCAATTTTTAAATTTTTACAAGGGGTAAAAGGAGAGAAATCACCCTAAAATTTGTAACCCAATTTCTCTCGAGTAAGGAAATACCTCATATGTGTATGTAAAGTGTTCGGCGGGCGCAGTAGAGGGCTCAGAAGGGAAGGAGCGACAATGGGATTTTGGAGAGTGAGTTTTTCTGAAAGGGTTTTTGGGGGGCATGTCCCATTTAGGAAGCCCCTATGGTGCCAGAACAGTGGACCCCCCCCCCACATGTGACCCCATTTTGGAAACTACACCCCTCATGGAATTTAATAAGGGGTGCAGTGAGCATTTACACCCCACTGGTTTGACAGATATTTGAAACAGTGGACTGTGCAAATCAAAAATTTTATTTTTCATTTTCACAGCCCACTGTTCCAAAAATCTGTCATACACCAGTGGGGTGTAAATGCTCACTGCACCCCTTATTACATTCCGTGAGGGGTGTAGTTTCCAAAATGGGGTCACATATGGATATTTATTGTTTTGCGTTTGTCAGAACTGCTGTAACAATGGCGCACTCTCCCTTCTGAGCCTTGTTGTTCGCCCCCAGAGCACTTTTCGCCCACATATGGGGTATCTCCGTACTCAGGAGAAATTGCGTTACAAATTTAGAGGGTCTTTTTTCCCTTTTACCTCTTGTGAAAATGAAAAGTATAGGGCAACACCAGCATGTCAGTGTAAAAAATGTATTTTTTTACACTAACATGCTGGTGTAGACCCCAACTTCATTTTTTCATAAGGGGTTAAAGAAGAAAAAGCCCCCCAAAATTTGTAAGGCAATTTCTCCCGAGTACGGCGATACCCCATATGTGTCCCAAAACTGTTGCCCTGAAATTCGACAGGGCTCCAAAGTGAGAGAGCGCCATGCGCATTTGAGGCCTGAATTAGAGATTTGCAGAGGGGTGGACATAGGGGTATTCTATGCTAATGATTCCCAAACAGGGTGCCTCCAGCTGTTGCAAAACTCCCAGCATGCCTGGACAGTCAATGGCTGTCCGGCAATACTGGGAGTTATTATTTTGCAACAGCTGGAGGCTGGGGGGAGGGGGGCTGTGTAGGGGTATGTGTATATGTAGTGTTTTTTACTTTTTATTTTAGGTTAGTGTTAGTGTAGTGTAGTGTTTTTATGGTACAGTCACATGGGCAGAGGTTCACAGCAAGTTTGCCGCTGGAAGTTTGAGCTGCAGCGCAAAATTTGCGTCATCTCAAACTTGCAGCACTCACTGTAAACCTCCGCCCATGTGAGTGTACCCTGTACATTCACATTGGGGGGAGGGGGCAAACATCCAGCTGTTGCAAACTCCGAGCATGCCCTTTGGCTGTCCGTGCATGCTGGGAGTTGTAGTTTTGCAACAGCTGGAGGAACACTGGTTTGGAAACACTAGGTTAAGTAATAAACTTTCAAGTGTTTTGCAACCAAACTTAGTGTTTCCAAACCAGTGTGCCTCCAGCTGTTGCAAAACTACAACTCCCAGCATGCATGGTCTGTCAGTGCATGCTGGGAGTTATAGTTTTGCAACAATTGCAACAGCTGGAGGCACTGAGGTAGGAAACGGACAATATTTCCCAACTAGTGCGCCTCCAGTTGTTGCAAAACTACAACTCCCAGCATGCCCAGACTGCCCAGGCATGCTGGAAGTTGTAGTTCGGCAATATCTGAAGGATCAGATGTTGCCGAACTACAACTTCCAGCATGCTTGGGCAGTCTGGGCATGCTGGGAGTTGTAGTTTTGCAACATCTGGAGGTCCACAGTTTGGAGACCACTGTATAATGGTCTCCAATCTGTGCTCTTCCAGATGTTAGAGAACTACAACTCCCAGCATGCCTGGACAGACTGAGCATGCTGAGATTTGTAGTTTTGCAACATCTGGAAGAGCACAGATTGGAGACCATTATACAGTGGTCTCTAAACTGTGGGCCTCCAGATGTTGCAAAACTACAACTCCCAGCATGCCCAGAAAGTCAAAGGCTGTCTGGGCATGCTGGGAGTTGCAGTTTCGAAACTCTCAGAGGCAGCAGTGAGATCGCTTTACGGCGATCTCACTGCTGCCAATGAAGATGCCGCACTGCTGCCGGAAACTCACCTCCGGGACGCAGCGCCGCCGGGACTGCATGGAGGACGCCGGGACCGCTGGGACTGCTCGGGACACCGCTCGGACGGGTAAGTGACACCGGGGGACGGGTCAGGGACACTTAGCAGAGCGGTGTGTGTCCCGATCCCCGTGATCGGGACTCACACACCGCGCTGCTAAGTATTTTCATAGCGAAACGCTGCTATCAGCTAGTCAGATTTGACCAGCTGATAGCAGCGATCGCTGGGGGGGGGGGTGGGGGATGAAACCCCCCCGTGGTCGCATGGGAAGATGGCTGGCTATCAGTGATAGCCACCATCTTTACGGGCGCTGCGGGATGCCGCGAGTAGCGGCAGTAATGTTCATGACGTACCTGTATGTCATGGGTCGGGAACACCTTGCCACCCATGACGTACAGGTATGTCATAGGTCGGGAAGGGGTTAATATACAGTGTGAATAGATGCTGATAGAAGCAGCACTTATAGGTCAAAATCCAGATGGTATATTGCACACACTGGTAAATGATCACAGTATAAAAGAGAGTTAGAGAAACAGGCAATACTGAGTACTAACAAAACCACACATAGGCCACATTATAAAAGATTCCTACCATGTATCCTGTCTGAGACCACCTCACCTCCTTACCCTAAACATATGTTTTTGCTACTGCTTCGAACCTGTTATCCTGTACCCCATGATATTCCAGCTACCATGCTCACCTCCATTTTTCTGTATGTGTACCTTGGTGCCTTATCTTCTATGTCTGATTTTAATGGTATGTTTATTTTCTAATAAATAGTGTTTATTCTACTATCAGAATTGGCCTCTATTTGTGGAGAGAGTAGTTTATGAGGCCCATTGCAGCATTTACACATAGTCTGGGATTTGTGTATTAGCACCTCAAATAATGGCAAAGGATGCATTTTGGAGGAACAGGCCTTTCTTCACAGTCAACTGAAAGCCTGTTGCACTGAAATGCATTCTATACCATTATTTGATGTGAATAAACCCAACAGAAATTGCATCTACTTGTTAAGTGCTGGGATTTCTATAATATACAATGGTGGTGATGCCCAAATCCAGTAATCATATTAGTGCTGACACTAGGGACAAGATTGTAGACCTACACAAGGCTGAAATGAGCTAAAATACCATTGCCAAGCAGATCGGTGACACGTTTACAACAGTTAGTGCGATTATTCGCAAATGGAATAAACTCAAAATTACTGTCAATCACCCTTAGTTGGGGCTGCATGCAGGATCTCACATTGTGAGGTTTCAATAATCATGAAAATGATGAGGAATCAGCCCAGAACTACACAGACAGAACTTGTCAATGCTCTCAAGGCATCTGGGACTATCATAACCAAGAAAACAATGGGAAACACACTATGCCATAAAGAACTGAAATTCTGCAGCGCCCACAAGCACATGTATAGGCCTGTTTGGTCAGATGAGACCAAAAATGTAACTCTTTGGCATTAACTCAACACCCGTGTTTGGAAGAGGTATGCTGCCTATGACACCAAGAACATGATCTCCACTGTCAATCATGGAGATGGAAACTTTATGCTTTGGGGGTGTTTTTCTGCTAAGGGGAAATGACAATGTGATAGCCTGGGGGATTTAGGGTATGTGGAATGTAGCTGTGCGGTGATTAAAGGGTGCTTGTTAACCCTTGCTATTCGTGACACCCGGGTGAGGGCTCCTCAGTAATGCTTGTCCTACCGCCACCCTTCCCAAGAGCGATAGGGAAGTAGATAATAATAGAATGTCCACAACCGGAGAGTTTTCTGAAACAGGTATAACTTTTACTGAAGATTTTCTGAAAGCTTCATAAATTGAACAGTCTCTATGCATTCAACTGCTTTCTTTGGAGATTGACAAAGGTTGGGACTTTAGCAATTTAGAGTCTTTAAGTATTAGGCGCTGTTCCACTGGAGTTAGGGGATTTAGTTGCGGTCTAGTAGTCACGCTAGCATTAGTGGGGGTAGTTTAGAACTCACGGTTTTAGTTCAGCTGAGGCCGGTAGGTTTTCAGGCCTAACGTGTGTTTGCAAGTTGCGCAGATCTGTCCTGCTAGTCCAGCATCCACGAGAGCAGCAACCCAAGAGAGCAATAATTGGTTACAGCTCCCTTATATGGGCAGGGGCTGGACTAGTGCTAATTGGTCCATACTTGTGTCAATCACCATTAAAAAAAACTTGTGGGTGATAAGTGACCCAAGGACCTCGAAAGGTCCTCCAACATACCATAGAGAATATTAACATGGTCACATGACCGAAGGTCCTGCGACGCTAAACAAGGTAAGTACTATACATTATATTTAGAGATGAGCGAACTTTTCAAAAATTCGATTCGGCCGATTCGCCGAATTTTCCCGAAAAGTTTGTTTCGATCCGAATTTATTCGTGGCGAATCGATGTTAAAAAAGGCTATTTCTAGCCTACATACAGCCTCTATAGGGGTATAGAACACTTTGCTGTGTCCTAAAACGCATATGGAGTGTGCTGGGGTAGTGAAATAATACTGTTATTCAGAATAGCATGCAGATTACCAGCATCGCTCTTAGAATCACTGCTGCACAGCAGCACAATGACAGAGCCTGGTGGTGGCATCAGTGTCAGGAGACCATATAGTGACTGAATGACATAGCGTGGACATCTTGGCAGCAAGAGGAGACCATTTAGTGGCTGAATGGCACAGCGTGGAGTTGGCTGATGCACTAGTACACTACACACCAGGGCTTTACAATCCCCCCCAAAAAAACAACACAATATATGACATTTTTGACAAAGATTTCTCATTGGTAGCACCCGCTATCCAAAAATTAGAAATTTCCAGACCCAGGCCCCACCTCTGTGGCATCAGTAACCCATATATTGCCTGAAGGACACAGCCTGGAGTTGGCTGATGCACCAGTACACACCAGGGCTTCACAATCCCCCCTCCAAAATCTACACAATGAGACATTTTTGTCAAATATTTCTCATTGGTAGCACCCGCTATCCAAAAATTTGAAATTTCCAGAACCAGGCCCCACCCCTGCGGCATCAGTAACCCATATATTGCCTACATGACACAGCCTGGAGTTGGCTGATGCAAGAGTACACACCAGGGCTTCACAATCCCCCCCCCCCCCCCCCAAAAAAATAAACCAATACAATATATGACATTTTTGTCAAAGATTTCTCATTGGTAGCACCCGCTATCCAAAAAATTGAAATTTCCAGTCCCAGGCCCCACCTCTGCGGCATCAGGAACCCATATATTGCCTGAAGGACACAGCCTGGAGTTGGCTGATGCACCAGTACACACCCGGGCTTCACAATGCCCTCCAAAAAACAACATTTTAGAAATGTTTTAAAGAAATACCTTTATGTAAGAACAAGCACATATCCAAAAGTTCACAAGACTCTATAATGCAGGACAGTGGACCACCCAAAGACATTCTTCTCAAAAATAATAAACCACACAATGTTTGAATTATTTTTACAAAAACTAATTCAATATGTGTGTAAGCGCATTTGTCTCCAAAAGATCAGATCACCAAAGGACTTTTTTCGCCCAAAATGATGAAGCAGAGTTAATCCCTGTCCGCATTTTTTATTTATTTTTTTATTTTCATTAAAAAATCAAACGCAACAAGCGTTCCGTTGTGTAACAATTAGAATTCTGGAAAATTCTATTTTATTACTGATAAAATTATCAGTAAATAAAAAAAAAAACACTATCCAAGAGTGTTTAATTACCCCATACATTGCACCAGGAGCAGTCAAGAGTAGGCCTAAGCAGTACCCAAGAGGCTTTAATAACCCCCTACCTTTGCACGATCAATTGCGAGATCGAGCAATACCAGGTGTGTTATGCCCTCTGATTTCCGGGGCCGCAGGCGCGCTCCACTGAACGAATTAGCGTGTCTCTAACTTTCATCGACCGGTGCTGGTAACCCACTAACTTCCGGAAAGGTAAGCTGCCGCGAAGCAGGTGGTCTCCCCCAGGCATGTTTGGCTCCAGAATTTCCACTACTGCCACACCACGCTGACTGCCAACCGTGCTACCGCCTTGCTGACTCAAGGGCAACCTGCAACTCTCTTCTCCCGATGATGAACCCCCTTCTCCTGAAATCGAGCAATAACAGGTGTGTTATGCCCTCAGATGTCCGGGGCCGCAGGCACGCTCCACTGAACGAATTAGGGTGTGTCCATTTTTTTTTGTAGCACCCGCAATCCAAAAAATGTTAATTCCCAGACCCAGGCCCCACCTCTACGGCATCAGGAGCCCATTTATTGCCTGAAGGACACAGCCTGGAGTTGGCTGATGCACCAGTACACACAGGGCTTCTTAATCTGCCCCAAAATCAACAAAATTGTATATTTTTTTTTTTTTGAATTTACAACTTTGTATAAGCACAAGCGTATATCCAACATTTCAGAAGACTCTAGAAGGCAGGACGGTAGACCACCCAAAGACTTTCTTCTCAAAAATAATGAACCACACAATTGTTGAATTTTTTTTTTTTTTAATTTCAATTCCTAGACCCAGGCCCCACCTCAGCTGCATCAGTAACCCATAGATTGCCTGAAAGACACAGCCTGGAGTTGGCTGATGCACGAGTACACACCCGGGCTTCACAATCCACCCCAAAAAAACGCACATTTTTTTGAAATTGTCTGACAAAATACCTTTTTGTTAAAACAAGCGCATATACAGCAGTTCAGAAGACTCTATAATGCAGGATGGTGGACCACCCAAAGACATTCTTCTCAAAAGTAATAAACCACACAATGTTTGAAATTTGGTTAAAAAAAATGAATACATGTGTGTAAGTGCATCTGTCTCCAAAAAATCAGATGGCAAAAGGATTCTATTCGCCAAAAATGATTAAGCAGAGTTAATCCCTCTCCATCTATTTTTTTTTTTTCATAAAAAAATCACACGCAACAAGCGTTCCGTTGTGTAACGGTTAGCATTCTGCAAAATTCAATTTTATTACTGATAAAATTACCAGTAAATTTAACAATAATACCCAAAAGTGTTTAATTACCCCATACATTGCACCAGGAGCAGTCAGGAGTAGGCCTCAGCAGTACCCAAGAGGCTTTAATAACCCCTTACCTTGCCCGATCAATTGCGAGATCGAGCAATAACAGGTGTGTTATGGCCTCAGATGTCATGGGCCGCACTAGCGCTCCACTGAACAGATTAGGGTCTCTCTATCTTTCAAGGACAGGTGCGTGTTGCACGCTGAAACCAGTTCGTGATAGGGATCTGTGATTGCAATTATTTAATCTTAAAACGAGGAATTACCAGTAAGTGAGGGTCATAAGCTGGCGTTTATTAAGTCCCTGCCTTTTGTACACACCGCCCGTCGCTATAAGCAATTGGATTAGTTAGTGAGTTGGTTAGTGAGGTCCTCGGATCGGCCCAGGCGGGGTAGGAGAAGGCCCTGGCAGAGCGCCGAGAATTTAACGATCATTGTTGAAATTTGCATTAAGCATGTATTTAGCTACTGCTAAACATCCCAAAATTTAAGGCCCAAAGCCAGAGGCACCAGGGAGGCAAGTAGTTCCTGAAAGACACAGAATGAGTCTGGAGCATGCATTTGCAGTATCCAAGAGGTTTTCATAACCCCTTACATTTAAAGATCAATGTTTACATTTGCATTAACCTCTTCAGGACATAGGGCGTATGGATACGACCTGCATGCCGAGTACTTAAGGACCGAGGGCGTATCCATACGCCCGTGGGAATTCCGGTCCCCACCGCTAGCCGGTTGGGGACCGAAGCCGGATGCCTGCTGAAATCGTTCAGCAGTTATCCCGGCATATCGCCCAGGGGGTTCATTATGCCCCCCCATGTCGGCGATGGCCGCAGATCGCTGGACAATTCAGTCCAGCGATCTGCGGCGATTCCGGGTCAATCGGGTCTCCAGTGACTCGGTGACCCGGAATTACTGGCTGATCGGGGCCGTCTCTGACGGCCCAGAACAGCCATAGCCTGCAGGGGTGAGGTGGCACTGGTGCCACCTCACGATCGCCATGATTCGTCGGCCGGATTACCGGCCCACCAATCAGGGCGCCTGCGGCGGGTGTCACTCCCGCAACCCGCTCCGCCCCTCTTCCGGAGGATGTGAGCGGGTGCGGGATGTGCACCCCGGGTGCTGGGGACCCCGATCCCCGGCGTCAATGTTGGGATCGGGGCCCCAGGAGCAGCGGCGGCGGGACTGACCTGTGTGCCGGCAGCAGCAGGAGGTGAGTGACAGCCTCCTGCTGTTGCTTAGCAACAGCTCCCAGCATGCAAAAAGGGCATGCTGGGAACTGTAGTTATGCAACAGCAGGAGGCAGACCACCACAACTCCCAGCATTCCCTTATGGGCATGCTGGGACTTATGGTTTTGCAACAGCTGGAGGCACATTTTTTCTATGGAAAAGTGTACCTTCAGCTGTTGTATAACTACAACTCCCAGCTTGCACAAACAGCTAAAGTGCATGCTGGGAGTTGTAGTGGTGCATCTGCTGGTTGCATAACTACAACTCCCAGCATGCTTATTGGCTGTCGGTGACTGCTGAGAGTTGTAGTTTTGCAACAGCTGAAGGCACACTGGTTGTGAAACACTGAGTTAGGTCACAAACTCAGTGATGCATAACCAGTGTGCCTAAAGCTGTTGCAAAACTAAAACTCTCAGCATGTACAGTCTGTCAGCGCATGTTGGGAGTTGTAGTTTTGCAACAGCTGGATGTTCCCCACCCCCTCCCCAATGTGAACGTACAGGGTACACTCACATGGACGGAGGTTTACAGCAAGTATCTGGCTGCAAGTTTGAGCTGCGGCAAATTTTCTGCCGCAGCTCAAACTGCCGGCGAGAAACTACTGTGAACCCCCGCCGGTGTGACTGTACCCTAAAAACACTACACTAACAAAAAATAAAATAAAAAGTAAAAAACACTAGATATGCACAGCCCCCTACACAGCCCCCCTCCCCAATAAAAATGAAAGCGTCTGGTACGCCACTGTTTCCAAAACGGAGCCTCCAGCTGTTGCAAAACAACAAATCCCAGTATTGTCGGACAGCCGTTGACTGTCCAGACATGCTGGGAGTTTTGCAACAGCTGGAGGAACCCTATTTTGGAATCACTGGCGTAGAATTCCCCTATGTCCACCCCTATGCAAGTCCCTAATTTAGGCCTCAAATGCGCATGGCGCTCTCACTTTGGAGCCCTGTCGTATTTCAAGGCAACAGATTAGGGTCACATATGGGGTATCGCCGTACTCGGGAGAAATTGTGTTACAAATTTTGGGGGGTATTTTCTGCTTTTACCCTTTTTAAAAATGTTAAATTTTTGGAAAAACAAGCATTTTAGGTAAAAAAAAAATTTTTTTTTTTACATATGCAAAAGTCATGAAACACCTGTGGGGTATAAAGGTTCACTTAACCCCTTGTTACATTCCCCGAGGGGTCTAGTTTCCAAAATGGTATGCCATGTGGTTTTTTTTTTGCTGTCCTGGCACCATAGGGGCTTCCTAAATGCGGCATGCCCCCAGAGCAAAATTTGCTTTCAAAAAGCCAAATGTGACTCCTTCTCTTCTGAGACCTGTAGTGCGCCAGCAGAGCACTTTTCACCCCCATATGGCATGTTTTCTGAATCGAGAGAAACTGGGCTTCACAATTTAGGGGTATTTTCTGCTATTACCCTTTTTAAAAATGTAAAATTTTTGGGAAAACAAGCATTTTAGGTAAAAATTATTATTATTTTTTTACATTTGCAAAAGTCGTGAAACACCTGTGGGGTATAAAGGCTCACTTTATCCCATGTTACATTCCACAAGGGGTCTAGTTTCCAAAATGGTATGCCATGTGGTTTTGTTTTGCTGTTCTGGCACCATAAGGGCTTCCTAAATGCAACATGCCCCCCAAAAACCATTTCAGAAAAACATACTCTCCAAAATCCCCTTGTCACTCCTTCCCTTCTGAGCCCTCTACTGCGCCCGCCGAACACTTTACATAGACATATGAGGTATGTGCTTACTCGAGAGAAATTGGGTTTCAAATTCAAAAAAATTCTAAAATTCGGTCTACAAGAACATGTGAGTGTAAAAAATGAAGATTGTGAATTTTCTCCTTCACTTTGCTGCTATTCCTGTAAAACACCTAAAGGGTTAAAACGCTGACTGAATGTCATTTTGAATACTTTGGGGGGTGTCACTTTTATAATGGGGTCATTTATGGGGTATTTCTAATATGAAGACCCTTCAAATCCACTTCAAACCTGAACTGGTCCCTGAAAAATATCGAGTTTGAAAATTTTGTGAAAAATTGGAAAATTGCTGCCGAACTTTGAAGCCTTCTGGTGTCTTCCAAAAGTAAAAACTCGTCAATTTTATGATGCAAACATAAAGTAGACATATTGAATATGTGAACCAAAAAAAAATGTATTCGTAATATCCATTTTTCTTACAAGCAGAAAGCTTCAAAGTTAGAAAAATGTTAAATTTTCTAATTTTTCATCAAATTTACGGATTTTTCACAAAGAAAGGATGCAAGTATCGACAAAAATTTACCCCTATGTTAAAGTAGAATATGTCACGAAAAAACAATCTCGGAATCAGAATGATAACTAAAAGCATTCCAGAGTTATTAATGTTTAAAGTGACAGTGGTCAGATGTGCAAAAAACGCTCCGGTCCTTAAGGCCAAAATGGGCTTGGTCCTGAAGGGGTTAAGCATGTATTTAGCTACTGCTAAACTTCAAAAAATTATAGGCCCAAGGCCTGAGGCACCAGGGAGGCAAGTAGTTTGTGAAAGACACAGAATGAGTCTGGAGCAGTCATTCGCAGTACCCAAGAGGGTTTCATAACCCCTTACATTTAAAGATCAATGTTGACATTTGCATTGTATGTATTTAGCTACTGCTAAACTTCAAAAAATTATAGGCCCAAAGCCAGAAGCTTCAATTTTCCCCATATTAGGAGCATAGTTGTCCCCCCAGATTAGGACCATAGTTGTCCCCCAGATTAGGCAGCATAGATGTCACCCAGATTAGGAGCATACTTGTCCCCCAGATTAGGCAGCATAGATGTCCCCCAGATTAGGCAGCATAGTTGTCCCCCAATCAGCGCGGGCCGGTCAGAGCCAATCAAAGGGCTGTATGTGTCAAGCGGGCCGTACAATCCCCAGGTCTGCCCCAGAGGGTTTCATAGCCAACCACAATAGAGAAAATTTTGTTGTAGGAGCATAGTCAATCTACTCAGACCCATCTGTCATTGGTGGCTGGAAATCCTGGCTGATCCATCCCTGATTTATCTTGACAAACATCAGTCTCTCCACATTTTTAATGGACAGATGAGTTCGCCTTGGGGTGACTATGGCCCCGGCCGCCCTAATCACCCGCTCTGATGGCACACTACTGGCCGGGCAGGACAGCTTTTCCAGGGCAAACTCCTGGAAATCGAGTTTGGCTGCCAGAAGTCTAGCGGATCTAAAACGGTTGTTGGCAGGGTCATGTCGAGGTAAGCCATCACCTGCTGGTTCAGGTCCTGCTCCATGTCCACCTGCAGCTGATGAGTAGCTTCACTATGCGGCTGAAGGAAGCTACTCATCAGCGACTGTAGACTCAGGCTGCTGCTGATTGAGCCAGTACTGCTCCTGCCACCCCTCCCCTCCCCAGCAGCCGTGGCAGTGGAAGGTGAGTGCAGAGGGCCCCCCCCCCGAGTCAGACCTGCGAGTGGATGGACCATGTGGCTGATAGGCATCAGCCAACCGACTACGTAGAAGCTCCCTGAAGTAGGTCAGTTTGTCCTCCCTCTCAGTGGGTTTTAAAAAGGCCCCCATTCTGGGCCGGTAGCGAGGGTCTAATAAGGTGGAAATCTAGAAGTCATTGCGCTGACGAATTTTGAAAATTCGGGGGTCACTACGCAAGCAACCCAGCATGCATCGTGCCATTTGTGACAGTGACTCACTTGGACTTCCTGCCTCCATCTCCACTGCATACTGCCAAGGTGTGTCTGGGTCCTCTGTCTCGCCTCCCTCGTAATAACCCTCCAGCTCCTCTGGCTGCTCCTGCTCCTCCCCTCCTGTCCAATGACCAGAAACACCGGCCATCTCATCGTCGTAAACTGTGCTCCGCTCTGCCCCTCATCATCCTCCTCCAGTTCATCCCCCACAGGACTCATGTAGCCTTCTGATATAGGCGCAACATCTCCATTGCCGTGACCAGCCATGTTTTCAATCATTTTTTGGAGTAAATGTAGGAGTGGAATTACGTCGTTCATAGCGTAATTCGAGCGATTAACAAAAAATGTGGCTTCCTCAAAGGGCCTCAGCAAATGGCAGGTGTCACATATGACCTGCCACTCCTTCACATTGAAGTTACACAGTGGAGTACTTCTATCTGCTTGTATCATCAAAAAATCTGTGATGGCTTTTCTTTGTTCATATAGTTTGTCCAACATATGGAGGGTGGAATTTCAACATGTGGCAACGTCACTAATGAGACTATGTTGTGGGATACTGTTCTGACGCTGCAGCTCAAGCAAAGTGTGCTTGGCGGTGTACGAGTGGCTGAAGTGCATGCACAGTTTCCTTGCCATAGTCAGGACGTCTTGCAAATGGGGTGAAGACTTGATGAACTTCTTGACAACCAGATTCAACACGTGTGCCATGCAGGGCGAATGGTTCACACTTCCTTGTCGCAGCGCGGCCACAATGTTCTTCCCATTGTCGGTCACCATGGTTCCCATTTCCAGATTTCGTGGAGTAAGTCATATTTGGATTTCTTCCCTAATGAACTTCAGCAGTTCCTCCCCTGTGTGACTCCGTTCGCCAAGGCAAACCATGTGAAGGGCGGCTTGACACCGCTGTGCCCTACACACGTGGTACAATGAAGGGTCGAGATTTGGATGTGCAGTGGAGGCCGAGGACACGGGGGAGGAGGAGGAGGCACACACTGTAAAAGGACCAACTGCCTGGTAGCGAGAGCGTGGAGGAGGAAGCGGTGTGACCTGTCCAAGTTGCTGCTGTGGCTGTGCAGGAACAACATTTACCCAGTGGGCCGTAAAAGACATGTATTGTCCCTGCGGGTAGTTACAGCTCCACACTTCGGCACTGCCATGCACTTTTGAACACACCGACAGGCTCAAGGACTGGCTCACCTTCTCTTGTACAAACTTATGCAGGGCTGGTACTGCCTTATTCGCAAAGAAATGACGGCTTGGGACTCTCCAACTTGGCTCGGCACAAGCCATCAATTCCCTGAAAGCTGCAGAGTCCACCAGTTGGAAAGGGAGGGACTGCAACACCAGCAACTTGAACAGGAGCACATTCAACTTCTGCGCCGTTGGATGAGTGGGCGCATACTGTTGTCTCTTGGACTTGGCTTCGCCGATCGATTGTTGGCGGAATGGCTGACTACGAGCGGAGGAAGCAGGAGCGCAAAAAGGATGGTTTGATACAATGCTCCCTTCGGCTGAGGTGGTGGAGCCTTGGCTGGATGATGGAGGGAGCGGATGGCCACTGGGTGATGCGGCAGGCTGGACCACTACATCGGAGCCACGGTTATCCCAGGCCGCTTTATGGTGGCGAATCATGTGTTGACGCAGGGCCGTGGTGCCGAGATTGGGACCCTGGCCATGCTTCACTTTCTGCTGACAGATTTTGCATGTGACTACGCTAAGGTCCTCCGGATTCTTTATGAAGAACTACCACCCCGCAGAGTAACTGATTTTCCCACCCGTAGTTCGGACTATTTCACTGCTATTGGCGCCATCTCCAGGAACCTGTTCCACTACCTCCCTGAATGGTAGCTTGCCGCGAAGCAGGTGGTCTCCCCCTGGCACGTTTGGCTCCTGAATTTCCACTACTGCCACCAACACACTGATTGCCAACCGTGCTACCGCCTTGCTGCCTCATAGACAAAGAGCAAATCTCTTCTCCTGATGATGATGAAGCCTCGGCTTCTGCACCCGGCTCCCAATTGCGATCGGCTTCATCATCATCAAAAGATGTGTGCACGCCACTGATGTCCTCCTCGTGTTCCACAACAGTGTCTGCCTCAGGACCCTGAGCAATTGAAACACCGCCTCCCACGTCACTCTCCGCATCACTACTTGGCCGCCTTGCGGAGCAAGTGACGCATGTCTCCTCACATTCTTGGCTGCCCATTAGATACTGACTGTCCTCTATTACATCGTCCTCTCTAAATAGTGGAGCTGAACCCAAAGCATGAGATACTTCTTTGGGAGAGGGAACAGTATAGGACAAAAGCAATGGGATTACAGGAACTGCTCCCCCAACTGAGGGTTGTGTCTGAGGAACCCACCGACTCTTGACTGGGGTTGTCAGATGTCGCTTGTGATGATTGGGATGAGTGTGCAAACCAATTGACGAAGAGAGATGGGTGTTAACGGGAGCTCAGACCTATTGCTGCGACTCCTGCTGCCACTCGCCCCAAGTCTGCTGCCAACTCTGCCTGACGTATGTAGGCCTCTGCCCCTTCTCTGTGCACGTCCTGGCACTTCCCTGCCTGACATACTTAGTGCGTTTATGAGGGTATAGAACAGCAGCAGGCGATTACTTACGGCTGTCCTTTCAAGGTATATAGGCCCTAGACAGAATAACAGTTACTAAATAGTACACCCCTTTGTTGTATGTATGCCCTTTGCAATGATGAGCGCATTGTTAAACGTATTTATACGCAGAAAAAAAACCTTTTTTTTTGTATACACCAGCCAGTGTATACTAATGTGTGGAATAGCACTGAATTTAGCACCGAGACAGAAATACAGGTACTAAATAGTACACTACTTGGTTGTATGTATGCCCTTTGCAAAGATGAGCGCACTGTTAAGCGTATTTGTACGCAGGAAAAACTTTTTTTTTCTTTAATACACCGGCAGGTGTATAACATGTGGTATAACACTTAATTTAGCACAGAGACAGAAAAAAAGGTGGTATAAGGTATACTATTTGCTTGAATTTAGGCCCTTTGCAATGATAAGGCCACTGAAAAAGCGTATTTTTACGCAGTAAAACCTTTTTTTTCTTTAATACCCTGGCAGGTGTATAACGTGTGGTATAAAACAGAAATACAGGTACTAAATAGTACGCTATTTGCTTGTATGTAGGCCCTTTGCAATGATAAGGCCACTGTTAAGTGTATTTTTACGCAGGAAACCCTTTTTTTTCTTTAATACATCGGCAGGTATATAACGTGTGGTATAACACTTAATTTAGCACAGAGACAGAAAAAAAGGTAGTATATGGTACGCTATTTGCTTGTATTTAGGCCCTTTGCAATGATAATGCCACTGAAAAAGCGTATTTTTACTCAGGAAAAACTTTTTTTTCTTTAATACACCGGCAGGTATATAACGTGTGGTATAGTACTTAATTTAGCACAGAGACAGAAAAAAAGGTAGTATATGGTACGCTATTTGCTTGTATTTAGGCCCTTTGCAATGATAAGGCCACTGTTAAGCGTATTTTTACTCAGGAAAAACGTTATCTTCTTTAATACACCGGCAGGTGTATAACGTGTGGTATAACACTGAATTGAGCACAGAGACAGAAAAAAAGGTGGTATATGGTACGCTATTTGCTTGTATGTAGACCCTTTGCAATGCTAATGCCACTGAAAAAGCGTATTTTTACTCAGGAAGAACTTTTTTTTTCTTTAATACACCGGCAGGTGTATAACGTGTGGTATAACACTGAATTTAGCACAGAGACAGAAAAAAAGGTAGTATATGGTATGCTATTTGCTTGTATTTAGGCCCTTTGCAATGATAATGCCACTGAAAAGTGTTTTTTTACTCAGGAAAAACTTTTTTTTCTTTAATACACCGGCAGGTATATAACGTGTGGTATAACACTTAATTTAGCACAGAGACAGAAAAAAAGGTAGTATATGGTACGCTATTTGCTTGTATTTAGGCTCTTTGCAATGATAAGGCCACTGTTAAGCGTATTTTTACTCAGGAAAAACTTTATTTTCTTTAATACACCGGCAGGTATATAACGTGTGGTATAACACTTAATTTAGCACAGAGACAGAAAAAAAGGTAGTATATGGTACACTATTTGCTTGTATTTAGGCCCTTTGCAATAATAAGGCCACTGTTAAGCGTATTTGTACTCAGGAAAAAAAATTATTTCTTTAATACACCGGCAGGTGTATAACGTGTGGTATAACACTGAATTTAGCACAGAGACAGAGTAACAGGTGAAAAATGGTAAAAAGGCACTAAAGTCCACACTAATATGACTTATTTCTGAACAGCAGCAGGACCCAACAGTGCAGCACCACCAAAAAAATAATCCAGGGATTAAACCCTAAATTGCACTCTGTCACACAATTCTGAGCAGCAGAAGATTTGTGGAGAAAAAAAAACTCAATAGAGCTGAAAAATGAGGAGATAAGATGCTTCAGAAAGTTCAGGCAGCTTGGAGATCTGTATGAGGCAGCTGACAGCTATCTGCCCCTCTCTGCTGCAATGCTCAATAACGTGAATAGGAGTTTTAGCTATCAATGATCCTTCTCAGTGTAACAGCACAGCACTCTGCACTCCTGCCTTTCCCTAATGCTGATGTGACTAGCAGTTGCAGTGTAACGCTGTGGTATGAGCTATTCACACACACACAGTCCCGTCCTCTCCATCTGAGTGCATAGATGAAATGAAGTGAGGCAAGATGGCCGCCGATTATATAGGGGCTGTGACATCACAGGGGTCAGTGAACACTGATAGGCTGCATCTCACATGTGGTTCTGGGTTAGCCTGCCTACCTTCATTCTCGCCGCTGTTTCCCGCCCTCCCATAATCCCCTGCCCCATGTACTCACATGTGGATCCACCATCTTAGCTCTACAATAGCTTTGAACGCTGGAAAATGGAGTTTAATGAAGCGATTCGTGAGATAGAATCGCGGCGATATTCGTATTCGTTGCAAATCAAATTTTTCCTGAAATTCGTAACGAATTCGGGTTCGTCAAGTTCGATTTGCTCATCTCTAATCCTTACACTTCCATTTTATGTACATAACCCTATATTTATAGGACTCTCTTGCTGAAATGTACACTTATCAGGTGTATGCGCCTGAACCTTGTTGGAGTGTTAATACATGTGTAAGTATGTATAATAAGAATGTATATGGTTCCTGTACACAGAAAAATAGCTTCGTGTCTGTGTACATAAAAAGTAAGCAAAGGTTGTACACGGAAAATTGTCCGCTATATGCACGTGTACACCAAAAGCAAAAATGTCAATAACTCTTGTACACATGTACATATAAAGGTATAAAAATGCTAAAAGGTGTTTTAGTGGTTGCTCAATAGGTGACTCTCTTGGCTCCTCCGAGAGTGACATTGTTTCTAGTCGCCAATCGCTAGCACCTGTCTCAACAAAAATAACAGGGTAACTTACCCTTAAGATAGCAAGACTAACTAGTAAGCAGTACTTACACACATAGTACTTAAAATACTCACTTAAATGTACTACCTCAGTCTACTTCAGTACATACACAAAAACAAAAACATATCTCACATTCAAAAAACACTTAGGAATTGTAGCCTATTGATACCCAATTCCTGCCACTGTTAAGCACACTCATATTTCTCTTCTCTTTATTACGTGTGTGAGATGCTCTACCTGTCCAGTAGGTGCTCTTGTGAGTTTAGAATTAAACACGTATTTCTAAAGGTAACCTAGGTAGTTTATACTGTTGTGTTCTAGGGGTAAGTAGCGTGTAGCCGATAGACCCTAGTAGCCATCCTTATTGGTAGAGAGCCTCGGGCAAGCTTGAGACTAAAGGTTATAGAAAGCTGTATATGAATGTATAGTTAGCCTCATAAATGTCATAGAGAGCTATATAAAAATGTTTAAGGAGCTAGAAACTAAAGGTTAGATAGCTTCCTCAATGTCTAGATAGCTTCAATATTGTCTAGTGAAGATACTAGTAAAAGTATCCAGAGAATGTGAATGTGTGTAATGTTTACTTAGGTTTTGTCAGGATGTATAGAATTTTTTTTTAGGTATAATCCTGTTCTAGTCCTAGTTCCTCTGCCTTAGGGGACAGGTGTTGAGGTCGACTTATTTTAAGTAAGGGGGTTTGTGGTGTCCCGGTACTGTATTGTATACGTTACCTATATATAGGTCGCCATAGTCAGAGTCCCTAGGACGTCGGGTTCCCTCTTTTGTAGTTTTCCCCTTGTCACCTCTCACTTAGTTGATGACTAAATAGCAGTTCTATTTAATATTAATATAAGTATAAGAATAAATATGTATATATTTAGTTATCTACCTGTTTGGAGCATAGCAGGACCTGCGGGTCACGTGATCAGGTTAAAACTGTATGGTTTTGCTACAGGACCTTTGGAGGTTCCCGTGACGTGTTCACCCACAATGCACTGTAACGGTGAGTGACAGTCATTACGGATCAATCCAAAACGGCCGGCCCCTGCCCATATAAGGGACCTGCGCCATCTTGATCCCTCTCTTGGGTTCCTGACTCTGGAAGAGGTAGGACCTCCGCAGCTTACAAGACAATTTACTAGGCCAAAGCCTTGCTGCCTAGGCCTTTAACATAGCGGATAGACTAAGCAATTCCCCGCTACTCATCGCAAGATCACTGGACCTAATTACTCCCCTAAATCCAGCGGATCTATGCTATACAATCCTTCAGAAGCTAAATTGGGCTTATCTGAGCTCAGGATAATGAAGATTTTGGTCACTGTCCCTTGAAATAGTGCTTTTATAGCAGCTAAGCTGAATTTTAGGAAGACCATCTCTAAAGGGCCAGATATTGCAGAACTATACGCCCAGCATCCCTGACTATCTGGGCATGCTGGGAATTGTAGTTTTGCAACAGCTGTAGGCACACTGGTTGGGAAACACTGAGCTAGAGTCTGTTTCCTAACTCAGTGATTCCAACCCGTGTGCCTCCAGCTGTGGCAAAACTACAACTCTCAGAATGCACTGACAGACCGTACATGCTGGGAGTTGTAATTTTGCAACAGCTGGAGGTACACGGGTTGGAATCACTGAGCTAGAGTCCATTTCTTAACTCAGTGGTTACCCACCAGTGTGCCTACAGCTTTTGCAAAACTACAACTCCCAGCATGTATGGTCTGTCAGTGCATTCTGGGAGTTGTGGTTTTGCCACAGCTGAAGGTTTGGGGTGCCCCCCATGTGAATGTACAGGGTACATTCACATGGGCGGGTTTACAGTGGGTTTCCTTCTAAAAGTTTGAGCTGCGGCAAATTTTCCACCGCAGCTCAAACTTCCAGCGGAAAACTCACTGTGAACCTATGCCTGTGTAAATGTACCCTAAAAACACTACACTACACTAACAAATAATAAAAAGTAAAACACTACATATACACCCCCTTACATGCCCCCCCCCCCAATAAAAATGAAAAACGTCTCATACGGCAGGGTTTCCTAAACAGAGCCTCCTGCTGTTGCAAAACAACAACTCCCAGTGTTGCTGGACAGCCATAGACTAGCAACAGCTGGAGGCACCCTGTTTGGGAAACACTGCCATAGGGTTTTGGTGGAGACCAGCCCCATCCTTGTATTTGGGTCCTTGTGATGGAGTCTCTGTGTAGACCATGTAAACGCCCAACAGTGGATATTCACCGTCTCCACTTTCAATACGTATGTAAGCAAGCATGGGCCTTTCAATACGTATATAAGCAAGCATGGGCCTTTCAATACGTATATAAGCAAGCATGGGCAAAAGTATGCATGAGTAAGGGGGAGGTCCCCCAAAATATTGCGTCATGACCCTGATGGCTCCCTGCTAGTTTATTAAGATCTCTGCTAGACTGGATGTGTGCCGACATCCCATCTGATAAGCTGCTGTGAACTACAGAAGAGATCCGAATAAGAATAAAAAAGAAAAGGAGGGGGGCGGAGCTGGCTGGCGGACGGAGAAGACGTGCTTCAGTACATCTCCCTCTGGAGCTGAGATAACTGACAGAATATACCTGCCTACGGCACCCCAACGCACCCAAAACCCACTCCGGTGGTCTCCTAAAGAGGTGGGGAACACCCGGACGCCAGCCGGTCCTCAGAGAACAACGTGGGACCGGACACGGAGAGACGCGGCCCTCGCTTCAGTACAGGACCTGGCGCCATTTTGAGGCAAGTCCCCTCCACAACCCCGTCCTTCAGCCCCGTCCCTCGCCTGCGCTCACGCACCTATAGTAGAGGTCTGCTGGCTCCGGCAGCTGCCGACACACAGGCAGCGTCCTGGTGATTCCCCCGCTCGGGAAGCGCATCTCACACGCCGCTGCTCGTGGTGGCGGGAGGCCCTGGCAGCGACACACGCCATCTTAGCTGCAGGGCTGAGCGATCTAGGGGGGAGAAAACAAGTGGAGAGACTACAGAGTCCCCCTGCCTCCACTCTACCTCTACTCTCCCTCACCTCTCTGAAGTCGGAGATAAGAAGCCTGCTTCATCAGTGCAGCAGTCGGCTGATATATGCTCCCGGTATAGGGAGCCATAACCCCCACACAGTAGCACACAGGCTGTGGACTGGTCAAGACAGGGGTAGGAGCAGCACTAATTCAGAGCTCTCAACACGCATTTACATTACTGTTGGATGTGCAAAGTGACTGAGGAGCTTCCCTGTTCTATAATAACCCAGCTCTGCATTCATCTCAAAGGAATTTGCTGGGCAGCTGAACTTTCAGAACTCGTATTATCAAGCTATAGCAATTGCATCTTCAGCTCTCTGCTGCCACCTTGTGGCCACTCTCCAGATTGCACCTTATTAGCTATTACAGCTCAGTGTCAAATTCTATGTTATACCATTCTAGCTCTGGGTGCCTCTACCCCCCCCCCCCCCCCCCATGTCGCACCTGTCCCCCCTGGCATGCTAGCAGCCGATAGCTGGCGAAACCAAAACCAAAGTCTGAACCTTTAACCTCCGACCGCCACTCCACTAATCATTTCTGTCTGCCTGACATGTGAGAATGCTGTTGTGAAACTACCTAAGGTTCGACGGGGACTGTGAGATGTGAAACGAATTCCTACCAGTTTCCCTCCCCTCATTGGATGCAGAGCAATACCCTACTACTTAACTAATACTACAGGATGGTCAAAGTCGGTCCACCCAAAACCAGACCAGACTCACCATACCGCAAAAAAGGTGGCTTAGACATTTTCATGAAGAAGTCAGGTCTCCAAGAGGCAGGGAAATCTCTAGCAATGGCCGCTACCCACGAAAAACCACAGACACCTAAAGCACGTAAAGGTGTGGCGGGTGACCACGAAAGTGATTCTGAAGATCTAGTATTGAATAATGCCCTGCCTCTATCCCGCACATTCATGGACAAACTACTAAGGACGGCTCTGGAACCGGTCTCTAAGGACTTACAGGAATTAAAATCTGACATGAAGCAGATCGGGCATAGGGTTGAACAGCTGGAATCTACACAATCGCAGGTCATATCCTACACGTCGGCTTCCACCTCAGCTTTAACCTCCTGTCAGTCACACCTAAACAAAGTGATTGATTGGCTAGAAGATCAAGACAATAGGGGCAGGAGAAATAACCTGAGAATCAAAGGCCTGCCTGAGACAATCTTGCCGGAATCCCTCAGCTCCACGCTAAAACTCATCTTCATAAATATCTTGGGCGACGCGTATCCTTTAGAGATTCAAATTGAACGGGCTCATAGATCCCTGCAGGCAAAGCCTAGGCCACAAGATCCCCCGAGGGACGTCATCTGCCGCCTAATGAACTCCACAGTGAGGGACGACATCCTGAAAAAGACAAGATCTGCCTCGGACCTAGTGTTTGAAGGCACACACCTGGCCATATTCCAAGATTTAGCAAGGATCACCCTGTCAAAAAGAAATATGCTGCGACCGCTGACATCACACCTGCGCTCCAACAATATCGTATATAGATGGCTGTTCCCCTTTGGGATCTCATTCACGGTGGACGGTAAAAGATTTGTCATAAGAACCAGACAAGAACTGTCCCCAGCGTTGGAGGCACTTGGCCAGAACGACCTGGATGTACCTGACTGGTCCGCTGTTACTGACTTGACCGCACTCCCAGCGATTGTGCCCCCTACGCCATGGGAAGAGTCGGGATCCCAGAGGTCTCAGAGGGGCAAGAAGAAGTCCAACAAGATGACCCCTAAACGGATCGATATGGACTCAGTGTGATGTCGACCCTAGTCCTTTCTCTTTTTCTCCTTTTGTCCCTCACAGGTTAAAACGGCTGGACCCTCTCCTCTTCTTCCGGCAAGACATGGAAGTATGATGGACTCCTCCCTCCGCCATCATCCGGAGAGGGAGCAATGGGCCTCCTGGTGTAAACTGTTTGCTTTGATTTATTCCTCGTGAACACTACCCGCATAACCAACCTAACTAACAGAACTTAGATTGGTCACCATACAACCACTACTTCTAGTTAATGTATTTTAAGATGTATATGTGCTAATTGAACAAAGTCGATATTTGTATTCCAATCACTTAGCCCCCCCCCCCCCCCCTACTTGTCCCCCTTAACCTAGCCGGGAGCTGGGCGGTTATATCGGGGACCACATAGTTTAAACTCACATCGGGGTGCATTGAGTGAACGGTTATTACTTCCTGACTTGATCACATAGATACTTTTTTTTTTTTTTTTTTTTTTTTGCTAACCGATGATGATATATGTTCCCAGGTTACCTGGCGCCCCCCCCCCCCCCCCTGGCCCCCGTTCCCACTCCGGGACCTAATGGTCGCGCTGCTGGTGCACAAGTATGATCCTACCCTCAGGCACAGTGGTCAGATAGTTATTCTTCTATCCTTACATTGCTACTTCTGCTGGAACACCCATATCTGGCTCCCACTCGCTCTGAACCCATGCTCGTTGTGCCCTATACCCCCTCCCTCCACTCCCTAACTCATGGCCTTCCTAGAGCTCTGCATCCCCCCCTTAACCTCTTACCCCCCCCTCCTCCTCCCTCCCTCCCCCCCCTCACTAACTTCCCTAACCTCTATTCCGCTGACCTCCCCCCCCCTTCTACCCACAATCCTCCGAGTGTCCCTGTAGCCCTAATACCCCCCCCCCCCAGGCAATACCCTATACATGTGGTACCCCACTTCCCTCCCCCTAATGGGATTTCCTCCCTCTCCTGGCGTACCGACGAATAAGCAACCTCCCCCTCCCCCACTTTGCTAAACCACATCTCCTTCCTTTTATCTTTAGACCCCCCCCCCCTCATGCACACCACGCCATGTGGTGATTCTAGTCCCCCCATTACCCCCCCTTTAACTTCCCCTCCCCTCTTCCACTGCCTCCCCTTTCCCCCGCCCTCCCCTACCACCCTGCCCATCCTTCCACCTCCCTAGTATTGCCCCTCTTTATGACACGACCGGTGGACATATTACCTGTTGCATACTCAGTTTTTGCACTTAGAATGTCTTACGGTCCCATGATGAACCTACAACCACTAATTAGGTAGACTTGTACGAAGTTTCATTGTTATTTGCTTAGTTCAATATATATTACTTGATACTTGAAGGGTGTTGATCGGAGATCCGACCACCCCCGTACTTAACACCCTCCTGGTGTTTTTTGTATTCTTCATCTGAAAGAGTCTACCCAGGCTCTTGACACAACCCACTTAGGGTTAATTGCTTTCACTGTCCTTCTTTCTACTCCTATCTTCACTTCTCTGACCTCAAGGACCCTCTACTTTTACTCACTCCTTCTGCCGTTCTCTTTCTTGCGCTCCTACTACTTTCTCTCCCACCCCCCACCCCCCCCCCCCACCCTTTTTCCACACCTCTCTCCTACCCAGTCACCCTACGTCCTCGCCCATCACGCCCCTACCCTTACGCCTTCCCCACACCGACATATCGGTGTCACCCAGTCCTTCAGGTGTCTGTAGATTTATATGGCACAGGTGAAGTTCTGCTCATATAACGTTAAAGGGTTTAACTCTCCCTCCAAGAGACATGGAGTTTTGTCTCTCCTGAAAAAAGACAAAGTATTTCAGTATTGTTTTTACAGGAAACTCATTTCAAGCATAACAGACTGCCTAAACTCCCCACTCAATACTTCTCTTCTTGGTTCCATAGCTGCAGTTCCAACTCATCTTCCAGAGGCGTCGCGGTTGCATTCCATAGGGACGTGCCCTTCACCCTCCAAGAGAGCTGTGATGGAGGAGATGGCCGCTCACTGTTCTTGAAAGGTAAAGTGGGGTCGATGACGTACACCTTTGCTTCTCTATATGCACCCAACACGCAACAGGTTCGATGGCTGCTGGGGACTCTGGAGAGACTGCGTGTCTTTGCGGAAGGTCCAATAATATTTGGGGCTGACCTAAATTTAGCCCTAGATCCGATAAGGGACTCCTCTACCGGTCGTTCCTCGGTGTCTCCAGCGGCCCTGCGAGCCTTGAGGAACAAACTGATGGACTTGGGTCTCATAGATGTATGGAGATCTCTCCATCCCTTGGAACACACTTATTCCTTCTACTCGGCCCCGCACGCGTCCTCACACAGGCTCGATTATTTATTCTGTCACGAAAGCATCATGCCTACCTTGATTAGTGCTGACATTACACCTCGCACCCTTTCAGACCACTCCCCAATACAGGCCACCCTCTCCTTGTCCCACATTCCTACAAGAGATTGGACTTGGCGACTTAATGAATCACTATTGACAGACGAGGTAGCGGTGGGCAAGCTGACAGAACAGTTGAGCTCCTTCTTCACATTCAACATTTCTCCTGAGATGTCCCTTCCATTGGTATGGGAAGCACACAAGGCATATATGAGAGGCTTACTGATAGCGCTTGGTTCTAGAGTGAAGAGGGAGCGCAACAAAACGATAACAGTCCTGTTGAGTGACATAGCACGCCTCGAGAGAACCCTGCATAAAGCCCCACAGAGAGAAAGAGAGTAAGAGCTTGCGCCTTTGCGCGAACGCCTTAAAGATATCCTTAACAAGCAACATGCTGGCACTGTGGTGAGGTACCAACAGAAACTCTTCCTCCATGGGGACAAGGGGGGGCGCCTCATGTCGGCCTTGATTAAAAAGAAGAGAGATAGAGCCTTCATACCTAGGATCATTGATGGGGGTGGGAAGTCCCAATCCAATACGAAGCAAATAGCCATAGCCTTCCAAAACTATTATAACACTCTTTACAATATTAAGTCGGCAGGAGGGGCGGGCGAGGAGAGGCGACAGGCCATACAAAATTTTTTGACTGATCTCCAACTGCCACAACTGTCCATCGAGGACGGCCAGGCCTTATTGACCCCATGTTCTTCCGAGGAAGTCCTCGCAGTACTAAACTCGTTCCCCATCGGAAAAAGCCCTGGACCAGATGGGTTCAGCCTCCTCTATTACAAAAAATTTCAACCAGTCCTCCTGCAACATCTTACCAACTGGTGCAATGGGCTCCTGGGGGGCGCTGTGCTCCCGAAACAATCCCTAGAGGCTCATATTACCATACTACCTAAGGAAGGAAAAGACTTGTCTCGCTGCTCAAGCTATAGGCCAATATCTTTACTGAACCTTGACATTAAAATTTGGGCCAAGCTCCTTTCCAATCGTTTAAGCAAACATTTACCGGATCTTATACACCCCGACCAATCCGGCTTTGTCAAGGAGAGGGAGGGGAAACACAATGCTTTACGTGTGTTACATGCCATACATTTAGCCAATACGACCAATGTCCCCCTAGTCCTTCTCGGCACCGATGCTGAAAAGGCATTCGATAGGGTAGCTTGGGACTACATGGAGGCAGTTCTACAGAGATTTGGTATACCCGAGGGATTCACAAGGGCTATCATGTCCCTGTATGGAGCACCCAGTGCAAGGATAAGAGTTAACGGGACGCTCTCCCCGTCCTTTGAAATCCACAACGGAACCAGGCAGGGGTGCCCCTTGTCCCCATCCCTTTACATTATAGTAATGGAAACATTGCTTCAAAAACTCAGACAAGAAGAAGGTATAGAGGGGCTCACGATTGGGGGCCAAACACACCTAGTAGCTGCCTTCGCAGACGATCTGCTACTACTCACTACAAACCCATTAGAGGCTCTGCCCAAAATACAACATGTCCTAGATGCCTATGGGGTGCTGTCCAACTTTAAAGTGAATTACGCTAAATCAGAAGTGCTGAACGTGTCGGTCCCTCCGGTCCTACTTACGGACATGAAAAGACATTCCCCCTATAAGTGGCCTGTGGAGAGTATTAAATATTTGGGTGTAACACTTCCCACAAACTTATCTAAACTATTCCAACTTAACTACCCCCCGCTGCTTGATAAAATTAAACGGCAACTCGACTCCTACAACCTCCCATTCCTTTCCTGGATAGGGAGACGAAACTTACTTCAAACCTACGTAGTTCCCTCCATTCTCTACCTACTCCGTATGGTACCGATCAGACTGCCCTTGGCTCATCTGCTCCAGTGGAAACGAATGTTTTCTTCCTTTCTGTGGTTCTCAAAACGTCCTCGACTGCCGCACTCTCTGCTAATCAAACCAAAGCGTCAAGGGGGGTTGGGAGTCCCTGACGTGGGACAACTCTACACCATGACACACTTACAAAGATGGGTGGAGGTCTCCTCAGGCACCAGCCTTCTGCAGAGCAACAACTTAGAGACTCTACAATTGACTACGGACAGCTTTTCGGCCACGCAGGCAGTTTGGTTACCCACGACTGACCTCATCTCTAAGATTACAAATCCCATGTTAGTGGGTACGTTAACGGTTAAGAAGACCTTTGACAGGCAGAGACGATGGGACGCGACTACCTCTCACTCACTCTCCCCATTGATGCCTAGCTCCTTGATCCCCTACCTCCCCCCTTGCCCAGTGTCCGTACCCTCGGACATCTGGTTCAAACTAGCCCAGGTTCCAGTTAAGACCTTGTGCCCTGAGAACACTCCACCGACACAAGACCTCATGCAGTCCCTCCTACCTGACAGACCATTACACTTCTTACACGCCCAAGCTATACGAAGCTCATGCCAATCAATGCTTAAGGTTTACGTCATCAGAAAAGACCCCACTTGGTTAGAAATAGCCTCGCAGTCTGCGGCGGAGTCCAAAATTAGACTCCCATTTATACGCTCTCATGTTAATAAGGAGGGGGAAGGCTCAACACCTATGTACTTAGTGTCGTGGGAGAAGGAGTTGGGACTTTCTCTGACAAAAGAGGAGAGAGCGACGGTGTTGAAAAATGCCCATGGCTTCTCCAGGTGTGTGAAACTTCAGGAAAACCATTTCAAGCTTCTTTCCAGATGGTACAGGACCCCGGAGCTGCTGCACCACTGGGGCATGTCTCCTACGAAAGAATGCTGGCGTGGATGCATACACACTGGCTCACTATCTCACTTATGGTGGTCATGCCCGGTGATAGCAGAGTTCTGGAGGGAGGTGGGGGCGACACATAGATTTGATCCTGGGTGAAACGGTGCAACTGACCCCATCATTGGTACTCTTAGGCCTACCACACCCAGGAACTACACTGCACCGGCATTCTCTTCTAGCACATTTGTTGGCTGCTGCAAAACTACTGATCCCATTGCATTGGAGACAACCTAACGCCCCGACGGTGCATGAATGGCTAGCTAAAGTGAATAGCATTTGTAGATTGGAGGAGTTGTCCAGCTGGAGCAGTCGCTCTTACGATAAATACCTTAAGACGTGGTATCCATGGTTGCACTATAGAGATATACCACAGTCCAACACAGTAGCCACAAATACTAATATGGGATAGGTACCATAATAGCTCTATGAAGCGGACTTCCAATCGATATGCCTGGTCTGCCCCTTCCCATCCCTCCCCCTTTCCCCCCCCCCCCTCTATGGCCTTCCTCACTCTTCTCTTAACTTCTTTGCTTCTCTTTCCTCTTTTCTGTATTCTGAGTTTTTACCAAATTTGATTGGTTTCGGAACTTTACTTTGACATTTATCTACTTAAAGTTGAATTGGTGTGGTCTGGAGAGCGTACTTCTAATGCCGATCTTGAGCCGCTTAGGCGGTTGGGTGCGATCTCCGGACAACAACCCTTAACCGTATGTTACCGCATTTATGGGCTTGAGGGAGCTGTTACTAGACATGTAAACTGAGCCAAGACAGTTACGCAACCCTGTCTGACCAGAATGCTCTGAGCCAAATGCATGCAGCCTGCTTTAATTTACTGCTCTTCATCTTTGTTATGTAATTGTTGAAAAACTAAATAAAGAATTGATAAAAAAAGAATAAAAAAGAAAAAATGAATCTTCTAACCGTGAGTGCTGGAATTTATTTGTACTAAATGTACAGCCCATGCTTGCTTATATACTTGTATCTGGGTCCACCCCTATTGCAAAGTCCTAATTTAGGCCTCAAATGCGCATGGCGCTCTCTCACTTCAGAGCCCTATCATATTTCAAGGCAACAGTTTAGGGCCACATATGGGGTATTTCCGTATTCAGGAGAAATTGTGTTACAAAGTTTGGGGGGATTTTTCTCCTTTTACCCCTTATGAAAAGAAAAAGTTAGGGGCTACACTAGCATGTTAGTGTAAAAAATACACATTTTTACACTAACATGCTGGTGTTGCCCCATACTTTTTATTTTCACAAGAGGTAAAAGAAGAAAAATACCCCCAAAATTTGTTACGCAATTTCTCCCAAATACGGAAATACCCCATATGTGGACACAAAGGGCTCTGCGGACGCACAACAAGGCTAAGGAGTGAGAGAGCGCCATGTACATTTGTGGTCTAAATTGGTGATTTACATAGTGGTGGCTGCTAATTGCAGAGGTTCTGACATAAACACAAAAGAAAAAATACCCAAATGTGACCCCATTTTGGAAACTGCACCCCTCACAGAATGTAACAAGGGGTATAGTGAGCCTTAACACTCCACAGGTGTTTGACAAATTGTCATTAAAGTTGGACATGAAAGTAAAAAAAATAGTTTTTTTTTCCCCTGAAATGTTGGTGTTACCCCAAATTTATAATTTTCACAAGGGGTAATAGGAAAAAAGCCTCCCAAAATTTGTAACCCCATTTCTTCTGAGTATGGAAATACCCCATATGTAAAGTGCTCTGCGGGTGAACTACAAGGCTCAGAAGAGAATGAGCGCCATTGGGCTTTTGGAGAGAGAATTAGGCTGGAATTGAAGGCAATGAGCATTTACAAAGCCCCCATGCTGCCAGAACAGTGGACATGTGACCCCATTTTGAAAACTACACCCCTCATGTAATGTAATTAGTGGTGCAGTGCCAGTGAGTATTTACACCCCACAGGTGTCTGACAGATTTTTGTAACAGTGGTCCATGAAAATGAAATTTTTTTATTTTTTATTTGCACAGCCCACTGTTCCAAAGATCTGTCAAATGTCAGTGGGGTGTAAATGCTCACTGCACCCCTTATTATCTTCCGTGAGGGGTGTAGTTTCCAAAATGGGGTCACATGTGGGGGGGGGGGGGGGTTCCACTATTCTGGCACCATGGGGGCTTTGTAAACTCACATGGCCCCCAACTTCCATTACAACCAAATTCTCTCTTCAAAAGCTCATTTTCTTCTGAGCATTGTAGTGTGCCTGCAGAGCACTTTACATCCACATATGGGGTATTTCCATACTCAGAAGAAATGGGGTTACACATTTCTCATATTACCCCTTGTGAAAATGAAAAAAAGGGACCTTTTTAACGAAAGTTTGTCAATAACCTGTGGGGTGTAAAGGCTCACTTTACCCCTTGTTACCTTCCTTGAGGGGTGTAGTTTCCAAAATATTACGCCATGTGTTTTTTTTTTGTTTACTGTTCTGGCATCATGGGGGCTTCCTAAATGTGACATGCCCCCCAAAAACCATTTCAGCAAAATTCACTCTCCAAAAGCCAAATGTCGCTTCTTCCCTTCTGAGCCCTCTAGTACCCCCACAGAGCGCTTTACATCCACATATGAAGTATTTCCTTACTCAAGAGAAATGGGGTTAAAAATTTGGGTGGGCATTTTATCCTATTATTCCTTGTGAAAATGAAAAGTTTGGGTTAGCACCAGCATTTTAGTGTTAAAAAGTAAATTTTTCATTTTCATGTCCGACTTCAACGAAAGTTCGTCACTCACCTGTGGGGTATAATGACTCAATTTACCCCTTGTTACGTTCTTTGAGGGGTGTAGTTTCCAAAATAGTATGCTACATGTTTTTTTTTTTTTTTTACTGTTTTGACATCATGGGGGCTTCCTAAATGCGACATGCCCCCCAAAAGCCATTTCAGCAAAATTCGCTCTCCAAAATCCTATTGTCGCTCCCTCCTTCTGAGCCCTCTAGTGCACCCACAGAGCACTTTACATCCACATATGAGGTATTTCCTTGCTCGAGAAAAAATTAATTACAAGTTTTTGGGGGCCTTTTTACCTTTTACCCCTTGTAAAAATGAAAACAATGGGGCTACATTAACATGTTAGTGTAAAAAACTGACATTTTGATTTTTCTCCTCATTTTGCTGCTATTCCTGTGAAACACCTAAAGGGTTAACACAGTTTTTGAATGTCATGTGCAGTTTTCAAAATGGGGTCCATCATAGGGGATTTGCAACAGAAATACCCTCAAATTCACTTCTAAACTTAAAGGGTCCCTGAAAAAATCTGATTTTGAACTTTCCGTGAAAAATTATAAAATTGCTGCTATATTATGAAGCCCTCTGATGTCTTCAAAAAGTAAAAACATGTCAACTTTATAATGCAAACATAAAGTTAACATATTTTATATGTGAATCAATATGTAATTTATTTGACATGTCCCTTTTCCTTACAAGCAGAGACCTTCAAAGTTAGAAAAATGCAAAATTTTCAAATTTTTCCTGACATTTTGGAATTTTTCACCAAGAAATTATGCAATTATCAATGAAAATTTACCACTAACATAAAGTAGAATATGTCACGAAAAAACAGTCTCAGAATCAAATTTATAAGTAAAAGCATCCTAGAGTTATTAATGCATAAAGTGATAGAGGTCAGATTTAAAAAAAAATGCTCCCATCCTTAGGGTTATAATGGGCTCTGTCCCCAAGGGGTTAAAGAGAACATGTGGTCACTGAAGTTAGACAGATTTTGACAAACCTTTTTTTACAGTCGATCAGTACCGGCAGCCAGTACTGAACACAGCCCCCATACATTTAAAAGATCCTTAAGTTCTTAAGGTGAAAAAGGATTTTTTTTTAATTTGACCATGCTACAGGGGCTGTAAAGTTAGTGTAGTTCATAGTATAGCGTCTGTACCTGTGTGTGACACAATTCTTCTGTGATTTTAACAGCATACAAAATGACTGTTGTCTCAGGTTTTTCCCAGGTTGCAATGCGGCCGAGACCTGACTCACTAGTCAGCTCGTGACAAGGAGCCTGTCCTGCTTCAATGGGTGGAGCGATCGCTTGGTATGAGATAGATCATTTTGCAACTAATGCAACAGCTGTAGGTACCCTGATTGAAAACCACAGGTCTTTTGAATAGATGCAGCTCATTTATGTTTCAATGGGTGGGGTGGACGATGTGTGGGAGGAAGGAAAATGGAAATGTGGGATTTGTCAAACAGGAAATACCAGTTCACAAAAAGCTAGCCACAGTATTATAGTTATCTCACAACACAGCCATTTAGCCCCAAGATAAACGCAGATCCTTCCTAAGCATGTCCACAACTGTCTGCGCGGTACGTACTAAAATCACCTTATGGTGGTGTGGTGTTCCAGTACCGTATAGTATACCGTACCTTGTATCCTGGTCCCCAAAGCCAGAGTTACTCCATTTGGGTAGGGTCCTCCTGGTGGGATAGCCCCTAGTAACCTCTTCCTTCTTTAATTTTGTGATGTGTGTGTATATTTAATTGTGTATATTTAATTGTGTATATAGTGTTGCAGGACCTTCGGTCATGTGGCTAATGTTAATTCTCTTAGGGTATGCTAAAGGACCTTCGTAGGTCACGTGTGTGGTCACTTGTTTAGACCATAATCCCTTGTGTAAAGTGACTGACAGATGGTATGGACCAATGAGCTCAAGGCCAGCCTCTGCCCATTTAAGGGAGCTGCCAGCCAATCCTCGCTCTCTTGGGTTCCGGACTAGCAGAGAGGAGAGATCCGTGCAACTTTCAAAGACACGACCAGGCCGAAGCCTGATAATACCGCAACTTACCAAATCGTAAGTTACAATACAACTCCCCGCTAAAGTCTGTGTGACTGCTGGGCCTAAACTCAATCCCCTAAATCCAGTGGAACAGCGCATATAAATCTCCTGAGCTTAAAACTGACAAGGTCCCAACCAACTGTCAGGATCCTAATAGACTCTTCTTGTACAAAGACTGTTCTTGTTTAACTCTGCATAAAACCTGCAGCAAAAGTTCTGACAGTTTCCTGAAACCTCCAGTTGTGGACAATCATTTATTATCCCTCCCTATCGCTCTTGGGACGGGTGGCAATAGGACAAGCATATACAGAGGAGCCCTCACCCTGGCGTCACGAGTGTTAAGGGTTAACCAAATACCCTTTAGTCACTACACAGCTACATCCCATATACCCTACACCCCCACAAGCTTACCACAGTGGATAACCCCTTTAAGTTTTTCTAGCTCTTAAATGCTCAAGTCCAAATTTCAGGAATTACCAGATGAGGATCACAGGTTGTCTACCATTACTATACTATTACGCAGGTCTTCAGTGTCTGAAAACATATTTGTTTTTGTAGTTAATAGATGTCTAACACAGCATCTTCAACTCTGATATTAATGGTTGTACAGCGGTCACTTTTAGTGACCTTCATAGTACAAATTTTTTTTGACAAACTGTAGATACCCACAAAAGCAACAGTCAAACAGCAAAATCAAACAGTGGATTTTTAGTAAATTCCACTATTCAAGTTGCACTTATAACAAGTGCACATTAAGCTATGGTTTGCCTTTTCACAAAATGTTTAATTTCCTATAAGGGCTTTATAAAGAGAAATAATGCTTAAATGGGCACTTTAATTTGTTATATAGACATATTGAAACTTTTGGCATGTCTCTAGGACATGTCAAAAGTTTATTAAAGCAAGAGGTATACTTTAAGTTCTGGCTTGTGTAAATCAGCAGTGTGACAGAGATCGAGCAAGACAGCTGCATTGGATGTTTTTTACTTTCCCTGATAGCAGTATTTTGTGCCATGAATGCTATTGCTAAATTACTTATCTTAGGTGTAATTTTTTATTTCTTAATTAGTTTTTAATGATAGTGAGTCCTGCATGTATAATGATGACCACATGGTTTAATATACGGTTTAACGGTGGAGGTGAACATGTATATAAATGTAGGATAAATACTTACAATAATTTTCTCTGGTGAACCTGAAGAACTCAAGTCCAACATTGTTCACAGCTAGAAACCAGTAGGCCATAGCCCTTTGTGAAGGAATTGTAGAAAAGTTTTTTTTTTTTTTTTTTTTTTTTTTTTTTTTCCTGTGCTGAGATATATATATATTTATATATTTGGAGGGACCATAAGCTGCATAGATAGCAATGTAAATCAGCCTTTGTTTATAGACCACTTTCACCCTTACTAAACATTATGGCCTTTGCATTTATTTCCAAACAGTGCAGGAGAGAGATGGTTTGTGGTAACTTTAAAAGCAAATACAATATGCGATTGTCTGAGCTTGCGATTGTGTTTATGAATCATACAAGTGGGTGTAAGTATAAAAGTGAGGGAGACTTAAAAGGATATAGTGGGATGGAGGTACAGTCAGGGAGCTAGCTGAGTTACAGTTAGAAAACAGGGTAGAGGGAAATGTTTTAGGGAGGTTAGTCCTGAACTTTCACACCCCAACAAGTTTGCCTGGTGCACGTGCACCTAGAGCCAGCAGTACAGCACGGCTCCCCGCCACTGTGGGTTGCACACAGGAGAGTATATGGACTATGGTGATCCACTCTGCACTACTGCTTTATACATTTTCGGCTGTTACCCTTAAAGGGGTACTCCGGTAGAAAACTTTTTTTTTTTTTTTTCAAATCAACTGGTGCCAGAAAGTTAAACAGATTTATAAATTAGTTAATGAGAAAGAACTGGCACTCCTATAAATAATTTATCACTGTACTAGTGACAATGGCCCCTTTTGGAGTTGGGTATGCTATAGCAGCACTGGGTTGGAGGTGCAATGAAGCCTGCAAGTTGTAAGATGTCCAACTATTCCACAATGAAAAATGAAATAGGCTGCACTCACCAATTATTTCATCTGTGCTTTATTCAGTCCTTGACATGGGGTTACACGTTAGCGGGTGCTTTCACAATATAGGGGACATATGTTTTGCGCCCTTTAGCGCATCATCTGGCTCCTGCGTCTTATCCCCTATCCTCACTTCTTTAAACACCTTTACTAAGGGCACTCACCTGGAGAGTCCGGTGCAGTTCCGGGTCACGCCTCCCTCCGTAGCTTGCAGCGCATTCGTACCGGGTGGAAGTGGCGAAGTCCAGAAGTCACCGGGTTCAGCTCCTCACATGATCCGACTCAGATCGACGTCACTGCGTCCAACGCCGAGAGGTGTAACCTCTCGCGTGAGACAGCGCCGGCGTCACTGAGGGATGAACACGTGACTGCCGTATCCCAGCAACCGCCGGGACGCCACATCTCCGGGTGATAGCGTATTGCAAGTTCCGAGGGTGCATTACCACCTGACACCTAGTAGATCCGCACTTAGAAATGGAAGGGGATAGAACATATACATATATATGTGAAATTTAACAGATATTAAAAAGAGTATATAAAGAATATGAAACAGTGACAGTATAGGGAAATACAATTAACTATAAAAACACAGACATGTCAGTCTTATCATTCAAGCCTGGGGGTTCCATTGCATCTGTTTTCAGTATCCATCTTGCTTCTTGCTGGAGCAGTGCTTTATTTCTATCTACCCCATTATATGGGGTATTCATTATCTCCAACCCTGCAAACACCAGCACATTTGGGTCACCTCCATGTACATGCTTTACATTAATCGAGGTGATCCAATGCCTGTACGGACTGATCTAAAGTGCTCATGCACGCTATTATACAAACATCGAATTGTTTTCCCTATACAGTGGTCCCTCAACATACGATGGTAATTCGTTCCAAACGAGCCATCGTTTGTCGAATCCATGGTATGTTGAGGGATTCATGTAATGTAAAGTATAGGAAGCTGTACTCACCTGTCCCCGCCGCTCCGGACCGTGTCCTGCCGCTCCCGATGGTGTCCCCGCCGCTCCCGATGGTGACCCCGGGCCTCCGCTGGGCTCTCCTGGTCTTCACCGGTCCTCTGCTGGGCTCTCCTGGTCTTCTCCAGTCCTCTGCTGTCTTCTGCAAGGCCTTACTGGGCCTGCGTAGCGACGTCATTACGCCGCTGCGTACGCTGTTCCTATTGGATGACGGGACTGCGTGCGCAACAGCGTATTGACGTCACCGGAGAGGGCCGAGAAGACACCGGAGGACCAGCTTTGGACCCGAAGGACACCCCGGAGCATCGTGGAGGGGTAATACTCACCGCACCACACGGGGAACAATAAGCTGCTCTCCGGCAGCAGCTTAAGCATTTTGTGCTGCCGGATAGCACTTAATGCGGTGGCCCCGACATAAAAAAGCATCGTATGTCGATGCTGACATCGACATGCGATGGCCTCTGAGAGGCCATCGTATGTCGATTTGATCATATGTCTGGGCCATCATAGGTCGTGGGGTCACTGTATAGAACAGTCTGCACGGGCACTGGATCATGTATACCACATATCTGCTTTTACAAGTGATAAAAAATGTTTATATTCCAATACAAATTTTGCCTTTGAATTAAACCTACAGTGGTTTTAATTTAATTAAACCTACAAAAAAAAAGGACTGGATAGCCCACCTGTGCAGAGGAACTTAGGCCTCAGGTGGGATCTCTCAGCTGACTCCTTCGGTTTTCAAATAAGTTGTGCAGACAAGCCCTTCACAAAACATGGTGTCCTATCAGTGGTGAACAGCTTATTTGATCCACTGGGATTTGTAGCACCTATCACCATACAAGGTAAATCCCTATTGAGACAGCTTTATGAAACCGTCAAGGATTGGGATACCCCATTTCCATCTGATAAAGAGCAAGAATGGGAAGCCTGGAAGAAATGCTTGTGTGCTTTGGAGGAGATCCACATCCCGAGATGTTATGTCAAAACGTCATTTACCTCTACCATAAAGAAGGAACTCCATGTGTTCTCAGATGCCTCCACAGAAGCCATAGCAGCAGTTGCCTATCTGAAGGTGACAGAACCCAACAATCAAAGTCACGTTGGATTTGTCTTTTGTAAAGCTAAGTTAGCTCCCAAGCCTGATCATACTATTCCCAGACTTGAACTCTGTGGGACTGTGTTAGCAGTAGAGATTGCCGACTTCATACAACAAGAACTGGGTGTCGAAATAGAAGAGGTCCGGTATTACACAGACAGTAAAGTTGTTTTAGGTTACATCTATAATCGGACTAAACGATTTTATGTGTACGTCAGTAGCCGCATAGAAAGAATCAGGAGGTCCTCCAAACCGGAACAATGGCACTATGTACCATCCGAACTTAATCCAGCAGATCACGCCACTAGGCCTATGTCTATAGGTTCCTTTACTAACTATTCTTGGCTCACAGGTCCAGAGTTTCTGCTGGGCCAGACAGATGAATGTGTACAGGAAATATTCAACATCCAGGATCCAGATAATGATCCAGAAATCCGTGCTGAAGTTAGCGCATTAGTCACTGGGACAAAGCAAACCGCCAGCCTCGGTTGTCAGCGATTTGAACGTTTCTCCAGTTGGATGAGACTCGTCAGAACTATCGCAAGGTTAGTGCACATTGCGAGATGTTATCACAGTACTCATGAACATAAAGATTGTCATGGTTGGCACGTCTGCCATAAACCCTTATCTGCTGAAGACATTTCTCATAGTGAGTCCCTCATAATAAGTCATGTCCAGCAGGGAGAATTTAATGTAGAATGGAATTGCTTGTACAACAAACAGCAGATTCCAATAAAATGCCCTCTTGCTAATTTAAATCCAGTTATGGACAGTTTTATTTTGCTGAGAGTTGGTGGTCGTTTGAATCAAGCCCACCTAGGAGTAGCAGAACAAAATCCTCTTATCATTCCCAGCAAACATCATATCACTGTCCTGCTGATCCAACACCACCATGAAAAGGCTGAACATCAAGGCAGACAAATCACTGAGGGCAAGTTACGGTCTGCAGGTCTTTGGATTATAGGTATGAAAAAACGTGTGGCCCAAGTACTGCATGACTGCGTGCACTGTCGTAAAGCGAGAGGAAAACAACTATATCAACAAATGGCTGATTTGCCTGTGGATAGACTATGTACCGAGCCACCTTTCACATATGTTGGCCTAGATGTCTTCGGGCCGTGGATGGTTTTCGCACGCAGGACCCGGGGCGGTCATGCAAACAGTAAGCGTTGGGCTGTACTATTCACTTGCATGAGCGTGCGTGCCGTTCATATAGAGGTGATAGAGTCCACGGACACATCCAGCCTTATTAATGCTTTAAGACGGTTCTTCGCCATCAGGGGACCAGTGAAACAGTTGAGGTCTGACTGTGGAAGCAACTTTATCGGAGCATTTAAAGAACTGAACATCGATACCAAGCCAATTCAAGATCAGTTGGCAGAGAGTGGTTGCACTTGGATTTTCAATCCTCCTCATAGTTCCCACATGGGGGGCTCCTGGGAGAGAATGATCGGGATCTCACGCAACATCTCAAATTCCATGTTAATGGATGTAAATTCTTCAAGGCTCACTCATGAGACTCTAGTCACCCTTCTCGCTGAAGTTTCGGCCATAATCAATTCAAGACCTCTTGTGTCAGTGTCTATGGATCCTGAAACACCAGCCATACTGACTCTAGCTATTCTCCTTACCCAAAAAACTGAGAATACGCTAATACCCTGTGGAGAATTTACTCATGCGAACATCTACCAGAAGCGCTGGAAACGTGTTCAATACCTAGGGGATTATTTCTGGAACAGGTGGAGAAAGGAGTATCTCATTGTTCTTCAAGGAAGAAGAAAGTGGCAACACCACAAACCAAAATTGTAAGAAGGAGACCTCGTGTTGATGAAGGAGCAACAAACCAAACGGATTGACTGGCCTATGGGACTAATTACAAAGGTTCTTCCCAGTGAAGATGGCAGGGTCCGGAAGGTGGAGTTAAAGATCTTCAGGAAGGGTGAGCCTAAAATGTTCACAAGGCCAATTAACAAACTCATTCTTATACTACCCATCGAGAACGTCCCTGCAGGATGAACAGGACTGAACTCGAAGTTCATGGACCTTCTCCATTTCAAGTTTGAAAACAGGACTATATTGTAAAGTTTCTTATCTTATTCTAACGTGTCTTTTGTTACAGGTTTGTTCTATATTTTTTGGACCCTAGTCATAGTGAAATCCCCAAAGGGAATTTCAGACGGGGTGTGTGCTGTTCTCCTCACATTCATCTAATTGTCAATTGCAATTATCCCATCACTATGTTGTTTCCATGCTTTTTTGTTTTGCTGCCATCTGCTGGCCAGAACTTGTGCACTGAATGCCACTGCTCTTGTTCATTGTTGATAAAGTTTTTCTTTCTGAGTGGTTGCTAGGCAGCCTGGGTCCCTCTCACTTCCTGCAGGCATTTTTAGTTTTTAGACTGCTTTCTGTGTGACTGGACATTCATCTCTGGGCTTGTGAAGGCATCAGTTTTTGACCAGCAGAAGCTACAGCAGAAGTTACAGCAAAGTCTCAGCAAGTTTCTACAGTATCAGGAAAGACTCATGCAAAACAGTATCAATACCTTTGCTACCATTACAGTATTGTATCACCGCTTGTCACTGCTTTTGGGTCAAATAAACCCACATTCATTCTCATCACTGTGTCTATGCCTGAATCCATCTGCCTGAGCTCCTGCTGGTCCGGTCTGCTCCACTGCTTGGATACGAAGGTAGGAAAGTCACACAGCCACTATCAGTTACACCTTCATTCGCCTTCGTGTGGGGACAGAACAGTCAAAAAAAGGATTTGATATTTGAAATTCCCTTTTGGTGCAATGTCTTCTAACCATGTGTTTGCCCTCTCCCTGAATTGATTCCTACCCAATGCACTCGCTAAAGTTTTATTTCTTCTATAAGAGAAGAGGGGACGCCTCTCGGCCACTTCCTTTAGATCGGGGTCACTTTCAATTAGGCCCCAATGTTCGCGGATAGCTTGTTCTACAATGCTGTCCATATTTGAGTGCTTCAGGGAGAAGACAAATCTCTTTTCTTTCCTTGCTTTCTTTTTATCTCTTTCTTTTAGGAGCTCATCTCTATTTAGTGTCCTCGCTTTATTGTATGCTTTTTGGATTGATTTGCCAGGATAGCCTCTAGCTATTAGTCTATCGGCTAGCTCTTTTGCCTTTTTTTCGAATAATTAATCGCTGCTATTTATTCTTTTTAAATGGACAAATTGCCCGTATGAGATAGCTCGTTTAACGTGAGGTGGGTGGAAACTTTGGTAGTGGAGGAGGGAGTTTGTAGCCATAGTTTTTCTATAATTTGAGGTTTTAATTTGATTATCCTCAACTCCCACCTACACATCCAAAAACTCCATCTCGGAACCTCCGTAAACGTAAGTGAATCGCATTTCAAATTTACCATTTTCATTTAGATACTCAACAAATTCTTGAAACTGACTTTCATTCCCTCTCCAGACCCCAAATATGTCATCCATATAGTGTAAAAAAAGTGCCTATATATTTTACAAAGGGGTTCCGGGTAGTAAATACAAAATATTTTTCATGTGCAGCCAAAAGAAGGTTAGCAAAAGTGCATGCTACAGGGGTTCCCATAGCGGTCCAGAATCTTATCTATACCATTTATTATTGAACCCGAATGCAGTATGAGATAAATTCTAGAGATTCACAAATAAAACTGACTAGAGATGGATCCTTGCCCATGTCGACGAGGAGTTCCCCCACCACCCGGACCCCAAAATTTTGAGGGTATAGAGGCTCTCCACGTCGACAGAGGCAAGGCTATAATCCTCCTGCCATTGGATTTCCTTTATGGCTCTCAGAAAGGCACCTGTGTCTTTTAAATATGTCGGAAGGTCTTTAAGTATAGGTCTAAGTAACCAATCTATATATTTAGAGAGGCCCTCTGTCACTGACCCGATCCCGGAGACAATAGGGCGCCCCTGGGGGACGGGTCAGTGACTTATGGACCTTTGGTAAATAATACCAGTAAGGATTTTTTTTGGGTGTTTTGGTAACAGCCTTTCTGCAGTTTTCAATGATATAATACCTTTCTCTACATGTTTTTGTAACAAAGATTGTAATAGACCAAGAAATTTATTAGTGGGGTCCTCCGTTAGCCCGGTGTATATTTTGGTGTCTCTCAATAATCGTAGAGCCTCTGCTTTATATTGATCTTTTGATAAGTTTACCAGGTTTCTGCCTTTATCTGCCCGTCTAAATATAAGATCATGTCTATTTTACAACCATTTTAATGCATTCTCTTCTATTTTAGATAGATTATTGGTTGCGTCTGGGTACACCACTGCTTTAATTTCATTAGTAACTAGGTTTGTGAACAAGTCTAGTGTACTTCCTGGTGGAATTGGTGGGCAGAAAGTAGATGGATTTTATCCTGTAAAGTATTGGCTATCGCTGGTTCTGCTGGGGGACCCACTGGGGTCTTCAGAGGAAAATCCCATTAGTAGTTCTACTCCTTCTCTTACATCAATGGGCAAATCTGTGCAGGCACTGAAACCGAGTGGGCCTATATCGATAGGAATATCACCTTTTTTTGGGGGGGGTTCATAGGATCCAATCCTTTTAAAGTGCCTGCTCAGGTTTATTTTTCGCACAGCCTTAAAGACATCGATCTGTAAATCAGTTAAATCAAATGGTTCTGAAAGACAATAATTAAGACCCCTAGATAATAAAGTAAGGCATTCATTAGAAAGAGTAACATTGCTGAGGTTAATGACATTATGAGTCTGGGCTGGCTCTAAAGACTCGGTAAGTCCTTCCAGGTGACCTGCTTGTGTTTTTGTGCTTGTTGTCCCCATGTTCTTCTTGTTCCGCCCTCTGCGGATCCGCCTCCTAAAGGGACAAGGTTTTTTTTCCAGAGCCTGTGGCTTTTTTGGCTCATCTGAAAGACTGTAGTCGGAGTCCGTAGTCCCATAGTCTTGTTTCTTTCTTCTTGCTTGATTTTTACGTTGCAGCACTTTTCTGGTACTCCACACGAAAATGCGGCCATTGTCATAATCGAGTTTGTCCCTAATAAATTAATCCCTTTTCTTGTCCTTAACTTCAGCTTGAATTATGAGCAATTTCTTATCCAGTTTCTTAAGTTCCTTTTTAGCACGGCATAGCTCTTGTGTTACATTTTCAGATTCGCTTTCATTCCTCTGTAAGATCATACACATAAGCTTGAACGCATGCTAGAGATGTGCCTCTTTCCATAGATTTAGGAAATCTTCGTTGTCTGCAAACTGGGCTGGGTCTTTAAAGCCTCTCAGACCTCTTGGGATCCGCTTGCACTCTTTGTAAGAGCTCAGGGAATTGATCGTCCAGAATGATAAGACTGACATGTCTGTGTTTTTATAGTTAATTGTATTTCCCTTTACTGTCACTGTTTCATATTCTTTATATACTCTTTTTAATATTTGCATATTATCTGTTAAATTTCACATATGTATGTATATGTTCTATCCCCTTCCATTTCTAAGTGTGGCTCTATTAGGTGTCAGGTGGTAATGCACCCTCGGAACTTGCAATACGCTATTGCCCGGTGATGTGGTGTCCCGGCGGTTGGTTGGATACTGCAGTCACGTGTTCAGTCCCTCAGTGATGCCAGCGCTGTCTCATGCAAGAGGTTACACCTCTCGGCGTTGGACGCAATGAAGTCGACCTGAGTCGGATCATGTGACAAGCTGATGCCGGCGACTTCTGGACTTTACCACTTCCGCCCAGTACGAACGCGCTGCAGGGAGGCGTGACCCGGAACTGCACCGGACTCTCCAGGTGAGTGTCCTTAGTAAAGGTATTTAAAGAAGTGAGGATAGGGGATAAGACGCAGGAGCCAGATGATGCACTAAAGGGCGCGAAACATATGTCGCCTATCTTGTGAAAGCACCCGCTAACGTGTAACCCCATGTCAAGGACTGAATAAAGCAGAGATGAAATACCTGGTGAGTGCAGCCTACTTCATTTTCTTCATTGTGGAAGATTTGTAAATGACTTCTATTAAAAAATCTTAATCCTTCCAGTACTTATTAGCTGCTGAATACTACAGAGGAAATTATTTTCTTTTTGGAACACAGAGATCTCTGCAGACATCATGAGCACAGTGCTCTCTGCTGACATCTCTGTCCATTTTAAGAACTGCCCAGAGTAGAAGAAAATCCCCATAGCAAACATATGCTGCTCTGGACAGTTCCTAAAATGGACAACGATGTCAGCAGAGAGCACTGTGCTCGTGATGTCAGCAAAGAGCACTGTGTTCCAAAAAGAAAATAATTTCCTCTGTGGTATTCAGCAGTTAATAAGTACTGGAAGCATTAAGATTTTTTTTATAGAAGTAATTTACAAATCTGTTTAACTTCCTGGCAGTAGTTGATTTAAACATTTTTTTTCCACCGGAGTACCTCTTTAAATACTTTACTATCAGCTGCCTGTTTTCTGTGATTAATATCCTGAACCAATCTCTGTATCTGTTGTTAAACACCTTATCTAGCCACTGAAGAGGTCACAGACACTTGTGTTCCAAAACATGTAGGGCCTGAAGATGCATTGGTGCAACAGATAGTGTATATTTTTGGATGCAGAGTGCTTTTTAGCATTTCTAATTTAACTGTTAGTGTGATATGTTTTGCGTCTCATTTATGCAGGTTACCATCACCAGTGTACCCTGCCTATCACTCACTTTGTGTGTTGTGTTGCTTTTATTGGATTAGAATAAAAGTTAACTTTTATTTTCACCTCCCCCTCTTATATTGTATATTTCTATTGCTGGGAGTTTTGTACATCATTTGTGTGTAGACAACTTACTATTCTACTATTATTTCAAGTTTGTCTGGTTGGCAGATGACGGGTCTGCCATTTCAGAGCTAGCAGTACTGCAGCAAGACACTGCCTCTGGCCACCAGGGGGATGTCTGCTCCAGTAAGGAGGAGTGCAGGGCAGGCCAGACAGGTACTGGTAGTGGGGGACTCAATTATTAGGGGGGGCAGGGCGATCTGTCACAAAGACCGGGTTTAACGAACAGTGTGTTGTGTTCCTGGCGCTCAAGTTCTGCACATTGCGGATCGGGTTGGCAGGTTGCTGGGTGGGGCTGGAGAACACTCAGCAGTCATGGTACACATTGGACAATGACAACGTAAGAGGTAGGTGGACTGTCCTTAAAAATTATTTCAGGGACTTAGGTAGCAAGCTAAGGAAAGGACCTCCACGGTAGTATTTTCTGAAAAATGACCTGTACCATGGGCCACACCAAAGAGGCAGCAGGAGATTAGGGAGGTAAATAAGTGGCTCAGAAGTTGGTGTAGGAACGAGGGGTTTGGGCTCATGAAGAATGGGCACACTTCTGTGTCAGATACAGGCTCTACTGTAGGGACAGGCTACACCTCAATGGGGAGGGTGCAGCTGTGCTCGGGGAGAAGATGGCCAGAAGGGTGGAGGAGTGTTTAAACTAGGGAATTGGGGGGGAATCTACAACATAGAGGGGGAAGATAGTGTAGATAGAGAGCTTGGACTTATTAACCCCTTAATGACCCTTGTCGTACGCCTATGTCATGACACCCTGGTACTTAAGGACCCATGATGTAGGCGTACGTCATGGAGAATTCCGGCCCCTGCCGCGCGCCGGGCGGGGATCTGACCGGGATGCCCGCTGAAATCATTCAGCAGGCATCCCATGCAAACGCCCAGGGAGGTCAGCAGACCCCCCCATGTCGGCGATCACGGCAAATCGCAAGTGGGGGGGGGGAGTTAACTATTAACATCAATAGCAGATCGGGGGCGGGGGGGGGGGGTTAACTTTCGTTTTCCCCATCCTGCCCACCCACAATAGGCGGGGCAGGACGGGGAAACGACGGGGACAAGCGCCGAAGATCCATTTACCCATCCAGGCGGACGACGGAGATCGGCGGATGGATTGTACGGAAGCCGGTGAGTTGCCTAGCAACATCTGGAGGGTACAGTTTGAGACCACTATATAGTGGTCTCTAACTGTAGCCCTCTAGATGTTGCAAAACTACAACTCCCAGCATGCCCAGACAGCTGTTTGGGCATGCTGGAATATGTAGTTTTGCAACAGCTGGAGGGCTACAGTTTGAGACCACTGTATAGTGGTCCCTAAACTGTAGCCCTCCAGATCTTGCAAAACTACAACTCCTAGCATACCCAAACAGCTGTTTGCTGTCTGGGCATGCTGGGATTTGTAGTTTTGCAACAGCTGGAGGACCACAGTTTGGAGATCACTTTGCAGTGTTTTCTAAAACTGTAGCCCTCCAGATGTTGCAAAACTGCAAATCCCAGCATGCCCACACAGCTGTCTCAGCATGCTGGGAGTTGTAGTTGTGTACCTCCAGCTATTGCATAACTACATCTCCCAGCATGCCCTTCGGCAATCAGTACATGCTGGGAGTTGTAGTTTTGCAACAGCTGGAGGCACACTGGTTGGAAAATACTGAGTTAGAGAACAGAACCTAACTGAAGGTTTTCCAACCAGTGTGCTTCCAGCTGTTGCAAAAGTACAACTCCCAGCATACACAGTCTGTCAGTACATATTGGGAATTGTAGTTTTGAAACAGCTGGAGGTTTGCCCCCCCCCCCCCCCCCATGTGAACGTACAGGGTACATTCACACAGGCAGGTTTACAGTAAGTTTCCTGCTTCAAGTTTGGGCTGCAGCAAATTTTTCACCGCAGCGCAAACTCCTAGCAGGAAACTCATCGTAACACGCCAGTGCGAATGTACCCTAAAAACACTACACTAACACATAATAAAGGGTAAAACACTACATATACACCCCCTTACACCGCCCCCCCCCCCCCCCAATAAAAATGAAAAACTTATTGTATGGTAGTGTTTCCAAAACGGAGCCTCCAGCTGTTGCAATACAACAACTCCCAGCATTTCCGGACAGCCACTGACTGTCCAGGCATGCTGGGAATTTAGCAACAGCTGGAGGCACCCTGTTTGGGAATCACTGGTGTAGAATACCCCTATGTCCACCCCTATGCAATCCCTAATTCAGTCCTCAAATGTGCATGGAGCGCTCTCAATTCGGAGCCTTGTCGTATTTCAAGGAAACAGTTTAGGGCCACATATGGGGTATTTCCGTACTCAGAAGAAATTGCACTACAAATTTTTGGGGTCTTTTTCTCCTTTTACCCCTTATGAAAAGGAAAAGTTGGGGGCTACGCCAGCTTGTTAGTGTAAAAAAATAAAAAAATTTACACTAACATGCTGATGTTGCCCCATACTTATTTTCACAAGCGTTAAAAGGAAAAAAAGACCCCCAAAATTTGTAACACAATTTCTCCTGAGTACGGAAATACCCCATATGTGGGCGCAAAATGCTCTGTGGGTGCACAGCAAGGCTCAGGAGTGAGACTGCACCATGTACATTTGAGGCCTAAATTGGTGATTTGCACAGTAGTGGCCGATTTTACAGCAGTTCTTACATGAACGCAAAAAAATAAATACCCACATGTGATCCCATTTTGGAAACTACACCCCTCACGGAATGTAACAAGGGGTATAGTGAGCCTTAATACCCCACAGGTGTTTAATGAAAATTTTTCAAAGTTGGATGGAAAAATGAAAAAAAAAATTTTTTCACTAAAATGCTGGTGTTACCCATTTTCACAAGGGAAAATAGGAGAAAAGCCCCCCAAAATTTGTAACCCCATTTCTTCTGAGTAAGAACATACCCCATATGTGGATGTAAAGTGCTCTGCTGGCGCACTACAATGCTCAGAAGAAAAGGAGCGCCATTGGGCTTTTGAAGAGAAAATTTGTCTGTAATTGAAGGCCATGTGTGTTTACAAAGCCCCCATAGTGCCAGAACAATGGACCCCCCCCCCACATGTGACCCCATTTTGGAAACTACACCCCTCACGTAATGTCATAAGGGGTACAGTGAGTAATTTTTCATTTGCACAGCCCAATGTTCCAAAGATCTGTCAAACGCCAGTGGGGTGTAAATACTCACTACACCCCTTATTCAATTCTGTGAGGGGTGTAGTTTCCAAAACAGGGTCACATGTGGGGGGGTCTACTGTTCTGGCACCACAGGGGGCTTTGTAAATGCACATGGACCCTGACTTCCATTCCAAACAATTTTTTTTCTCAAAAGCTCAATGGCGCTTCTTCTCTTCTGAGCATTGTAGTGCGCCAGCAGTGCACTTGGCGTCCACACATTGGGTATTTCCCCATACTCAGAAGAGATAGGGTTTCAAATGTTGGGGGGGGCATTTTGTCCTATTACCCCTTGTAAAAAATTGTAATTTGAGGGAAACTAGCATTTTAGTGGAAAAAAAAATCATTTACACATCCAACTTTCACAAAAAGTCGTCAAACACCTGTGGCGTGTTAAGGCTCACTGGACCTCTTTTTTTTTTTTGCTGTTATGGCACCACAGGGGCTTCCTAAATGCGATATGCCCCCAAAAACCATTTCAGCTAAATTTGCTTTTCAAAAGCTAAATGTGACTCCTTCTCTTCTGAGCATTGCAGTTTGCCCGCAAAGCATTTTACGTCCTAACATGGGGTATTTCCATACTCAGAAGAGATGGGGTTACAAATTTTGGGGGGCATTTTGTCCTATTATCCCTTGTAAAAATTTAAAATTTTAGGGAAAAATAGCATTTTAGGGGAAAAAAAAATCATTTACACATCCAACTTTAACGAAAAGTCGTCAAACACCTGTGGGGTGTTAAGGCTCACTCGACCCCTTGTTACGTGCCTTGAGGGGTGTAGTTTCCAAAATAGTATGCCATGTGTTTTTTTTTTTTGCTGTTCTGGCACCATAGGGGCTTCCTAAATGTGACGTGCCCCCCAAAAACCATTTCAGAAAAACTCACTCTCCAAAATCCCACTGTCGCTCCTTCCCTTCTGAGCCCTCTAGTGGTATTTTCTTACTCGAGAGAAATTGGGTTACACATTTTAGGAAGATTTCTCTCCTTTTACCCCTTGTAAAAATTCAATAACTGGGTCTACAAGAACATGCCAGTGTAAAAAAATGAAGATTTTGAATTTTCTCCTTCAATTTGCTGCTATTCCTGTGAAACACCTAAAAGGTTAACAAACCTTTTGAATGTCATTTTGAATACTTTGAGGGGTGCAGTTTTTATGAGGTCATTTGTGGGGTATTTCTAATATGAAAACCCTTCAAATCCACTTCAAAACAGAACTGATCCCTGAAAAATTTAGATTTAGAAAATTTTGTGAAAAATTGTAAAATTGCTGCTATACTTTGAAGCCCTCTGATGTCTTCTAAAAGTAAAAACATGTCAACTTTATGATGGAAACATAAAGTAGACATATTGTATATGTGAATCAATATATAATGTATTTGGAATATTCATTTTCCTTATAAGCAGAGAACTTCAAAGTAAAAAAAATGCAAAATTTTCTATTTTTTCATCAAATTTTGTAATTTTTCACCAAGAAATGATGCAAGTATCGACAAAATTTTACCACTAGCATAAAGTAGGATATGTCACGAAAAAACAATCTCGGAATCAGAATGAAAGGTAAAAGCATCCCAGAGTTATTAATGTTTAAAGTGGCAGATGTGCAAAAAATGGCCGGGTCCTACAGTAAAAATTGGCTGGGTCCTTAAGGGGTTAATGTACCTTTAGGATGAGCGGAGGGAGGGGTTAGAATAGTTAATAGGGATAGGTTTCATAGGGAAAAAAAACATACACCTTTTGAATTGCATGTTGACTAATGCCAGAAGTCTGACCAGTAAAACTAATGAGCTGGAGTTGATAATGTCTGAGAAAAATTATGACATAGTGGGTATAACAGAGACATGGTTAGACGATAGCTATGACTGAAACAAGAAAGAAGAGTGCTCCATAGTGTAAAACCGCCACTCCAGGGTTCAGTTTAAAGTGGTAAAAAACCCTTACCGAAGGCGGTTGTGTGAACTCACACACAACAATGGTCTCCGTGGATGAGAGAATACATCTGGTCTGCAGCCTCCCTGACCAAGGCAATATTCAACAGGTGAGGACTTCCAAGGGGCAGTGGGGGTATCAGCGCTGGCCAAGATTGGACACGTCCAGTGAGTAAAACTTTTTACTCAAATGCAAAGCATTTCACCGCACTTAGGCGGCTTCATCAGGCATGCCTGACGAAGCCGCCTAAGTGCGGTGAAATGGGCTGCATTTCAGTAAAAAGTATTTTACTCACCGGATGTGTCCGATCTTGGCCAGCGCCGATATCCCCCACAGCCCCTTGGAAGTCCTCACCTGTTGAAGATAGCTATGACTAGGCAGTCAACATACAGGGTTATAGTCTATTCGGGAAGGATCGGACAAAACGGAAAGGGTGAGGAGTTTGCCTTTATGTAAAGTCTAGTCCGAAGGCTGCTGTCATGACCGACTGGGGGGAAAGGGAGAGTGATCCCCCATTCTGTCCCTAGTAACACTCTCCCTGCCTACTTGCCCATCCACCCTAAATGGGGGAACGACAACTTGAAGCCTGTCCCTCCCTGCACTACAGTGCAGTGGCATAAAAACAAATAAACATAGTCGGTCACAGGCCAGGAACAGAAATGGAAAACTACCAGACAACCAGATATAATATAAACTCACAAACAGGGCATAATATTGTGTATTGACAAACAGTTCACAAAGCGGAATCCAGATAAACTGTAGACGTGATTAAAATAAACTAGACAAGGTAGGCAACAAGTATGCAGCAGAATCCAAGAGATACACGGAAGTGAACTGAGACCTAAAACACTAAACTGATCAGGTAACATAGGACACTGTTAAGTACTAGCCAGCAGGGCACACACCACCGTGTGATCAGGATGCTGACCTATTAGGAAACAGAAATATAAAAACACGAAACACAGGACTAGAACCGGATGAGTCAAAATAGACTCCAGGATAGGGGAGACCAGAGGGGGCACCCTACTGGACTTAATATTGACCAACAAACCTGACAGAGTATCTCATGTGCAGGTGGAAGGACACCTAGGAAATAGTGATCATAATGTAATAAATTATAAAGGAACCTCTTGAGGGGCCACAAAAACAATGACCTTTAAGAAGGAAAAACAATATAAATTGGGAAAATGTCCTTAAAAACAAGAATACTGACACTAAATGGGAGACTTTTAAAAATATTTTTAATTCTCACTGTAAGAGGTATATACCTTATGGGTATAAAAGAGTCTAAAAGGGTATAAAAAGGGTATAAAAAAAAAAGCATTTAAGCCACTAAAACAGGACGGCAGTGAAGAAGCATTAGAAAGCTATAGAGAAAAATATAGAATATGTTAAAAACAGAAAAGTTGCAAAAGTGAAGATAGAAAGACTCATTATGAAGAGAGTAAAACTAACCCCAAAATGTTCTTTAAAGAGTACCTATCATGAAATTTTTTTTGATATGTTTTACATTAAAGGGGTACTCCAGTGGGGGGGGGGGGGATTCCAATCAACTGGTGCCAGAAAAATAAACAGATTTGTAAATTACTTCTATTTAAAAATATTAATCCTTCCAGTACTTATCAGCTGCTGTATTTTTCAGAGGAAGTTGTATTTCTTATTGGAGTTCTTTTCAGTCTAACCATAGTGCTCTCTGCTGACACCTCTCCTCAGGAACTGTCCAAAGCAGAAAAGGTTTGCTATGGGGATTTGCTTGTACTCTGGACAGTTCCTGACAAAGGTGTCAGCAGAGAACACTGTGGTCAGACTGGAAAGAACTCCAGAAAGAAATACAACTTCCTCTGGAGCATACAGCAGCTGATAAGTACTGGAAGGATTAAGATTTTTTAATAGAAGTAGTTTATATATATGTTTAACTTTCTGGCACCAGTTATTTTGAAAGAGTTTGTTTTCTACCAGAGTACCCCTTTAATGCATTTGGGACACTTTCCTAAATGCATATCATAAATTTGCTCCCTAGATAGTCTTTTATAGATTTCGGACTCATGTCTGGTCTGGCATGAGTCAGAAATCTCAGACTGCAGCTGGGCCATGGGACTGTCAATCAGACGGGCCCAGCTGCGCACAGCAGAGCAGGGAGCGCTCCTGACATGGCCGGCCGGATCATCAGGCTTCTACTGCCTGAGAAGGAGAGCTGACGCGCGCTGGCCATATGTCAGTACAGCGCTGCTCTGAATAAGGATAGGGTCTGCCTTCCTTTTCTCTGATCTGAGGTCTTCTTAATCCAAGTAAGGGATGGGCATACGTTTGAACATTATTGTTTCACAAATAGCATGCCTCCAGCTGTTAGTTATAGCTTTGCAACAGCTGGAGGCACCATGGTTGTGAAACACTAAATATATATATATATATATATATATATATATATATATATATATATAGAAAGAGGAAGAAGGACGGAATTAGCCCAGCCAGGCTTCACATGACTTTGCACCTGCCGGCCACTCCCCCTTCCTCCCTTGCTCTCAGCAGAAGAAATAAGCAGTCTTATTGAGGGGGAAAGGGTATTTATAAGCATTTTTAAGTAGAAATGAAGACAAGGATAGTGTTAATGAGTGTCAGGGTCAGATGGGGCGGATTAGGGACAGTTTAGTTGATGATAGGTACTCTAACTATATAAATAGCAAAAAGGTTAAAAATGAAAGTGTTGGCCCCTTAAAAAGCGATGAGGAAGAAATAAGACGGGGATCAGGAAAAAGCAAATATATTGAACTCATTCTTCTCCACTATATTCACAGAGGAAATTGAAATGCCAGGTGAAATACAGGGATATAAGATAAACTCCCCAGTTAAGATCACCTGTCTAACCCAGAAAGAAGTACAGTGCCGCCTACAAAAAATCGAAATAGACAAATCACCAGGTCCAGATGGCATTCACCCCCGTGTTCTAAGGGAGTTAAGTAAAGTAATAGACAGAACCCTATTTCTAAAATTCAAGAATTCTATAGTGACAGGGACGGTTATCCAGGACTGGTGCATAGCAAATGTGGTGCCAATATTTAAAAAGGGGTCAAACTATAGGCCTGTAAGTTTAACCTCTGTTGTATGTAAATTGTTTAAAGGGGTACTCCGGTGCTAAGACATCCTATCCCCTATCCAAAGGATAGGGGATAAGATGCCTGATCTCGGGGGTTGCGCCGCTTGGGACCCCCGTGATCTTCCACACCGCACCCTGTTAGAATCAGCCCCCGGAGCATGCTCGCTCCGGGTCTGATTACTAGCGATCACAGGGACAGAGGGCGTAAAAACAAATAATAATATACATAGCCGGTAAAAGGCCAGAAACAGAACAGGAAAACCGCCAGACAACCAGATACACCAGACAAAATATAAACTCACAAACAGGGCAGGATGCAGTGTACTAACAAACAGTTCATAAACCAGAATCCAGATAAATGGCAGAAATTATTAAATGAACAAGACTAGGTATGGATCAAGTATACAGCAGAATCCAGGGCATAAACGGAAGAACTGAATGCTAAACACTAAACAGATAAGGAACATAGGACACTGTTCACACTGAGACACAAAACAGAAACAAACTGGATACCCCACTCCACAAAAGGAGTAGACAGCATAATAACTCCAGATAGACTTCTAGTCAGCAGGCACACTCCAGCGTTTGATCAGGATGCTAGCCTAGAAGGAAACAGAAATATAATACACGGAACACTAACATAAACGGATACTAGTTCAGAGGACACAGATCAGGAAGCAAGCAAAGGGGACACAATAGACCAATTGTAAAGCACAGAGGAAACACTAGATCAGTGATCATGTACTCTATGATCAGTGCATGTACAATAAACTAAAGATCAGCAATCATGAACTCTATAAAAATGGATACAGGAAAATCCAACTCCACTACGTTAAGGGACAAAGGCCAGGATTCTCACAGTGTGAACATGGACTAAGAAACAAGACTAAAACAGAACAGACATACAATATCCTAAAAATCGACAAATGTAACTCAGACTAAAATCTATAATAAACCAGACTATTAATGTGGTTAAAAACTCAGAAATATTACAAGATAAATACTAAGTGCATGCTATAACAGACATGGTCAGCATGTCACCAGCACAGAGTGTAGAAGAGCCCGGGTTTAAATAACCCCACCCGAGTTCTCATTGGCTAAGAGCTTTAACTATTCCCTAGCCAGGGAAAAAGTCAAATAGAGACTGCTCAGACATAAAAAAAAAACAAAGTCTGAACAGACCCCAAGACATAAAAACACAAAAACAAAGAAACTGACATTACAACAGAGATCTCTCCAATGACCTATTTTTATTTATACCCAGATCTATAACTAGAGGCATCCTCTACATTTAGAGGAAAAAAAGGTTTTTACACCAGCACAGATTGGGGTTTATTATTGTAAAAGCAGTGAGACTCTAGAACTCTCTTCTGGAGGAGGTGCACATGGTAAGCTCAGTAAGAGAGTTCAAAAGGGGCCTGGATGCATTTCTGGAGAGTAATAACATTACAGATTATGGATACTAGATTTCTAGGGACAGAATGTTGATCCAGGCATTTATTCTGACTGCCATAGTTGGAGCCGGGAAGGAGTTTATACCTCTTGTATGAGGGGATTTTGCCTTCCTTTGGATCAACTCAGTAGGGACTCATTAGGGTTAGAGGTTGAACTTGATGGACTCTGGTATTTTTTCAACCTTATGTACTATGCTACTATGGAGTCTAAATGTATATTTGAGAACCCCATAATGTAATAAAATGACTAGGTCCATGGCTTGTTTTCTCTTTAAGAAGCTGCAGCAAGAAAGCTTGCCTGGAATTGAGCACATTCAGCTTTGATGTTAATACCCAGCCGGACCAACTTACTGTATGCGATTTAGCTAGTAAAATGAGCAGTGATATCATTTGCTTAAGCCATCTGTAATGCAGACACCAGCTGTCTGCCTTCTAAATACAACACTGGAAAACAAGGGATAGTACACTTTATATTGTTCTGTACTTTAAAGGGGTACTCCGGTGGAAAACTTTTTTGTTAAAATGAACTGGTGCCAGAAAGTTAAACAAACATATTTGTAAATTAAACGTTTATTAATTGTAATAGCGAATATGTGGTGTATAAAATCACCTGCACTGAATGCCGCATGAATTACATAAGTAGTGCCAAAAGGAAATTGAAGATATGCATACAGAAACACAGTAGACATGCTGCTGGTCCACTTACCCTCAAGTGTGTCTAATATCTCTAAACATTTTTTTTATACAACATCAAGAAAACATCTCTATTAAAGACGAGTGAATCGAAGTTGACGAACCCGAATTCGTTATGAATTTCATGAAAAATTCGATTCGCAACGAATGCGAATATCGCAGCGATTCGATCGTGCAAATCGCTTCATTAAACTTCATTTTACAGTGTTCCAGGCTATTAGAGACCTAAGATGACGGATCCACATGTGAGTACATGGGGCAGGGGATTATGGGAGGGCGGGAAACAGCAGTGGGAATGAAGGTAGGCGGGCTGACCCTGAATCACATGTGAGAAGCAGCCTATCAGTGTTCACTGACCCCTGTGATGTCACAGCCCCTATATAATCGGTGGCCATCTTGCCTCTCTTCATTTCATCTATGCACTCAGATGGAGAGGACGGGACTGTGTGTGTGTGAATAGCTCATACCACAGCATTACACTGCAACTGCTAGTCACATCAGCATTAGGGAAAGGCAGGAGTGCAGAGTGCTGTGCTGTTACTCTGAGAAGGATCATTGATAGCTAAACCTCCTATTCACGTTATTGAGCATTGCAGCAGAGAGGGGCAGATAGCTGTCAGCTGCCTCATACAGATCTCCAAGCTGCCTGAACTTTCTGAAGCATCTTATCTCCTCATTTTCAGCCCAATTGAGTTTATTTTTTTGCTCCACAAATCTTCTGCTGCTCAGAATTGCGTGACAGAGTGCAATTTAGGGTTTAATCCCTGTATTTTTTGTTTTTTTGTGGTGCTGCACTGTTGGGTCCTGCTGCTGTTCAGAAATACGTGATTGTTCAGTGGACTGTAGTGCATTTGTACCATTTTGTACCTGTTAATCTGTCAAGGGGCTGGCTACATACTGTGCAAGTCCAAAATAGTATTCACCGGCTGTTTTCTCTGCGTATCGTTACGCATATTACTGCCCTCATCAGTGCATATTGCATAGGTGCATCCAAGTATTGTACCATTTAGTACCTGTTAAGCTGTCAAGGTGCTCCATACCGTCAAAGTCCAAACAATAGTATCCACCGGCTGGTGTTTTACAAAAATACAGAGTTTTTTTGCCTATAGTTGCGCATCTTACTGCCCTCATCAGTGCATACCGCATACATACATTCAAGTAGTGTACCATCTTGTACCTGTATATCTGTAAAGGGCCTACATACTGTGAAAGGACAGCAATAAGTAATCACCTGCTGCTGTTCTAGACAAATACTGTTTAAAGAGTAGTGTAGCGTATTGTAATACCCTCATAAACGCACTAAGTATGTCAGGCAGAAAAGTGCCAGGACGTGCACAGAGGAGTGGCAGAGGCCTAAATACTTCAGGTAGAGTTGGCAGCAGACTTGGGGCGAGTGGCAGCAGGAGTCGCAGCGAGAGGCCTGAGCTCCTGTTATCAGCCAGTGGTCGTGTCTCCACCAGCAACCCATCTGTCATCGTCGATTGGTTAACACGCTCATCCACATCATCACAAGTGACATCTGACACCCCCAGTCAACAGTCAGTGGGTTCCTCAGACACAACCCTCAGTTGGCACGGCCCGGGAGCAGTCCCTGTCCTCCCATTGCCTTTGTCCTATGCTGTTCCCTCTCCTAAAGAAGTATCTTATGCTGTGGGTTCAGCTCCACTATTTACTGAGGACGATCTAATAGAGGACAGTCAGCAGCTACTGGACAGCCAAGAAGGGGAGGAGACATGCGCCACTAGCTCCGCTAGTTGGCCAAGTAGTGATGCGGAGAGTGACTTTCGAGGCGGTGTTGCAAGTGTTCAGGGTCCTGAAGCAGACACTGTTGGGGAACCTGAGGAGGACATCAGTGACGTGCACACACCTGTTGATGATGATGATGAAGCCGATCGCAATTGGGAGCCGGGTGCATAAGGGGCTTCATCATCATCAGGAGAAGAGAGTTGCAGGTTGCCCTTGAGGCAGCAAGGTGGTAGCAAGGTTGGCAGTCAGCGTGGTGGCAGGAGTGGAAATTCAGGAGCCAAACGTGCCCAGGTGGGACCACCTGCTTCGCGGCAGCCTACCTTTCCGGGAGGTAGAGGAACAGGGGTTGAAATGATTGAAACCATGGCTGGTCACGGCAATGGAAACGTTCACCTACATCTCAAAGCTACATGAGCCCTGTGGGGGCTGAACTGGAGGAGAAGGATGATGAGGGGCAGAGCGGAGCACAGTTTAGTTTGGATGAGATGGCCGGTGTTTCCAGTCACCAGACAGGAGAGGAGGAGCAGGAGCAGCCAGAGGAGCTGGAGGGTTATGAGGAAGGCGAGACAGAGGACCCAGACACACCGTGGCAGTATGCAGTGGAGATGGAGGCAGGTAGTCCCTCCAAGTCACTGGCGCAAATGGCAAGATGCATGCTCAGTTGCTTGCATAGTGACCCCCGAATTGTCAAAATTTGTCAGCGGGATGACTTCTGGATCTCATCCTTATTAGACCCTCGCTACCGTCCCAGAATGGGGGCCTTTTTTACACCCACTGAGAGGGAGGACAAACTGACGTACTACAGAGAGATATTCTACGTAGTCAGTCGGCCACATGGTCCATCCACTCGCAGGTCTGACTCGAGCGGCCCTCTGCGCTCACCTTCCACTGCCATGGCTGCTGGGGAGGGGTGGCAGGAGCAGTACCAGCTCAATCAGCAGCAGCCTGAGTCTACAGTCGTTGATGAGTAGCTTTCTTCACCCGCATAGTGAAGCAACTCATCAGCAGCAGGTGGACATGGAGCAGGACCTGAACCAGCAGGTGGTGGCATACCTTGACATGACCATGCCAACAACCATTGAAGATCCGCTGGACTTCTGGGCAGCCAAACTTGATTTATGGCCGCAACTAGCAGAGTTTTCCCTGGAAAAGCTGTCCTGCCCGGCCAGTAGTATGCCATCGGAACGGGTGTTTAGTCACCCCAAGGCGAACTCGTCTGTCCACTAAAAATGTGGAGAGACTGATGTTTGTGAAGATGAATCAGGGATGGATCAGCCAGGATTTCCAGCCACCAATGCCAGATGCCTCAGAGTAGATTGACCATGCTGCTACACCAACATTTCCCAATTATGGTTGGTTATGAAACCCTCTTGGGTTATCAATTAGGGTTATGAAACCCTCTTTGGTACTGCCATTGCTTGCTCCTGGCTCATCCTGTGTCTTTCAGGAACTACTTGCCTCATTGATGCTTCTGGCCTTGGGCCTTTAATTTTTGGAAGTTTAGCAGTAGAGACTTAATCAACCCGAGCTTAGTTGTGATTCATCTTTCCTGGCAAATAATTGCAATGCCTATCGTGAACGGGGTTCAGCGGGTTACCCGCACCTGTCGGTGAAAGATAGACACACGCTGGTCCGTTCAGTGTAGCGCGGGCAGCCCCGGGGATCTGAGGGCATAACACACCTGTTATTGCTCGATCTAGCTATTGATCGTGCAATGTAAGCGGTTATTAATGCCTCTTGGGTACTGCTAATGCCTGCTCCTGTGTCTTTCAGGAACTACTTGACTTCATGATGCTTCTGGGCTTGGGCCTTTAATTTTAGGATTTTTGAAATACATACATACATGCTTAAATTTCAACATTTATGGTGCAATGTATGGGGTTATTAAACACTCTTGGGTAGTGTTTTTTTCAAATTTTCTGATAATTATCACTGTAATAAACTTGAATTTTCTAGAATAATAACCATTACACTATTGAACGCTTGTTGCGTGTGATTTTTTAAGTAAAATTTTACCAAAAAATACGGAGAGGGATGAACTCTGCTTCTTTATTTCATAAAAAACTTATTTTATAGAAGAATGTCGTTTGGTGGTCCACCGTCCTGCATTATTGAGTCTTCTGGACTCTTGGATATGCGCTTGTTCTTAAACAAAGGTACAAAAACCAAAAATGGCTGGTCAGGGCTATGGAGACGTTGCGCCTACATCTTACAGCCACATGAGCCCTGTGGGTGCTTTTGAGATTAGGTCCTTTGTACCCAAACGGCGGGGTCCGGGACCCAAATTTTGATTTAAATTTCAAATGAAAAAATCACACATTTCAATGGTCTCCTCATGCTGCAGCCAACTCCAGGCTGCATCATTCTGGTAATATATAGAGAGCACTCGCTGACCTAAATATTCATTAAAAATTTTTGCCAAAAATGTTTGTCTTTTTTATTAGGGATTGTGAAGCTTTGGTGCATCAGCCAACTCCAGCCTGTGTCATTCAGGCAATATATGGTTTACTGATGGCGCTGCTGGGCCTGGGAATTTCAAATTTTCTCATAGGTAGCACCCGCTATCCATAAGTCTTCTTCATAAATTTCTACAATTGTTGTGTTTTTTGGGGGGGGATTGTGAAGCCCTAGTGTGTACTCATGCATCAGCCAACTCCAGGCTGTGTCATTCAGGCAATATATAGGTAGCACCCGCTGTCCTAAATATTCTTAATTTTTTTTTTAAATGGTTGTTTTTTCTTTGGGATTCTGAAGCCCTGGTGTGTACTCAATGCTGCTTCCTGCTACACTCTGTCAGCCCGTTGGTCCTGTGACAGTGTGCTACTCCGCCTCCACATCCTCCACTGTGTCTTAAGCCTCCACTGCCCGGAAAAGTCTCAGTGGCCCTTCAGCATACCATGTGTGCAGGTCACGGCGGTGTCACGCTGTTCTTCACATGGTTTGCATTGGCGAGAAGTCTTGGAAAAACAATGGCCTGTCAGGGCAATGGAGACGTTGCGCCTACATCTCACGGCCACATGAGCCCTGTGGGGGCTTATTGGATTTGGTCCTTCGTACCCACACGCTTGGGGCTGGGACATGCAAAGGTTGTTTTAAATTTCAAATTTAAAAAAATGATGGTGCTGCTTGGCCTGGGTCTGGGTATTTCAAATTTTCTCATAAGTAGCACCAGCTATCCAAAATCTTTTTCACAAATTTCTAAAATTGTGGTGTTTTTTGGGGGGAATCGTGAAGTCCTGCTGTGTACTCGTGAATCAGCCAACTCCAGGCTGTGGAAGTAAAAAAAAACAGAACCTTTTGGTGGGCGCTGACCGCAGAGTCCAAAGATGTCAAACACAATGGTGTGAGGAAAAAGTGCCAAAAGGCACTATGTTTATTAACAAGATTCCAATAACGCGTTTCAGAGGATAACCTCTTTCTTCAGATTGGCATACAAGCATGGGCAGCATACAGTGCTATTTATACAATAAAATGGGCGCCCAATTAAGGTGGGCGGAGCTAAACAAAAAATATAGACCACTAGTCTAGTTCCAAAACTATAGTAAAAGTTTCAATTAAAACTACAGTCAGTCATAACCGAGATGCACAACAGATTATCATCATAAAATTAGTACAGTTAGCGTTTGTAGAGTTGCATAACTATAGGTCACGTTGCATAACTATAGGTCACAGCATGCCCTCTGCTCTCATGCTCCGGCAGTACTACATGAGAGCGAGGTTGAATATTTAAGTACTGTAATTATTTTAAACGTTACATTGATGATATCTTTTTTATCTGGAGGGGTAACCTTGATGTTTATCCTCTCTTAACATCAACGATTGGGGTTTAAATTTTACCCATACGATTTTTAAACACAATGCAGAGTTTTTTTTTAGATGTTCTAGTGTTCCATGGTAATTCAGATAAATTATATACTAAAACATTTTTTAAGAAAGTCGATAGTAATAGTTACTTAGATTTCTCTAGCGCACATTACTGTAAATGGATCAAGAATATTCCTTTTGGGCAGTTCAAACGGATCAGGCGTAATTGCACAAGAGAGTCTGACTTCCATACACAAAGCAATATTTTAAAAGCTAGGTTTCATGCAAAACACTATCCTAGGAAACTTATCGACTATTCGTTTAATAAAGCAAATAAACTTACACAACATGATTGTTTACAACTGGGCAAGCGCAATAATAAACCCCTGGATAACCAGCTAATAATGACTCGGCCAGATTCCAAATGGTTTATTAACTTTATTACCACATTCTGTAGAGAGAATAAGGATATTAAGAAAATATTATCTAAGCACTGGCACGTTCTTCTTCAGGACCCCTATCTTAATGAACTGTTACCCTCTAGCCCTGGTGTCACCTTCAGGAGAAATCGCACGCTGCAGAATATTCTAGCGCCTAGCAGGCTTAAAACCAACAAAAACTCTACATCCACCTTTCTAGACAAAAAAGGGTGCAAATGCTGCTCTCAGGTCTCCAACAGTGTCCAACTTTTTATATCTAGAGTCACTAACAAATTTTTTTATATACAGTCCTTTTTAACGTGTAACTCCAAATTTGTTATTTACCTCCTCCAACGTCCTTGTAATCTACAATATATAGGACGTACCACCCAGTGTCTGAGAGACAGAATCAATAAGCATAGGAGCAATACTAAACTAGGTTTTATGCTCCACAGTGTCTCCAGACATCTGGTAGAAGTTCACAATTCCAATTTTGGAGTTATCTCTATTACCCCGATTGAGAGCATTCCTAGAGATGTTCCACAACGGTTTTCAATGCTTAGAAGACGCAAAAATGATTGGATATTTAAAGGGGTATTCCAGGCAAAACCTTTTTTTTTATATATCATCTGGCTCCGGAAAGTTAAACAGATTTGTAAATTACTTCTATTAAAAAAATCTTTATCCTTTTTTTTTTATTGTCTACTTGTTGCCCAGGGTTACTCCCCATTAGGTCTAGCATAGCTATTATAGCGTTGATGGTGTTTGCAGCCCTTGCATTATTATCTCTGATAAATAGAGATTGTCCAGCTGAAAAGATTGACATTTATCATCTGTGTTACAAACTGCTAATATATATAATTTATGCTGCCTAACTGAAATACTGACTGATCTTGATTTAGATCTGATGTATATACTCACTACTTGTTTCTATTTATTTTAGGAACGCCACCAGCAGCCTGGATTTCCACTGGACATCACCTCTGACAGCGTGAAACAGCTGCGAGTCTCCTGTCTGTGAGTTTCCCTGTTTGCGCGCACCATTGGTTCAATGTCCTCACGTGGTTTCTCGGACCTGGCGACGCGTCCTTAGATACCAAATCCGCTGTACTCCTGTTTGTTTACATCATCGCACCATGCGCTGATGTTTATTTACAATCCATTCAACCTCGCTCTCATGTAGTATTGCCAGAGCATGAGAGCAGAGGGCATGCTGTGACTTATAGTTATGCAACTCCACAAACGCTAACTGTATTGATTTTTTTTATGATAATCTGTTGTGCATCTCGGTTATGACTGACTGTAGTTTTAATTGAAATGTTTACTATAGTTTTGGAACTAGACTAGTGAGTCTATATTGTTTGTTTAGCTCCGCCCACCTTAAGTGGGTGCCCATTTTATTGTATAAATAGCACTGTATGCTGCCAATGCTTGTATGCCAATCTGAAGAAGGAGGTTATCCTCCGAAATGCGTTATTGGAACCTTGTTAATAAACATAGTGCCTTTTGGCACTTTTTCCTGACACCATTGTGTTTGACATCTTTGGACTCTGCGATCAGCGCAAACCAAAAGGTTCTGTTTTTTCTACTTCCTCTTCTCATTTATATGGGAGAAGATTTGATCCTCTCCCTTTGGACCTGGGTCTAGCAGTTCGCCTCATCTTCACTACCAATACCCCAAAAGGGGTGATATGCCTAGTTCATCTTCTATCTGGTGAGCGTTTTTTTTTAAAGAGACCTCACTCCCTCTGTCCCTACTGGGACTCTGGTGTCTGGGATAATACACGAGGCGCTGTCCTCTCTCCTCTTTCTTTTTCTCCTTCTCTATAGGAAATCCGTCATTGTCATTCAGGCAATATATGCTTTACTGATGTTGCTGTGGGGTCTTGTTGGATTTGGTCCTTCGTACCTACACGATGGGGTCCGGGACACTCAAAGTTTGTTTTAATTTTCAAATAAAAAAAATGATGGCGCTGCTGGGCCTGGGTCTGGTAATTTCAAATTTTCTCATAGGTAGCACCTGCTATCCAAAATCTTTTAAAAAAATTTCTAAAATTGTGTGGTTTTTTTGGGGGGATTGTGAAGCCCTGGTGTATACTCGTGCATCTACCAGCTCCAGGCTGTGTCATTCAGGCAATATATGGGTTACTGATGCCGCTGTGGGGCCTGGGTCTGGGAATTTCAAATTTTCTCATAGGTAGCACCCGCTATCCAAAATCTTTTTCAAAAATGTATAAAATTGTTGTGTTTTTTTGGGGGGGATTGTGAAGCCCTGTGTGTACTCGTGCATCAGCCAACTCCAGGCTGTGTCATTCAGGCAATATATGGGTTTCTGATGCAGTTGTGGGGCCTGGGTCTGGGAATTAAACATTTTCTCATAGGTAGCACCCGCTATCCAAAATCTCTTAATTTCTTAATTCATCTTTTAATCTTAGGGATTATGAAGGCCTAGTGCCTACTCATGCTGCTGGCAACTCCGGGCTGTGCCATTTATCTACTATATGGTCTCCTCATGCTGCCAACACCTCCACGCTGTGCCATTCAGACACTATATGGTCTCCTCATGCTTCAGCCTCATCCAAGCTGTGTCATTCATCCACTATATGGTCTCCTCATGCTGCCAACACCTCCATGCTGTGTCATTCAGCCACTATATGGTGTCCTCATGCTTCAGCCTCATCCAAGCTGTGTCATTCAGCCACTATATGGTGTCCTAATGCTGCCAACACCTCCACGCTATGTCATTCCAGAGCCTCTGTGGCTTGGCGGGATATTGGGAGAATTCCCGGTGGGCCGCTCACCCTGGGGCCGGCAATATATAAAAACGGGTCAGTCTGATAGTGCCTGAGCAATTCAGGCACCATCAGACTGACCCGCTTTTATATATTCAGCGCGGCTGCGGCGCAGTGCGGTCGGGCCGCGGCGGCCGCCCATGCACACTACACTAGCATACAAGGGCCTGATACTAGTATCAGGCCCTTGTATGCAGAGCAGCAGCGGCCGCATAGTGAAGGAGCTATAAGCTCCGGCTAGCATGGTGGAGCGGGAGCTGTCAGCTGTCCCGCTCCATCACTCCGTCACCTTTCTCACGCTGCGGGCTGCGGTAGCTCCGTTCTTGAAGTGTCAGTGACAGCCGCAGTGACGCCATCCACGGCAGGCTGGCGCGATGACATCACACCATCGCGCCGGCGCCTGGAAATCACGTCCCCGCGGCTGTTACTGACACTTCAAGAACGGAGCAGCCGCAGCCCGCAGCGTGAGAAAGGAGACGGGTGTGAGAGGGGGGAAGCAAATGATAAGTGATGGGCACATGTCAGGGGGGGCATTATATATAAGGGGCACATGGCAGAGGGGCATTATATGTGGGGGCAAATGACAGGACCCCCCCCCCCCATCATGTCCCCATATAATGTCCCGCTGTCATGTGCCCCTTATATATAATGCCCTCTGTCCTGTGCCCCTCACAATATAATGCCCCCCTGTCATGTGCCCCTTATATATAATGCCCTTTGTCCTGTGCCCCTCAGATATAATGCCCCATGTCCTGTGCCCCTCGCATATAATGCACCCTGAGGGGCACATGATAGGGGGGCATTATATGTGAGGGGCACATGTCAGGGGGCATTATATGTGGGGGCACATGACAGGGGGCATTATAAGTGAGGAGCACATGTCAGGGGGACATTATATTGTGAGGGGCACAGGACATGGGGTATTATATTTAAGGGGCACATGTCAGGGGGGCATTATATGTGGGGGCAAATGACAGGACACCCCCTGTCATGTGCCCATATAATGCCCCCCTGTCATGTGTCCCTTATATATAATGCCCCCCTGACATGTGCCCCTCACTTATAAAGCCCCCTGTCATGTGCCCCCACATATAATGCCCCCTGACATGTGCCCCTCACATACAATGCCCCCCTGTCATGTGCCCCTCAGGGTGCATTATATGCGAGGGGCACAGGACATGGGGCATTATATCTGAGGGGCACAGGACAGAGGGCATTATATATAAGGGGCACAGGACAGGGTACATTATATATAAGGAGCACAGGACAGGGTACATTATATATAAGGGGCACAGGACAGGGTGCATTATATGTGAGGGGCACAGGACAGGGTGTATTATATATAAGGGGCACAGGACAGGGTACATTATATATAAGGGGCACAGGACAGGGTGCATTATATGTGAGGGGCACAGGACAGGGTGTATTATATATAAGGGGCACAGGACAGGGTACATTATATATAAGGGGCACAGGACAAGGTGCATTATATATAAGAGGCACAGGACAGGGTGCATTATATATAAGAGGCACAGGACAGGGTACATTATATATAAGGGGCACAGGACAGGGTGCATTATATATAAGGGGCACAGGACAGGGTGCATTATATATAAGGGGCACAGGGCAGGGTGCATTATATATAAGGGGCACAGGACATGGTGCATTATATATAAGGGGCACAGGACAGGGGGCATTATATGTGAGGGGCACAGGACAGGGGGGCATTATATGTGAGGGGCACAGGACAGGGGTGCATTATATGTGAGGGGCACAGGACAGGGTGCATTATATGTGAGGGGCACAGGACAGGGTGCATTATATGTGAGGGGCACAGGACAGGGTGCATTTTATGTGAGGGCACAGGACAGGGGGGCATTATATGTGAGGGGCACAGGACAGGGTGCATTATATATAAGGGGCACAGGACAGGGTGCATTATATATAAGGGGCACAGGACAGGGTGCATTATATGTGAGGGGCACAGGACGGTGCATTATATGTGAGGGGCACAGGACAGGGTGCATTATATGTGAGGGGCACAGGACAGGGTGCATTATATGTGAGGGGCACAGGACAGGGTGCATTATATGTGAGGGGCACAGGACAGGGTGCATTTTATGTGAGGGCACAGGACAGGGTGCATTATATGTGAGGGGCACAGGACGGTGCATTATATGTGAGGGGCACAGGACAGGGTGCATTATATGTGAGGGGCACAGGACAGGGTGCATTATATGTGAGGGGCACAGAGTGTTTTGCATTTCAGAGGTATAGGCCGGCATTTATCATTGCAGGTGTAAGTGAAGTATTTTTCTGTGTAGGAACACCAAATTTATTAAAAGGTAGCAGAGTATTTGATAAATTTTGTGCAGGTCACATTTTCTGAAATTTCTCTCTTCACATACACTAAAAAGCTAAGTCTGGGCTGATGTAGTTTTAGAGACTTTTCAGTGGCTTTGCGCCTTTTTTGCGCCTTTTCACAAAAAGACGCAGTTCATAAAACCCGTCCATATGATGTGTATTGCCAAAATCAGTGGATTGTAACTGAAGCGCAAATAAACCCTGCTTGCGCCTTTTTTGCACCATTTGTAGACACAAAAACCAGTCTAAAGACAATTATACATGTCGGCCATAGTGTATATTATAAGGAATTTTTGGGATAGTTTGGTTTTTATGGGCCACAATACATTACAGTACAGTATTCAGAGGGTTCATGGCAAGGTTATAATCAGAGAGCACAGTATGTGGTAGTATTATATTCGGAGGGTTCAGTGTGTTGTTAATATATTCAGAGGTTACGGTGTGTGGTGGTTTTATATACAGAGGGTACGGTGTGTGGCGGTTTTATATACAGAGGGTAAGGTGTGTGGCGGTATTATATTCGGAGGGTACAGTGTGTTGTAGTAATATATTCAGAGGGTAAGGTGTGTGGCGGGTTTATATTCAGAGGGTATGGTGTGTGCCAGTATTATATTCAAAGGATACAGTGTTTGGCAGTATTATAATGATTATTGTTTTCATATAGAGGATCAGAATCCGCTGACATGGTGAGGAGACGTCTGGGCATCAAGTTCTGCTGAGTGAACGTTTAGCTGGAACAAGTCCCGGCGGTATGTACCATCTGAATTAGATAAGGAAAGACTAGAGAAGACGTCACCTGTAGTCACTGATATCATTGTGTATTCTCCTCACTATAGAGAAGACGTCACCTGTAGTCACTGATATCATTGTGTATTCTCCTCACTATAGAGAAGACGTCACCTGTAATCACTGATATCTTTGTGTATTCTCCTCACTGTAGAGAAGACGTCACCTGTAGTCACTGATATCATTGTGTATTCTCCTCTCTATGTCCTATCAGAGCTGGAGTCACTTGTAAGTTCTACAGTTATGATGAGTAAAACTACAACTCCCAGCATAACCTTACAACTGCTTAAAGGGGTACTCTGCTGGAAAGAAAATAGTTTTAACTGGTGCCAGAAAGTTAAACATATTTGTAAATTACTTCTATTTGAAAATCCTTTCAGTACTTATCAGCTGCTATATGCTCCTTCTTTTTGAATTTCCTTTCTGTCTCACCCCAGTTCTCTCTGCTGACACCTCTGTCCATTTTAGGAACTGTCCAGAGTAGGAGAAAATCCTCATAGCAAACATATGCTGCTCTGGACCGTTCCTGACATGGACAGAGGTGTCAGCAGAGATCACTTCCTGTGGAACACAGCAGCTGTTGGGTGTGTCTCACTTCGAGAGTTGTCCAGAGAGAGAGGAGAGAAGGAGTTTTTTCCAGCAACCTTTTCCCCAGGAGGGTGGCAGACTCCTGGGAAGAGCCTCCTGCTATGGACCCACGGCCTTCCACCTCCCGTACTAGGCCGGCGGGGGGTGGGAGTGAGAGAGTTACGGCCGATTCCAAGGACGGGGTCAGAAGATCCAGCAGACTCCGCAGTAATGTGGAGCCCACTCCCCCGTCCATCGCTGGAAACCGCAAGGCATACGGTAGGAAGATAACTGTTGTGTCTTCAGGGACTGTTTCTAATGTTACGGAACCCCAGCAATGGGGGGTGAAGGGACCCAGGGAGTCGCTTGCCACGTTTGGATCCCGCATGCAGGCAAAGCTGGTGGAATACGAACAGCTGGGAAAGAAGCTGAAAGTGTTAAGGGAGGATCTGAAGTTTGCCCGCTACCAGACAGATAACTCTGCCAAGGCCATGAGGGCTAAGTTTGCTGCTAGAGTGTGCGAGCTGAAGGCAGAGGAGCAGGAGGTGGTGAGAGCCCGAATGCAGATCATAGAGGGAGCGGGTATGTTTAAAGAAAAATTAAAAAACGAGGACCGCTATAAAATCATGCGGACCCCTGTGAAGGAGGAAGAGGATAGCCAGGGGGAGGAAGAACACCTGTGTGATACAGAGGAGAAGATGGAGGAAGGTGGTGAGGGAGATGGCGGCAGTGAGGGTGATGAGAGTGAGGGGGATGTGTGTGATACCCCGTGTACCCCTAAGACCTCTGTCACCCCAAGTGCAGAATATATTAACCCTGCCCAAGTCGCCTTACCAACCACCTCAGAGGAAAGCGACAGTAGTGATGGTGGTGACAGCGGCCCAGTCAGTGGGGGGCTCCTGCGGGCCATAGTGATGCAGGAGTCACCCACCCGTCTGGAAAATTTCAGTTTTGGCCAGGACCTGGGCCCTGAGGAGAGCCAGAAGAAGAAAAAGAACAGGAAGAAGAAAAAGGCTGAGGAGCAAGTCATGTTTGTTTTCTCCCCTATCCAGCAGTCTGGGCCACCTGAGAAGTTGGTTCAGACTGCTGGGCCCCCCACCCTGCCAGATCCAGTTTCTGCTGTGGAACGGGACCAGCACGGGGGGTAAAGTGCTGCATCCAACATGGCCGTGGGTGCTACAGTCACGCATCCTGCTGGTAGGGAAGAGCAGGATGGGTTAATGGTGGGTGTCCCTGGCATTGTTATCAGCTCTGCAGGGCACTCCCCTGAGAGGGGGGGGAGTGTCCAGGCACCGGGACCCGCTTTCTGATCCCGTGCAGTCAGGCGCAGTGTGTGGCATGGACGCTGTAGGGATTTCCCCTGTGAGGGAGGAGGGTCCCTGCAAGTCAGTGGCAGGTGGAGGGGCAGAGGTGCGCTTGGAGGGGCAGCCTCGGCCTCGGGATGTGATGTCTGCGGTGACATCCCACATGGAGGAGGAATCAGCATCGCCGACAGAGATCCAGCTAAAGCACGTCCTGGCCAGCCCAGAGGTAGTGGGTGAAGCAGCGGCTGATCCCAAAAACACTGCTAATAAAACCAAAAGCAATGTCACTACAAGGTGTGTGAATGATGGGAGTAGTAGTGCTGTGGATGAAAGGAGTGTATGTGGGAGTGATGGTGGAGTGAATGTGAGGAGTGGTAATGGAGTGAATAGGAGGAGTGGTAGTGGTGCAGATGGGAGGAGTGGTAGTGGAGTGAATGGGCGGGGTGGCAGTGATGCAGATGTGAGGAGTGGTAGTGGAGTGAGTGGTGGTGGTGGATTGAATGGGAGGAGTGGTGGTGGTGGTGCGGATGGGAGGAGTGGTAGTGGAGTGAATGGGCGGGGTGGTAGTGGAATGAGTGGGAGTGGTGCAGATGGGAGGAGTGATAGTGGAGTGAATGAGAGGAGTAGTAGTGGTGTGTATAATAGTGACGTTTGTGGCAGTGCAGGTGGTTTAGGTGGGGCCGTAGGGACAGGGTCTGGTCCGGCTGCCCCCTCGGTCGCCAGGAGTTATGCCAGCGTGGCGGCCGGGGGTTCAGTGGGATCTTTACCTCCTGTATCTGGTGACGGTCAGTTGCAACGGCGCCTCCTGGAGGCACTAAAGAGAGGAGAAAGGACGCTCCAGGTAGAGGGAAAGGAGATGGACCTATCTTTCTGGGTGGAGAGACATGGTCTGGGAGCATTCCGACAGAGAAATGGGGAGACTGTATGGTCCCTCCAGACACCCGGGCAGGAGGTAGGTCGCAGGAATGTGGCCCGTCTGGTCTGGAAAGGCGAAGATGCGTGCCCCCAAAGGGGCAAGGTGGTGGAGCTTCTCTTCCAGATGGGTTTCAGGGCTGGGGACATCTTTGCCCTGATCCACCCTTTCGGCTCGTCTGAGTTTGACGTCAGCTTTGTTAGGCCGGAGGGACTAGATCTCTTCTGGTCTAATTATGAGCTGGTGAAAAACGAGCCCGGATGGCGAGATTTCGCTGTAAAAGCCGTATCTCGCCAGAGTATGGTAAAGAAAGTGACCGTTTTGACCCGTAACGAGTCACTTTCTTGTTATGACATTATGACCTGGCTGGGCAGGTACGGGGAGGTGACGGACATCCCCGGAAAAACTTTGATGAGCACAATATATGGTCTGGGGCCTGGACGTTTTCCGTCCGTCTCAGGCGTTCCGGGAACACTGTCACCCACATTCCTTCGGCCGCCTTCCTGGGACGCGACAGAATTCAGATCTTCTACCAGGGGCAGCCGAAGCTGTGTCACAGGTGTGGTGACCCAAACCACTTTAGTGCCAACTGCACTCAGCAGATATGCGCCCTCTGCTGTGAGGTGGGTCACCTGGCGGCCACCTGTGGGCAGATTCGGTGTAACTTGTGTGGTGACTTAGGTCACCCATTCAGCCGGTGTCCGCGCTCGTTCTCTAATGCTGTGACCGCCCCGTCTGGGGAAAGCCTAACAGTTGCCCCGGCGGGGGAGGGGACCAGTGGAGGAGAGGGGGCACCAAAGCCAGTGAAGGAAAAACATAAGACCCCCTCTATGCGGAGGCGAGAGGAGAAGCGCAGGTTGGAGAGGGCCCTTGAGAATGCCCAGGTGCCAGGGGTAGCTCGGGGTCCCACTCCAGACACTGGCTCAGAAGGAGGTCAGAATAACTCTGAGGCTTTGGGTGAGGCCAAACTGGACGAGGAGATAGGGAGACTGCGTAGGGAAGAAGGTCAAGATGCTCCTTCCTCCAGTCATACCTCTGAATCCGAAACTGTGGATGAGGAGGAGGAGGAGGGGCAGACAGTAAATGGTGGCCAGAAAAAGAAGAGGAGGAAGAAGTGTAAGAGTAAGGTGGCACCGTCCTCCTCTTCAATTGTAGCCTCAGACCATAGAAGGAACAACTCAGTCTCTGACCCTCTGATCGTCCTTTCGAATCGATATGAGGCCCTCGGGGATACCATCTCCCCTCCTCTTCTCGAGGGTCAGGAGGCAGTGCGGCCTCCAGGAGGTACCGAGCCTCCTTCCTCTGGGGTAGTTTCCTCAGGGGGAGAGGTAACACCAGGTGCCGGAGGTAAAGATCCTGGGATGGATATGTCCCAGAGTTTAAAAAGAAGTAAAGGGTCTTCCTCTGATTCCGATGGGGGTGGAGGGAAGGAGAGGAAGAAGGTTTAAGGGGTGAGGCCATCTAACTCAATCACCCATGATGGCGGCACTCACCCCACTGACGCTGGCATCTATTAACTGTGCCAGTATAAAGTCGGATACGGCTAGATTTGCAGCCTTTGATTTTCTCGGCCGTGTTGAAGCCGACATTTTCTTTTTACAAGAGACCAGGTTGTCAGATCTTGCCTCTCTGGCAAAAGCCAGGAGAGAGTGGAGGCGCGGTCCCTCCCACTGGTCTCTTGCGGCTGAGCCGTATAGTGGGGTGGCGGTCTTTTTTTCCGCTCCTGTTGAATGCAGACGGGTTATTGAGTTAGAAATGGGGAGGTGCCTGATCATTGATGTCTTCATGAAGGGACAAGAGCTCCGGCTCATTAACATCTACGCCCCGCAAACTAAGCGGGGTCGTAAAGATCTCTTTATGAGGATTAAGCTCTTTCTTTTTACGAGTCGGCAGGTGATCTTTGGAGGGGACTTCAATAATGTCACGAGGTCCCAGGATAGGAGAGGCTCCAATGGTCCACTGACTTGCGATAGTGTGGCACTAATTAGCATAACTAGAGAAGCTCGCCTAGAGGACGCCCACATCCGGAGCCCCTCGGGCCACGCGGGTTTCACCTATCATCAAGGTAGCCGCAGGTCTAGAATAGACAGGTTTTATTTAAAGGAGGAAGCCGTCTCTTCCGCAGTGTCCATGGTTGAGGTGGAGTTCTCCGATCACTGTATGATTTTGTTTTCCCTGAATGTTTCAGAGACCCCCCGGATGGGTAAAGGTTATTGGAAGCTGAATTCGTCCCTCCTGGTGGAAGCGGAGGTAAGACAGTCCTTTGAGGATTTTCTTCAGAGTCAGGTACCTTTACTGGATCTTTGTAGTAATAAGCTGGAGTGGTGGGAGATATTCAAGAAGCGGGTTGCGGGGTTCTTCCGACAGCTCTCGAGCCTCAGGTCCCTGAACAGGTATCGCTTGTATCAGGGTCTGAGGAGGAAACTCGAGCTTCTTGTCTCGACTGGAGGTAGCCGAGAGGATATCTCCAGAGTGAAATCCTTGCTGATGAGGTGTCAGTACGATAGGCACGCATCTTTGGTTTTTGAGAGGGATTTCGGGAAGTACCGCTCGCCCGACCCTTACAGAAACTGTAAGATGTCAGTGAGTAGTAAAGTCATTTCAGGACTGATCGATAGTACAGGATCTCTGAATCGGTCCAGATCGGGGATCTTGGAGGTCGTCAGATCCTTCTACTCGCACCTCTTGGGAAGGAAGGATCTAGATCAAGACGGGATGTCGGTTTTCCTGGCTGAAACCTTTCCTGAGCCAGGGGTAGACCCCTCTCTTGATGTTTTGGCAGAAGAAATCAGGGAAGAGAAAGTGAGACTGGCGATCGAGGGGCTTGCCCCTAAGAAGTCGCCAGGTCCGGATGGCTTAACATCCGAGTGGTACAGGACCTTTAAGGAGTCTTTAGCTCCCCTCTTGACTGAGGTATTCAATGAGTGTCTCTCCTCGGGCACTCTGCCGAAGTCAATGAGGAGGTCAGCCCTGATTCTCCTGTCAAAGGGTAAAAATCCTAGCCGGATTGAGAATTGGAGGCCCATAGCTCTTCTCAATACGGACAGGAAGCTTCTGGCCAAGATACTGTTTAATCGGCTGGTGAAGTTTGCACCCCGACTCCTTTCGGGGGCCCAGCACTGCTCTGTTCCAGGCCGAGGCACCTTAAGTGCTGTCCTCAGTGTCAGGGAGGCAGTGGAGCGGAGTAGTGCGGGTCTCTGGAAGGGGTACATGCTGTCCTTGGATCAGGCCAAAGCATTTGATCGGGTGAACCATGAATACCTCTGGTCCGTCCTACTGAGATATGGCTTACCAAGTACTTTTGTTAATTGGCTTAAGATCTTGTATGCAGGGGCAGAGAGTTTCCCGCTTGTGAACGGTTGGTCTGGCCGCTCTTTTGAGGTGGGGTCCGGAGTCCGTCAGGGTTGTCCTTTGAGCCCGCTTTTATACGTGTTTACGATCGATCCCTTCGTTCGGAGGGTAGATTGTGGGCCGTTGGCGGGAGTCGGGATGAGTCTGGCGGAGCTGGATGTCGCCCAGAGAGTGGTGGCATACGCTGATGATGTCACCATTTTCGTGTCCTCGAGAGAGGAGGTCGATGTGGTGATGTCGGAAGTGGACCGCTACTCTGAGGCATCCGGGTCTAAGATCAACCGGGATAAGTGTGAGAGTCTCTGGCTGGGAGGGGGAGATCCCACGTTTGATCTCCCGGACACCCTTCCAGGGCCCCAAGAGTCAGCAAAAGTTTTGGGCATCACTTTCGGCCAGGATGATTATCCCACCAAAAACTGGGATGGTAAGCTCCAGGATGCCGCTCAGAAGGTGGACCAATGGAAGGGTTGGTCTATGACCCTCAGGGAAAGGGTACACCTGATCAAATCGTACCTGCTCCCCTTGTTTATCTATCTGCGCAGTGTATGTATCTTGCCAGAGGCTTACTACACTAGGATCTACAGCCTGTTTTTCCAACTGTTATGGGGGAACAGGATGAACCTAGTCAAGAGGGAGGTTACGTACCGCACGAGGAGACTAGGGGGTTTATCTATGGTAAATCCTGTGGTGTTCTTAACAAACACCTTCTTGAAAGCTAACATCTCAAACCTCTGATCAGAGAGGGCTCCTCCGTGGGTACTCTCCTGTAGGGAGTGGTTTCGGCCTTTCTTCCAGGAATGGGAGACAGGAGGGCAAGTGAAGGACCTCCGTACGCCACACGGATTTCTTCCGGCTTATGCTACCCCAACTCTGAAGGCGATACGTCGGTGGGGTCTGGGAGTGTGGGAGATCAGGACCCAGTCAAGGCAGTTCCTTGACAAACGGGTTCTGTTGACCCACTTCCAGAAGCCTCTGGCGCTCAGGGACTGCCCAGGTCGGGATCTGAGGGTGGGGTTGTACCTTTTAAACATGAAAAGGATCCCCCAGAAGTTTTGGGACTTGGCCTGGCGCTGCTTTCAGGGGAAGCTATATGTGAGGGACAATTTGAAGTGTAGGAGCTCTGATGACCGGGGATGTCCCAGAGAAGAGTGCGAGGACATGCTAGAAAGCATGGACCACTTCCTGCTTCATTGTCCCTTTAATATAGGGGTCTACAACCGGGTGGGTGCTTCCATTGGCTGGAGTCAACTTGCCGGCCTTACCTATCCGGAGTGGGCTTATGGGGCATTCAGGAACCTGGGTGTCCGAGACCGGGGCACTTTATTTGTAGTCAGCTTAGTAGTTAGGTACTACACGTGGAACGCACGGTGTTTAGTATCTACACAGCGGAAAGTCCTCTCCGAGGTGGAGGTCTGTAGGAACATCACCGGTGACCTCGGGAAGATCAGGCCTTTGGAGTATGGCAGTCTTGGTACCAGCAGGGCTTCTCTCCTGTGGAGAGGTTTTTCATTTGATGTGCCCTAGGTACTAGACCTCTTGGGTAGAGTACCCCTTTTTCTGGTTAGGGATAGCAATGTAGGGACAGAGAGAGGGTGAGTGCAGGGTCAGTTTGTTGAAGGGATAACAGTAGGGTGAGTCGTAGGGAAAAGTTAGTGGAGAGAGTTTATAAAGTAACATCAGGATTGCCATCCTTCTTCCTGGTGGTGGGCTATGCATGTACACCCTAGTCTTTTTGTTTTGTTTTCAGAATATGGATTGCGTAAAGGGCTTACAGGCGACCGAACTTGGGCCTAAGGTGGGTTGTATTGTTTTGTATATGTTATGTTATGAAGTTGTATTTGTATAGTTGGTTTTGGGTATAGATTAGGTTGGGTGGGGGAATTGGTGGGTTGGTGGATGTTTGGAGGGGCTGGCATGGGTCAGTTGTGGACTGGACTCGATATCCATGGACTATGGACTCTGACCCATGTCAATGTGGGTGGTTGTGTGGGTAATGGGTTAGTCTAGTGTAGGATGTCATGTGTTTTGTAGGTGTATATTTTGGTTTGTTGGTGTATATAGTTTATGTATGTATTTGCATTTAGGTTATGTATTTGTGTTTTTATATTCGTATTGTATATATTATTATATAGTATGGATTGGTTATCTTATTTGAGGGGATGGGGATAGGCAGTCGGATCAGATTTAGTTAGCATTTTTATATTACTTTAATTTAATATTGGTTGTATTATGGTAGTGTAGATTAAAAAAAAGGGTGTGTATGTTTATGTATGTATGTATGTAGTTGTGAATGTAATGTGTGGTTGAGTTTTACCAAGTCTGGTTGTTTTTAGTTAAAGCTAAGTAAAGCTATTTTTATGTTTATGTAAAGAATGTGTGGGTATGTGTGTGTGATAGTATTTTTGATAATTTATATGTAGGTATAATGTTATGTGTTTAGTTAGTTTAGTTAAGTTGGGCTGGCCAGTTAGGCAGGTTTTGTTGTGTTGTGTTTTGTTAATGCTAGTTAAGCCTGTTTTTCTGTTTTGTTAAGTTTTTATATATTTATAATAAAAAGAGCGTCAGCAGAGAGCACTGTGGTCAGAAAGAAAGGAAATTCAAAAAGAAAAGAACTTCCTGAGGAGCATATAGCAGCTGATAAGTACAGGAAGGATTAAGATTTTTAAATAGAAGTAATTTACAAATCTGTTTAACTTTCTGGTACCAGTTTATTTGAAAGAAAATGTTTTCCACTGGAGTACCACTTTAAGTCATTCTGGGAGCTGTAGTTTTAAATGGTGAAGACTTCTTTAGCGCTTTCCCATTCTTTGGCAATTAGTATATTTGATTATTATACTGGATTTTTTCACAATGCGCTACACCAGTGGCGTCTGTCACAACTGGCCAAAAAATTACTTTGGGGGGGGCATGTAGGTATGTGGTGACACTATTTTCTACCGCATCGGGTGACACCAACCCTCACAATACCACTGGCTGTATTCTATGGGTGACATTATTTTTATTTATATATATATATATATATATATATATATATATATATATATATATAAATTAATATAGATGTGTGTGTGTATATAGAGAGAGAGAGAGAGAGAGAGAGAGAAGGAATCACTGCAGCACATCTGTGTTTCTTGCAAAAATAAAAAGTGGGTTTTATTCCAACATGTGTAGAGATACAGGCAACGTTTCTGCTGCTCACCCAGACATTGGGGGGAGATTTATCAAAATCTGTCCTGAGGAAAAGTTGCCTAGTTGCCCACAGCAGCCAATCAGATCGCTTCTTTCATTTTTAAAAGGGCCTTTGCAAAATAAAAGCAGCATTCTGATTGGCTGCTGTGGGCAACTAGGCAACTTTTCCTCAGGACAGGTTTTGATAAATCTCCCCCAATGTCTGGGTGAGCAGCAGAAACGTTGCCTGTAGCTCTACACATGTTGGAATAAAACCCACTTTTTATTTCTTCTTCATAAAATTCGCTGTGGATTTGTGACCAGGATTCCTACACTTGCCTGCACTCTTCAATGCATTCAGGTGCTGTTTTCTTGAAAAAACTATATATACACATATATATATATATATATATATATATATATATATGCCTGCCGGCATGCCGACAATGACACAGTGCTGTGGGGCTGGTATGCAATAATTTCCAGGGCTGTTTTTTGTCCCCAGTCCGGCCCTGTGCCATTCAGTCACTATATGGTCTCCTGACACTGATGCCACCACCAGGCTCTGTCATTGTGCTGCTGTGCGGCAGTGATTCTAAGAGCGATGCCGGTAATCTGCATGCTATTCTGAATAACAGTATTATTTCACTACCCCAGCACACTCCATATGCGTTTTAGAACACAGCAAAGTGTTCTATACCCCTATAGAGGCTGTATGTAGGCTAGAAATAGCCTTTTTTAATATAGATCCGCCACGAAAAAATTCAGATTGAAGCAAACTTTTTCGGAAAATTCGGCGAATCGGCCGAATCGAATTTTTGAAAAGTTCGCTCATCTCTAGTCTCTACTTTAAAATTTTCAGGGATTGAGAAAATAATACCATCCAAAAGGATGGTATTGTACAATGTCTTCGGAACAAGGCGACTATGTGGATATATCTTTTGAAAAGTACACAGTCATATGGTCTCAACAATAGGACTGATCTAATATTACACTATTTATGGAAGTTTTTTCTTCCCTTTTTCTTTATTTGCATTTACTTCATGTGTTTTGTTGTTTTTAGTCACACAGAAAAATGTAGTTTATTTGTGTATTGTGCACCTGGGTTCCTCCACCTCTCCCTTTCTTTTTGAATGGGGTGGAGTAGCAGGTACTCTGGTTAGTACAAATAGAAAGACTAATGTGCAAGCACATATGTCATGACTAAAGGCCATTGAGCCTGAAACATGTCGGTTATGAAGTAACTCTCCAAGTTATTGTCTGGACTTAATTGTTCCTTGTTCCCCCACTGCTGTCCATATGGATTTTTAAAAATTCCAATAAATTTCAAGTTCTAACAGGCACTGGCTGTTGTTCTACTTGTATGAGATTTCTAAATTACTTCTATTAAAAAATATTTATCCTTCCAGTACTTATGAGCAGCTGTATGCTACAGAGGAAATTCTTTCCTTTTTGAATTTATTTTTTGTCTTGTCCACAGTGCTCTCTGCTGACACATCTGTCCATTTCAGGAACTGTCCAGAGTAGCATAGGTTTGCTATGAGGATTTCCTCCTGCTCTGGACAGTTCCTGTTACAGGCATCAGGTGTCAGCAGAGAGCACTGTGGACAAGACAAAAATGAAATTCAAAAAGAAAATAATTTCCTCTATAGCATACAGCTGCTAATAAATACTGGAAGGATAAAGTTTTTTTAATAGAAGTAATTTACAAATATGTTTAACTTTCTGGCACCAGTTGATGAAATTTTTTTTTCCACCGGAGTACCCCTTTAAGATATTGTGCTGTTTATACAATTCCAAACTACACAGTAGCATCCAGCAACATTAATAGGATCAGGTATTTTTTTTAGATTATCAAATGTTCTTAATACTAGAGAAAAATATAAGCATGTAAATAATGTCAAAATACAATATATATATATATATATATATATATATATATATATATATATATATATATACCAAATCAATGCGCAGCACTGCAACTGAATGTGATTTATTTTCTCATGTAAGCATTACAACGTTTTAGCTCCTCCTCCAGGAGTTGTAATGCTTACATGAGAAAATAAATCACATTCAGTTGCAGTGCTGCGCCTTGATTTGGTTTCTATTCATGGATGGACTTTGATTAGGTCTCTTCAGTGCCTGCACCATTTATTCCAAGAGCTGATAAGTAGTGCTGCAATTTTGCTGGCTTTTATACATATAAATATATATATATATATATATATATATATATATATATATACATAGTCCCGAGAGAAATAGAAATAGTCGGCACAGCTAATGCATGGAACAAATCGCTACACCCTCGCTTGTGATTAACACAATGGTGCTTACGTGGTGCTCAGCCTGAAAAATGCAACACTTGGCTCCAAAAATTTTAGGAACTAGTGGGCACACACAAATCAAAGCAATCCATTTATTTCACATCTCAGGTCTTCAAATACAGACAATGACCAAAAGGCAGATTCACGCTATGATGCGCTTCCTCATGACCTCTGACCTGTTCACTCCCCCCCCCCCCCCCTTCCATATAGTTAAGGCTGATTTATCAGCCTGTGTTTGTGGGGGGGCGGAGGCTCACTATAAAATACGTCCCGCTGCTTCTCATCTCCTTCGCAGGTCTCTGGTCTGTTACCCACCCTCCCTTCCCTTTTATTCTCACACTCCACCTTACGGTATGCTCCCTTATAGGTTTTACCCCTGATGATGGTTTGGGCACACAATCAACCATCCTAGTTAAGTACATGTATTTAGGGGTCTTCATTGGCATACTGCCGTAGCCATTGACCACAGACTATTTATAGTAATTATGTTACTACGTGCATCACAATCCGGAGGAAGCGCCGAACAGGCGTGAAACAACTTGTTCCGGAGCTCCTGTTCCCCCGCCTCCACCTATGTACCTACCTGTTGTTTTGGTGACGGAATAAAGCTTTGAAATCTGGTTGAGTGCGATCCATGACTTCTTTCTTCATTGAACTCTTGCTTTGTCTATTTATGGAGTTACTGCAATCAACCCTCTAGCTAGCCGTGCTGCTGCTACCATGTATTAAGTGCTTACTGCCTTTAGTGCTGTCAGTGCCGGCTCCTCAATCTCTTGGTGTTTGTGCATATTATAACTCTGGTTCGGACTTGAAACAGCCACACCTTGCTAATGAACCTTAACTGGAAATATTGGAAATACATTTACATCATTGCACTCATTCAGGCCCAGAGAACCCAGCGCTTCTGTGTTTAACCTCTTCAGGATGCAGGGCGTATGCAAACGCCCTGCATCCTGAGTCCTTAAGGACGTAAGGCGTACAGGTACAACCGTGGGAATTCCGGTCCCCACCGTTAGCTGGTCAGGAACTGGACCGGGATGCCTGCTGAAATCGGGATGCATGCTGAAATCGCCGAGGGGGATCCTGAGACAATGAGGTCAATACAGACCAGCGATCTGCAGCGATTCTGGGTCATACGGGTCTCCGGTGACCTGGAAAATAAGGGGGATCGGGGGTGTCTAAGACACCCCTGATCCCCCTGAAGGAATAGGAGTGAGGTGGTGGCAGGGGTGCCACCCCTCCTATCCCTGCTATTGGTCGGTAAGAAGCGACCGACCAATAGCAGATCGGGGGCGGGGGGGGGTTAAAGTTCGGTTCCCCCGTTCTGCCCACCCATGGTAATCAGGGCAGAATGGGGGAACTGTAGTGTGACCGGCGGCTGCGGTGGAGGTTCCTTACCAGGTGACGGTCGGCGGCGGCGATCCTCTCCCTGGTGTGGCGTGCGGCGATCCTGCTGGCTACAGAAGTCGGTTAGTTGCATAACAATATCTATACAGTGGTCTCTAAACTGTAGCCCTCCAGATGTTGCAAAAGTACAACTCCCAGCATGCCCATACAGCTGTTTGCTGTTTGGGCTTGCTGGAATTTGTAGTTTTGCAACATCTGGAGGGCCAAAGTTTGGAGATCACGGTGAAACTACAACTCCCAGCATGCACGAACAGCAAACGGCTGTCTCGCCATTCTGGGAGTTGTAGTTGTGTACTTCCAGCTGTTTTATAACTACATCTCCCAGCATGCCCTTTGGCAATCAGTACATGCTGGGACTTGTAGTTTTGCAACAGCTGGAGGTCCCCCCACCACCCCATGTGAATGTACAGGGTACATTGACACTGGCGGGTTTACAGTGAGTTTCCTGCTTCAAGTTTGAGCTGTGGCAAATTTTCCGCCGCAGCGCAAACTCCTAGCGGGAAACTCACCGTAACCTGCCCGTGTGAATGTACCCTAAGAACAATACACTACACTAACACAAAATAGAGGGTAAAACACTACCTATACACCCCCTTACACTGTCCCCCCCCCCATAAAAATTTAAAACGTATGGTATGGCAGTGTTTCCAAACGGAGCCTCCAGCTGTTGCAAAACAACAACTCCCAGTATTTCCGAACAGCCAACTGACTGTCCAGGCATGCTGGGAGTTTAGCAAAAGCTGGAGGCACCCTGTTTGGGAATACCCCTATGTCCACCCCTATGCAATGCTTAATTTAGTCCTCAAATGCGCATGGCGCTCTCACTTCGGAGCCCGGTCATATTTCAGGGAAACAGTTTAGGGCCAAATATGGGGAAAAAATATTTTTTTTAACTAACGTGCTGGTGTTGCCCCATACTTTTTATTTTCACAAGAGGTAAAAGGGAAAAAAAGACCCCCAAAATTTGTAACGCAATTTCTCCTGAGTACGGAAATACCCCACGGAAAATGCTCTGTGGATGCGAAACAAGGCTCAGGAGTGAGAGCGCACTATGTACATTTGAGGCCTAAATAGGTGATTTGCACAGAGGTGGCTGATTTTTCAGTGGTTCTGACATAAACGCAAAAAAATAAATACCCAAGTGTGACCCCATTTTGGAAACTACACCCCTTAACAGAACGTAACAAGGGGTATAGTGAGCCTTAACATCTCACACGTGTTTTCGTTGGATGGGAAAATGAAAAAAAAAAATGTTTTAACTAAAATGCTGGTGTTACCTAAATTTTTCATTTTTACAAGGGAAAATGGGGGAAAAAAAGCCCCCCAAAATTTGTAACCCCATTCTTTTTGAGTAAGAATTGAAGCCCATGAGTGTTTACAAATCCCCCATAGTGCCAGAACAATGGACCCCCCCCCCCCCCCCACACACACACGTGACCCCTTTTTGGAAACGACACCCCTCACGTAATGTAATAAGGTGTGCAGTGAGCATTTATGCCCCACAGCATATTTTTGGAACAGTGGTCCATGAAAATGAAAAATCTAATTTTTAATTTGCACATCCCACTGTTCCAAAGATCTGTCAGACGCCAGTGGGGTGTAAATGCTCACTGCACCCATTATTAAATTCTGTGAGGGGTGTAGTTTCCAAAATGGGGTCTCATGTGGAGGGGTCCACTGTTCTGGCTTCACGGGGGCTTTGTAAAAGCACTAGGCCCCTGAATTCTATTCCAACCAAATTCTATCTCCAAAAGCCAAATGTGATTCCTTCTCTTCTGAGCATTGTAGTGGGCCCGCAGTGCACTTGACGTCCACACATGGGGTATTTCCATACTCAGAAAAGATGAGGTTACAAATTTTGGGGAACATTTTCAGAAAAACTCACTCTCCAAAATCCCATTGTTACTCCATTACTTCTGAGCCCTCTAGTGCACCCACAGAGCACTTGACATACTTTTATATTGTGCAGGGCACTGTGCACTAAGAAAAAGCAGGACCGTGTGCACTGAGGCTCTATAATATGCTCCTGGCTCATACATCAGGATGATTGGCAAGCCAGGAGCCTTCTCAGATCCCTGCTTGTCCTGTCCTCACTTCCTGTTTTTGGACTCATCATAGAGACACACAGACAATAGCTGCAGGGTGTAAAAATATTATAAGAGATATTTTTTAATTTACAATATCATTGGAACCTGTGGGCCAAGGTAATTGTACAAGGGTATACAAAATGGCTGAAATGACCTTTGGAATAAGTTGAGCTAGCTGATTCCTATGGATAGAATTGCTAAGCCAAGAAGTATTTCATGACACACTATTTCAGTATATTTGTAGCAGGGGAATGGTCATGTAGTCACGTTGAAGTACCATATATGTAAGGTTAGTAGTATCCGATAACAAGGTAACCATGGGATAATGTATACACCCATGAGATGTATATACATTCAGCCAACCTACTAGGAGGAGATATCTACTGTATAGGTATACTAGCTGAGTACCCGGCGTTGCCCGGTTTTTCCTTCCTAATCTTTGTTGGGGAGGAAAAATCAACAAAGGAGGAAGCTTTTGACTTCATATCCTGTCCTCATATATTGATGTCATATCCCAACCCCATATCCCATCCCCATATCTCAACTTCATATCCCAACATCATATCCCATCATCATATCTCGACCTAATATCCCATCCTCATATCCCGTCCTCCTATCTCAACCTCATATCCTGTCCTCATATCCCGACCTCCTATTCCGTCCTCCTATCTCAACCTCATATCCTGTTCTCCTATCCCGACCTCACATCCTGACCACCTATCCCGACCTCCTATCCCGACCTCCTATCCCGTCCTCATTTCCCGACCTCCTATCCCGTCCTCATATTCCGTCCTCATATCTCAACCTCATATCCCAACCTCCTATCTCGACCTCATTTCCCATCCTCCTATCCCGTCCTCCTATCCCGACCTCATATCCCGACTTAATATCCCGTCCTTATGTCCCATCCTCATATCCTCTCCTCAAGTGGGACTGATTTGTGATGAAGATACTGGAAGCTGGAAATGGAAGGGGGCATGGCTTTGTGGGATTGGGCCTGATTTGCAAGCCAGACCGATGCACAAAAAGGGTAGATAATAAAAAGGGTGTGGCTTAAAATGTGGGCGTGTCTTTGTGAGATGGGGTGTGACAAATTCACCAGGAGATGCGGAGCTTGTGGAGTAAGGACCTGGAAGTCCCATATACTTGCATGGGACTTGAAACAAAAACCCATCTTTTATATAAGGGTGTAGGTAAGGGTTAATTTAACTATCATATCTTTTTATTTGACATATAAGTAATATGTGTACCAGGTATTATTGAAATATCTCCAGCCGTTTGGAAGTTATGCAGTAACATCTATTTTCCATAGACTTGTATGGGACTTTAAACAAAAACCCCGCCCCTGGCAAATGGGGGGGAGTAAGGGTTAAATTACTTATCCTATGTTTGTTGTTGACATAAAAGTAACATGTGTGCCAAGTTTCATGTTAATATTTTCAGCCGTTTGGACATGATGCTGGAACACACACATACATACACACACATTGGCTCTTATTTACTAAGAGTGGAGTGTAGGTTTCTTTGTGAGTTTTAATTCCCTACAATTTATTTTCCACGGTATTTACTAAGGTTTCCCTACAGTTTCCACTTTCCCTACACTTTGATTTTTTTACACATACTCTGACCTGTAGGGCTTTCCTCAGCTGAAATCCACCGCATTTTCTGTGGAAACTTTAGTAAATATGTTGGGATTTTGTGAAAATGTCGGGAACACGCCCCTTTTCTGTGACCATGCCCCCTTTTTCTTAGCAAAATGGAGAGTTAAAGTTGGGTTTTTTCTTTTCAGGCGCAATTTCAGGCGCAAATTCAGGTGCAGACAGAATTTCAGGCGCAAATTCTGGCGCAGACAGAATTTCAGGCGCAAATATCTGGCGCAGACAGAATTTCAGGCGCAATGCGCCCGGAAATGGCGCATGTCCTGACAAAACATGTCGGGTTTGCAATAGTAAATGAGGGCCTTTATATATATATATATATATATATATATATAGATTTATGGATAGTAAACACAGGATTACTTAGGATAAACATGCCCACAGATATAAAGGACACACTTCAACCATAGTAAACACACCCATAGTTATGGTATACTAGCGGAGTACCCGGCATAGCCTGGTTTTTCCTTCCTAATCCTTGTTGGGGAGGAAAATAAACAAAAGAGGAAGCTTTTGACTTTATAACCCATCCTCATATATTGTTGTCGTATCACAACCCCATATCCCGTCCTCATGTCCCGACCTCCTATCCTGACCTCCTATCCCTTCACCATATCTCAACCTCATATCCCATCCTCATATGCCGTCCTCATATCCTCTCCTCATATCCCAACCTCCTATGCCGACCTCCTATCCCGACCTCCTATCCTGACCTCCTATCCCGTCCTCCTATCCCATCCTCATATCCCAACCTCCTATCCTGACCCGTAATATGTGTACCAGGTATTGAAATATCTCCAGCCGTATGGAAGTTATGTGGGAACAATACATTTCCCATTGATTTGCATGGGACTTTAAACAAAAACACGACCCTCACAAATGGAGGTAGTTAACCCCTTAAGGACATAGGGCTTATCCATACGCCCCCATTTCCAAGTCCTTAAGGACCGAGGGCATATGGATACGCCCTGAGCATTTCCAGCCCCCGCCGCTAGCCGGAGGGGAGCCGGGGCCGGATGCCTGCTGAAATCGTTCAGCAGGCATCCCGGCATATCGCCCAGGGGGGTCATTATGTCCCCCCATGTCGGTGATTGCCGCAGATCGCTGGACATATCAGTCCAGCGATCTGCGGCGGATTCCGGGTCAATTGGGTCTCCAGTGACCCGATGACCCGGAATTACTGGCTGATCGGGGCCGTCAGAGACGGCCCCGAACAGCCAGAGCCAGCAGGGGTGAGGTGGCACTGGTGCCACCTCACGATCGCCCTGATTCGTCGGACGGTTTCCCGGCCGACCGATCAGGGCGCCTGCTGCGGGTGTCACTCCCGCAACCCGCTCCGCCCCTCTTCCGGAGGACGTGAGCGGGTGCGGGACGTGCACCCCGGGTGCTGGGGACCCCGATCCCCGGCGTCTCTGTTGGGATCGGGGCCCCAGGAGTGACGGCGGCGGCGAGGGACTGACCTGTGCGGCGGCATCGTGGAGCAGCAGCAGAAGGTGAGTGACAGCCTCCTGCTGTTGCTTAGCAACAGCTCCCAGCATGCAAAAAGGGCATGCTGGGAGCTGTAGTTATGCAACAGCAGGAGGCAGACCACCACAACTCCCAGCATACCCTTATGGGCATGCTGGGACTTGTAATTTTGCAACAGCTGGAGGCACATTCTTTCTATGGAAAAGTGTACCTTCAGCTGTTGTATAACTACAACTCCCAGCTTGCACAATCAGCTAAAGTGCATGCTGGGAGTTGTAGTGGTGCATCTGGTGGTTGCATAACTACAACTCCCAGCATGCCCGTTTGCTGTCGGTGACTGCTGAGAGTTGTAGTTTTGCAACAGCTGAAGGCACACTGAGTTAAGTAGCAAACCAGTGTGTCTCCAGCTGTTGCATAACTACAATCCCCAGCATCCCCAGCCAATGTAGTATGCCTCCGGCTGTTGCATAACTACAAGACCCAGCATGCCCTTCCGCTGTCCGTACATGCTGGGGGTTGTAGCTTTTGCAACAGCTGAAGGCACACTGGTTGCAAAACACTGAGTTTGTTACCAAACTCGGTGTTTCACAACCTGTGTCTCCAGCTGTTGCAAAACTACAACTCCCAGCCTACACTTATAGACCGTACATGCTGGGAGTTGTAGTTTTGCAACAGCTGGATGTTCCCCCCCCCCCCCAATGTGAACGTACAGGGTACACTCACATGGGCGGAGGATTACAGTAAGTATTCGGCTGCAAGTTTGAGCTGCGGCAGATTTTCTGCCGCTGCTCAAACTGCCAGCGAGAAACTACTGTGAACCCCTCGCCCGTGCGACTGTACCCTAAAAACACTACACTACACTAACACAAAATAAAATAAAAAGTAAAAAACACTACATATACACATACCCCTACACAGCCCCCCTCCCCAATAAAAATGAAAAAACGTCTGGTACGCCACTGTTTCCAAAACGGAGCCTCCAGCGGTTGCAAAACTACAACTCCCAGCATGCACTTATAGACCGTACATGCTGGGAGTTGTAGTTTTGCAACAGCTGGATGTTTCTCCCCCCTCCCCCCCCCCAATGTGAACGTACAGGGTACACTCACATGGGCGGAGGATTACAGTAAGTATTCGGCTGCAAGTTTGCGCTGCGGCAAATTTTCTGCCGCTGCTCAAACTGCCAGCGAGAAACTACTGTGAACCCCCCGCCCGTGCGACTGTACCCTAAAAACACTACACTACACTAACACAAAATAAAATAAATAGTAAAAAACACTACATATACACATACCCCTACACAGCCCCCCTCCCCAATAAAAATGAAAAAACGTCTGGTACGCCACTGTTTCCAAAACGGAGCCTCCAGCGGTTGCAAAACTACAACTCCCAGCATGCACTCATAGATCGTACATGCTGGGAGTTGTAGTTTTGCAACAGCTGGATGTCCCCCCCCCCCCCCAATGTGAACGTACAGGGTACACTCACATGGGCGGAGGATTACAGTAAGTATCTGGCTGCAAGTTTGAGCTGCGGCAAATTTTCTGCTACAGCTCAAGCTGCCAGCGAGAAACTACTGTGAACCCCCGCCCGTGCGACTGTACCCTAAAAACACTACACTACACTAACAAAAAATAAAATAAAAAGTAAAAAACACTACATATACACATACCCCTACACAGCCCCCCTCCCCTCCCCAATAAAAATGAAAAACGTCTGGTACGCCACTGTTTCCAGAACGGAACCTCCAGCTGTTTCAAAACAACTACTCCCAGTATTGCCAGATAGCCACTGACTGTCTAGGCATGCTGGGAGTTTTACAACAGCTGGAGGCACCCTGTTTGGGAATCACTGGCGTAGAATATCCCTATGTCCACCCCTATGCAAGTCCCTAATTTTGGCCTCAAATGCGCATGGCGCTCTCACTTTGGAACCCTGTCATATTTCAAGGCAACAGTTTAGGGCCACATATGGGGTATCGCCGTACTCGGGAGAAATTGGGCTTCAAATTTTGGGGGGTATTTTCTGCTATTACCCTTTTTAAAAATGTAAAATTTTGGGGAAAACAAGCATTTTAGGTAAAAAAAAATTTTTTTTTACATATACAAAAGTCAGGAAACACCTGTGGGGTATAAAGGTTCACTTAACCCCTTGTTACGTTCCCCGAGGGGTCTAGTTTCCAAAATGGTATGCCATGTGTTTTTTTTTGCTGTTCTGGCACCATAGGGGCTTCCTAAATGCGCCATGCCCCCAGAGCAAAATTTGCTTTAAAAAAGCCAAATGTGACTCCTTCTCTTCTGAGACCTGTAGTGCGCCAGCAGAGCAATTTTCACCCCCATATGGGGTGTTTTCTGAATCGGGAGAAATTGGGTTTCAAATTTTGGGGGGTATTTTCTGCTATTACCCTTTTTAAAAATGTAAAATTTTTGGGAAACCAAGCATTTTAGGTAAAAAAATTTTTTTTTTTTTTTACATATGCAAAAGTCGTGAAACACCTGTGGGGTATTAAGGTTCACTTTACCCCTTGTTACGTTCCCTGAGGGGTCTAGTTTCCAAAATGGTATGCCATGTGTGTTTTTTTGCTGTCCTGGCACCATAGGGGCTTCCTAAAGGTGACATGCCCCCAAAAACCATTTGTCGCTCCTTCCCTTCTGAGCCCTCTACTGCGCCCGCCGAACAATTAACATAGACATATGAGGTATGTGCTTAGTCGAGAAAAATTGGGTTTCAAATACAAGTAAAAATTTTCTCCTTTTTACCCCTTGCAAAAATTAAAAAATTGGGTCTACAAGAACATGCGAGTGTAAAAAATGAAGATTTTGAATTTTCTCCTTCACTTTGCTGCTATTCCTGTGAAACATCTAAAGGGTTAATACACTTACTGAATGTCATTTTGAATACTTTGGGGGGTGTAGTTTTTATAATGGGGTCTTTTATGGGGTATTTCTAATATGAAGACCCTTCAAATCCAATTCAAAACTGAACTGGTCCATGAAAAATAGCAAGTTTGAAAATTTTGTGAAAAATTTCAAAATTGCTGCTGAACTTTGAAGCCCTCTGGTGTCTTCCAAAAGTAAAAACTCATAAATTTTATGATGCAAACATAAAGTAGACATATTGTATATGTGAACTCAAAAAAAATATATTTTGAATATCCATTTTCCTTACAAGCAGAGAGCTTCAAAGTTAGAAAAATGCAAAATTTTCATTTTTTTCATCAAATTTGGGGATTTTTCACCAAGAAAGGATGCAAGTTACCATAAAATTTTACCACTAAGTTAAAGTAGAATATGTCCCGAAAAAACAATCTCGGAATCAGAATGATAACTAAAAGCATTCCAGAGTTATTAATGTTTAAAGTGACAGTGGTCAGAATTGCAAAAAACGCTCCTGTCCTTAAGGTGAAAAAGGGCTCGGTCCTTAAGGGGTTAAGGGTTAAATTAACTATCCTATATTTTAAGTGGACATATAAGTAACATGTGACCAAGTATTATCGAAATTTCTCCAGCTGTTTGGAAGTTATGCAGTAACATATATTTCCCATTGACTTGTATGGGACTTTAAACATAAACCCTGCCCCTGGCAAATGGGGATGAGTAAGGGTTAAATCACCTATCCTATGTTTGTTGTTGACATATAAGTAACGTGTGCCGAGTTTCATGTTAATGTCTTTAGCCGTTTGGACGTGATGCTGGAACATACACACACACATACAGACATAAACACATTGGTCCTCATTTACTATTGCAAACCCAACATGTTTTGTTGAGTTGTGCGCCAGATTCTGTCCCATTGCGGCAGATTCTGTCGCATTGCACCAGAAATTCTGTTTGCGCCAGAATTGAAAAAAATCCAACTAACTCTCCATTTTGCGTGGTTTCAGAAAAGGGGTGTGTTCCCGACATTTTCACAAAAACCCAACATATTTACTAAAGTTTCCACATAAAATGTGGTGCATTTGAGCTGAGGAAAACCAAACAGATCAGAACATGGGTAAAAAAAAAAAAAAAAAAGCAAAGTGTAGGGAAAGTGGAAAATGTAGGGAAACCTTAGTAAATACAGTGGAAAATAAATTGTAGGAAATTAAAACCCATAAAGAAACCTACACCAGTAAATGAGGGCCATTGAGTTATATATATATAGATAAGGTTGGGGCTTCAAAGCAAAGCTAACAAACCAAGGAGGAAGGAAGGCGGGGCCAAACCAGACCAGACCAAGCCAGCCTGATGAAGGATGAATGCTAAAAGAGGAGGCCATCTTAGAAGGACCCCAAGAAGGATCCAACATACAGAAACCCCAGCTGGTGAGACAAGTCTAAGGACATGCCTACATAACCTTCCTACTGTATCTACTGCATGCTACAAACTGGCATTACATGAAGATTTCTTGTTTAATGTCTGCCATAATGTCAAGAAGAGTACAATAAATGTATGTTTTTTATACAAGCAAGATTTCACTTATTTTCCATGGTTGACCGTGTCATAAACGACCGGTATATTTAACACAGGGACAGCATTTTTTCACCCATACACAATTTTTAACCATTGTACTATATATTACAAATATACATATTATGGTATTAGCTACATTATATAAAAAGTTTTTGTTGACAACAGGTACACTTTAATATAAATTCTGTTTCTTTCTGTTGCAGCAGTTTTTGCATATCTCATCCTCTTACTGGAGTATTAACTACCATGTGTCCTAATTCATCCTTATTGTTATTATGGACATGTGTCCAATTACCTTTGGACAACCTACGCATGTTACTAGCGATCTGAAGTGTTCCCTAATTCCAACAAATAAGGGTCTGATTGTTTTTACATTATAATACATTCCACAGCTACAAACTAATGCATATTTTGACCTACACATAATGAAATCTTGATTTTTTATTGTTTTGGCACTCAACCTAATCTCTTTAGTATTTTCCATATATGAACACAAATGACAATGAACACACTTGTGGTTACCCTGTGGTAGCATTTGTTCTAACCAATTCTTTTGTCGTTTGGCATAGGTTGTCCAAAGCTAATGAAGGATAGACTACCTGCTGGATATACTACCAAGCAGAAGACTGAACATTACCATCAATCTCAAGAAAGCAAACAGGTGCCAAAGCTACATATAAAAGTATGAAAACAATAATGCACTAAACAACAACTAAATTTCCAAAATGTGATGGACTTTACCTTTAAAGTTTCATTGAAATATTCATTTTTAATAATAAAAAGACTGGTTTGCACTTTGTTAAAGGGCCAGATAAAGTACTCATCAATTTCCTACATTTTACATCAGTTTTATTTATGAGAAACACGTTAGTAAAAGATTATGAAAAGTATATTATATCCCAACTTGCAGCAATATGTGGCATGAGGAAAGTTAAACAATATTAAACTTACTGCAAATTTGATGTAGACATCCACACTGCTCCCTCCATCACTCTGAGTCCTCATACTGATCTATAATCCTGATTAATTTCTTTAATGTACAGCTAATCTCTAGGAGGACAGAGGACTCTGGGAAACACAATCCTGAGAATCCATGTGGTAAAGAAGGGAGGGACATGATGGCTGAAGCAGTGACCTAATTAGCTGATAACAAAACACCTAAACAAAACAAACATGAATTTGAAGATCTATTAACCCCTTAAGGACTGAGCCCTTTTTCGCAATTCTGACCACCGTCGCTTTACGAATTAATAACTCGAAAGCGCTTTTACCTAATATTCTGATTCTGAGATAGTTTTTTCGTGACATATTCTAATTTATTTTGGTGGTAAATTTTCGGCGTTACTTGCATCCTCTTTTGGTGAAAAATCCCAAAATTTCATGAAAATTTTGAAGTTTGCATTTTTCTAACTCTGAAGCTCTCTACTTGTAAGGAAAATGGATATTCCCAATACATTTTATTTTTATTCACAAATACAATATGTCCACTTTATGTTGGCATCATAAAATGGACATTTTTGCTTTTTGAAAAAATTAGAGGGCTTCGAAGTAGAGCATCAATTTTCACAAATTTCATGAAAATCTCAAAATCTGAAGGGACAGATGTAACAGAACTACAACTCCCAGCATGACTGGGCAGTCTAGGCATGCTGAGAGTTGTAGTTTGGCAACATCTGGAGGGCTACCGTTTGGGCACCACTGTAACAGTGGTCTCCAAGCTGTGACCCTCCAGATGTTGCAAAACTACAACTTCCAGCATGCCCAGACAGCCTTTGGCTGTCTGGGCATGCTGGGAGTTGCAGTTTGGCCTTCCTAGTGGTTGCCACAGTAAAGATCACTTTACTTCAACTTTCATTCCCTCCCCCCCCCCCCAATGTGGTTTCCCTACCTGTGCCTGTCTCCAGCGACGATCGGGGGTCCCCAGGCATCTTCTCCTCCAGGTACCGGCCTCCATCTTCTCCCCACGTTCCCCACGACATCCAGGGGTGGGCAGAACAGGGGGTTGCCACTGTCCTGCGCTGCCATTGGTCAGAATCAGTTCTGACCAATGGCAGGGGATAGGGGGAGATCGCAGCACTGCGACCTCACTCCTAGCCCTCAGGATGATCGGGGCTGTCACTGACAGCTCCGATCATCCCTATTTTCCGGGTGATCGGGTCACCAGAGACCAGATCAGCTTGGAATAGCAGAAAATCGCATGTCTGAATTGACATGCATTTTTCTGTGATCGCTGACATGGGGGGGGGGGGGGGTCTCAGGATCCCCCTGGGTGATGTGCCGGGATGCCTGCTGAATGATTTCAGCAGGCATCCCGGTCCGGTCCCCAATCGGCTAGCGGCTGGGACCGGAATTCCCACGGGCATTTGCATACGCCCCACGTCCTTAAGGATTCTGGATACAGGGCGTATGCATACGCCCGGCGTCCTGAAGAGGTTAAACCCTGTGCAGAGGAAAAGTTGACCAGATGTCCATAACAACCAGGCAAATTACTTTTTTTTTTTTTATCAAAAAGGTCTCTGAAAAATAAAAGAAGCAATCTGATTGGTTGCTATGAGCAACTGATCAACTTTTCCTCTACACAAGGTTTGATAAATTCCCCCCCCCCCCATGACTTTTCTACCATTGTAAAACTGCAATATATTTTTATTATTTTTGTTGTCTTTTTAACAAAGCTGGCATTTGTCCTACGGGTCCCTCTTTCAAAGAAGCATTTTCTATGCATGACAAACTTTTTAAAACTTTTTTTACCTTCTCAAAAAATGTCACCCACTTGTCCAGCAAACTGGAGGCAAATGTACATAGAATCCAGTAATCAAAGGTTCACTTTGGCACTGCCGCTGCTTCTCTGTAGTGTACAACCCTGGTCTAATCTTTCAGTCTGCAGATTCTAGTGGGGGTGCTCAATAATATGCAGATATATATATTGTGAGATTTAGCTCGGGGATTAGCTCTAGGGATAGTCTTTGTTACAGCTGCACCATCAAATGTCAATGTTTCTGCAGCTTCAGTGAAATTGTTATATACCTTTACCTCAGTCTCAGCTTAAGAGGTCCTCTTATATGCCTTCTTCTAATTGGCCCTCATTTACCATTGCAAACCCGACATGTTTTGCCGTGTTGTGCACCAGAAATTCTGTCTGCGCCAGAATGTGTGCCAGAATTTGAGTCAAACCTGGCTAACTCTCCATTTAGCTGAGAAAAACCCCAAAAAAGGGGGCATGACTGTCGAGGACAGTGCGCGTGGTCACCGAAAAGGGGCGTGTCTCTGACATTTTCACAAAAAAACAACATATTTACTAAGGTTTCTGCAGAAAATGTAGTGGATTTGAGCTGAGGAAAACCTGACAGATCAGACCATGTGTAAAAAAAAAAAAAAAAAAAGCAAAATGTAGGGAAAAGTGCAAAATGTAGGGAAACCTTAGTAAATACCATAAAAAAATTTAAGGGAAATAAAACCCACAAAGAAAGCTGCACTCCACTCTTAGGAAATCAGGGCCATTGTCTTCAGACTTTTTAGCCTTTGCTTCTTTGGTGTTCCCAGCAGTCTGTTTCCCAGACTTTTGTTCCACTGCCATGGCTCATGTATCTGCCCCCTTTTCTCATCAAGACTGGTTTGGTTTTTTCAGAGGTCTCTTGCTTACAGCGGTGTCCTTACTCTCGCTGCTGAACCTTGAGACATTCTTTTGTCTTCTGAAGGTCACCTGTCCTTGGGCTGTCTTTTCCTTCAAGCCATCTGGGTCCGACTCGTCTCCACCTTTAGGAGTGGTCTTCCCCTTTGCAAGGGTCTTGGCCGCATGGGCTTCAAGGTAGCTCTCTGAGAGTCTCTCACTGTCTCTCTGCTCAATACTGGCTTTTTCTTGTTTTATCTGCTGTTTGGCAGAGAAGACTAGGGCTCCAGGGTGTGCAACCATCTCTGGCTCAGTGGTTCGACCTTCCTGGTCACATTCCATCTCTTGTTCAGGTGTCTCCTTCATTTAGGACTCTGTCTGTGACAGTAAGCACAGCACCTGGTTCCACATGCACTTAACACTCTTGCGTCTTCTCTGGCTTGGAAAAGTCCAGGGCCCCTTACCCTGCTTCTGCTCCTCTTCTCTTCAAGCTCTGAGGAGATAATCGGGATCTGCTCCACCTTGGGCTCTGCATTATCCACAAACTTCAGCAAAGCTTCCTCTTGCTCGGTCACAGTCACTTCTTCCAGATGACAGTGCGACTCTAGCCCAACCTTGGGCTCATCATCAGCTGGCAGATGGAGCCTGCACCTGCTTCATTTCTGGCTTTACAGAAGACTCTGTGGTGGCCCAGTACGGGATGGTGTTTCCCCGTACCTCTCCTGCCCTGTCAGTCAGTGTCCCTTCATTTCCCCAGGGACCCCCTCCAGTGTTACCCACAGTGTACATATGTTATACATTAAGTGTAATGTTTCTTTAATTGCTATGAACCTGTGATTGTTAACCAGGAGGCACTAGTGACCAGGTGACCCCACAAGTGACCTATGGGCTCCTTGCACAGCCCCCCTATATAACCTGGGGAGGGGCTGGAATCTCTCTCTTAGCTCTCTTAGCTCTTTGCTATTCCTGCTGAGGTCCAGTGCAGTAATCTCAGAATGTGTCCAGAGCATTGGAGGCCTCAAGCCTAAAGTCTGCAGCCACAAGTCAGCTCAAGTAATCTAAAGTCATTGTCTTGTCAGTCACAAGTCAGTCATCAATCAAGCCAATTGTTTAGTCACCGTGGCCTGCACTAAAGTGTCTCTACATACTGCAAGTCCCAGCAAGCATGCAAGGTCCCCCGGTGTCATTGGTCACCTCTTTGGGATTCTGGCTGTATTGCATAGACGGTGTCATCTGTCTACCCTCAGTAAAGCTACCGTTTGTCCGTAACTTGGCGTCTTTGTCTTCATTGCCCCCATGCCTAGCCCAGGACCAGCGGTATTACCTTCGGGTGGTTAAGGCTAAACCACGCCCTGGCATCACGACAAGAAGGGGTTAATAACATCTGCCCATTGGGTTATAACATCTACCCTGCATTGCACCCCTCTTATGCCGAGCGCTCCGGGTCCCCGCTCCTCCCCGGAGTGCTCGCAGCGTTTACCTGCTCGCAGCGTCCCGGTCAGACCCGCTGACCGGGAGCGCTGTGCTAGTGTCTCTGGCGGGGATGCGACCCGGCAGGGATGTTCGTATCCCAGCCTGCTTAACCGACCTGTTCCCCGTTTGTCCAGTCCCTGCGCGCGCGACCCCTCTCCCTAGGGCGCGCGCGCGCCGTATCTCTGTGATTTAAAGGGCCAGTGTGCTGCTGATTGGTGCCTGGCCCAAATTAGTAACTTCACCTGTGCCTTGGTCTATATTACCTCACTTTCCCTTCCCTGTATTGCCGGATCTTGTTGCCATTGTGCCAGTGAAAGCGTTCCCTGTATGTCCCAAGCCAGTGTTCCAGACCTCCTGCCGTTGCCCCTGACTACGATCCTTGCTGCCTGCCCTGACCTTCTGCTACGTCCGACCTTGCTCTTGCCTAATCCCTTGTACTGCGCCTATCTCAGCCGGCAGTCGGGGTTGAGTCGCTATCGGGTGGAACGACCTGGGGGTTACCTGCCGCAGCAAGTCCATCCCGCTTTGCGGCGGGCTCTGGTGAATACCAGTAACCCCTTAGACTCCGTTCCCCTGGTACGGCCCACGTCATCACCCCACTGACACAGAGGATCCACCACCAGAATCCTCACAGTACCCGGATCCTGACAGTAGATCCGGCCATGGATCCCGCTGAGGTCCCGCTGCCAGTTGTCGCTGACCTTACCACGGTGGTCACCCAGCAGTCTCAACAGATAGCGCAACAAGGACATCAGCTGTCTCAACTGACTGTTATGCTGCAACAACTTTTACCACAGCTTCAGCAACCATCTCCTCCGCCAGCTCCTGCACCTCCTCCGCAGCGAGTGGCCGCTTCCAGCCTCCACTTGTCCCTGCCGGACAAATTTGATGGGGACTCTAAACAATGCCGTGGTTTTCTCTCACAATGTTCCCTGCATTTGGAGATGATGTCGGACCAATTTCCCACTGAACGGTCAAAGGTGGATTTCGTGGTTAGTCTCCTGTCTGGGAAGGCCTTGTCATGGGCCACACCGCTCTGGGACCGCAATGATCCTGTCACTGCCACTGTTCAGTCCTTCTTCGCTGAGGTTCGTAGTGTCTTTGAGGAACCAGCCCGAGCCTCTTCTGCCAAAACTGCCTTGTTGAACCTTGTCCAAGGAAATTCTTCTGTGGGCGAATACCCCATCCAATTTCGTACCCTCGCCTCTGAATTATCTTGGAACAATGAGGCCCTCTGCGCAACCTTCAAAAAAGGCCTATCCAGTAACATCAAGGATGTGCTGGCCGCACAAGAAATTCCTGCCAACCTGCATGAACTTATCCATTTGGTCACCCGCATTGACATGAGTTTTTCAGAAAGACGTCAGGAGCTCCGTCAGGATATGGACTTTGTTCGCACCAGGCGATTTCTCTCCCCGGCTCCTCTCTTCTCAAGTCCACTGCAATCTGTTCCTGTGCCTTTTGCCGTGGAGGCTATGCAAGTAGACCGGTCTCGCCTGACCCTACAAGAGAGGACACGCCGCAGCAATGAGAATCTATGCCTGTACTGTGCCAGTACCGAACACTTCCTGAAGGATTGTCCTATCTGTCCTCCGCGTCAGGAAAGACGCACTCCGATTCCGCACAAAGGTGAGACAGCTCTAGGTGTGAACTCTGCTTCTCCACGTCTTACTGTGCCTGTGCGGATTTCTTCTTCTGCTAACTCCTCCTTCTCAGCTGTGGCCTTCTTGGATTCAAGCTCTGCAGGAAAAAAATTTTTGGCCTCTTTCGTTAACAGGTTCAACATCCCAGTGACCAATCTGGCCAGACCTCTCTACATCGCTTCAGTTAATGGCGAAAAATTGGACTGTACTGTGTGTTACCGCACAGAACCCCTGTTAATGTGCATTGGACCACATCACGAAAAAATAGAATTTCTGGTCCTCTCTAACTGCACTTCTGAAATTCTCCTCGGCTTGCCTTGGCTCCAACGTCATTCTCCTACCCTTGACTGGACCACTGGGGAGATCAAGAGCTGGGGTTCTTCTTGCCACAAAAAATGCCTCACGTCTGCTCCCAGCTCCGTCAGTCAAACCCCTGTGGCTCCTCCTATACCAGGTCTCCCCAAGGCCTATCAGGACTATGCCGATGTTTTTTGCAAAAAACAAGCAGAGACTTTGCCTCCTCACAGGCCTTATGACTGCCCTATTGATCTCCTTCCTGTTACTACTCCACCCCGGGGCAGGATCTATCTTCTGTCTGCTCCTGAGACTCAAGCCATGTCAGACTACTTCCAAGAAAGGGGATTCAGGAGAGGGGATTCATCCGCAAGTCTTCATCCCCTGCCAGAGCGGGGTTCTTCTTTGTCTCTAAAAAAGACGGTTCCTTACGGCCGTGCATTGATTACCGTGGTTTAAATAAAATCACTATCAAAAACCGCTATCCCCTGCCTCTTATCTCGGAACTCTTTGACCGCCTTCGTGGCGCTAACATCTTCACCAAATTGGACTTAAGAGGTGCATATAATCTCATCCGCATCAGGAAAGGGGATGAGTGGAAAACCGCATTTAATACCAGAGACGGACATTTTGAATATCTGGTTATGCCCTTTGGGCTCTGCAACGCCCCCGCTGTCTTCCAGGACTTCGTGAATGAAATATTTCGGGATTTGTTATATACCTGTGTTGTGGTTTACCAGGAGGACATTTTGATTTTTTCTTCTAGCCTCGAAGAACACCGCCGCCATGTCCGCCTAGTGCTCCAGAGACTCCGTGAAAATCAATTATATGCCAAGATGGAGAAATGTCTCTTTGAATGCCAATCTATTCCCTTTCTTGGTTATCTAGTCTCTGGCCAGGGACTTCAAATGGACCCAGACAAACTGTCAGCCGTATTAGATTGGCCACGCCTCTCTGGACTCCGAGCTATCCAACGCTTCTTGGGGTTTGCCAATTACTACCGACAGTTTATTACGCATTTTTCCACCATTGTGGCTCCGATTGTGGCTCTAACCAAGAAGAATGCCAACCCTAAGTCCTGGCCTCCCCAAGCGGATGTGGCATTCAATCGCCTCAAAACTGCCTTTTCTTCTGCTCCCATACTCTCCAGACCTGATCCATCAAAACCCTTCTTACTGGAGATGGACGCATCCTCGGTTAGAGCCGGAGCTGTACTCCTACAAAGAAACTCTACTCTCTACTGGACATAACATTACTTGTGGTTTCTTTTCTAAGACCTTCTCTCTGGCGGAGAAAAATTACTCCATTGGTGATCGTGAACTTCTGGCCATTAAACTAGCCCTCGAAGAATGGAGGCACCTGCTGGAGGGCTCCAAATACCCGATTGTCATCTATACGGACATTACAAGAACCTCTCGTATCTCCAGTCTGCCCAACGGCTGAACCCACGCCAGGCTAGGTGGTCGTTGTTTTTTGCCCGTTTTAACTTCGAGATTCATTTTCGCCCTGCTGACAAAAACATCAGGGCTGACGCCCTTTCTCGTTCTTCTGATGCTTCCGAATCGGAAGCCCCCCTGCAACACACTGTACCTCCTGAGTGTCTGATCTCCTGTGCTCCAGCTTCTATCAGACAAACACCTCCTGGAAAGACTTTCGTCCCTCCACGCCAGCGCCTCAAGATCCTCAGGTGGGGACACTCCTCGCACCTCGCCGGCCATGCTGGCGTCAAGAAGTCCATCCAACTCATCTCTCGTTTATATTGGTGGCCCACCCTGGAGGCAGATGTCGCTGATTTCGTTCGGGCTTGTACAATTTGTGCCCGGGACAAGACTCCTCGCCAGAAGCCTGCCGGTCTCCTTTATCCTTTGCCTGTTCCTGAGCTACCATGGTCTCAAATTGCCATGGATTTTATTACGGACCTGCCTTTATCCCATGGCAACACAGTCATCTGAGTGGTCGTTGATCGTTTCTCCAACATGGCACATTTTATTCCACTTCCAGGCCTTCCTTCAGCGCCACAGTTGGCGAAGCAATTTTTTGTGCACATTTTTCGCCTTCACGGGCTTCCCACGCATATCTTCTCGGATAGAGGCGTTCAATTTGTATTGAAATTTTGGAGAGCTCTCTGTAATCAATTAAATATCAAATTAAATTTCTCGTCCTCCTATCATCCCCAATCCAATGGGCAAGTAGAGAGAGTTAATCAGATTCTTGGTGACTATTTGCGACATTTTGTTTCCTCCCGCCAGGACGATTAGGCCGATCTTCTACCCTGGGCTGAATTCTCGTACAATTTCAAGGACTCTGAATCCTCCGCCAAATCCCCGTTCTTTGTGGTGTACGGCTGTCACCCTCTGCCCCCCCCCCTCCCCACTCCCACTTCTTCTGGTTTGCCTGCTGTTGATGAAGTTACCCGGGACTTCTCCACCATCTGGATGGAAACTCAAAAATCCCTTCTACTGGCCTCATCCCGGATGAAGAAGCATGCCGACAAAAAGAGTAGAACTCCTCCTGTCTTTGCTCCTGGAGACAAAGTTTGGCTCTCCGCCAAGTATATCCGCTTCCGTGTCCCCAGTTATAAACTGGGACCACCTTATCTTGGACCCTTTAAAATCAAGAGCCAAATCAATCCTGTCTCCTACAAACTCCTTCTTCCCCCTTCTCTCCGTATTCCTAACGCTTTTCATGTTTCTCTCCTTAAACCGCTTGTCCTTAACAGCTTCTCTCCCAAGGTTGTCGCTCCAGCTCCTGTCTCCGGCTCCTCCGATGTCTACTCTGTTAAAGAAATTCTTGCTTCTAAGACGGTCAGAAGTAGAAAAAAAATTCTCGTAGATTGGGAGAATTGTGGACCTGAGGAGAGGTCGTGGGAAGCCGATCATAACATCCTCGACAAAGACCTCATTCACAAGATCTCGGGTTCCAAAAAGAGGGGGAGACCCAAGGGGGGGGGTACTGTTACACCGAGCGCTCCGGGTCCCCGCTCCTCCCCGGAGCGCTCGCAGCGTTTACCTGCTCGCAGCGTCCCGGTCAGACCCGCTGACCGGGAGCGCTGCGCTAGTGTCTCTGGTGGGGATGCGACCCGCGACGCGGGACGCGCCCGCTCGCGGTTCGCATCCCAGTCTGCTTACCCGACCTGTTCCCCGTTTGTCCAGTCCCGGCGTGCGCGGCCCCACTCCCTAGGGCACGCGCGCGCTGGCTCTCTGTGATTTAAAGGGCCAGTGCGCCGCTGATTGGCGCCTGGCCCAAATTAGTAACTTCACCTGTGCCTTGGTCTATATTACCTCACTTCCCTTTCCCTGTATTGCCGGATCTTGTTGCCATTGTGCCAGTGAAAGCGTTCCTTGTATGCCCCAAGCCAGTGTTCCAGACCTCCTGCCGTTGCCCCTGACTACGATCCTTGCTGCCTGCCCTGACCTTATGCTACGTCCGACCTTGCTCTTGCCTAATCCCTTGTACCGCGCCTATCTCAGCCGTCAGTCGGGGTTGAGTCGCTATCGGGTGGAACGACCTGGGGGTTACCTGCTGCAGCAAGTCCATCCCGCTTTGCGGCGGGCTCTGGTGAATACCAGTAACCCCTTAGACTCCGTTCCCCTGGTACGGCCCACGTCATCACCCCACTGACACAGAGGATCCACCACCAGTATCCTCACAGTACCCAGATCCTGACAATATGTCTATGTAAAGTGTTCAGCGGGTGCATTAGAGGGCTCAGAAGCAAAGGAGCGACAAGGGGATTTTGGAGAGTGCGTTTTTCAGAAATGGTTTTTGGGGGGCATGTTGTATTTAGGAAACCCCTATGGTACCAGAACAGCAAAAAAAAAAAAAAAACATGGCATACAATTTTGGAAACTAGACCCCTTGGGGAACGTAACATGAAATAAAGTAAACCTTAATACCCCACAGGTGTTTCACGACTTTTGCATATGTAAAAAAGAAAAAAATGTTTTTTTTCACAAAAATGTGTGTTTTCCCCCAAATTTCACATTTTTACAAGGTTTAATAGCAGAAAATACCCCCCAAAATGTGTAACCCCATCTCTTCTGAGTATGGAGGTACCCCATATGTTGGCCTGAAGTGCACTACGGGCGAACTACAATGCTCAGAAGAGAAGGAGTGATATTTGGCTTTCTGAGAGCAAATTTTGCTCGGGGGGCATGTCGCATTTTGGAAGCCCCTATGGTACCAGAACAGAAAAAAATAAACACATGGCATACCATTTTGGAAACTAGACCCCTTGAGGAACGTAACAAGGAATAAAGTGAGCCTTAATACCCCACAGGGTTTCACGACTTTTGCATATGCAAAAAAAATATATATTTTTTTCACTAAAATGTGTGTTTCCCCCCAAATTTCACATTTTTGCAAGGGTTAATAGCAGAAAATACCCCCCAAAATTTGTAAAACCACCTCTTTTGAGTATGGAGGTACCACATAAGTTGACCTGAAGTGCACTACGGGCAAACTACAATGCTCAGAAGAGAAGGAGCCCCATTGAGCTTTTGGAAAGAGAATTCATTTGGAGTGGTAGTCAGGGGCCATGTGCATTTACAAAGCCCCCCCGTGGTGACAGAACAGTGGACCCCCCACATGTGACCCTATTTTGGAAACTACACCCCTCACAGAATTTAATAAGTGGTGCAGTGAGCATTTACACCCCACTGGCGTTTGACAGATCTTTGGAACAGTGGGCTGTGCAAATGGAAAATAAAATTTTTCATTTTCACGGATCACTGTTCCAAAAATCTGTGGGGTGTAAATGCTTATTACATTACATGAGGGGTGTAGTTTCCAAAATGGGGTCACATGTGGGGGGGGGGTCCATTGTTCTGGTACCATGGGGGCTTTGTAAACACAAGTGGCCTTCAATTCTGGACAAATTTTCTCTTCAAAATCCCAATGGCGCTCCTTCTCTTCTGAGCATTGTAGTGCACCCATAGAGCACTTTACATCCACATATGGGGTATGTTCTTACTCAGAAGAAATGGGGTTACAAATTTTGGGGGGCTTTTTTTATTTTCCCTTGTGAAAATGAAAAATTTAGGGTGACACCAGCATTTTATTGAAAAAAAAAATCTTTCTTCATTTTCCCATCCAACTTTAGTGAAAATTTGTCAAACACCTGTGGGGTGTTCAGGCTCACTATTCCCCTTGTTACGTTCCGTGAGGGGTGTCGTTTCCAAAATGGGGTCACATGTGGGTATTTATTTTTTTGGGTTTATGTCAGAACCGCTGTAAAATCAGTCGCCCCTGTGCAAATCACCAATTTAGGCCTCAAATGTACATGATGCGCTCTCACTCCTGAGCCTTGTTGTGCGTTCGCAGAGCATTTTACGCCCACATATGGGGTATTTCCGTACTCAGGAGAAATTCCTTTTAACTCCAGTGAAAATAAAAAGTAAAGGACAACACCAGCATGTTAGTGTAAAATTTTTTTTTTGTTTTTTACACTAACAGGCTGGTGTAGACCCCAACTTTTATTTTTCATAAGGGGTAAAAGGAAAGAAAGCCCCCAAAATTAGTAGTGCAATTTCTCCCGAGTACGGAGATACCCGATATGTGGCCCTAAACTGTTTCCTTGAAATACGACAGGGCTCTGAAGTGAGAGAGCACCATGCGCATTTGAGGACTAAATTAGGGATTGCACAGGGGTGGACATAGGGGTATTCTACGCCAGTGATTCCCAAACAGGGTGCCTCCAGCTGTTGCTAAACTCCCAGCATGCCTGGACAGTCAGTGGCTGTCCGGAAATGCTGTGAGTTGTCGTTTTGCAACAGCTGGAGGCTCTGTTTTGGAAACACTGCCGTACAATACGTTTTTTATTTTTATTGGGGGGACAGTGTAAGGGGGTGTATATGTAGTGTTTTACCCTTTATTATGTGTTAGTGTAGTGTAGTGTTTTTAGGGTACGTTCACACTGGCGGAGGTTTACAGTGAATTTACCACTAGGAGTTTGCGCTGCGGCGAAAATTTTGCCGCAGCTCATACTTGAAGCAGAAAACTTACTGTAAACCCGCCAGTGGGAATGTACTCTGTACGTTCACATGGGGGGGCAAACCTCCAGCTGTTTTAAAACTACAACTCCCATTATGTAATGACAGACCGTGCATGCTGGGAGTTGTACTTTTGCAACAGCTGGAGGCACACTGGTTGGAAAACCTTCAGTTAGGTTCTGTTACCTAACTCAGTATTTTCTAACCAGTGTGCCTCCAGCTGTTGCAAAACTTCAACTCCCAGCATTTACTGATCGCCGAAAGGCATGCAGGGAGATGTAGTTATGCAACAGCTGGAGGTACACAACTACAACTCCCAGCATGCAGAGACAGCTGTTTGCTGTTTAGGCATGCTGGGAGTTGCAGTTTTGCAACATCTGGAGAGCTATAGTTTAGAGACCACTGCACAGTGGTCTCCAAACTGTGGACCTCCAGATGTTGCAAAACTACAACTCCCAGCATGCCCAGACAGCAAACTGCTGTGTGGGCATGCTGGGAGTTGTAGTTTTGCAAGATCTGGAGGTGCACAGTATAGAGATCACTGTACAGTGGTCTCAAACTGTAGACCTCCAGCTGTTGCAAAACTGCAACTCCCAGCATGCCTAAACAGCTCTCTGGGCATACTGGGAGTTGTAGTTTTGCAACATCTGGAGGGTTACAGTTTAGAGACCACTATAGTGGTCTCAGACTGTAGCCCTCCAGATGTTGCTAAGTAACTCACCAGCTTCCGTCGGATCCAGGGAGCTGCGTCGCCGTCCTCTTCTTCCGCCGATCGTCGCCCGCTGCCGCCGCTGATCGTCGCTCACTGCCATCGCCGATGGGTAAGTGGATCTTCGGCGCCGTTCCCTGTCGGTTTCCTCGTCCTGCCCCACTAATTTTGGGTGGGCAGAACGTGGGTGGGTGGACAGAATTGTGCATGGGAAACCGAAAGTAAACCCCTCCGCACCCGATCTGCTATTGGTGGTTGCATCTAGACCACCAATAGCAGAGATAGGAGGGGTGGCACCTCTGCCACCTCACTCCTATTGCTTCAAGGGGATCGTGAGTGTCTAGGACATCCGCGATCACCTTTATTTTCCGGGTCACCGGGTCACTATAGACCCGTATGACCCGGAATAGCCACAAATTGCAAGTGTGAATTCACTTGCGATTTGCAGCGAACGCCGACATGGGGGGGTCTGATGACCCCCCTGGGCATTTGCGCGGGGTGCCTGCTGATAGATATCAGCAGTCACCCCGGCCCTGTCCCCGCCCGGTGCGCGGCGGGGACCGAAATTCCCACGGGCGCACAGGTACGCCCTTGGTCCTTAAGGGGTTAAACTCTAACAGTTATCCCACTATGTTAGCAAAAAAACTAACTAAATAATGGTACCATAGGCCACTATAACATACTCTCACCAAAAACAATGAGGCCAAATATGGAAAAAATTCATATACTTTATTGAAAATACAGTAAAAGCTTATATTAAAAAATTACATAACAATAATAAATCGGTGGTCATACAACACACACTGCAAGAGAATGATGAGAATGTCCCGTATGAATAAACAGAATGCACAAAATACAAAAAGTCTCATCCAAAATGGTGGCGTACCACATGGCATATGTCAATATGTAAACACATAATATGTATAAGAAAGAGACTATGAGGAACAGGAATCAAATACAAAGAAAGAAAGGGCAGGGTAAACAAAGAATGGAAAAATGGAAAAAGCAAACAAATTCTGGTCATGCACCCTATCCTGGGACAGCTCACCTACCCCGAACGCGTTTTCGCTTGTCGCTTCGTCAGGGGGCGTGTCTCAGGTCAGAGGAAATGAGGTATAAATAGATAGAGGGAGCCAATCCGTAGCGCCATAACGGAAAGGAAAGCCAGGACACAGGTGAAAACTATTAGTGTCACAGTCATACGTTCTATTATGTATCTTATGAGATACCTTATTGGTTGGTCAAACTCCGTCAGCGCCGCGCGCATAGTGTGAGTCCTGGTCAGTAAATCCCGGAGGAGGAGAAGAAGGTCACAACGAGGTCTGGAGGTATCACGTGACACTAAGTCACGTGACCCCCCAGCGCCGGATCAAGAAAAAATAGGAAGGAATGCTGCATCAGAACGAGGTCTGGAGATATCACATGACATTAAGTCACGCGATCCTCCAGTACCACCTCGTATAATGGAGATTACGGCCAGGAGATCAGATCGAGACTGAGCTTGGTCACATGATCGCAAGTGATGCGATGCGATCAAGCCCAGCCCCTTAGCGATCATTGTAAACATCAGAATGGATAACACATAGCAGCACTCGGGCAGCACAAGCCGGCACAGGATTACATATAGGACAGACATACAAAACATATAACATAAAACACCAAGGTGATAAAACGTGCAAACACAAAACTTACCCAACACCACAAAAATAGTGAAAGCGTGAATGAAGAGTGAATGGAAAAGACTGTGAAAGAAAAAGAAAATGAAAAATGATGCATAGTAATAATAAATCCGTAATGTACAATTCATAATAAATATTGTTATATATAGACATGGTGACAAGAATTGTTTTATAAAAAAGCTGATTGTGAAAAAATCTACGAGAATATCAGTGAAGATTATAACAAAAATGTAAATGAATTATGTTGATCAATAGGTGAAAAAAATGGCATAAAAGAGAAAAAATTAAACAAAGTGTGCTATAAAGCATAAAGTGCATAGAAATTATAAAAAATTTATACTAATGATGATAATACCTAAAAAATATTTAATCAATGTGAACATAAAAATGTATGAAATGTAAGTGATAAGACATAACTATACTAGTAAAAACAAATCGTTATACACTATTATTAAAAAATATATCATTCAATTCATAATATTATAAAAGTGACTGTGAGCAATTAAATATTTTAAATAAAGTGCGTATGTGTTGATTATACAATTAGGAGAATGCGGGTATGACCCCAGGCGACAGGGTAGGACTGTCCCCAGATAAGGTGCATGAACAGTGACCTGATCCATTAAAGTACAACTTTGAATTGGCATATAGACGCGGAATGGCTCCCAAACCTAAAAAGACAAACAAAAAGAAAAAAAGGAGGAAGAAGGAAAAAAGAAAGAGAAAAACAAATGTGATTAAAATCAATTAAAAAAGCCTGTAATAAAATCAACTAACCAAAAAGAGACACCTGACCAAGAGCTAACACGAAATCCAAACTATAAAAATGGTGCAAAGCTAACATAATCATTAAGGCCGTGGGGGTAGATGGTTTTGAGGCGGTGAATCCACCTCATTTCTAGTTGGGCTAATTTGATCTTCCAATTGCCTCCTCTACTCCCAATAAAAATGTGATCAATGCCCCTTACCAGGCCTCGAGGGTCACAATTGTGGTGGAGCTTGAAATGTCGTGGAACTGTTGTGAGCCTCCGTAGATCCAATTCTTCGTTTGCTGCCAATATACTCAGGACATGTTCCCTTGTTCTTTTCTTCAACTCTCTCGTTGTCATCCCTATATAGATAAAACCACAGGGGCAGGTAGCATGATAGATCACACCAATTGTATTACATGAGATCTGATGGGTAATTTTAAAACTCCTTTTTCCATCTGAATTCTGAAACTCCGTATCTCTGCAAATGTTGGGGCATGCTACACAGTTGCCACATGGATAACACCCCCACTTTTGTTTCTTAGCGGTAAAAGGTGAGGACGTCTTCTGCCTATAATGGCTAGTCACCAAAATGTCCTTCAAATTCGGGGACCTACGGAAAGTGAGGGATGGATTCTCCGAAATATATAATTGTAAAATCGGATCCAATGTAAGAATTTGCCAATACTTGGCCAGAATGTCCCGTACTTGTGGTATCTGGCTATGGTAAGTTGTTATGAGCCTCACCTGGTTATCACAATCTTTCTTAGGTTTTGATTGCAGAAGACTCTCACGTTTAGTATGTTTGGCCCTTAGATATGCCCTGAAGAACCAATTTTCCTGGTACCCCCGTTCTCAGAATCGCTCCCAAAGTTCACATGCCCTTGTTTCAAATCCCTCATCTGTTGAACAGATTCTCCTTAGTCTCAAAAATTGTCCCATAGGGATTTCTCTGATAAGACTACGAGGATGCGATGACTCTGCGTGAAGGAGAGAATTGATAGCAGTAGGTTTCCTAAAAAGGTCTGACTGGACCAATCCGTCCTCATTGACTGAAAACGAAACATCCAAGAAGTCCATCTTGTGGCGACCTACCTTGTATGTCAACTTGATGTTTAAATCATTTGAGTTAAGGTGGCTCATGAATGTTCTCAATTCGTCCTCTGTTCCCTTCCAGATGAAGATCACGTCATCAATATATCTGGCCCATGCTTCGACCCTATGGATAAAAGGGGGTGGATCGGTAAGAAATATGCTCCTTTCCCACGCTCCAAGAAACAGGTTTGCATAGGCGGGGGCACAGGCCGCGCCCATAGCGGTGCCGCGCACTTGTAAGTAGAACTTCTCTTTAAATAAGAAGAAGTTGTGGGTCAGGGCAAATCTTAGTAACTTCAACAGGAACTCACCTTGCTTTTCATCCATTCCAGACATAAGCAGGAACGCCTGTGTAGCTCTGAGGCCATCCTCATGATGTATAGATGTGTACAGGGATTAAACGTCACAGGTAACGATCCACATATCCGAGTCCAGGTGTAATAATTCCATCCTACTAAGGGCATCTGTTGTGTCCTTCAAAAAGGAAGGTAAGGTCTCAACAATATTTTTTAGATTGTAGTCCAACACTTTACAGATGGGTTCGCACAGGCTATTACAGCCTGAAACAATGGGCCTACCTGGTGGTGTGGAGGCTTGTTTGTGAACTTTAGGAAGTAAGTAGAAAGTTGAAATAGTGGGATTCTCAATGAGTAAACAATTCTTTTCTTTTGTCGAAATGATGCCATCAGAGACCACCTGGGAAAGTAAAGATGATAGTTCACCTTTAAATTTGGTCAGTGGGTTAAAGGTTAGACGTTGGTAACAGCTAGTATCCCTCAGTTGTCTATAAGCCTCCTTTTCATATTATGCGGATGGCCAGATGACAATATTGCCCCCCTTATCGGAGGGCTTAATTACAACATCTTTAATATTTTTCAATTGTTTAATAACTAGCCGTTCAGCTCTAGGGCAGTTATTAAAGCCTCCTTTAGGAGATAATGTCTCCAAATCCCTTGAAACCAGTTGCACGAATAAATCTACATTGGGTGATGTAGAGATGGGGGGGAACTTACGTGATTTCGGAAGAAGTGACTTGGGAAACCAATCCTTAATAGTTGGAGCCACTTCCTCCGTTAGTTCCTCAAGTGCCTGTAATGCCATCATCTCGTCTCTGGTCGTACAGAAAGATGCATCGGTTTGGTGATGAAAAATCTTCTTATAGTTCAATTTTCTTGCAAATAGATGTATGTCCTTAATGATCTCGAACTGGTCAGCGCTGGAAGTAGGTGAGAATGAAAGGCCACGACTAAGTACGTTTGTCTGTGTATCAGTGAGAGTGACATTAGATAAGTTAATTACCTTAAGAGCATGACGTTGATTATCCTGCTGATGGGATCTGTTCATGCGTCTCCTGGTCGCAGGTCCCTGGTATGGTTCGTGATTCCATTTCTGGAATCGAGGTCTAGATCTAGAGGGACCTGATCTCACCGATGAATTGTCAGATGCCGCCTCCGATGATGCCCTTGAGGAAACAGAAGTGCTTCTGGACCTTCCACCCTGGATAATATCCGTCTGTTTGGTAAATTTCCATCTGTAAACGCGCTGGCTTTGATAATCGTTAACATCCCTCTGAAATTTTTGGGATTTAACCTCCTGTATTTGTTTCTCCCATGTTATTAAGCTCTCGTTCATTTCCTTCTGGAAATTTTCGTTGTCCTGAGGGTTTAACAAATCGGTAAGTTGTTTCAATTGGGTTTCTATCTCACCTCTAATGATGTCCAGACTCCGTGTGTTCAATTCGAGGATCAATTGAATAAATGTAGTTGAACTTTTATGAAAGGTTTCCTCCCATTGTTGGGTAAACAATGTGTCCTCAAGACCATAAGAGGGAAAAGTATGTATCCTCAGACCTCGAGGAACAAGTCCATTCACCAAATATTGTTGTAATGAGGCCCGATTCCGCCAAATCTTGGTTTTTCGATGTAATAAAGCCTTAATAGATTTCTTTAGATTTCGTGTAGTTTCTTGATCAGAATTGCCAGTGGGTGCAGTAGACACACCGAATAAATTCTCCGCCTGGGACTGCCAGGTGGATTCCCGACTCATAAAATCCATTATGGAAAATGGAACAAAAATACTCTGCAATACACAGGAAACATATGTTAGCCAAAAAACTAACTAAATAATGGTACCATAGTTCACAATAACATACTCTCACCAAAAACAATGAGGCCAAATATGGAAAAAATTCATATACTTTATTGAAAATACAGTAAAAACTTATATTAAAAAATTACATAACAATAATAAATCGGTGGTCATACAACATACACTGCAAGAGAATGATGAGAATGTCCCGTATGAATAAACAGAATGCACAAAATACAAAAAGTCTCATCCAAAATGGTGGCGTACCACATGGGATATGTCAATATGTAAACACATAATATGTATAAGAATGAAACTATGAGGAACAGGAATCAAATACAAAGAAAGAAAGGGCAGGGTAAACAAAGAATGGAAAAAGCAAACAAATTCTGATCATGCACCCTATCCTGGGACAGCTCACCTACCTCGAACGCGTTTTCGCTTGTCGCTTTGTCAGGGGGCGTGTCTCAGGTCAGAGGAAATGAGGTATAAATAGATAGAGGGAGCCAATCCGTAGCGCCATAACGGAAAGGAAAGCCAGGACACAGGTGAAAACTATTAGTGTCACAGTCATACGTTCTATTATGTATCTTATGAGATACCTTATTGGTTGGTCAAACTCCGTCAGCGCCGCGCGCATAGTGTGAGTCCTGGTCAGTAAATCCCGGAGGAGGAGAAGAAGGTCACAACGAGGTCTGGAGGTATCACGTGACACTAAGTCACGTGATCCCCCAGCGCCGGATCAAGAAAAAATAGGAAGGAATGCTGCATCAGAACGAGGTCTGGAGATATCACATGACATTAAGTCACGCGATCCTCCAGTACCACCTCGTATAATGGAGATTACGGCCAGGAGATCAGATCGAGACTGAGCTTGGTCACATGATCGCAAGTGATGCGATGCGATCAAGCCCAGCCCCTTAGCGATCATTGTAAACATAAGAATGTTATCCATATCATTGTAAACATAAGAATTTTATCCATAGGGTCGAAGCATGGGCCAGATATATTAATGACGTAATCTTCATCTGGAAGGGAACAGAGGACGAATTTAGAACATTCTTGAGCCACCTTAACTCAAATGATTTAAACATCAAGTTGACATACAAGGTAGGTCGCCACAATATGGACTTCTTGGATGTTTCGTTTTCAGTCGATGAGGATGGATTGGTCCAGTCGGACCTTTTTAGGAAACCTACTGCTACCAATTTTCTCCTTCACGCAGAGTCATCGCATCCTCGTAGTCTTATCAGAGGGATCCCTATGGGACAATTTTTGAGACTAAGGAGAATCTGTTCAACAGATGAGGGATTCGAAACAAGGGCATGTGAACTTTGGGAGCGATTCTGAGAACGGGGGTACCAGGAAAATTGGATCTTGAGGGCATATCTAAGGGCCAAACATACTAAACGTGAGAGTCTTCTGCAATCAAAACCTAAGAAAGATGGTGATAACCAGGTGAGGCTCATAACAACTTACCATAGCCAGATACCACAAGTACGGGACATTCTGGCCAAGTATTGGCAAATTCTTACATTGGATCCGATTTTACAATTATATATTTCGGAGAATCCATCCCTCACTTTCCGTAGGTCCCCGAATTTGAAGGACATTTTGGTGACTAGCCATTATAGGCAGAAGACGTCCTCACCTTTTACCGCTAAGAAACAAAAGTGGGGGTGTTATCCATGTGGCAACTGTGTAGCATGCCCCACCATTTGCAGACATATGGAGTTTCAGAATTCAGATAGAAAAAGGAGTTTTAAAATTACCCATCACATCTCATGTAATACAATTGGTGTGATCTATCATGCTACCTGCCCCTGTGGTTTTATCTATAGGGATGACAACGAGAGAGTTGAAGAAAAAAACAAGGGAACATGTCCTGAGTATAGAGGCTCACAACAGTTCCACAACATTTCAAGCTCCACCACAATTGTGATCCTCGAGGTCTGATGGTAAGGGGCATTGATCACATTTTTATTGGGAGTAGAGGAGGCAATTGGAAGATCAAATTAGCCCAACTAGAAATGAGGTGGATTCACATCCATCTACCCCCACGGCCTTAATGATTATGTTAGCTTTGCACCATTTTTATAGTTTGGATTTCGTGTTAGCTCTTGGTCAGGTGTCTCTTTTTGGTTAGTTGATTTTATTACAGGCTTTTTTTTAATTGATTTTAATCACATTTGTTTTTCTCTTTCTTTTTTCCTTCTTCTTCCTCCTTTTTTTCTTTTTGTTTGTCTTTTTAGGTTTGGGAGCCATTCCGCGTCTATATGCCAATTCAAAGTTGTACTTTAATGGATCAGGTCACTGTTCATGCACCTTATCTGGGGACAGTCCTACCCTGTCGCCTGGGGTCATACCCGCATTCTCCTAATTGTATAATCAACACATACGCACTTTATTTAACCCCTTCAGGACCAAGCCCATTTTGGCCTTAAGGACCAGAGCGTTTTTTGCACATCTGACCACTGTCACTTTAAACATTAATAACTCTGGAATGCTTTTAGTTATCATTCTGATTCCGAGACTGTTTTTTCGTGACATATTCTACTTTAACATGGTGGTAAATTTTTGTGGTAACTTGCATCCTTTCCTTGTGAAAAATCCTAAAATTTGATGAAAAATTAGAAAATTTTGCATTTTTCTAACTTTGAAGCTCTCTGCTTGTAAGGAAAATGTATATTACAAATAAAAAAATTTTTTATTCACATATACAATATGTCTACTTTATGTTTGCATCATAAAAGTGACGAGTTTTTACTTTTGGGAGACACCAGAGGGCTTCAAAGTTCAGCAGCAATTTTCCAATTTTTCACAAAATTTTCAAACTCACTATTTTTCAGGGACCAGTTCAGGTTTGAAGTGGATTTGAAGGGTCTTCATATTATAAATACCCCACAAAAGACACCATTATAAAAACTGCACCCCCCAAAGTATTCAAAATGACATTCAGTCATCATTTTAACCCTTTAGGTGTTTCACAGGAATAGAAGCAAAGTGAAGGAGAAAATTCGCAATCTTCATTTTTTACACTCGCATGTTCTTGTAGACCCAATTTTAGAATTTTTACAAGGGGTAAAAGGAGAAAATGTATACTTATATTTGTAGCCCAATTTCTCTCGAGTAAGCACATACCTCATATGTCTATGTAAATTGTTCGGCGGGCGCAGTAGAGGGCTCAGAAGGGAAAGAGCGACAAGGGGATTTTGGAGAGTACGTTTTTCTGAAATGGTTTTTGGGGGGCATGTTGCATTTAGGAAGCCCCTATGGTGCCAGAACAGCAAAAAACCCTCACATGGCATACCATTTTGGAAACTAGACCCCTTGAGGAACATAACAAGGAATAAAGTGAGCCTTAATACCCCACAGGTGTTTCACGACTTTGGCATATGTAAAAAAAATTTTATTTTTTTTCACTAAAATGTGTGTTTCCCCCCAAATTTCACATTTTTCCAAGGGTTAATAGCAGGAAATACCCCCCAATATTTGTAACCCCTTCTCTTCTGAGTATGGAGGTACCCCATAAGTTGACCTGAAGTGCACTATGGGCGAACTACAATGCTCAGAAGAGAAGGAGTCATATTTGGCTTTTTGAGAGCAAATTTTGCTCGGGGGGCATGTCGCATTTAGGAAGCCCCTATGGTGCCAGAACAGCAAAAAAAAACACATGGCATACCATTTTGGAAACTAGACCCCTTGAGGAATGTAACAAGGAATAAAGTGAGCCTTATTACCCCACAGGTGTTTCACGACTTTTGCATATGTAAAAAAAAAAAAAAAAAAATTCCACTAAAATGTGTGTTTCCCCCCAAATTTCACATTTTTGCAAGGGTTAATAGCAGGAAATACTCCCCAATATTTGTAACCCCTTCTCTTCTGAGTATGAAGGTACCCCATAAGTGGACCTGAAGTGCACTATGGGCGAACTACAATGCTCAGAAGAGAAGGAGTCATATTTGGCTTTTTGAGAGCAAATTTTGCTCAGGGGGCATATCGCATTTAGGAAGCCCCTATGGTGCCAGAACAGCAAAAAAAAAACACATGGCATACCATTTTGAAAACGAGACCCCTTTAGGAACGTAACAAGGGATACAGTGAGCATTTGCCCCCCACTGGTGTCTGACAGATCTTTGGAACAGTGGGCTGTACAAGTTTTCATTTTCACGGACCACTGTTCCAAAGATCCGTCAGACACCTGTGGGGGGTAAATTCTCACTGCACCCCTCATTACATTCCGTGAGGGGTGTAGTTTCCGAAATGGGGTCACATGTGGGGTTTTGTTTTTTTTGCGTTTGTCAAAACCGCTGTAACAATCAGCCACCCCTGTGCAAATCACCTCAAATGTACATGGCGCACTCTCCCTTCTGGGCCTTGTTGTGCGCCCCCAGAGCACTTTGCGCTCACATATGGGGTATCTCTGTAGTCGGGAGAAATTGCGTTACAAATTTTGGGGGGCTTTTTTCCCTTTTACCTCTTGTGAAAATGTAAAGTATAGGGCAACATCAGCATGTTAGTGTAAAAAATTTAATTTTTTTACACTAACATTCTGGTGTAGACCCCAACATTTCCTTTTCATGAAGGGTTAAAGAAGAAAAAGCCCCCCAAACCTTGTAACGCAATTTCTCCCGAGTACGGCGATACCCCATATGTCGCCCTAAACTGTTGCCTTGAAATACGACAGGGCTCCAAAGTGAGAGCGCCGTGCGCATTTGAGGCCTAAATTAGGGATTTGCATAGGGGTGGACATAGGGGTATTCTACGCCAGTGATTCCCAAACAGGGTGCCTCCAGCTGTTGCAAAACTCCCAGCATGCGTGGACAGTCAACGGCTGTCCGGCAATACTGGGAGTTGTTGTTTTTCAACAGCTGGAGGCTCTGCTTTGGAAACAGTGGTGTACCGGACGTTCTTATTGGGGGAGGGGGGCTGTGTAGGGGTATGTGTATATGTAGTGTTTTTAACTTTTTATTTTATTTTGTGTTAGTGTAGTGTAGTGTTTTTAGGGTACAGTCACATGGGCGGGGGATTACAGCGAGTTTCCCAGCGCAAAATTTGCTGCATCTCAAGATGCGAGAAACCCACTGTAAAAGCCTCGCCCATGTGAATGTACCCTGTACATTCACAGGGGGGGGGGGTGCACCAGCTGTTGCAAAACCACAACTCCCAGCATGCATGGTCTGTTAGTGCATGCTTGGAGTTATAGTTTTGCAACAGCTGGAGGCACACAGGTTAGGAAACACTGAGTTAGAAACAATGTTTCCCAACCAGTGTGTCTCCAGTTGTTGCAAAACTACAACTCCCAGCATGCCCAGACAGCTGAAGGGCATGCTGGGAGTTGTAGTTCGGCAACATCTGAAGGGCCAGATGTTGCTGAACTAAAACTCCCAGCATGCCTGGACAGTCAGTGCATGCTGGGAGTTGTAGTTTTGCAACAGCTGGAAGAGCACAGATTGGAGACCATTATACAATGGTCTCCAAACGGGGGCCCTCCAGATGTTGCAAAACTACAACTCCCAGCATGCCCAGACAGCCAAAGGCTGTCTAGGCATGCTGGGAGTTGTAGTTTTCAGACTCCTAGAAGCAGCAGTGAAGATCTTCACTGCTGCCTCTGAGGACCACATACTTACCCGTCGCTGCTCGTCCACGTGGCCGGTCCCGCGCTGCTCCTCGGTCCCGCCGCTGGATCAGGTAAGTCCGCCGGTCCCCACGTGTTCCCCCCCGAATGCCGCAGGTCCCCGCGAGCCCCTGCAGCCTTCGTCCCCCGTTCTGCCCGACTTCCAGGGGAGGGTAGTGCGGGGGATCTGAACTTTCACCCCAGATCACTGTGATTGGTCCACAGGGACCAATCACAGTGATCGCTGACCAGGACCATCAATGGATGGTCCTGGGGGTGAAGCAGAAGTTGTCCCCTGCTGGAAACAGCGGGACTTCTGCCAGTTAACCCGTGCGATGCTGCGCATCGCCGGGTTAACTGCATGTCATTTATAAACGCCGGGATGCGCGAACGCACTGCACAACCCGGCGTTTATATATGACATTCTGCGGGAAGGGGTTAAAATATTTAATTGCTCACAGTCACTTTTATAATATTATGAATTGAATGATATATTTTTTAATAATAGTGTATAACGATTTGTTTTTACTAGTATAGTTATGTCTTATCACTTAGATTTCATACATTTTTTGGTTCACATTGATTAAATATTTTTTAGGTATTATCATCATTAGTATAAATTTTTTATAATTTCTATGCACTTTATGCTTTATAGCACACTTTGTTTAATTTTTTCTCTTTTATTCCGTTTTTTTCACCTATTGATCAACATAATTAATTTACATTTTTGTTATAATCTTCACTGATATTCACGTAGATTTTTTCACAATCAGCTTTTTTATAAAACAATTCTTGTCACCATGTCTATATATAACAATATTTATTATGAATTGTACATTACGGATTTATTATTACTATGCATCATTTTTCATTTTCTTTTTCTTTCACAGTCTTTTCCATTCACTCTTCATTCACGCTTTCACTATTTTTGTGGTGTTGGGTAAGTTTTGTGTTTGCACGTTTTATCACCTTGGTGTTTTATGTTATATGTTTTGTATGTCTGTCCTATATGTAATCCTGTGCCGGCTTGTGCTGCCCGAGTGCTGCTATGTGTTATCCATTCTGATGTTTACAATGATCGCTAAGGGGCTGGGCTTGATCGCATCGCAACACTTGCGATCATGTGACCAAGCTCAGTCTCGATCTGATCTCCTGGCCGTAATCTCCATTATACGAGGTGGTACTGGAGGATCGCGTGACTTAATGTCATGTGATATCTCCAGACCTCGTTCTGATGCAGCATTCCTTCCTATTTTTTCTTGATCCGGCGCTGGGGGATCACGTGACTTAGTGTCACGTGATACCTCCAGACCTCGTTGTGACCTTCTTCTCCTCCTCCGGGATTTACTGACCAGGACTCACACTATGCGCGCGGCGCTGACGGAGTTTGACCAACCAATAAGGTATCTCATAAGATACATAATAGAACGTATGACTGTGACACTAATAGTTTTCACCTGTGTCCTGGCTTTCCTTTCCGTTATGGCGCTACGGATTGGCTCCCTCTATCTATTTATACCTCATTTCCTCTGACCTGAGACACGCCCCCTGACAAAGCGACAAGCGAAAACGCGTTCGAGGTAGGTGAGCTGTCCCAGGATAGGGTGCATGATCAGAATTTGTTTGCTTTTTCCATTTTTCCATTCTTTGTTTACCCTGCCCTTTCTTTCTTTGTATTTGATTCCTGTTCCTCATAGTCTCATTCTTATACATATTATGTGTTTACATATTGGCATATCCCATGTGGTACGCCACCATTTTGGATGAGACTTTTTGTATTTTGTGCATTCTGTTTATTCATACGGGACATTCTCATCATTCTCTTGCAGTGTGTGTTGTATGACCACCGATTTATTATTGTTATGTAATTTTTTAATATAAGTTTTTACTGTATTTTCAATAAAGTATATGAATTTTTTCCATATTTGGCCTCATTGTTTTTGGTGAGAGTTATCCCACTATGTGCAAGAGAGAAAGACTTACCCAAAATATGAATGTGGACTATAGGCAGTCGCACCCACTCCACAGATTCACTCCGCACAACAGATAATCGCAGTTTTTGAAACTCCTCTTTCACGCCCCCTCTTACACAGCAACACTCAGAAGAGCTCAGAAGACAGAATAATAGTTACTAAATATTACACTCCTTTGTTGTATGTATGCCCTTTGCAATGATGCGCGCACTGGTATGCGTATTTCTACGCAGAAAAAACACTTTTTTTTAAAAAAAAATACACCAGCAGGTGTATACTAATGTGTGGAATAGCACTGAATTTAGCACAGAGACAGAATAACAGGTAGTAAATAGTACACTCCTTGGTTGTATGTATGCCCTTTGCAATGATGAGCGCACTGGTATGCGTATTTCTACGCAGAAAAAACACTTTTTTTAAAAAAAATACACCAGCAGCTGTATACTAATGTGTGGAATAGCACTGAATTTAGCACAGAGACAGAAATACAGGTACTAAATAGTACACTACTTGGTTGTATGTATGCCCTTTGCAATGATGAGCGCACTGTTAAGCGTATTTGTACGCAGGAAAAACTTTTTTTTTTCTTTAATACACCGGCAGGTGTATAACGTGTGGTATAACACTGAATTTAGCACAGAGACGGAAAAAAAGGTGGTATATGGTACGCTATTTTCTTGTATGTAGGCCCTTTGCAATGATAAGGCCACTGTTAAGCGTATTTTTACGCAGGAAAAACTTTTTTTTTCTTTCATACACCGGCAGGTGTATAACGTGTGGTATAACACTTAATTTAGCACAGAGACAGATAAAAGGTGGTATATGGTACGCTATTTGCTTGTATATAGGCCCTTTGCAATGATAAGGCCACTGAAAAAGCGTATTTGTACGCAGGAAAAACTTTTTTCTTTCTTTAATACACCGGCAGGTGTATAACGTGTGGTATAACACTGAATTTAGCACAGAGACAGAAAAAAAGGTGGCATATGGTACGCTATTTGCTTGTATGTAGGCCCTTTGCAATGATAAGGCCACTGTTAAGCGTATTTGTTCGCAGGAAAACCTTTTTTTTTTTTCTTTAATACACCGACAGGTGTATAACGTGTGGTATAACACTGAATTTAGCACAGAGGCAGAAAAAAGGTAGTATATGGTACGCTATTTGCTTGTATGTAGGCCCTTTGCAATGATAAGGCCACTGAAAAAGCGTATTTGTACGCAGGAAAAACTTATTTTTTTCTTTAATACACCGGCAGGTGTATAACGTGTGGTATAACACTTAATTTAGCACAGAGACAGAAAAAAAGGTAGTATATGGTACGCTATTTGCTTGTATTTAGGCCCTTTGCAATGATAAGGCCACTGAAAAAGCGTATTTTTACGCAGGAAAAACTTATTTTTTTCTTTAATACACCGGCAGGTGTATAACGTGTGGTATAACACTTAATTTAGAACAGAGACAGAAAAAAAGGTAGTATATGGTACGCTATTTGCTTGTATGTAGGCCCTTTGCAATGATAAGGCCACTGAAAAAGCGTATTTGTACGCAGGAAAAACTTTTTTTTCTTTAATACACCGGCAGGTGTATAACATGTGGTATAACACTTAATTTAGCACAGAGACAGAAAAAAAGGTAGTATATGGTACGCTATTTGCTTGTATTTAGGCCCTTTGCAATGATAAGGCCACTGAAAAAGCGTATTTTTACGCAGGAAAAACTTTTTTTTTTCTTTCATACACCGGCAGGTGTATAACGTGTGGTATAACACTGAATTTAGCACAGAGACAGAGTAACAGGTGAAAAATGGTAAAAAGGCACTAAAGTCCACACTAATATGACTTATTTCTGAACAGCAGCAGGACCCAACTGGGCAGCACGACAGAAATTCTTTTTTACAGGGATTAAACCCTAAATTGACCCACAATTGTGAGAATCGGATTTGTGGAGCAACAGAAAAAACTCAATTGGGCTGAAAAAAGAGGAGATTAGATGCTCCATACAGGTAAAACAGCTGTGAGATCTTTGACGCAGGTGACTGCTATGCAGCACCTCTCTGCCTGCTATATTGAGTAAGGAGAATACAAGGTTTTGCTAGAATCGTTCTCGGTCAGAACTGCTGATGTCACCGCTGTATATATGCTGTATAACGCCATTGTATGCGATCAGCACACAGACATGCAGTCACTTCCTTTCCCTATCTCGTGCATAGGAGAAATGACCAGAGGGAAGATGGCCGCCGATTATATAGGGCTGTTACATCACATGGGTCAGTGAACACTGATAGGCTGCATCTCACATGTGATTCAGGGTCAGCCCGCCTACCTTCATTCCCGCCGCTGTTTCCCGCCCTCCCATAATCCCCTGCCCCATGTACTCACATGTGGATCCGCCATCTTAGGTCTCCAATAGCCTGGATCGCTGTAAAATGGAGTTTAATGAACCGATTCACGCGATAGAATCGCGGCGATATTCGTATTCATTGCAAATCAAATTTTTCATGAAATTCGTAACGAATTCGGGTTCGTCAACTTCGATTCGCTCATCTCTAACTGTAACCTCTGAATGTAAAACCGCCACACACTGTACCCTCTGAATATATTACTTCAACACACTGTACCATCTGAATATAAAACCGCTACACACCGTATCCTCTGTATATAAAACCGCCACACACACTGTATCCTCTGAATATATTGCTACAACACACTGAACCCTCTGAATAAAATACTACCACATAGTGTGCTATCTGAATATAACCTTGCCATGCTCCCTCTGAATACAATATTGTAATGTATTGTGGCCCATAAAAACCCTACAACCTCAAAAATTCCTTATAATATACACTATGACCGACAAGTATAATTGTCTTTAGACTGTTTTTTGTGTCTAAAAATGGTGCAAAAAAGGCGCAAGCAGGGTTTATTTGCGCCTTTTTTGCACTTGAGTTGCAATCCACTGATTTTGGCAATACACATGATATGGACGGGTTTTATGAACTGCATCTTTTTGTGAAAAGGCGCAAAAAAGCGCAAAGCCACTGAAAAGTCTCTAAAACTACACCAGCCCAGACTTAGCTTTTTGGTGTATGTGAAGAGTGAAATTTTGGAAAATGTGACCTGCACAAAATTTATCAAATGCTCTGCTACCTTTTAATAAATTTGGTTTTCCTACACATCACCAGCACACAAAAAAAGGTGTAGAAAAATGTTTCACTTACACCTATAATAATAAATGTCGGACTATACCTCTGAAATGCAAAACACTCTGTGCCCCTCATACATAGTAATAATGCCCCATCCTGTGCCCCCACATATAATAATTATAACCCGTCCTGTTCCCCCCACATAATAATAATGCCCTCTGTCCTGTGCCCCTTGCATATAATACACCCTGTCAGGGGCATTATAAGTGAGGGGCACAGGACATTGGGCATTATATGTGGGGGCCCAGGACAGCCCCCCCCTGTCATGTGTCCATAATGCACATATAATGCCCCTCTGACATATGTCCCTGACTTATAATGCCCCCTGTCCTGTGCCCCTCACATATAATGCCCCATGTCCTGTTCCCCTCACATATAATGCCCCCTGAGGGGGCAGGGCAGGGGGCATTATATGTGAGGGGCACAGAACATGGGGCATTGTATATGAGGGGCACGTGACAGGGGGGCATTATATGTAAGGGGCACATGTCAGGGGGCATTATATGTGGGGGCACATGACAGGGGGGCATTATATGTGAGGGGCACATGACAGGGGGCATTATATGTGAGGGGCACAGGACAGGGGGTATTATAAGTGATGGGCACATGACTTGGGGTATTATAAGTAAGCGGCAAATGTCATGTGCATTATATGGGCACATGACAGGGGGCCCCTGTCATGTGCCCCCACATATAATGCCCCCTGACATGTGCCCCCACATATAATTCCCCCCTGACATGTGACCCTGACTTATAATGCCCCCTGTCCTGTGCCCCTCACATATAATGCCCCATGTCCTGTGCTCCTCACATATCATGCCCCCCTGACTGTGCCCCTCACATATAATGGCCCCTGAGGGGGCAGGACAGGGGACATTATATGTGAGGGGCACATGTCAGGGGGGCATTATATGTGAGGGGCACAGGACATGGGGTATTATATATGAGGGGCACATGACAGGGGGGTCCTGTCATGTGCCCCCACATATAATGCCCCCCTGACCATGGCTGTGGAGTCGGTAGATAAATGTTCCGACTCCACAGTTTTTTGTACTTCTGACTCCGACTCCTCTGTATTAATATGCAAATGTATTTATAAACACTTACAGTTGAATCCAAGAAGCTGTTCCACCAAGTTCTTCTAGCAGAGAGAGGTAGTTGGGCAGAAGCTGCTGCCTTCTCCTTTTTGTGTGCTGATCTTCTGCTGAAGATAGGGCAGTGGGAGGATCCAGAAAGGGGCATTTATTATAAAACATGATTTCCCTAGTAGAATCCCATAGTCATGTTTAAAGTTTAAAGGGGTACTCCGGTGGAAAACTTTTTTTTTTTTTTTTTTAAATCAACTGGTGCGAGAAAGTTAAACAGATTTGTAAATGACTTTTATTAAAAAATCTTAATCCTTCCAGTGCTTATCAGCTGCTGAATACTACAGAGGAAATACTTTTCTTTTTGCAACACAGAGCTCTCTTCCGAATCACGAGCACAGTGCTCTCTGCTGACATCTCTGTCCATTTTAAGAACTGTCCAGAGTAGGAGAGAATCCCCATAGCAAACCCATGCTGCTCTGGACAGTTTCTAAAAGGGACAGAGATGTCAGCAGAGAGCACTGTGCTCATGATGTCAGCAGAGAGCTCTGTGTTCCAAAAAGAAAAGAATTTCCTCTGTAGTATTCAGCAGCTAATAAGTACTGGAAGGATTAAGGTTTTTTAATAAAAGTAATTTACAAATCTGTTTGTTTGTAAAAAAAAAAAAGTTTTCCACCGGAGTACCCCTTTAAGCTAACAATCGGAGTTTACAAGTTTTTATAGCCTTATCTGAATGGCAGCAGTTTTTCCAATGGTTTACAGCTTCAGTCTTAAACTATTGACCCTCCATTCCCTTCACTTATACAAGTGTCTCTAGTCCTGCAAAAAGCATATTTACTTAATCCCTTATCAATGAGAGGCTAGGTTACCCATGGGTTCCCTGTAACAGCAGAACACAACACTATGGAAAGTATAAGTATTGCTGCTCTTAATTGTGCGTTGCGTGCCATATAGTGAAGCACATGAAAAGCATGCTTCTTCACGGTCACTTAACGTGTTCGTTTTGCGGTTACGAGAGGCACTGCTTGCATTGGTCTTTATTCTTACAGTAGAGAAGTCATTAATTATAACTTTTTTTGAATTGGGACATTTAAATTGCTTTTTTTTTATTTCAATCTAAATTTTGTAGGAGTCGGAGTCGGTGCATTGTTTGCCAACTCCGACTCCAGGTACTCAAAATTTCGTCCGACTACACAGCCCTGCCCCTGACATGTGCCCCTCACTTATAATTTGCCCCTCTCACTTATAATTTGCTCCCGCCTTCCCTTTCTCACACTCGTCACCTTTCTCACACGCTGCGGCTGCTCCATTCCTGCAGTCAGTGAGAGCCGCGGGGACGTGATCTCCGGGCGCCGGCGCGATGATGTGATGTCATCGTGCCGGCCTGCCGTGGATGGCGTCCCCACGGCTCTCACTGACTGCAGGAATGGAGCAGCTGCAGCATGTGGGAAAGGGGGGGTGTAGTGGTGCAGCGGGACAGCTGACAGCTCCTGCTCCACCATGCTATAGTACAGGAGGAGGGGCAACAATCTGGGGGATGGGTTGCCCCATTGCCCCCCCCCCCCCCTTGGATCCGCCACTGGTGGGGTGCCAACAATTGGGAAAACTTCTTATAATATGTTGCTGCCAAGCCATCTGGGCGTGGGGCTTTGCCCAGCTTTAGGCATGAAATCATTTCAGTCACTTCCTCGACAGTAATCTGAGCATTTAAGAGAACCCGTCCCTCTCAGGAAGTGAGGGGAGAGGGATGTCCCGAAGAAATTCCCTAAGTCCTGAGTTATGGGTAGGGGAATGGCAGGGTTCCGGATACAATTTAATATAAACTCATGAAAAGCAAAATAAATGCGATGGGATGGGAGGTGCGCATGCCTGGATGCAGCCATGGATCACATTCAGGGACTGTCCGGAGCTTATATGGCTTGTTGGTGAAGCGGTAATATGTCGCCCTGGTCCCGCGTATAGCTTTCTCAACTTTATCAGAAAGAATGCCACCCAGTTGAGTCCTCCTATCTTGCATGGCCCTGTAGAGATGTAAGTCAGGGTGACGTTGATGAGATAGGGACAATTTAGCTAATTTATGTTCCAGCATAGATTGTCATCTGTCCATCGCCTTGTAAAGGCCAGAGGCAATGGCGCTCAGGCGACCTCTAACAAAGGCCTTGTGAGAAGACCAGGACCATATCGGCTCAGTAGTGGGAGCCAGCATTAATCTAAGAGTAGTTAGAGAGCTCCTCAGAAAACAGAGAAACAACAGAGGGGTTTTCTCAGTAATGACTCATCAAGATGCCACCGTAAAGGAGTCGCTGGCCTGCCCACAAGACCAAATCATGGTTCGAACATGGCACTACTGCATACCTAGCAAACAGCATCATGGGTAAAGTAGCAGTATTAGTAAGAATCCAGTCTATTCTAGTATTAAGGCCATGGGCTGGTGAATAATATGAATAGGCGCTTGCAGTACCATTATGCTCTCTCAACATGTCCACCAGAGACAAAGAGCGAAAATTAGAGGTTATCAACCATTGCTGAGCACCAGTATGTCCAAACTTGGCTGAGCTAGACTGGTCAAGCTTACCATTTAGGACAAAATTCAAGTCTCCGTCCAGAATAGAGAGTCATACTCTGGGCAGAAATGCAGTGACACATCTCATAAAAAAAAGAAATAAAAAAAATTGGGCATCATCATTCTGTGGTGGGCAGATGTTGTTACCCTAGGGGCAGATGGCATTAACCCCTTGTATTCATGACGCCAGGGCGTGATTTAGCCTATAACCACCCGAAGGTATACCGCTGGATTCTGGTCTAGGTACGGGAACAATAAAGACTATGACGCCAAGTTACAGGCAACGGTAGCTTTACTGAGAGTAGACAGTTGGTAAAGTCTATACAGTTCAGCCAGGGCCCAAGGAGGTGACCAGTGGCGCAGAGACCTTAAGGGCTTGCTGGGACCAGTAGTAGGACTGGACAGTTGAATGCAGACCACGCTAACTTGACAGATGACAGGGACTGACTTGACTTGACTCACAAAAGCTGTGACTTTAGCTTACTTGACTTGATTCTGGTTGAGGGAGCCCATAGGTCACTCTTGGGATCACCTGGTCACTGGTACCTCCTAGGTACATGACAAGTCACATGGTATAACTCTTAAAGCAACATTACATTTTATAACACTTTACATGGTAAAACATATTTACAATGGAGAAACAAGTGCAGGGGGCTTTGGGAACACTAAAGGAGGCTGCCTGACAGGACAGCAGGAGCACGGGGTAACACCTCCCTTATGAGCTTACTTCTCATACACAGAACCAAGAAAAATCAAGCATCGCCCATTCGGGTCCACAACAGTGTTGCAGACCTCAAACAGAAAATTGTTCTGCAGGCAAATGAAGACCCTCCTGCACTTTGAGATAAACGAGGCCATATATAAAATATATGTAGATGTTTATGAGACTCCTCCAGGAGATGGTGGTAAAATGAAACTTCTGCAGACAAATCACATATGGTTTATGCTTAATATACTCCCAAAAGACTTTCCTGCGTTTTGTGGGGGAGTTAAATCCCCTCACATTATAAGACAAAATCCTACACATGGACAGAGTGAAGAAAAATGCTAGAAGAAGTAGCAGAAAGAAGGATCGGAGACAGGCAGAAAGGTACAGAGGGAAATAGAGTAGGTTCTGTAGCTCCAGATAGCACAGATAGAGGCTAAGTAGGCATGATCAAAAACAATAACAAACTGAATACATAGAACAAACAGGAACAACAGCAGAGCTGAAAAGTCAGCAATTATATCTTGCCGACATACTCCCAGAAACCTAACAGGGAATAAGGGAATAACAGGGAAACAGGAAATCCGGATTGCACACAGCTGTGATCAAGAGGGCGGGAGAGAGCAAAATTAGCAAAATTAACATACAATAAAACTAAAATATAACAGCTATAATGAAGAAGGATTAAGCCTTTTGTCCTAAGAAATCAAACAGAGGGCATCAATAACACATAAGCCCCATTTGATTAACAAAACAAGGCACCCTACTCTAGCACAACTGGGGAAGGGGGGCCCTCCAGAGGTTGCAGAGAAAAAATAAAACTGAGTCCCAGGTCCAGAAAGGAGAGGAAAAAACGGATAATCCTAGGGACCTTAATAAAAAGGGGAGGAAAAAAAAATAAAGGTGTGACCCAGTAATAGTAAACAAATGTCCAGAAGTTCCTAGGCAGGCAAAGAGAGCAAGCTGACGGACCCTGCCGGGGGAACAATGCCAATGTCCGAATAGAAAAAAAGGAGACACTGATTGTAAAAAAGGAGCCATCATTCTGAGAACAAAGTCTCCTCAACGGGGATGGTCATACATCTAGCATGCATAGTAGTGATCTAGGTTCCCGGGGAAAAAGAAAAGGCCACAGCACTAAACAGGAAGCTCCGGTATCTTGTGCTAAAAGAGCTTTTAAAGTTATTGGTTCCCAAGAAAAACATGCAACATTTCAGCTACATGTTAGCCTTCTTTAAGCATTCAGTGTGTCATTGGGCAAAAAACATGTGTAAACCATTTCTCCTGATTACAAACACAAATAAAAAGCATCCCCAGTTACTTCGGTACTTCCTCTCAATCAACAAATTCACTTACTTTAAAGAAGATAAATGTATAATACTATAATAACACAAATTCAGATTCCGTTCAGGAGCTGATGGTTCTGTTTGTGAACAGAACCTCTGTGCATGTATGTGACATGTGAAGTCCATGAGTCATGCCCGTGCCCTTAGATGTCTCAAATTTCTTACTGCATCTGCGTGGTTGGTTGTCTGGCAGCTTTGCAGTGCACACTATGCCTGGACTTTGCTCCTTTCTATATGTGATAAAAATAGACGACACCACAACAGTAGAGAAACTATCCTGGTTGATCAGGGTGAGCCAACACATGGCTTTTAAAATACTTCTGGTAATAATAAGTACACTTTCATAATTATTATTAGAATGTTATAGTGGAGTTGTTATGGATGTGAAGAATTTCATCCCAAGTGCTGAACACCACCATTCAGGTGAATTGTGCAATTTCAAGATAAACCCCGATCTAAAATAGAAGAAATTAGAAACTGTTAAAATGGAGCAAGGATTAAATGAAAAAGAAAAAGAGAGAAAAAAGAAAAAAAAGAAGAAAAAGAAAAAAATGGAGAAGAAGAAAAAAAAAGAGGAAGAAAAGAGGAAAAAGGGAAAAAGGAACAAGAAGAATCGCCAAACATAATTACTCAATGTCTCTGAAATGTGTCCAGATAATACTGTATATCCATTCAAGTCCCCCCACCCCCCAACCTCTGGTATATGAAAACGTATTAGACAAACTTCAGGTGTAATAGAGGCAGAAATGTAGTCAAATACAGTCAGACAGACACATAAAGAGAATCTGACAGCTGCACTAAACCCAATATACGTCACGCCCTGGAGCGCAATAAAAATGCAATTGTAAAAGGCAGATCTTCTGACATACGGCACCTAAAAATGTAAGTGACCATTGCTTTTACAACTATTCACCCGCACTATAATCCAGTATATTGGGTTTAGTGAGTGTGGATGGCTGTCAGATTCTCTTTATAACCAACAATAGAAGGTGGTCAGCTAGGATAGGTGGGGGCACAATCAGTAATATGCATATTGGCCCTTTAAATATTTGAAGAAGCACGGCCATGTGAGGCACAGAGATGAGGAAGAAAGCAAGAGCACCAGAGGGGACCCGACACCTGGGACAGCACAGGGACCATGGAAGGATATTGGGGAGAGCAGAGCCTGGGCCAGTGTGAGACGAAGTAGCAAGTGCCAGCTTTACAAGTACTAGCTTGTCAGGCCACGACTTGGTCACTGGCTGTCATGGCAACCCCTCTTCACCCAGAAACAGGCCTCATACTAAAACCTTGGATCAGCATTTTCTCCAGTCCTAGTTTTTGCCAGCAGGTACCATCTATATAACACAACTAGTACCAGCCACATAGCTGGCACCTGACACCTCTGTATCCTAGCCAATTCCAAATTTCACTGATCATGGCTTTCCATGAAGGATTTCACCAATGGATTTAAATAGACAAACTCATTCATGCTAATAGGCGCAGAAAAGTATTTCTACAGTATGTGTGTGATATACAGTATTTGCACAGAACAAAAAAAAAATGCCTGCACTGGGGGGGGGGGGGGGGGGGGGTCAAGGTTTTTTTTTTTTTTTTGCATAACTTCTTCTGGCCAACAGCCTCTAACTGTATGATTTTCTCTATCCATACAGCTCTGGGTGGGTAATACTGTTACTGTATGAATGGAGTCTTTGCTATCTACAGATGGGTTTCTGGCTTGGCTAATATCCTTAGTTATGTTGAACTTAACGTTCGGACATTGACTAACAGCGTAGCTTCCTTTAATAGGTGCCACTAGAAAGACAGTTTTCTTCCTTCTGGAAGAGAGTGAATTGGCACACTATGATCACTTCACACAACTGTAGTTTGGTCAGTTTTTGTAAGCAAAAACTAGGATTGCAACCTACACAGGAAAAAGAAAACTATAATGGAAAGATTTGTACCCTTTCCATATTTTAGACCCATTTCTAGTTTGGGCTTACAAATGTTGCAGTTGGGAAAGGCTGTTTTATGGATAAGGCTTATACAGAGAAGCCATTAATTAGTGACTGGTGGGAAGGGGACGTTGCCAGCTTACAAACCAGTCCAGTATGAGAAAGTATTTAATCTATATTTTCTCTACAAAGTTTTAATATATAAACAATATTATCCTAAGCAGCTACCCTTATAACTATAACATGCTGCCCAAAAATAGGGCAGCATGAAAGGTGTTGTAAGTAGTTGTAAGACAGCACAGAGGCTTCACAGTTATCACTCTAAAACAACATCAGCGATAAACTTTACTCTCCTTATCTGAGATATGCTCTAGCAGTTCACACATTGTCAGATAATACTAATAATCATCATAAGTGGCTGTATGAGGTCCTTGTTTACCCAAGCACACATACACTTTATGACCGACAATATAAGCTGCCAGCCACAGCACAGGTATGCTTGTAAGCAAATACGTCATCTTGACACTTCCATAAAAAGGAGGTGGCGGTGGATTACTGAGTCACAGCTGATCATTCTTCTTTGCAACCCTAACACTGCTCCTCTTCGGAATGCTAAAGGATGACAACTAGAAGATATTAGTGCGGTTGGGACTTTATTTAACATCGGTGATAAAAGTTGTCTTTAGGAACATGGCTCAACTCACGAGAGACGAGGGAATGATGTCTCCTAGAAATGTGTATGCGCACACACAGAAATTCCAAGCATACATTTCCTGTGCAAAAGGTGTCACCAGAAAAAATAAAGACTAGGAACACTCGGACATGCGCCATCCCCACTGATAGCAATGTATTTTGAAGTGGATTTTGGTAACAAAATAAATATATAATTTTTTTTTGTCCAAAATGTGAAATTCCGGAAGCTCATCAGTGTGCATAGAGCAGTAGAAACCAAATGAAGACAATTGGAGGCTTCTGCACCTGAATGTCCACCCAGAATTTAGTGTGAAAAGGGCCTAAAATAATTTGCAAAGACAAAAGAGGAAACCATTTAAACTACTAAAACAAGAATGTAGTGGGGAGGCGTATAAATTATAAAGAGAAGAATAAATTCTGTAAACAAGAAATAAAATTACCAAAAACTACAACAGAGAGAACGATTGCCATAGAAAGCAAAAAGAAACCAAAGATATTCTTCTCCTACATAAATAATAAGAAACTTAAAATGGAAAATGTTGGCACCCTAAGAAATAACCTGAGTGTAATGGTGTAATGAGGATGAGGAAAAGGAAAAGGCCAATTTACTAAATACCTTTTCTACAGTATTCACACCGGAAAATCCTATGTCACATGACATGAGAAGGGATAATGTACAGGTGAAACTCAAAAAATATCGTGCAAAAGTTCATTCATTTCAGTAATGCAACTCGTCTGTGCAAGGAAGCATGAAGTGCTCAAAATCTCCGGCGTTTACCCTGGACTTGATGAAGCACAGTGGACCAACACCAGAAGATGACATGGCTCCCCAAATCATAGTAATTGTGGGGGGGGGGGGCTTTGGGTTTTTCATGAGCTGTAAGCCATAATTATCACAATTATGACAAATCTTGGCTTGAACTATCTTGATTTGCATATAATGAGTCTCTCTCATATATTAGTTTCACCATTTAAGTTGCATTACTGAAAGAAATGAACTTTTGCACAATATTGAAATTTTTCGATTTTGACTTGTAAATTCTCCAGCCACTCTCACTTGCTGGAAGAAGTGCCAAGCCGCCCTATAAAGATTAAAACACACAAAATCGCCGGGCCCCGGTGGCACCCATTCCGGAGTACCGTGCTAGACAGACCCTCTTTCCTTATATTTAAAGATTCTATAATGATGGGGATTTTTCCACAGGACTGTCACTTTTCAAATATGGTAACAGTATATAAATAGAACTATAGGCCAGTAAGTTAATCATCTATTGTGGGTTAATTTTGGGGGGGTTTCTGTGAGATGCTATTCTAGAGTATCTTAAAGGGGTTATCCACCATAAGGTGATTTTAGTACGTACTTGGCAGACAGAAATGGACATGCTTAGGAAGGATTTGCATTTGTCTTGGGGCTAAATGGCTATGTTGTGAGGTTACCATACTACTTTTTGTGAACTGGAATTTCCTGTTTGAGTTTTCTTCTTTTGCCTACAAACCCCAGAATTCCATTTTCCTCCGTTCCCACACATCAGCCACCCATTGAAACATAAATGAGCTGCATCTATTCAAAAGACCTATGGTTTTCAATCAAGGTGCCTACAGCTGTTGCATTAGTTGCAGATTGATCTCTCTCCCACAAAGCGATCGCTCCACCCATTGAAGCAGACAGGCTCCTTGTCATCAGCTGACTAGTGAGGTCTCACATTGCAACCTGAGAAAAATCTGAGACAACAGTAATTTTGCATGCTGTTAAAAATAAATATTGGGGTAAAAATTACATTAGAATTGTGAGAAAACCGTCACGCACAGGTACAGACACCACTGTCCTTAGATATGTCACCCAGAAGATCCTCTGATAAATTCAGTGAATCGTGTGCAGGGGCGGAGTATCATAGACTCAATTTGCATATCCATTGCCTGTGACTCCACATCCTAGGTAAGTGAGGTCACAGACAATGAATATGTAAATTGAGCCGGCGGAGCCCAACCCCCTGCACGTGATTCACAGAAGTTAGCAGAGGATTTTCTGGGGGACATATCTTAGGGAAATAAGCTGTGTATTCTCAGATGATCATACACACAGGACTAGCTGGCAGCAGCCCTGCATTTTCAGTGAAGATTGGAAGTAGAGCCGCGCGCTGGCGTAACTGTGATGCCCCGCCTCCAATCTTCATTGAAAACGCAGGGCTGCTGCCGGCTAGTCCTGTGTGTATGATGTCTATGTGTATTTCCTGCTACTGCAAGCGATTTTGTGCAGTGTGAAATACGCTACGTAAGCGGTACGCGGGACCATACCCAAACACAGAACCAACATGAGTTTATGCAGGATCGATCCTGTCAGACTAATCTAATCATCTTCTATGAGAAGGTCAGTTATAGATTGGGCCGGGGGGAAACTGTGGATGGGGGGGGTACCCCGCCCCGTGTTCCACTCACAAGGGGGGTGCCATGACGGAGTCACCCCCCCCATCCAGGGGCGGACTGACCGGCCGGTCCGATCGGACGTCGTCCCAGGGCCCGGCTGGGTTAAGGGCCTGCCACCGCTACTGAAGATCCAGGACATTCGTCCCAGATTCCCAGCGGACAGTGCTGCCTTCTCCGGTATGTGCGATACACACACATACAGGAGAAGGCGTCCCCTCTGTCTGAGCCGCATCTGCAGCTTACACAGAGGACACATGAACTCTGCTTGCATGCAGTACAGGTGCCAATGACATCACTCATAGGTGCCTGTACTGTGGAGGGGAGAATACTCGGGCCCCTGCTTCTGAGAAGATCGCTACGTGGGACATCAGGTGAACATAATTTTTTTTACATATTTTAACTCTGCCTATAGCTATGGGGAAGATGGGGGGAGGTAACTCTGTCTATACCCATGAGGAAGAGGGGGGTGGGCAACTCTGCCTATATTTATGGGGAAAGGGGGAGGGGAAGGGGGGAACTCTGCCTATACCTATGGTGAAAAGGGGGTGGGAACGCTGCCTATACCTATGGGGAAGAGGGGGGGTGGGTAACTCTGCCTATACCTATGGGGAAGAGGGTGGGTAACTCTGCCTATACTTATGGGGAAGAGGGGGACTGCCTCTGCCTATACCTATGAGAAAAGGGGTTTGGTAACTCTGCCTATACCTATGGGGAAGAGGGGGGGGGTAACTTCTGCCTATACCTGTGGGGAAGAGGGGGGGAGGGTAACTCTGCCTATACTTATGGGGAAAGTGGGAGGGGGGTAACTCTGCCTATACTTATGGGGAAAAGGGGGAGGGGTAACTCTGCCCATACCTATGGGGAACAGGGGGGTAACTCTGCCTATACCTATGGGGGAAAGGGGGAGGGGTAACTCTGCCCATACCTATGGGGAACGGAGGAGTAACTCTGCCTATACCTATGGGGGAAAAGGGGTTTAACTCTGCCTATACCTATGGGGAAAGAGGGGGGTTAACTCTTTAGGCAGCAGAGGGGGACTCTGCTGCCTATACCTAAGGAGAAAGGGGGGGTTAACTCTGTTCCAATACCTATTGGGGAGGGGGTTAACTCTGCTGCCTATACCTATGGGGAAGGGGGGTTTAAGTCTGCTGCCTATACCTATTGGGAAGGGTGGGGGGCTAACACTGCTGCCTATACCTTTGGGGAAGGGGGGTTAACTTTGCTGCCTATAATTACAGGGAAGGGGGGTTAACTCTGTTGCCTATACCTGCAGGGAAGGGGGGTTAACTCTGCTGCCTATATCTACAGGGAAGGGGGGGTTAACTCTGCTGCCTATACCTACAGGGAAGGGGGGGGGGGCTACCTAACTTTATACCTGGATGCCTAACTACTTACCTACATACCAGGCTAACTACCTAGATACCCAGCTACCAAACTATGTACATACCTGGCCTTCATACATGGCTGCCTAACTACCTAGCTAGCCCTCTACCTACCTGGCTTGTCACCAGAGGCGGCTCTCTAATTAGGCGATTTAGGCGGCCGCCTAAGGCCTCGCACTAATAGGGGCCTCGCGGCCGCCTAAATCGTGTATTTAGAGCAGTGATTTTGGCGAAATTGTTATTTCTGTTTTCAAATGTCCCGCCCCGGCCTGGGCACACACAGTGTCCTCCTGTGTCCCCCTGCGTGACCCCCTCCCCCTCCACTTCCCCTCCCCCATGCGCGCAGTGAGCCGAAAATGGTGCCCAACGGCTGAGTGAGCTGCGTTTGCGCCGAACTACTGTGGAACTGCAAGCTGCGCATGCCGGCTTGCTTAAGGTACCGTACCCTTTCCACCCCCCTGTTACCCTATCTCAGCCCTTTCCAAATCCCCCCACCGTCACCCAGGTCCACCCCTTGCACCCCCCCCCCGTCACACATTTCCACCCCCCCTTTCATCCATGTCCATGTCATTTCCACTGATCCAGTCCATACTCATCCCACACCATGGCCAGTTAGGATGTCAGGTGTGTACACTGTCTGTAATCATGTTATAAAACATGTTCACCCCCCTGTCACCCATGTCCACCCCCCTGTCACCCCTGTCTACCCCCCTGTCATCCCTGTTCACCCTCCTGCCACCCTGTTCACCCTCCTGCCACCCCTGTTTACCCCCCATCAACCCTGTTCACCCCCCTGTCACCCATGTCCACCCCCCTGCCACCCATGTCCACCCCCCTGCCACCCTCCTGTTCACCCCCCTGTCACCCATGTCCACCCCCCCTGTCACCCATGTCCACCCCCTGTCACCCCTGTCCACCCCTGTCATCCCTGTTCACCCTCCTGCCACCCTGTTCACCCTCCTGCCACCCCTGTTTACCCCCCAATCAACCCTGTTCACCCCCCTGTCACCCATGTCCACCCCCCTGCCACCCATGTCCACCCCCCTGCCACCCTCCTGTTCACCCCCCTGTCACCCATGTCCACCCTCCTGTCATCCATGTCCACCCCCCCATCCAACCCTCTGTCACCCCTGTCCATCCCTGTCACCCATGTTCAACCTCCACTGTCCACCCCCTGATCACATCCTTGTAACCCATGTCCAACCCTTATTCACCCCTCTGTCACCCCTGTATACCCCTCTGTTACCACCTTGTCACTCCTGTCCACCCCTCTGTCACCCCCTATGCCCCGTCACCAATGTTCACTCTTCTACTCCCCTCTGTACACTCCTCTACACCCCTCTGTCACCCATGTACACTCCTCTATACCCCTCTGTCACCCATGTACACTCCTCTATACCCCTCTGTCACCCATGTACACTTCTCTACACCCCTCTGTCACCCATGTACACTCCTCTACACCCCTCTTTAACCCATGTACACCCCTCTACACCCCTGTCACCCATGTACACCCATGTACACTCCTCTACACCCCTCTTTTACCCATGTACACTCCTCTACACCGCTTTGTCACCCATGTACACCCCTCTACACCCCTCTGTCACCCATGTACACTCCTCTACACCCCTCTGTCACCCATGTGCACCCCTCTACACCACTCTGTCACCCATGTACACTCCTCTACACCCCTCTGTCACCCATGTACACTCCTCTACACCCCGCTGTCACCCATGTAAACTTCTCTACACCCATCTGTCACCCATGTACACTCCTCTACACCCCTCTGTCACCCATGTACACTCCTCTACACCCCTCTGTCATCCATGTACACTCCTCTACACCCCTCTGTACACTCCTCTACACCCCTCTGTACACTCCTCTGCCACCCATGTACACTCCTCTACACCCCTCTATCACCCATATACACTCCTCTATACCCCTCTGTTACCCATGTACACTCCTCTACGCCCCTCTGTCACCCATGTACACTCCTCTACACCCCTCTGTCACTAATGTACACTCCTCTACACCCATCTATCACCCATGTACACTCCTCTACACCCCTCTGTCACCCATGTACACTCCTCTACACCCCTCTGTACCCTCCTCTACACCCCTCTGTACACTCCTCTGCCACCCATGTACACTCCTCTACACCCCTCTATCACCCATGTACACTCCTCTACACCCCTCTGTCACCCATGTACACTCCTCTACACCCCACTGTACACTCCTCTACACCCCTCTGTACACTCCTCTGCCACCCATGTACACTCCTCTACACCTCTCTGTCACCCATGTACACTCCTCTACACCCCTCTGTCACCCATGTACACCCCTCTACACCACTCTGTCACCCATGTATACTCCTCTACACCCCTCTGTCACCCATGTACACTCCTCTACACCCCGCTGTCACCCATGTAAACTTCTCTACACCCATCTGTCACCCATGTACACTCCTCTACACCCCTCTGTCACCCATGTACACTCCTCTACACCCCTCTGTCATCCATGTACACTCCTCTACACCCCTCTGTACACTCCTCTACACCCCTCTGTACACTCCTCTGCCACCCATGTACACTCCTCTACACCCCTCTATCACCCATATACACTCCTCTATACCCCTCTCTTACCCATGTACACTCCTCTACGCCCCTCTGTCACCCATGTACACTCCTCTACACCCCTCTGTCACTAATGTACACTCCTCTACACCCATCTATCACCCATGTACACTCCTCTACACCCCTCTGCCACCCATGTACACTACTCTACACCCCTCTGTCACCCATGTACACTCCTCTACACCCCTCTGTCACCCATGTACACTCCTCTACACCCCTCTGTATACTCCTCTACACCCCTCTGTACACTCCTCTGCCACCCATGTACACTCCTCTACACCTCTCTGTCACCCATGTACACTCCTCTACACCCCTCTGTCACCCATGTACACTCCTCTACACCCCTCTGTCACCCATGTACACTCCTCTACACCCCTCCGTCACCCATGTAGACTCCTCTACACCCCTCTGTCACCCATGTAAACTCCTCTACACCCCTCTGTCACCCATGAACACTCCTCTACACCCCTCTGTCACCCATGTACACTCCTCTACACCCCTCTGTCACCCATGTACACTCCTCTACACCCCTCTGTCACCCATGTACACTCCTCTATACCCCTCTGTACACTCCTCTACACCCCTCTGTACACTCCTCTACACCCCTCTGTACACTCCTCTGCCACCCATGTAAACTCCTCTACACGCCTCTGTCACCCATGTACACTCCTCTACACCCCTCGGTCACCCATGTACACTCCTCTACACCCCTCTGTCACCCATGTACACTCCTCTACACCCCTCTGTCACCCATGTAAACTCCTCTACACCCCTCTGTCAACCATGTACACCCCTCTACACCCCTCTGTCACCCATGTACACTCCTCTACAACCCTCTGTCACCCATGTACACTCCTCTACACCCCTCTGTACACTCCTCTACACCCCTCTGTACACTCCTCTGCCACCCATGTACACTCCTCTACACCCCTCTGTCACCCATGTACACTCCTCTATACCCCTCTGTCACCCATGTACACTCCTCTACGCCCCTCTGTCACCCATGTACACTCCTCTACGCCCCTCTGTCACCCATGTACACTCCTCTATACCCCTCTGTACACTCCTCTACACCCCTCTGTACACTCCTCTGCCACCCATGTAAACTCCTCTACACACCTCTGTCACCCATGTACACTCCTCTACACCCCTCTGTCACCCATGTACACTCCTCTACACCCTTCTGTCACCCATGTACACTCCTCTACACTCCTCTGTCACCCATGTAAACTCCTCTACACCCCTCTGTCACCCATGTACACTCCTCTACACCCCTCTGTCACCCATGTACACTCCTCTACACCCCTCTGTACACTCCTTTACACCCCTCTGTACACTCCTCTGCCACCCATGTACACTCCTCTACACCCCTCTGTCACCCATGTACACTCCTCTATACCCCTATGTCACCCATGTACACTCCTCTACACCCCTCTGTCACCCATGTACACTCCTCTTTACCCCTCTGTACACTCCTCTACACCCCTCTGTACACTCCTCTGCCACCCATGTAAACTCCTCTACACGCCTCTGTCACCCATGTACACTCCTCTACACCCCTCTGTCACCCATGTACACTCCTCTACACCCCTCTGTCACCCATGTACACTCCTCTACACCCCTCTGTCACCCATGTAAACTCCTCTACACCCCTCTGTCACCCATGTACACTCCTCTACACCCCTCTGTCACCCATGTACACTCCTCTACACCCCTCTGTCACCCATGTAAACTCCTCTACACCCATGTACACTCCTCTACACCCCTCTGTCACCCATGTACACTCCTCTACACCCCTCTGTCACCCATGTACACTCCTCTATACCCCTCTGTACACTCCTCTGCCACCCATGTAAACTCCTCCACACGCCTCTGTCACCCATGTACACTCCTCTACACCTCTCTGTCACCCATGTACACTCCTCTATACCCCTCTGTACACTCCTCTACACCCCTCTGTACACTCCTCTGCCACCCATGTAAACTCCTCTACACGCCTCTGTCACCCATGTACACTCCTCTACACCCCTCTGTCACCCATGTACACTCCTCCACACCCCTCTGTCACCCATGTACACTCCTCTACACCCCTCTGTCACCCAAGTACACTCCTCTATACCCCTCTGTACACTCCTCTACACCCCTCTGTACACTTCTCAGCCACCCATGTAAACTCCTCTACACGCCTCTGTCACCCATGTACACTCCTCTACACCCCTCTGTCACCCATGTACACTCCTCTACACCCTTCTGTCACCCATGTACACTCATCTACACCCCTCTGTCACCCATGTAAACTCCTCTACACCCCTCTGTCACCCATGTACACTCCTCTACACCCCTCTGTCACCCATGTACACTCCTCTACACCCCTCTGTCACCCATGTACACTCCTCTACACCCCTCTGTACACTCCTCTACACCCCTCTGTACACTCCTCTGCCACCCATGTACACTCCTCTACACCCCTCTGTCACCCATGTACACTCCTCTACACCCCTCTGTACACTCCTCTACACCCCTCTGTACACTCCTCTGCCACCCATGTACACTCCTCTACACCCCTCTGTCACCCATGTACACTCCTCTATACCCCTCTGTCACCCATGTACACTCCTCTACGCCCCTCTGTCACCCATGTACACTCCTCTACACCCCTCTGTCACCCATGTACACTCCTCTATACCCCTCTGTACACTCCTCTACACCCCTCTGTACACTCCTCTGCCACCCATGTGAACTCCTCTACACGCCTCTGTCACCCATGTACACTCCTCTACACCCCTCTGTCACCCATGTACACTCTTCTACAACCCTCTGTCACCCATGTAAACTCCTCTACACCCCTCTGTCACCCATGTACACTCCTCTACACCACTCTGTCACCCATGTACACTCCTCTACACCCCTCTGTCACCCATGTACACTCCTCTACACCCCTCTGTCACCCATGTAAACTCCTCTACACCCCTCTGTCACCCATGTACACTCCTCTACACCCCTCTGTCACCCATGTACACTCCTCTACAACCCTCTGTCACCCATGTACACTCCTCTACACCCCTCTGTACACTCCTCTGCCACCCATGTACACTCCTCTACACCCCTTTGTCACCCATGTACACTCCTCTATACCCCTCTGTCACCCATGTACACTCCTCTACGCCCCTCTGTCACCCATGTACACTCCTCTATACCCCTCTGTACACTCCTCTACACCCCTCTGTACACTCCTCTGCCACCCATGTAAACTCCTCTACACGCCTCTGTCACCCATGTACACTCCTCTACACCCCTCTGTCACCCATGTACACTCCTCTACACCCTTCTGTCACCCATGTACACTCCTCTACACCCCTCTGTCACCCATGTAAACTCCTCTACACCCCTCTGTCACCCATGTACACTCCTCTATACCCCTCTGTCACCCATATACACTCCTCTACGCCCCTCTGTCACCCATGTACACTCCTCTACACCCCTCTGTCACCCAAGTACACTCCTCTATACCCCTCTGTACACTCCTCTACACCCCTCTGTACACCCCTCTGCCACCCATGTAAACTCCTCTACACGCCTCTGTCACCCATGTACACTCCTCTACACCCCTCTGTCACCCATGTACACTCCTCTACACCCCTCTGTCACCCATGTACACTCCTCTACGCCCCTCTGTCACCCATGTAAACTCCTCTACACCCCTCTGTCACCCATGTACACTCCTCTACACGCCTCTGTCACCCATGTACACTCCTCTACACCCCTCTGTCACCCATGTAAACTCCTCTACACCCATGTACACTCCTCTACACCCCTCTGTCACCCATGTACACTCCTCTACACCCCCCTGTCACCCATGTACACTCCTCTATACCCCTCTGTACATTCCGCTGCCACCCATGTAAACTCCTCTACACGCTTCTGTCACCCATGTACACTCCTCTACACCTCTCTGTCACCCATGTACACTCCTCTATACCCCTCTGTACACTCCTCTACACCCCTCTGTACACTCCTCTGCCACCCATGTAAACTCCTCTACACGCCTCTGTCACCCATGTACACTCCTCTACACCCCTCTGTCACCCATGTACACTCCTCCACACCCCTCTGTCACCCATGTACACTCCTCTACACCCCTCTGTCACCCATGTACACTCCTCTATACCCCTCTGTACACTCCTCTACACCCCTCTGTACACTTCTCAGCCACCCATGTAAACTCCTCTACACGCCTCTGTCACCCATGTACACTCCTCTACACCCCTCTGTCACCCATGTACACTCCTCCACACCCCTCTGTCACCCATGTACACTCCTCTACACCCCTCTGTCACCCATGTACACTCCTCTATACCCCTCTGTACACTCCTCTACACCCCTCTGTACACTTCTCAGCCACCCATGTAAACTCCTCTACACGCCTCTGTCACCCATGTACACTCCTCTAAACCCCTCTGTCACCCATGTACACTCCTCTACACCCTTCTGTCACCCATGTACACTCCTCTACACCCCTCTGTCACCCATGTAAACTCCTCTACACCCCTCTGTCACCCATGTACACTCCTCTACACCCCTCTGTCACCCATGTACACTCCTCTGCCACCCATGTACACTCCTCTACACCCCTCTGTCACCCATGTACACTCCTCTACACCCCTCTGTCACCCATGTACACTCCTCTACACCCCTCTGTCACCCATGTACACTCCTCTACACCCCTCTGTCACCCATGTAAACTCCTCTACACCCCTCTGTCACCCATGTACACTCCTCTACACCCCTCTGTCACCCATGTACACTCCTCTACACCCCTCTGTCACCCATGTAAACTCCTCTACACCCATGTACACTCCTCTACACCCCTCTGTCACCCATGTACACTCCTCTACACCCCTCTGTCACCCATGTACACTCCTCTATACCCCTCTGTACACTCCTCTGCCACCCATGTAAACTCCTCCACACGCCTCTGTCACCCATGTACACTCCTCTACACCTCTCTGTCACCCATGTACACTCCTCTATACCCCTCTGTACACTCCTCTACACCCCTCTGTACACTCCTCTGCCACCCATGTAAACTCCTCTACACGCCTCTGTCACCCATGTACACTCCTCTACACCCCTCTGTCACCCATGTACACTCCTCCACACCCCTCTGTCACCCATGTACACTCCTCTACACCCTCTGTCACCCAAGTACACTCCTCTATACCCCTCTGTACACTCCTCTACACCCCTCTGTACACTTCTCAGCCACCCATGTAAACTCCTCTACACGCCTCTGTCACCCATGTACACTCCTCTACACCCCTCTGTCACCCATGTACACTCCTCTACACCCTTCTGTCACCCATGTACACTCATCTACACCCCTCTGTCACCCATGTAAACTCCTCTACACCCCTCTGTCACCCATGTACACTCCTCTACACCCCTCTGTCACCCATGTACACTCCTCTACACCCCTCTGTCACCCATGTACACTCCTCTACACCCCTCTGTACACTCCTCTACACCCCTCTGTACACTCCTCTGCCACCCATGTACACTCCTCTACACCCCTCTGTCACCCATGTACACTCCTCTACACCCCTCTGTACACTCCTCTACACCCCTCTGTACACTCCTCTGCCACCCATGTACACTCCTCTACACCCCTCTGTCACCCATGTACACTCCTCTATACCCCTCTGTCACCCATGTACACTCCTCTACGCCCCTCTGTCACCCATGTACACTCCTCTACACCCCTCTGTCACCCATGTACACTCCTCTATACCCCTCTGTACACTCCTCTACACCCCTCTGTACACTCCTCTGCCACCCATGTGAACTCCTCTACACGCCTCTGTCACCCATGTACACTCCTCTACACCCCTCTGTCACCCATGTACACTCCTCTACACCCTTCTGTCACCCATGTACACCCCTCTACACCCCTCTGTCACCCATGTAAACTCCTCTACACCCCTCTGTCACCCATGTACACTCCTCTACACCCCTCTGTCACCCATGTACACTCCTCTTCACCCCTCTGTACACTCCTCTGCCACCCATGTACACTCCTCTACACCCCTCTGTCACCCATGTACACTCCTCTATACCCCTCTTTCACCGATGTACACTCGTCTACGCCCCTCTGTCACCCATGTACACTCCTCTACTACCCTCTGTCAACCATGTACACTCCTCTATACCCCTCTGTACACTCCTCTGCCACCCATGTAAACTCCTCTACACGCCTCTGTCACCCATGTACACTCCTCTACACCCCTCTGTCACCCATGTACACTCCTCTACACCCCCTGTCACCCATGTACACTCCTCTACACCCCTCTGTACACTCCTCTGCCACCCATGTACACTCCTCTACACCCCTCTGTCACCCATGTACACTCCTCTATACCCCTCTGTCACCCATGTACACTCGTCTACGCCCCTCTGTCACCCATGTACACTCCTCTACTACCCTCTGTCAACCATGTACACTCCTCTATACCCCTCTGTACACTCCTCTGCCACCCATGTAACCTCCTCTACACGCCTCTGTCACCCATGTACACTCCTCTACACCCCTCTGTCACCCATGTACACTCCTCTACACCCCCTGTCACCCATGTACACTCCTCTACACCCCTCTGTCACCCATGTAAACTCCTCTACACCCCTCTGTCACCCATGTACACTCCTCTACACCCCTCTGTCACCCATGTACACTCCTCTACACCCCTCTGTCACCCATGTACACTCCTCTACACCCTTCTGTCACCCATGTACACCCCTCTACACCCCTCTGTCACCCATGTACACTCCTCTACACCCTTCTGTCACCCATTTACACTTCTCTTCACCCCTCTGTCACCCATGTAAACTCCTCTACACCCTTCTGTCACCCATGTACACTCCTCTACACCCCTCTGTCACCCATATACACTCCTCTACACCCTTCTGTCACCCATGTACACTCCTCTACACCCCTCTGTCACCCATATACACTCCTCTACAACCCTCTGTCACCCATGTATACGCCTCTACACCCCTCTGTACACTCCTCTACACCCCTCTGTACACTCCTCTGCCACCCATGTACACTCCTCTACACCCCTCTGTCACCCATGTACACTCCTCTATACCCCTCTGTCACCCATGTACACTCCTCTATGCCCCTCTGTCACCCATGTACACTCCTCTACGCCCCTCTGTCACCCATGTACACTCCTCTATACCCCTCTGTACACTCCTCTACACCCCTCTGTACACTGCTCTGCCACCCATGTAAACTCCTCTACACGCCTCTGTCACCCATGTACACTCCTCTACACCCCTCTGTCACCCATGTACACTCCTCTACACCCTTCTGTCACCCATGTACACCCCTCTACACCCCTCTGTCACCCATGTAAACTCCTCTACACCCCTCTGTCACCCATGTACACTCCTCTACACCCCTCTGTCACCCATGTACACTCCTCTACACCCCTCTGTACACTCCTCTGCCACCCATGTACACTCCTCTACACCCTTCTGTCACCCATGTACACTCCTCTATACCCCTCTGTCACCCATGTACACTCCTCTACGCCCCTCTGTCACCCATGTACACTCCTCTACTACCCTCTGTCAACCATGTACACTCCTCTATACCCCTCTGTACACTCCTCTGCCACCCATGTAAACTCCTCTACACGCCTCTGTCACCCATGTACACTCCTCTACACCCCTCTGTCACCCATGTACACTCCTCTACACCCCCTGTCACCCATGTACACTCCTCTACACCCCTCTGTCACCCATGTAAACTCCTCTACACCCCTCTGTCACCCATGTACACTCCTCTACACCCCTCTGTCACCCATGTACACTCCTCTACACCCCTCTGTCACCCATGTACACTCCTCTATACCCCTCTGTACACTCCTCTGCCACCCATGTAAACTCCTCTACATGCCTCTGTCACCCATGTACACTCCTCTACACCCCTCTTTCACCCATGTACACTCCTCCACACCCCTCTGTCACCCATGTACACTCCTCTACACCCCTCTGTCACCCATGAACACTCCTCTATACCCCTCTGTACACTCCTCTACACCCCTCTGTACACTTCTCAGCCACCCATGTAAACTCCTCTACACGCCTCTGTCACCCATGTACACTCCTCTACACCCCTCTGTCACCCATGTACACTCCTCCACACCCCTCTGTCACCCATGTACACTCCTCTACACCCCTCTGTCACCCATGAACACTCCTCTATACCCCTCTGTACACTCCTCTACACCCCTCTGTACACTTCTCAGCCACCCATGTAAACTCCTCTACACGCCTCTATCACCCATGTACACTCCTCTACACCCCTCTGTCACCCATGTACACTCCTCTACACCCCTCTGTCACCCATGTACACTCCTCTACATCCCTCTGTACACTCCTCTACACCCCTCTGTAAACTCCTCTACACCCCTCAATACACTCCTCGGCCACCCATGTACACTCCTCTACACCCCTCTGTCACCCATGTACACTCTTCTACACCCCTCTGTCACCCATGTACACTCCTCTACACCCCTCTGTCACCCATGTAAACTTCTCTACACCCCTCTGTCACCAATGTAAACTCCTCTACACCCCTCTGTCACCCATGTACACTTCTCTACACCCCTCTGTCACCCATGTACACTCCTGTACACCCCTCTGTACACTCCTATGCAACCCATGTACACTCCTCTACACCCCTCTGTCACCCATGTACACTCCTCTACGCCCCTCTGTCACCCATGTACACTCCTCTACACCCCTCTGCCACCCATGTACACTCCTCTATACCCCTATGTACACTCCTCTACACCCCTCTGTACACTCCTCTGCCACCCATGTAAACTCCTCTACACGCCTCTGTCACCCATGTACACTCCTCTGTACACTCCTCTGCCACCCATGTAAGCTCCTCTACACGCCTCTGTCACCCATGTACACTCCTCTGCACCCCTCTGTCACCCATGTACACTCCTCTACACCCCTCTGTCACCCATGTACACTCCTCTACACCCCTCTGTACACTCCTCTACACCCCTCTGTACACTCCTCTGCCACCCATGTACACTCCTCTACACCCCTCTGTCACCCATGCACACTACTCTATACCCCTCTGTCACCCATGTACACTCCTCTACGCCCCTCTGTCACCCATGTAAACTCCTCTACACCCCTCTGTCACCCATGTACACTCCTCTATACCCCTCTGTACACTTCTCTACACCCCTCTGTACACTCCTCTGCCACCCATGTAAACTCCTCTACACGCCTCTGTCACCCATGTACACTCCTCTACACCCCCCTGTCACCCATGTACACTCCTCTAAACCCCTCTGTCACCCATGTACACTCCTCTACACCCCTCTGTCACCCATGTAAACTCCTCTACACCCCTCTGTCACCCATGTACACTCCTCTACACCCCTCTGTCACCCATGTACACTCCTCTACCCCCCTCTGTCACCCATGTAAACTCCTCTACACCCATGTACACTCCTCTACACCCCTCTGTCACCCATGTACACTCCTCTACACCCCTCTGTCACCCATGTACACTCCTCTATACCCCTCTGCACACTCCTCTGCCACCCATGTAAACTCCTCTACACGCCTCTGTCACCCATGTACACTCCTCTACACCTCTCTGTCACCCATGTACACTCCTCTATACCCCTCTGTACACTCCTCTACACCCCTCTGTACACTCCTCTGCCACCCATGTAAACTCCTCTACACGCCTCTGTCACCCATGTACACTCCTCTACACCCCTCTGTCACCCATGTACACTCCTCCACACCCCTCTGTCACCCATGTACACTCCTCTACACCCCTCTGTCACCCATGTACACTCCTCTATACCCCTCTGCACACTCCTCTGCCACCCATGTAAACTCCTCTACACGCCTCTGTCACCCATGTACACTCCTCTACACCTCTCTGTCACCCATGTACACTCCTCTATACCCCTCTGTACACTCCTCTACACCCCTCTGTACACTCCTCTGCCACCCATGTAAACTCCTCTACACGCCTCTGTCACCCATGTACACTCCTCTACACCCCTCTGTCACCCATGTACACTCCTCCACACCCCTCTGTCACCCATGTACACTCCTCTACACCCCTCTGTCACCCATGTACACTCCTCTATACCCCTCTGTACACTCCTCTGCCACCCATGTAAACTCCTCCACACGCCTCTGTCACCCATGTACACTCCTCTACACCTCTCTGTCACCCATGTACACTCCTCTATACCCCTCTGTACACTCCTCTACACCCCTCTGTACACTCCTCTGCCACCCATGTAAACTCCTCTACACGCCTCTGTCACCCATGTACACTCCTCTACACCCCTCTGTCACCCATGTACACTCCTCCACACCCCTCTGTCACCCATGTACACTCCTCTACACCCTCTGTCACCCAAGTACACTCCTCTATACCCCTCTGTACACTCCTCTACACCCCTCTGTACACTTCTCAGCCACCCATGTAAACTCCTCTACACGCCTCTGTCACCCATGTACACTCCTCTACACCCCTCTGTCACCCATGTACACTCCTCTACACCCTTCTGTCACCCATGTACACTCATCTACACCCCTCTGTCACCCATGTAAACTCCTCTACACCCCTCTGTCACCCATGTACACTCCTCTACACCCCTCTGTCACCCATGTACACTCCTCTACACCCCTCTGTCACCCATGTACACTCCTCTACACCCCTCTGTACACTCCTCTACACCCCTCTGTACACTCCTCTGCCACCCATGTACACTCCTCTACACCCCTCTGTCACCCATGTACACTCCTCTACACCCCTCTGTACACTCCTCTACACCCCTCTGTACACTCCTCTGCCACCCATGTACACTCCTCTACACCCCTCTGTCACCCATGTACACTCCTCTATACCCCTCTGTCACCCATGTACACTCCTCTACGCCCCTCTGTCACCCATGTACACTCCTCTACACCCCTCTGTCACCCATGTACACTCCTCTATACCCCTCTGTACACTCCTCTACACCCCTCTGTACACTCCTCTGCCACCCATGTGAACTCCTCTACACGCCTCTGTCACCCATGTACACTCCTCTACACCCCTCTGTCACCCATGTACACTCCTCTACACCCTTCTGTCACCCATGTACACCCCTCTACACCCCTCTGTCACCCATGTAAACTCCTCTACACCCCTCTGTCACCCATGTACACTCCTCTACACCCCTCTGTCACCCATGTACACTCCTCTTCACCCCTCTGTACACTCCTCTGCCACCCATGTACACTCCTCTACACCCCTCTGTCACCCATGTACACTCCTCTATACCCCTCTGTCACCCATGTACACTCGTCTACGCCCCTCTGTCACCCATGTACACTCCTCTACTACCCTCTGTCAACCATGTACACTCCTCTATACCCCTCTGTACACTCCTCTGCCACCCATGTAAACTCCTCTACACGCCTCTGTCACCCATGTACACTCCTCTACACCCCTCTGTCACCCATGTACACTCCTCTACACCCCCTGTCACCCATGTACACTCCTCTACACCCCTCTGTACACTCCTCTGCCACCCATGTACACTCCTCTACACCCCTCTGTCACCCATGTACACTCCTCTATACCCCTCTGTCACCCATGTACACTCGTCTACGCCCCTCTGTCACCCATGTACACTCCTCTACTACCCTCTGTCAACCATGTACACTCCTCTATACCCCTCTGTACACTCCTCTGCCACCCATGTAACCTCCTCTACACGCCTCTGTCACCCATGTACACTCCTCTACACCCCTCTGTCACCCATGTACACTCCTCTACACCCCCTGTCACCCATGTACACTCCTCTACACCCCTCTGTCACCCATGTAAACTCCTCTACACCCCTCTGTCACCCATGTACACTCCTCTACACCCCTCTGTCACCCATGTACACTCCTCTACACCCCTCTGTCACCCATGTACACTCCTCTACACCCTTCTGTCACCCATGTACACCCCTCTACACCCCTCTGTCACCCATGTACACTCCTCTACACCCTTCTGTCACCCATTTACACTTCTCTTCACCCCTCTGTCACCCATGTAAACTCCTCTACACCCTTCTGTCACCCATGTACACTCCTCTACACCCCTCTGTCACCCATATACACTCCTCTACACCCTTCTGTCACCCATGTACACTCCTCTACACCCCTCTGTCACCCATATACACTCCTCTACAACCCTCTGTCACCCATGTATACGCCTCTACACCCCTCTGTACACTCCTCTACACCCCTCTGTACACTCCTCTGCCACCCATGTACACTCCTCTACACCCCTCTGTCACCCATGTACACTCCTCTATACCCCTCTGTCACCCATGTACACTCCTCTATGCCCCTCTGTCACCCATGTACACTCCTCTACGCCCCTCTGTCACCCATGTACACTCCTCTATACCCCTCTGTACACTCCTCTACACCCCTCTGTACACTGCTCTGCCACCCATGTAAACTCCTCTACACGCCTCTGTCACCCATGTACACTCCTCTACACCCCTCTGTCACCCATGTACACTCCTCTACACCCTTCTCTCACCCATGTACACCCCTCTACACCCCTCTGTCACCCATGTAAACTCCTCTACACCCCTCTGTCACCCATGTACACTCCTCTACACCCCTCTGTCACCCATGTACACTCCTCTACACCCCTCTGTACACTCCTCTGCCACCCATGTACACTCCTCTACACCCTTCTGTCACCCATGTACACTCCTCTATACCCCTCTGTCACCCATGTACACTCCTCTACGCCCCTCTGTCACCCATGTACACTCCTCTACTACCCTCTGTCAACCATGTACACTCCTCTATACCCCTCTGTACACTCCTCTGCCACCCATGTAAACTCCTCTACACGCCTCTGTCACCCATGTACACTCCTCTACACCCCTCTGTCACCCATGTACACTCCTCTACACCCCCTGTCACCCATGTACACTCCTCTACACCCCTCTGTCACCCATGTAAACTCCTCTACACCCCTCTGTCACCCATGTACACTCCTCTACACCCCTCTGTCACCCATGTACACTCCTCTACACCCCTCTGTCACCCATGTACACTCCTCTATACCCCTCTGTACACTCCTCTGCCACCCATGTAAACTCCTCTACATGCCTCTGTCACCCATGTACACTCCTCTACACCCCTCTTTCACCCATGTACACTCCTCCACACCCCTCTGTCACCCATGTACACTCCTCTACACCCCTCTGTCACCCATGAACACTCCTCTATACCCCTCTGTACACTCCTCTACACCCCTCTGTACACTTCTCAGCCACCCATGTAAACTCCTCTACACGCCTCTGTCACCCATGTACACTCCTCTACACCCCTCTGTCACCCATGTACACTCCTCCACACCCCTCTGTCACCCATGTACACTCCTCTACACCCCTCTGTCACCCATGAACACTCCTCTATACCCCTCTGTACACTCCTCTACACCCCTCTGTACACTTCTCAGCCACCCATGTAAACTCCTCTACACGCCTCTATCACCCATGTACACTCCTCTACACCCCTCTGTCACCCATGTACACTCCTCTACACCCCTCTGTCACCCATGTACACTCCTCTACATCCCTCTGTACACTCCTCTACACCCCTCTGTAAACTCCTCTACACCCCTCAATACACTCCTCGGCCACCCATGTACACTCCTCTACACCCCTCTGTCACCCATGTACACTCTTCTACACCCCTCTGTCACCCATGTACACTCCTCTACACCCCTCTGTCACCCATGTAAACTTCTCTACACCCCTCTGTCACCAATGTAAACTCCTCTACACCCCTCTGTCACCCATGTACACTTCTCTACACCCCTCTGTCACCCATGTACACTCCTGTACACCCCTCTGTACACTCCTATGCAACCCATGTACACTCCTCTACACCCCTCTGTCACCCATGTACACTCCTCTACGCCCCTCTGTCACCCATGTACACTCCTCTACACCCCTCTGCCACCCATGTACACTCCTCTATACCCCTATGTACACTCCTCTACACCCCTCTGTACACTCCTCTGCCACCCATGTAAACTCCTCTACACGCCTCTGTCACCCATGTACACTCCTCTGTACACTCCTCTGCCACCCATGTAAGCTCCTCTACACGCCTCTGTCACCCATGTACACTCCTCTGCACCCCTCTGTCACCCATGTACACTCCTCTACACCCCTCTGTCACCCATGTACACTCCTCTACACCCCTCTGTACACTCCTCTACACCCCTCTGTACACTCCTCTGCCACCCATGTACACTCCTCTACACCCCTCTGTCACCCATGCACACTACTCTATACCCCTCTGTCACCCATGTACACTCCTCTACGCCCCTCTGTCACCCATGTAAACTCCTCTACACCCCTCTGTCACCCATGTACACTCCTCTATACCCCTCTGTACACTTCTCTACACCCCTCTGTACACTCCTCTGCCACCCATGTAAACTCCTCTACACGCCTCTGTCACCCATGTACACTCCTCTACACCCCTCTGTCACCCATGTACACTCCTCTAAACCCCTCTGTCACCCATGTACACTCCTCTACACCCCTCTGTCACCCATGTAAACTCCTCTACACCCCTCTGTCACCCATGTACACTCCTCTACACCCCTCTGTCACCCATGTACACTCCTCTACCCCCCTCTGTCACCCATGTAAACTCCTCTACACCCATGTACACTCCTCTACACCCCTCTGTCACCCATGTACACTCCTCTACACCCCTCTGTCACCCATGTACACTCCTCTATACCCCTCTGCACACTCCTCTGCCACCCATGTAAACTCCTCTACACGCCTCTGTCACCCATGTACACTCCTCTACACCTCTCTGTCACCCATGTACACTCCTCTATACCCCTCTGTACACTCCTCTACACCCCTCTGTACACTCCTCTGCCACCCATGTAAACTCCTCTACACGCCTCTGTCACCCATGTACACTCCTCTACACCCCTCTGTCACCCATGTACACTCCTCCACACCCCTCTGTCACCCATGTACACTCCTCTACACCCCTCTGTCACCCATGTACACTCCTCTATACCCCTCTGTACACTCCTCTACACCCCTCTGTACACTTCTATGCACCCCTCTGTACACTCCTCAGCCTCCCATGTAAACTCCTCTACATGCCTCTGTCACCCATGTACACTCCTCTACACCCCTCTGCCACCCATGTACACTCCTCTACACCCCTCTGTCACCCATGTACACTCCTCTACATCCCTCTGTACACTCCTCTACACCCCTCTGTACACTCCTCTACACCCCTCTATACACTCCTCGGCCACCCATGTACACTCCTCTACAACCCTCTGTCACCCATGTACACTCCTCTACACCCCTCTGTCACCCATGTACACTCCTCTACACCCCTCTGTTACCCATGTACACTCCTCTACACCCCTCTGTCACCAATGTAAACTCCTCTACACCCCTCTGTCACCCATGTACACTCCTCTACACCCCTCTGTCACCCATGTACACTCCTCTACACCCCTCTGTACACTCCTCTACACCCCTCTGTACACTCCTATGCCACCCATGTACACTCCTCTACACCCCTCTGTCACCCATGTACACTCCTCTATACCCCTCTGTCACCCATGTACACTCCTCTACGCCCCTCTGTCACCCATGTACACTCCTCTATACCCCTCTGTACACTCCTCTACACCCCTCTGTACACTCCTCTGCCACCCATGTAAACTCCTCTACACGCCTCTGTCACCCATGTACACTCCTCTACACCCTTCTGCCACCCATGTACAATCCTCTACACCTCTCTGTCACCCATGTACACTCCTCTACACCCCACTGTCACCCATGTAAACTATTCTACACCCACCTGTCACCCATGTACACTCCTCTACACCCCTCTGTCACCCATGTACACTCCTCTAGACCCCTCTGTCACCCATGTAAACTCCTCTACACCCATGTACACTCCTTTACACCCCTCTGTCACCCATGTACACTCCTCTACACCCCTCTGTCACCCATGTACACTCCTCTATACCCCTCTGTACACTCCTCTGCCACACATGTAAACTCCTCTACACGCCTCTGTCACCCATGTACACTCCTCTACACCCCTCTGTCACCCATGTACACTCCTCTACACCCCTCTGTCACCCATGTACACTCCTCTACACCCCTCTGTCACCCATGTAAACTCCTCTACACCCCTCTGTCACCCATGTACACTCCTCTATATCCCTCTGTACACTCCTCTGCCACCCATGTAAACTCCTCTACACGCCTCTGTCACCCATGTACACTCCTCTACACCCCTCTGTCACCCATGTACACTCCTCCACACCCCTCTGTCACCCATGTACACTCCTCTATACCCCTCTGTACACTCCTCTGCCACCCATGTAAACTCCTCTACACGCCTCTGTCACCCATGTACACTCCTCTACACCCCTCTGTCACCCATGTACACTCCTCTACACCCCTCTGTCACCCATGTACACTTCTCTACACCCCTCTGTACACTCCTCTACACCCCTCTGTACACTCCTCTGCCACCCATGTACACTCCTCTACACGCCCCTGTCACCCATGTACACTCCTCTGCACGCCTCTGTCACTAATGTACACTCCTCTACACCCATCTGTAACCCATGTACACTCCTCTACACCCCTCTGTCACCCACGTACACTCCTCTACACCCCTCTGTACACTCCTCTACACCCCTCTGTACACTCCTCTACACCCCTCTATACACTCCTCGGCCACCCATGTACACTCCTCTACACCCCTCTGTCACCCATGTACACTCCTCTACACCCCTCTGTCACCCATGTACACTCCTCTACACCCCTCTGTCACCCATTTAAACTTCTCTACACCCCTCTGTCACCAATGTAAACTCCTCTACACCCCTCTGTCACCCATGTACACTCCTCTACACCCCTCTGTCACCCATGTACACTCCTCTACACCCCTCTGTCACCCATGTACACTCCTCTACACCCCTCTGTACACTCCTATGCAACCCATGTACACTCCTCTACACCCCTCTGTCACCCATGCACACTCCTCTACGCCCCTCTGTCACCCATGTACACTCCTCTACACCCCTCTGTCACCCATGTACACTCCTCTATACCCCTATGTACACTCCTCTACACCCCTCTGTACACTCCTCTGCCACCCATGTAAACTCCTCTACACGCCTCTGTCACCCATGTACACTCCTCTGCACCCCTCTGTCACCCATGTACACTCCTCTACACCCCTCTGTCACCCATGTACACTCCTCTACACCCCTCTGTCACCCATGTAAACTCCTCTACACCCCTCTGTCACCCATGTACACTCCTCTACACCCCTCTGTCACCCATGTACACTCCTCTACACCCCTCTGTATACTCCTCTACACCCCTCTGTACACTCCTCTGCCACCCATGTACACTCCTCTACACCCCTCTGTCACCCATGTACACTCCTCTATACCCCTCTGTCACCCATGTACACTCCTCTACGCCCCTCTGTCACCCATGTAAACTCCTCTACACCCCTCTGTCACCCATGTACACTCCTCTATACCCCTCTGTACACTTCTCTACACCCCTCTGTACACTCCTCTGCCACCCATGTAAACTCCTCTACACTCCTCTGTCACCCATGTACACTCCTCTACACCCCTCTGTCACCCATGTACACTCCTCTACACCCCTCTGTCACCCATGTACACTCCTCTACACCCCTCTGTCACCCATGTAAACTCCTCTACACCCCTCTGTCACCCATGTACACTCCTCTACACCCCTCTGTCACCCATGTACACTCCTCTACACCCCTCTGTCACCCATGTAAACTCCTCTACACCCATGTACACTCCTCTACACCCCTCTGTCACCCATGTACACTCCTCTACACCCCTCTGTCACCCATGTACACTTCTCTATACCCCTCTGCACACTCCTCTGCCACCCATGTAAACTCCTCTACACGCCTCTGTCACCCATGTACACTCCTCTACACCTCTCTGTCACCCATGTACACTCCTCTACACCCCTCTGTACACTCCTCTGCCACCCATGTAAACTCCTCTACACGCCTCTGTCACCCATGTACACTCCTCTACACCCCTCTGTCACCCATGTACACTCCCCACACCCCTCTGTCACCCATGTACACTCCTCTACACCCCTCTGTCACCCATGTACACTCCTCTATACCCCTCTGTACACTCCTCTACACCCCTCTGTACACTTCTATACACCCCTCTGTACACTCCTCAGCCACCCATGTAAACTCCTCTACATGCCTCTGTCACCCATGTACACTCCTCTACACCCCTCTGTCACCCATGTACACTCCTCTACACCCCTCTGTCACCCATGTACACTCCTCTACATCCCTCTGTACACTCCTCTACACCCCTCTGTACACTCCTCTACACCCCTCTATACACTCCTCGGCCACCCATGTACACTCCTCTACACCCCTCTGTCACCCATGTACACTCCTCTACACCCCTCTGTCACCCATGTACACTCCTCTACACCCCTCTTTCACCCATGTACACTCCTCTACACCCCTCTGTCACCAATGTAAACTCCTCTACACCCCTCTGTCACCCATGTACACTCCTCTACACCCCTCTGTCACCCATGTACACTCCTCTACACCCCTCTGTACACTCCTCTACACCCCTCTGTCACCCATGTACACTCCTCTACACCCCTCTGTCACCCATGTACACTCCTCTATACCCCTCTGCACACTCCTCTGCCACCCATGTAAACTCCTCTACACGCCTCTGTCACCCATGTACACTCCTCTACACCTCTCTGTCACCCATGTACACTCCTCTATACCCCTCTGTACACTCCTCTACACCCCTCTGTACACTCCTCTGCCACCCATGTAAACTCCTCTACACGCCTCTGTCACCCATGTACACTCCTCTACACCCCTCTGTCACCCATGTACACTCCTCCACACCCCTCTGTCACCCATGTACACTCCTCTACACCCCTCTGTCACCCATGTACACTCCTCTATACCCCTCTGTACACTCCTCTACACCCCTCTGTACACTTCTATGCACCCCTCTGTACACTCCTCAGCCACCCATGTAAACTCCTCTACATGCCTCTGTCACCCATGTACACTCCTCTACACCCCTCTGCCACCCATGTACACTCCTCTACACCCCTCTGTCACCCATGTACACTCCTCTACATCCCTCTGTACACTCCTCTACACCCCTCTGTACACTCCTCTACACCCCTCTATACACTCCTCGGCCACCCATGTACACTCCTCTACAACCCTCTGTCACCCATGTACACTCCTCTACACCCCTCTGTCACCCATGTACACTCCTCTACACCCCTCTGTTACCCATGTACACTCCTCTACACCCCTCTGTCACCAATGTAAACTCCTCTACACCCCTCTGTCACCCATGTACACTCCTCTACACCCCTCTGTCACCCATGTACACTCCTCTACACCCCTCTGTACACTCCTCTACACCCCTCTGTACACTCCTATGCCACCCATGTACACTCCTCTACACCCCTCTGTCACCCATGTACACTCCTCTATACCCCTCTGTCACCCATGTACACTCCTCTACGCCCCTCTGTCACCCATGTACACTCCTCTATACCCCTCTGTACACTCCTCTACACCCCTCTGTACACTCCTCTGCCACCCATGTAAACTCCTCTACACGCCTCTGTCACCCATGTACACTCCTCTACACCCTTCTGCCACCCATGTACAATCCTCTACACCTCTCTGTCACCCATGTACACTCCTCTACACCCCACTGTCACCCATGTAAACTATTCTACACCCACCTGTCACCCATGTACACTCCTCTACACCCCTCTGTCACCCATGTACACTCCTCTAGACCCCTCTGTCACCCATGTAAACTCCTCTACACCCATGTACACTCCTTTACACCCCTCTGTCACCCATGTACACTCCTCTACACCCCTCTGTCACCCATGTACACTCCTCTATACCCCTCTGTACACTCCTCTGCCACACATGTAAACTCCTCTACACGCCTCTGTCACCCATGTACACTCCTCTACACCCCTCTGTCACCCATGTACACTCCTCTACACCCCTCTGTCACCCATGTACACTCCTCTACACCCCTCTGTCACCCATGTAAACTCCTCTACACCCCTCTGTCACCCATGTACACTCCTCTATATCCCTCTGTACACTCCTCTGCCACCCATGTAAACTCCTCTACACGCCTCTGTCACCCATGTACACTCCTCTACACCCCTCTGTCACCCATGTACACTCCTCCACACCCCTCTGTCACCCATGTACACTCCTCTATACCCCTCTGTACACTCCTCTGCCACCCATGTAAACTCCTCTACACGCCTCTGTCACCCATGTACACTCCTCTACACCCCTCTGTCACCCATGTACACTCCTCTACACCCCTCTGTCACCCATGTACACTTCTCTACACCCCTCTGTACACTCCTCTACACCCCTCTGTACACTCCTCTGCCACCCATGTACACTCCTCTACACGCCCCTGTCACCCATGTACACTCCTCTGCACGCCTCTGTCACTAATGTACACTCCTCTACACCCATCTGTAACCCATGTACACTCCTCTACACCCCTCTGTCACCCACGTACACTCCTCTACACCCCTCTGTACACTCCTCTACACCCCTCTGTACACTCCTCTACACCCCTCTATACACTCCTCGGCCACCCATGTACACTCCTCTACACCCCTCTGTCACCCATGTACACTCCTCTACACCCCTCTGTCACCCATGTACACTCCTCTACACCCCTCTGTCACCCATTTAAACTTCTCTACACCCCTCTGTCACCAATGTAAACTCCTCTACACCCCTCTGTCACCCATGTACACTCCTCTACACCCCTCTGTCACCCATGTACACTCCTCTACACCCCTCTGTCACCCATGTACACTCCTCTACACCCCTCTGTACACTCCTATGCAACCCATGTACACTCCTCTACACCCCTCTGTCACCCATGCACACTCCTCTACGCCCCTCTGTCACCCATGTACACTCCTCTACACCCCTCTGTCACCCATGTACACTCCTCTATACCCCTATGTACACTCCTCTACACCCCTCTGTACACTCCTCTGCCACCCATGTAAACTCCTCTACACGCCTCTGTCACCCATGTACACTCCTCTGCACCCCTCTGTCACCCATGTACACTCCTCTACACCCCTCTGTCACCCATGTACACTCCTCTACACCCCTCTGTCACCCATGTAAACTCCTCTACACCCCTCTGTCACCCATGTACACTCCTCTACACCCCTCTGTCACCCATGTACACTCCTCTACACCCCTCTGTATACTCCTCTACACCCCTCTGTACACTCCTCTGCCACCCATGTACACTCCTCTACACCCCTCTGTCACCCATGTACACTCCTCTATACCCCTCTGTCACCCATGTACACTCCTCTACGCCCCTCTGTCACCCATGTAAACTCCTCTACACCCCTCTGTCACCCATGTACACTCCTCTATACCCCTCTGTACACTTCTCTACACCCCTCTGTACACTCCTCTGCCACCCATGTAAACTCCTCTACACTCCTCTGTCACCCATGTACACTCCTCTACACCCCTCTGTCACCCATGTACACTCCTCTACACCCCTCTGTCACCCATGTACACTCCTCTACACCCCTCTGTCACCCATGTAAACTCCTCTACACCCCTCTGTCACCCATGTACACTCCTCTACACCCCTCTGTCACCCATGTACACTCCTCTACACCCCTCTGTCACCCATGTAAACTCCTCTACACCCATGTACACTCCTCTACACCCCTCTGTCACCCATGTACACTCCTCTACACCCCTCTGTCACCCATGTACACTCCTCTATACCCCTCTGCACACTCCTCTGCCACCCATGTAAACTCCTCTACACGCCTCTGTCACCCATGTACACTCCTCTACACCTCTCTGTCACCCATGTACACTCCTCTACACCCCTCTGTACACTCCTCTGCCACCCATGTAAACTCCTCTACACGCCTCTGTCACCCATGTACACTCCTCTACACCCCTCTGTCACCCATGTACACTCCCCACACCCCTCTGTCACCCATGTACACTCCTCTACACCCCTCTGTCACCCATGTACACTCCTCTATACCCCTCTGTACACTCCTCTACACCCCTCTGTACACTTCTATACACCCCTCTGTACACTCCTCAGCCACCCATGTAAACTCCTCTACATGCCTCTGTCACCCATGTACACTCCTCTACACCCCTCTGTCACCCATGTACACTCCTCTACACCCCTCTGTCACCCATGTACACTCCTCTACATCCCTCTGTACACTCCTCTACACCCCTCTGTACACTCCTCTACACCCCTCTATACACTCCTCGGCCACCCATGTACACTCCTCTACACCCCTCTGTCACCCATGTACACTCCTCTACACCCCTCTGTCACCCATGTACACTCCTCTACACCCCTCTTTCACCCATGTACACTCCTCTACACCCCTCTGTCACCAATGTAAACTCCTCTACACCCCTCTGTCACCCATGTACACTCCTCTACATCCCTCTGTCACCCATGTACACTCCTCTACACCCCTCTGTACACTCCTCTACACCCCTCTGTACACTCCTATGCCACCCATGTACACTCCTCTACACCCCTCTGTCACCCATGTACACTCCTCTATACCCCCCTGTCACCCATGTACACTCCTCTACGCCCCTCTGTCACCCATGTACACTCCTCTATACCCCTCTGTACACTCCTCTACACCCCTCTGTACACTCCTCTGCCACCCATGTAAACTCCTCTACACGCCTCTGTCACCCATGTACACTCCTCTACACCCTTCTGCCACCCATGTACAATCCTCTACACCTCTCTGTCACCCATGTACACTCCTCTACACCCCACTGTCACCCATGTAAACTATTCTACACCCACCTGTCACCCATGTACACTCCTCTACACCCCTCTGTCACCCATGTACACTCCTCTAGACCCCTCTGTCACCCATGTAAACTCCTCTACACCCATGTACACTCCTTTACACCCCTCTGTCACCCATGTACACTCCTCTACACCCCTCTGTCACCCATGTACACTCCTCTATACCCCTCTGTACACTCCTCTGCCACACATGTAAACTCCTCTACACGCCTCTGTCACCCATGTACACTCCTCTACACCCCTCTGTCACCCATGTACACTCCTCTACACCCCTCTGTCACCCATGTACACTCCTCTACACCCCTCTGTCACCCATGTAAACTCCTCTACACCCCTCTGTCACCCATGTACACTCCTCTATATCCCTCTGTACACTCCTCTGCCACCCATGTAAACTCCTCTACACGCCTCTGTCACCCATGTACACTCCTCTACACCCCTCTGTCACCCATGTACACTCCTCCACACCCCTCTGTCACCCATGTACACTCCTCTATACCCCTCTGTACACTCCTCTGCCACCCATGTAAACTCCTCTACACGCCTCTGTCACCCATGTACACTCCTCTACACCCCTCTGTCACCCATGTACACTCCTCTACACCCCTCTGTCACCCATGTACACTTCTCTACACCCCTCTGTACACTCCTCTACACCCCTCTGTACACTCCTCTGCCACCCATGTACACTCCTCTACACGCCCCTGTCACCCATGTACACTCCTCTGCACGCCTCTGTCACTAATGTACACTCCTCTACACCCATCTGTAACCCATGTACACTCCTCTACACCCCTCTGTCACCCACGTACACTCCTCTACACCCCTCTGTACACTCCTCTACACCCCTCTGTACACTCCTCTACACCCCTCTATACACTCCTCGGCCACCCATGTACACTCCTCTACACCCCTCTGTCACCCATGTACACTCCTCTACACCCCTCTGTCACCCATGTACACTCCTCTACACCCCTCTGTCACCAATGTAAACTCCTCTACACCCCTCTGTCACCCATGTAAACTTCTCTACACCCCTTTGTCACCAATGTAAACTCCTCTACACCCCTCTGTCACCCATGTACACTCCTCTACACCCCTCTGTCACCCATGTACACTCCT